>NC_133326.1:311384963-311984963 GCF_042186555.1 Aquarana catesbeiana | reverse complement strand
AATCAGTCCCTTGGTTTGTTTTTGTTTTTTTATTAGGGGATGATAACTTGGAGGGGGCAAGGGATTATGAGATGCCCAACTTGAAAATGTCCAATGATTCAAACCAGGGACAACTTCCTCCCCATTTACACCTCTTCTTCCTTCCTCCTGCACAAATTTGGTTCCCTTGTACAGCTCCCACTGGTTCACTCCTGGGGGAACTAACAGTCTCTGGTTAGCTCAGCAACAACACATTACGGGTTAGGAACTTGCCATCGTTTGGTAAAGTAGCGCAAGTGGAGTGAACAGCATCTCACACAACCTTCTGCTTTCCTGTTGACATTGATCTCAGCTCTACTGCTTGCAGAAATGCTAGCCCACCTGGCTGCTTTTTCTTCCCAGTCCTCCTGACTGACACACACATGGAGACTCCCCAGGGCAAGGTTAGATTAAGTCTTGGCACACAGCTGTCTTCAAGAGAGCACTGTCACAGCTGGCAATCTCTCCCCTTGTCTGTCCCTGCACCGTGCTGATCTACTCACCGTCTCTCCTTGTTCTCTCCACTGCCTCTCTGGTTAGGGTGCCTCCTGTGGTGGGATCCTTAAAGGCCAGCCCAAGGTAAAACTCATCCCTGGGAGGGGTTCCTCAAGGGCTACCAACAGACTCCCCCCAGCACTACTTCCCCATCTTCCACCCGACTCTCCTGCTGGCATGGCCCATGTCTATTTAAGGGCTCCTTAGTTTCCCTGCCAGGGCCCCAACCTGAGGATTGGCTAAGGGCCTCTAAATATTCAAGGCAACCCCTCCTATCCTCCGCCCACTATCTTCCAGAACATTCACCAACATTCAAAAAAGTGGGGGTGAGGAGGCTCCAGAGAGCTGCCAGGATGAGTCATCCAGCCCTGGCCTCTAATAACCCTGAACCAGATTCAGTGACTCAGGTTTATCCCTGGGCCAGACTATAGTTTGCCTACTCTAATTCTCATAGCACACACACTAGAGCAGGGATCCTCAAACTACAGCCCTCCAGCTGTTGCGGAACTACACATCCCATGAGGCATTGTAAAACTCTGACATTCACAGACATGGCTAGGCATAATGAGAATTGTAGTTCCTGAACAACTGGAGGGCCATAGTTTGAAGATCCCATGCACTAGAGGATGCTACACTAATATTTGTCTAATTAGCTTTCTAATGCCTGCTGGACTATGGACACACTCTTCCCTGGATTTCAGGGTCCCTCTCAGAGAAGTATTTATCACACAACTGTCATTCCTCCCAATTTTAGAGATGAGCATTCCCCTATGACAGAGGCTGTGTGCTACCCATTTCTTTCAAGCCATTCTTTTGCAGTTTGCTTAAAAAAAAGGGGGGGGGGGGGCTCGTTCATGCTATATGCCTCTATTTTGCGCACTGCATAAATGCTGGGCACATAGAATACAATTGTTTACTATGTGCCCCATTCATACCACAATGCTGATGTGATGTGCAATGCTGCAAAAGTCCTCAGCACAGTGGATGACACTGCACTGCAGCACAGCACACTGTGCAGAGACTTGAATGAAGTGTCAACATACGGTATTTCAACTAAAGTTAAGAAAAAGTATGCAATGCAATGTGCTGAAGCATGCATAACACCGCCCCCGTGCTGGACCTTAAACTGGCAGCTGCTCATGCAGTAAAATGATGCGTTTTACTGTGTGGGCTTGTGTAAACATGCACTAAAAGTGACAATTAGGGCCTCTATTGATGAGCTTTGAGCTTGTGTTGAAGACTTCAATATGGCATCAGTTCGAGTTGCTTCTGAGATCATTCAAAATTTGTTGACTGGCCTGAAGGTGATCTTCTTCTGCCTGCTTCAAGCAGGTTTTGCTTTCCCATAAAATTGTACAGGAATGCAACCTGTACTTGAACCAAACAAAAGAACATTGATAGGGCCCTTGAAAATCTCCCTGCAAAAAAACATAAATTCTAGCCTCTCCCAGTGCCTATAATTCTGTTCTAATGCAGAGAAATCATCACCTTAGGTCTCTTCAGAAGCCATACATAGAACTCCATCCAAACCTTTTTTGTTTGTTTTAAGTAAGATGGAAAGGGGTTAGACACTCTCCCGGGTTTTTAGTTTTATCTGTATTGGCAGCAGCATTCATGATAGACTGAAGAGGGGATAGCCTTTGGAGATCCAGGCCAATGAGAAGGGAGTTGCAATAGTCAAGGCGAGAGATAACAAGGGAGTGAATGAGGAGCTTGGTGGTTTCATTTGTTAAAAATGGGCGAATTTTAGAGATGTTACAGAGGTGAATTCTACAAACTTTTGACAACGATTGGATTTGAGGCTGAAATGACAAGTCAGAGTCTAGGATTACACCGAGTACCCTGGCGTGAGGGGAGGGACTGATAGTTGCATTGTTGATTTTGATGGAAAAGTCATGGAGGGGGGCACGGGCGCGCGGGGGGGGGGGGGGGGAATATTAATAGCTCAGTTTTAGAGAGATTTAGTTTAAGGAAGTAGTGCGACATCCAATGCCGATATGACAGTTAGTAAGTTAGTAATGCGAGAGGAGACTGAAGGAGTGAGGTGAGGAGTAGACAGATAGATTTGGGTGTCATCGGCGTATAAGTGGTATTGGAAGCCATGGGCGGTTATCAAGTTTAATAATAATCAAGTGACCAAGGAAGGAGGTGTAGATAGAGAAAAGAAGGGGTCCAAGAACAGTGGGGGCCCTCACAGAAAGGGGCAATGTAGAGGAGGATACAGAGCTGTAGGTGACACTGCAGGAGCACTGTGATAGATAGGCAGAGAACCAGGATAGAGCAGAATCTCGGAGGCCAAGGGAATGTAGTTTATTGAGAAGGAGCGGGTGGCTTGGTCAACAGTATCAAAGGCCGCAGAGAGGTCAAGTAGTTGGAGTATGGACTACTGGCTGTTGGTTTTAGCAGTTAGTAAAACGTTAGTGAGTTTTAGTAAGGCAGTTTCCGTGGAGTGCTGCGAGTGAAAGCCAGACTGTAAGGGATCAAGAAGGTTATTTTCACTGAGGTAGGAGCTAAGACGGTTGTAGCCTTCTAGAAGATTAGAGGTGAATTGGAGCAATGAGATGGGTCTTAAGTTGTTCAGGTTGGTGGGGTCCAGTGAGGGCTTTTTAAGTATGGGAGTGATCTGCGCATGTTTTAGAGGGGAGGGGAAGGTGCCACTAGAGAGGGAGAGATTGAAGATGTGAGAGAGGGAGCATAGGAAAGAAGAAGAGGGTGACCGTAGTAGTTGTGAGGGAACAGGATCCAAGGGACAATTGGTTAGGTGGGCATCTGAGAAAAGTTTTGTAACCTCTTCAGTAATTACCTTTTGTATCACTCAATCCTCCCAATTAAATTGTATGCTCTCAGGAGCAGAACCTTCCTAACCCTCTTGTAGAACACAACGTGTTATATAACCCCCCATTATTCCTTTTTTCTTTCAGCCCGGGTTCACACCACAACGGGCTGCGGATCGCACAGGAGCGCTGTGCGTCCCTGTTCACCATTTCAGGGACGAATCAGGGCCGATTCTATGCCTGAATTCGGCCCTGAAACGCAGCCAAAGACGCACAGCGTTTTTGTGCAGTGCGCACCACAGCCGCCCCAGGGATATGTGAACTGGCTCCATAGGGAGCCAGTCACATTCTCCTGCTATGCGAATTAGAGGTGCGGAAACGCACCTCTAATTCGCATAGGTGTGAACCCGGGCTTAATCTTTTTGGTGCTATATAAATCCTATATAATAATAACTGCATTTCTGCTATGTGTCTGTAATTAAAAATATTAGAGTGTAATACACACATCTCTCCACCAGAGGTCCAGTTAGCTTTTCTATCCTTGATTAACCAAATATTAGTAAAAAGGACAGGAGATCTACAGGATCTGTCTCCTCTTAGAGGTAGTGTTTAAGAGAGGTCATATCATTTAAGTTTTTAGCTGCTCCTGTAAAATCACTTGACTACAGCCATGAACAATTACTACAGCTGGGAGAGATCTTCTGCCCTTATTTATCATGGCCGTTGATTGGGCTATGGGTGACATTATCAGTGCATAGCTCCCAACTGTCCCTGATTTTGAGGGACTGTCCCTGATCTGGAGCAATGTCCCTCTGTCCCTCTTTCCTCCTTATTTGTCCCTCATTTTGGTCTGATCAATATAGATGTATATAAAATGCACTTTTTATCTTTCAAAAAATGTTTCCCAGTGCTAAACCTTTCATCCAATTTCTAAATTGCTGCATTTGTACATTTTAAAAGCCATTATAAAGGAATAGTAGTGGTAAAAAAATGTCCTTGTGGATTTAATTAATCTTTTTTTTGGTTAATTCTCCTTTAAGGGGGTGTGGCATGGGGCGTGTCCTATGCCTACATACATTTGTTAGTAAGTGTCCCTCATTCCCATCTCATAATGTTGGGAGGTATGATCAGTGTACTGCCCGTTTCCTGTTGGGTGCACTCTCTCACATCCTTCTGTTTAGTAGCCTGATCAGGAGGAAGCTGGGGGTGAGACAGTGAAGCAGGTCCACTCTGGGGAGTTGCAGGATGTTGGTCCTTCACAAGTTGACGTGAGAGAACAGCCATCAGAATACATGAGAAAACACTATATATAAACAAAAAAACTTGCTGCAATCAGGCTAAGACAATAAAAAAAAAAAAAGCTGCCAGGACTAAGGGTCAATGATACCAAAGTCCCAATATATATATACAGCAAAAAGGGGGCTGACCCGGAGTAGCGAACAGAAAAGGTATGATGGATGTTTGTATGTCGGAAAAACCAAATTGGAATTCTGGCATAGGGCATACCGCCACATCAGAAGCATGCAGACATGTGACCCCGACTTACCACTGGGGAGACATACGGCCCTGGTTCACCAGGGAGAATTCCCAAGAATCAAATTTTTGATCTTGGATCGGGTCCACCCAGGTTGGAGAGGAGGAGATTGGAACAAGGATCTCCTCCAACTCGAACTGAGGTGGATCTACAATTTACAGGCGACCAGACCCCCTGGACTCAATGACTCCACTTGTTTCAAGCCCTTCTTGGAGGGTTTTGACTCTGGGAGTATGGAAAGATAGATCCTTTCTTGAGTCCGTGGCTGTTTGCACGCCCCAGGTCCTGCCATACGATTTGCAGGTTATCTGACTCTAGGCCCTTGACCTGCCCCTATTTATGCCTTTACAACTTTTAGGCTTTATTTGCCCGTACGCTATGTCCTAAGTAGGAACCCACTTTGGGGCTCGAGGTGATAGGGGCCTACCTGTATGTCCAGGTTTCGGGTGTGGCAGGACATCGGGGTTATCCCCTGCTCTGTTTATCGTGCCCCAGGCACGCTGGAGTATCGGGTTTTGTTCCCCTTTTATTTATTTATTTGCTCCAGAGCTCTAGGCTCTTTTCATTGGTTTTTCTCCCCATTTTAGGGCTCTGCTGTGTTCTCCCACGCCTTAGTGGCACTAGTTGGTATCCAGTGTGCCCGTACGACCATGGTTTGCATGAGAGTGCAGGCCTGCAGCCCTTTTTTATTGTTGTTGGCATGTGTGTTCTTTTTTTCAGGCACCGCCCCTTGCTGTCACTGTGCGTGGACCCAGCACGGTAAGGCTGTCCCCCTCCGGGACACACTAGGGGAACGGATCGTGTTCCCCCTGTCCAGATCGGGTTCAGCGTCAGCTGACTCCGGTCCTGGCTTCCCGTGCTGGTGGGAGTGAACGGCGGCGCGCGCCTCCGGGACGCGGCGCCGCGACGTCAGCCGCGACGATGCGCTCCAGTGTTACTGGTGCGCGTGCGCGGTGTGGGGTCAGGACCGGCGTCATTCGTTCCTTTGGGGGGGCGGGGCGCGGTCCACTCCCAGGGGGCCCACTATTGGACCAGGATGACAGGAGATCTGCCCAGGGGCGGATCCCCTGCCAGCTGGAGCCGAATGGGAGGAGGGAGTCTAGGGTGGACACGATGCACACAGCTGCTTGCTGTTGCAATCAGCTGGCCTCACTTTCAGTGGAGATAAATAGCTGAGCTCATCCACTCGGATCTTGTGATCGGAGGAGGATGCTGCACTCATGCTGGGCTCCTAGCTGCTAAAGTAAGTTACCTGTTGGACTGGGGGTATTACTGGGGAGCTTTTCACTCCTCTGATTATTTGGGGAGCTTTTTACCCTTTTGATTATTTGCTCATATGTGATGTGGTTATATATACCACAACCCATATATATATACTTTTTGCATTACCTTTTTTTTTTTTTTTTTTTTTTTTTTTAAAAAAATAAAAAAAGACCCCCCTCTCTCTCCCAACACCAGATCTCTTTTATGATGTCTGTCTGATGGTCAGCAAGGTACCCTCCGTGCCCTCCTCCCCTCCCCCTACGGTACACCTTGTAGGTGTTATTTGTGGCTCCAGATCCCAGGTATGTTTCTCTTTGACCATTAGCCTTTACACATTGACAGGTTCTCTGTACCAGTCTGATGGGGGTGTTCACCCCCAACTCTTTGCCACTCCTCATGATACTGTTTGCTTGGTCTTAGGTCCGAAGATTTCTGTGGACCCCAGCCCATGCACAGACGTTGCGCCCTAATTTGGACGTGACGTGTCTCAGCATCTAGGGAAATGGTGTCCTCCACATGAACCTCTTCTAGTACTCCATCTACTCACAATTGGATCACCTGGAATTACACATGGCCTGGGATACCACAGCAGAGCTGATTATTTGCTTTGAATCTTTTTGTAACACGTGCATTGGGTAAGTGAGTTCACTCTCACATATGAGGTTTGGGGGACATATTATGTCACATGTATATGTAATGCTAACTACTCTATGTTTTTTGCTTCTGTAATATGAAACAGATGATAAACCTCACTTGTCAAACCCTGACGAAGGACTTTCCGAAACGCGTCGGTTTAGTGAGACCTACCCCATCCTATGCTTAACTGTTTGTCCATTGTGATTATCTTCTGTCCCCCACATGCTGTCCTTGATGCATTCGTATCTATGTATTTTTTATGCTTGAGTTGATTTTGTCACTTGGTATATTTTTGTATTATGTGTGTGTATTTTGTAATAAAATTTTCTTTTTTCATACATACTATGAACGTTTTTTGGTAATGCCTTAAAAATCCCACCTCTGGGGAACCCATTGTTCGTTTTTCAATATATATATACAGTGCATCCAGGAAAGTATTCACAGCGCTTCACTTTCTCCACATTTTTTTGTTACAGCCTTATTCCAAAATGAATTAAATTCATTATTTTCCTCAAAACTCTACAAACAATACCCCATAATTACAACATGAAAGAAGTTTGTTTGAAATCTTTGCAAATTTATTAAAAATGAAAAACGTAAAAAATCAAATGAAGCGCTGTGAATACTTTCCAGGTGCACTGTATAAGAAAATTAGAAATAAGTGTAGTGCTAAAGGGGCGTACAAATGGGCCGAATATCGGGCGGCATCAGCCGGTTCAATAGAAATCGTCTGGCATTCGACCCGTGTGTATGACAGCAGGTCCGACAGAAGCCAGCTGTTTGGCCGTCTTCTGTCGAAGGGGCATGACCGAAAAAAGTCTGCCGATCAGCACTCTCAGCCAAGGGCCGTCCCCCTGTCAAAACACAATAGCTCAGCGGGGAGATCACTGTACTAACATCGGATTGCTAATATAGTGGCTCCTCCCGAGCTCTTCAGTTTTTTTCTGTCTTTCAGCCCACTGAGTTGAAAAAAAAAAAAAACATACTAGTGTATTCAGGTTTAGAATGAGTTACGGGTATATACAAACATAAAAAAATGTGTCCAAATATATGAAATCAGTCCACATTAGGTGATATATGAAATAAGTCCACATATAGGCGATAAAACGAGTAGAAAGGAAATAATCCTCACAAACGTAAGTGTTACAGGGCTCATTCACATTTGAGCTCAAAAACACTGATTTTACAGGTGCTTGAGCTTTTTTTTTTTAGCTTTTTTTTTTTTTCTCTGCCGCTAACATTCCATGTTAGCCTATGCGTCCATGCACTCTATGGCTACTTTCAGACTGGGGTGGGTGGGTGTCGGCGGTAAAGCGGCGCTATATTTAGCGCCACTTTACCGTCGTTTTAGCGGCGCTATTTGGCCGCTAGCGGGGCTTAAAAGGGTTAAAACTGCCCACAAAGCGCCGCTGCTGCGGCGCTTTGCCGGCGGGTTTGTGGCACTGCCCCATTGTTTTCAATGGGAAGGGGCGCTTTAGGAGCGGTGAATACACCGCTCCTATAGCGCTGCAAAGATGCGGCTTGCAGGAATTTTTTGACCGTCCTGCAAGCGCATCACTCCAGTGTGAAAGCCCTTGGGCTTTCACATTGGAGTGAATTGAGCGGCTCTTTCAGGGCGCTTTGCGATATAGTGCCTGCAAAGCACCTCAGTGTGAAAGTAGCCTATAGGTTTAGAGAAAGGGGTGTTTAGAGGCAGAAAAAAAGTTGCGTTCAGGAGAGGAGTTTTTGAGCATAAAAGGGCGCTCAAAAGTGTCTAAACGCACATCAACGCCCGTTAATACATTATAATAGCCAGAATAAATTCTGGCCAACAGAATGCAGTAACGCCAGATGCTAGATGCATATTAATGTGCATAAACGCGCATGCAAAAATTAGTCTTTCTACTGCGTTTTTCTGCTGCTAAATGCCGGTAGGGAAAAAAAAGCATCATAGAGAATACAGTATGCATGTGCCCTTATTTGTACATCAAAGTAGCACATCCACAATTCTCACCTAGGTGAGAATATCTCCCCACCCCCTGCACAGATGTGCCACAAGGCTAGGGTCCCGTGAGGGATCTGTGTACATGCCTGTTTCCCTGGCCATTGGCATACATGTGGGGTTTCCTGCGCATGCACAAAGAGTGTAACAAGGGAGCTCTAGAAACCTTTCCCATCTTTGCACATGCAAGGAAACTCACCTGCGTGTGCACACATGTACTGACAAGCTCTGCTAGGCCCAGGACCCAAAGGCTAGGCAGAGCCCATCTCTGCATGCGCCATAGCAGTCGCAGCCAAGGGGGAGTTTGCCAATTTTTTTCACTCTATGAATATTTCAACTTACTTAAACTGTGATTTAACGTTTTAGGCTCGGTTCACACTGGAACCAGCTGGGGATCACACAGGAACGCTGTGCGCCCCCATTCTCCGGTTCGGGAAGGAATCAGAGCCAAATCTTTGCATGAATTTGGCCCTGAAACTGAACCAAAGATGCACATCGTTTATGTGCAGTGCGTTCAGCAGCCGCCCGCAGATATGTGAACCAGCAACATAGAGAGCCGGTCACATTCTCCTGCTATGCGAATTGGATGCAGGGAAACCCACATCCAATTCGCATAGGTGTGAAGCCAGCCTTAAGCCTTGTACACACGACTGGATTTTCCGCAGACAAAGCGCCGGACTTTTGTCCAAGGGCGTGTGCCGTGAACTTGTCTTGCATACAAACGATACAAAATTGTCCAGCAACAAACACGAACGTAGTGACGTACTACATGGAATTTGCAGCTCTTGAGCGCCACCCTTTGGGTACCTTCTGCTAATGTCTTGTTTGGTGAGCAATGATTCCGAGCATGTGTGTTTGTACTTTGGACTTTTGTGTGATGGACTTGTGTACACACGATAGGAAAACCTGACAACAGACCGTTGTCCGCCGAAAATTTACTAGCCTGCCATCCAAAATTACAAACATCAATATCATGATTACCACCACACAGGAGTCTTCTTTGCCTTCTTGGTGAGGACATGGATGTCATCCCCACAGGCTCACCAGGCTCCCTCTCCATTGGACTGACTGTATCATCAACATTATACAGGTGAAAGAACTACACATTCATTCAATTTTGAGCTCTAGGTATTGATCGATCTGTCTGCTCCTTTGCTTCGCTCTTGACTATTTGACACATTGTCGGACATCAAACAAATGGAATGCAACTTTAATCTGTTAAGTTTTGTGCTATGTTATACTGTAATGCCATTTGGGCATCTGTGAATGCCTTATAAATTCTTTAAATCATATGCGCTTAAATTTGATTAAGTATGTATCAATATTTATCTATAACTTTGTCAATATTTCATTTATAGGTTATTATAATATTTGTATCAAATTTATGCTACTTTAAGGCCCTGACGAAGCGCGTAGGCCATCTGTTTTGATCCTTTCTGCCAGGATCAGCACGTTCTGGACCGAATAACAGTAAACTGTGATTTTAACCTTTTATAGTCGTAGAATGTTTTTACTTAACCATTGATATATGGTAAATAAAGTCTAATTATTTTTATTCTGTGGTATATATCTTCATTTAAACCCTACAGGGGTACACACAAAGTCCCACTCCACTTTATTTTTGCTATTACACAACATAACTGAACCAGAACTTGCAGCAGACTTGCAGAATGTTTGCAAAGAAAGATGATCTGGAGTCATGCAATGTGGACTTTCTGCAATTGTGCAAAAAACTTGTGAAGCCGAGCAAGTCTAGCAAAAGCCCAGCAAGTCATTTTCACACTTGCAGCACGATTACTTGCTATCTGGGTACATATTAGAGGGGGTGTTCTGTAGTTCACCGAGAGCTGAGTACACTGATCACTGATAAGGGTGCAGCACAGTCATAGAGTACAGAATGTTATTGGCTGATAAGCTGTTTGGCAAGTTCAACAAATTTTTTGCACATATTAAAGTGTTTGTTCCCCCAACATTTCCTATTCTATATACACTATAGTACCAAAAGTATTGGGACCCCTGCCTTTACACACACATGAACATTAATGGCATCTCAGTCTTAGTCCGTAGGGTTCAATATTGAGTTGGCACACATGTGAGAGAGATATGTAGGACAGGACTGTCACTATAGGCAGAGATATGTAGGACTCATTATAGACAGAGATATGTAGGACTCTCACTATAGGCAGAGATATGTGGGACACACTATAGGCAGAGATGTGTAGGACTCACTATAGGCAGAGATATGTAGGACTCACTATAAGCAGAGATATGTCAGGCTCTCACTATAGGCAGAGATATGCAGGACTCACTATAGGCAGAGATATGTAGGACTCACTATAGGCAGAGATGTGTAGGACTCACTATAAGCAGAGATATGTAGGACTCACTCTAGGCAGAGATATGTAGGACTCACTATAGGCAGAGATATATAGGACTCACTATAGGCAGAGATATGTAGGACTTACTATAGGCAGAGATCTGTAGGACTCACTATAGGCAGGGATATGTAGGACTTACTATAGGCAGAGATATGTAGGACTCACTATAGGCACAGATGTGTAGAACTCACTATAGGCAGAGATATGTAGGACTCACTATAGGCAGAGATATGTAGGACTCACTATAGGCAGAGATATGTAGTACTTACTATAGGCAGAGATATGTAGAAGTCACTATATGCAGAGATGTGTAGGACTCTCACTATAGGCAGATATGTGTAGTACTCACTATAGGCAGAGATATGTAGGACTCACTATAGGCAGAGATATGCAGGACTCACTATAGGCAGAGATATGTAGGACTCACTTTAGGCAGAGATGTGTAGAACTCTCACTATAGGTAGAGATGTGTAGGACTCACTATAGGTAGAGATGTGTAAAACTCACTATAGGCAGAGATATGTAGGACTCACTATAGGCAGAGATATGTCAGACTCTCAGTATAGGCAGAGATGTGTAGGACTCACTATAGGCAGAGATGTGTAGGACTCACTATAGGCTGAGATGGGTAGGACTCACTATAGGCACAGATATGTAGGACTCACTATAGGCAGAGATATGTAGGACTCTCACTATAGGCAGAGATGTGTAGGACTCACTATAGGCAGAGACATGTAGGACTCTCACTATAGGCAGAGATGTGTAGGACTTACTATAGGCAGAGATATGTAGGATTCACTATAGGCAGAGATATGTAGGACTTACTATAGGCAGCGATATGTAGGACTCACTATAGGCAGAGATGTGTAGAACTCTCACTATAGGCAGAGATGTATAGGACTCACTATAGGCAGAGATGTGTAGGCCTCACTATAGGCAGAGATATGTAGGACTCACTATAGGCAGAGATATGTCAGGCTCTCACTATAGGCAGAGATATGCAGGACTCACTATAGGCAGAGATATGTAGGACTCACTATTGGCAGAGATGTGTAGGACTCACTATAGGCAGAGATATGTAGGACTCACTCTAGGCAGAGATATGTAGGACTCACTATAGGCAGAGATATGTAGGACTCACTATAGGCAGAGATATGTAGGACTTACTATAGGCAGAGATCTGTAGGACTCACTATAGGCAGGGATATGTAGGACTTACTATAGGCAGAGATATGTAGGACTCACTATAGGCACAGATGTGTAGAACTCACTATAGGCAGAGATATGTAGGACTCACTATAGGCAGAGATATGTAGGACTCACTATAGACAGAGATATGTAGTACTTACTATAGGCAGAGATATGTAGAAGTCACTATATGCAGAGATGTGTAGGACTCTCACTATAGGCAGATATGTGTAGTACTCACTATAGGCAGAGATATGTAGGACTCACTATAGGCAGAGATATGCAGGACTCACTATAGGCAGAGATATGTAGGACTCACTTTAGGCAGAGATGTGTAGAACTCTCACTATAGGTAGAGATGTGTAGGACTCACTATAGGTAGAGATGTGTAAAACTCACTATAGGCAGAGATATGTAGGACTCACTATAGGCAGAGCTATGTCAGACTCTCAGTATAGGCAGAGATGTGTAGGACTCACTATAGGCAGAGATGTGTAGGACTCACTATAGGCTGAGATGGGTAGGACTCACTATAGGCACAGATATGTAGGACTCACTATAGGCAGAGATATGTAGGACTCTCACTATAGGCAGAGATGTGTAGGACTCACTATAGGCAGAGACATGTAGGACTCTCACTATAGGCAGAGATGTGTAGGACTTACTATAGGCAGAGATATGTAGGATTCACTATAGGCAGAGATATGTAGGACTTACTATAGGCAGCGATATGTAGGACTCACTATAGGCAGAGATGTGTAGAACTCTCACTATAGGCAGAGATGTATAGGACTCACTATAGGCAGAGATGTGTAGGACTCACTATAGGCAGCGATATGTAGGACTCACTATAGGCAGAGATGTGTAGAACTCTCACTATAGGCAGAGATGTATAGGACTCACTATAGGCAGAGATGTGTAGGACTCACTATAGGCAGAGATATGTAGGACTCACTATAGGCAGAGATATGTAGTACTTACTATAGGCAGAGATATGTAGAAGTCACTATATGCAGAGATGTGTAGGACTCTCACTATAGGCAGATATGTGTAGTACTCACTATAGGCAGAGATATGTAGGACTCACTATAGGCAGAGATATGCAGGACTCACTATAGGCAGAGATATGTAGGACTCACTTTAGGCAGAGATGTGTAGAACTCTCACTATAGGTAGAGATGTGTAGGACTCACTATGGGTAGAGATGTGTAAAACTCACTATAGGCAGAGATATGTAGGACTCACTATAGGCAGAGATATGTCAGACTCTCAGTATAGGCAGAGATGTGTAGGACTCACTATAGGCAGAGATGTGTAGGACTCACTATAGGCTGAGATGGGTAGGACTCACTATAGGCAGAGATATGTAGGACTCACTATAGGCAGAGATATGTAGGACTCTCACTATAGGCAGAGATGTGTAGGACTCACTATAGGCAGAGACATGTAGGACTCTCACTATAGGCAGAGATGTGTAGGACTTACTATAGGAAGAGATGTGTAGGACTCACTATAGGCAGAGATATGTAGGAATTACTATAAGCAGAGATATGTAGGACTCACTATAGGCAGAGATATGTAATACTTACTATAGGCAGAGATATGTAGGACTCACTATAAGAAGAGATGTGTAGGACTCTCACTATAGGCAGAGATGTGTAGGACTCACTATAGGCAGAGACATGTAGGACTCACTATAGGCCGAGATGTGTAGGACTCACTATAGGCCGAGATACATAATACTTACTATAGGCAGAGATATGTAGGACTCACTATAAGAAGAGATGTGTAGGACTCTCACTATAGGCAGAGATGTGTAGGACTCTCACTATAGGCAGAGATGTGTAGGACTATAGGCAGAGATATGTAGGACTCACTATAGGCAGAGATATGTAGGACTCACTATAGGCAGAGATATGTAGTACTTACTATAGGCAGAGATATGTAGGAGTCACTATATGCAGAGATGTGTAGGACTCTCACTATAGGCAAATATGTGTAGTACTCACTATAGGCAGAGATATGTAGGACTCACTATAGGCAGAGATATGCAGGACTCACTATAGGCAGAGATATGCAGGACTCACTATAGGCAGAGATATGTAGGACTCACTTTAGGCAGAGATGTGTAGAACTCTCACTATAGGTAGAGATGTGTAGGACTCACTATAGGTAGAGATGTGTAGAACGCACTATAGGCAGAGATATGTAGAACTCTCACTATAGGCAGAGATGTGTAGGACTCACTATAGGCAGAGACATGTAGGACTCTCACTATAGGCAGAGATGTGTAGGACTTACTATAGGCAGAGATATGTAGGACTTACTATAGGCAGCGATATGTAGGACTCACTATAGGCAGAGATGTGTAGAACTCTCACTATAGGCAGAGATGTATAGGACTCACTATAGACAGAGATGTGTAGGCCTCACTATAGGCAGAGATATGTAGGACTCACTATAGGCAGAGATGTGTAGGACTCACTATAGGCAGAGATATGTAGGAATTACTATAAGCAGAGATATGTAGGACTCACTATAGGCAGAGATATGTAATACTTACTATAGGCAGAGATATGTAGGACTCACTATAAGAAGAGATGTGTAGGACTCTCACTATAGGCAGAGATGTGTAGGACTCACTATAGGCAGAGACATGTAGGACTCACTATAGGCAGAGATGTGTAGGACTCACTATAGGCAGAGATATGTAATACTTACTATAGGCAGAGATATGTAGGACTCACTATAAGAAGAGATGTGTAGGACTCTCACTATAGGCAGAGATGTGTAGGACTATAGGCAGAGATATGTAGGACTCACTATAGGCAGAGATATGTAGGACTCACTATAGGCAGAGATATGTAGGACTCACTATAGGCAGAGATATGTAGTACTTACTATAGGCAGAGATATGTAGGAGTCACTATATGCAGAGATGTGTAGGACTCTCACTATAGGCATATATGTGTAGTACTCACTATAGGCAGAGATATGTAGGACTCACTATAGGCAGAGATATGCAGGACTCACTATAGGCAGAGATATGTAGGACTCACTTTAGGCAGAGATGTGTAGAACTCTCACTATAGGTAGAGATGTGTAGGACTCACTATAGGTAGAGATGTGTAGAACGCACTATAGGCAGAGATATGTAGAACTCTCACTATAGGCAGAGATGTGTAGGACTCACTATAGGCAGAGACATGTAGGACTCTCACTATAGGCAGAGATGTGTAGGACTTACTATAGGCAGAGATATGTAGGACTTACTATAGGCAGCGATATGTAGGACTCACTATAGGCAGAGATGTGTAGAACTCTCACTATAGGCAGAGATGTATAGGACTCACTATAGACAGAGATGTGTAGGCCTCACTATAGGCAGAGATATGTAGGACTCACTATAGGCAGAGATGTGTAGGACTCACTATAGGCAGAGATATGTAGGAATTACTATAAGCAGAGATATGTAGGACTCACTATAGGCAGAGATATGTAATACTTACTATAGGCAGAGATATGTAGGACTCACTATAAGAAGAGATGTGTAGGACTCTCACTATAGGCAGAGATGTGTAGGACTCACTATAGGCAGAGACATGTAGGACTCACTATAGGCAGAGATGTGTAGGACTCACTATAGGCAGAGATATGTAATACTTACTATAGGCAGAGATATGTAGGACTCACTATAAGAAGAGATGTGTAGGACTCTCACTATAGGCAGAGATGTGTAGGACTATAGGCAGAGATATGTAGGACTCACTATAGGCAGAGATATGTAGGACTCACTATAGGCAGAGATATGTAGGACTCACTATAGGCAGAGATATGTAGTACTTACTATAGGCAGAGATATGTAGGAGTCACTATATGCAGAGATGTGTAGGACTCTCACTATAGGCAGAGATATGTAGGACTCACTATAGGCAGAGATATGTAGTACTTACTATAGGCAGAGATATGTAGAAGTCACTATATGCAGAGATGTGTAGGACTCTCACTATAGGCAGATATGTGTAGTACTCACTATAGGCAGAGATATGTAGGACTCACTATAGGCAGAGATATGCAGGACTCACTATAGGCAGAGATATGTAGGACTCACTTTAGGCAGAGATGTGTAGAACTCTCACTATAGGTAGAGATGTGTAGGACTCACTATGGGTAGAGATGTGTAAAACTCACTATAGGCAGAGATATGTAGGACTCACTATAGGCAGAGATATGTCAGACTCTCAGTATAGGCAGAGATGTGTAGGACTCACTATAGGCAGAGATGTGTAGGACTCACTATAGGCTGAGATGGGTAGGACTCACTATAGGCAGAGATATGTAGGACTCACTATAGGCAGAGATATGTAGGACTCTCACTATAGGCAGAGATGTGTAGGACTCACTATAGGCAGAGACATGTAGGACTCTCACTATAGGCAGAGATGTGTAGGACTTACTATAGGAAGAGATGTGTAGGACTCACTATAGGCAGAGATATGTAGGAATTACTATAAGCAGAGATATGTAGGACTCACTATAGGCAGAGATATGTAATACTTACTATAGGCAGAGATATGTAGGACTCACTATAAGAAGAGATGTGTAGGACTCTCACTATAGGCAGAGATGTGTAGGACTCACTATAGGCAGAGACATGTAGGACTCACTATAGGCCGAGATGTGTAGGACTCACTATAGGCCGAGATACATAATACTTACTATAGGCAGAGATATGTAGGACTCACTATAAGAAGAGATGTGTAGGACTCTCACTATAGGCAGAGATGTGTAGGACTATAGGCAGAGATATGTAGGACTCACTATAGGCAGAGATATGTAGGACTCACTATAGGCAGAGATATGTAGTACTTACTATAGGCAGAGATATGTAGGAGTCACTATATGCAGAGATGTGTAGGACTCTCACTATAGGCAAATATGTGTAGTACTCACTATAGGCAGAGATATGTAGGACTCACTATAGGCAGAGATATGCAGGACTCACTATAGGCAGAGATATGCAGGACTCACTATAGGCAGAGATATGTAGGACTCACTTTAGGCAGAGATGTGTAGAACTCTCACTATAGGTAGAGATGTGTAGGACTCACTATAGGTAGAGATGTGTAGAACGCACTATAGGCAGAGATATGTAGAACTCTCACTATAGGCAGAGATGTGTAGGACTCACTATAGGCAGAGACATGTAGGACTCTCACTATAGGCAGAGATGTGTAGGACTTACTATAGGCAGAGATATGTAGGACTTACTATAGGCAGCGATATGTAGGACTCACTATAGGCAGAGATGTGTAGAACTCTCACTATAGGCAGAGATGTATAGGACTCACTATAGACAGAGATGTGTAGGCCTCACTATAGGCAGAGATATGTAGGACTCACTATAGGCAGAGATGTGTAGGACTCACTATAGGCAGAGATATGTAGGAATTACTATAAGCAGAGATATGTAGGACTCACTATAGGCAGAGATATGTAATACTTACTATAGGCAGAGATATGTAGGACTCACTATAAGAAGAGATGTGTAGGACTCTCACTATAGGCAGAGATGTGTAGGACTCACTATAGGCAGAGACATGTAGGACTCACTATAGGCAGAGATGTGTAGGACTCACTATAGGCAGAGATATGTAATACTTACTATAGGCAGAGATATGTAGGACTCACTATAAGAAGAGATGTGTAGGACTCTCACTATAGGCAGAGATGTGTAGGACTATAGGCAGAGATATGTAGGACTCACTATAGGCAGAGATATGTAGGACTCACTATAGGCAGAGATATGTAGGACTCACTATAGGCAGAGATATGTAGTACTTACTATAGGCAGAGATATGTAGGAGTCACTATATGCAGAGATGTGTAGGACTCTCACTATAGGCATATATGTGTAGTACTCACTATAGGCAGAGATATGTAGGACTCACTATAGGCAGAGATATGCAGGACTCACTATAGGCAGAGATATGTAGGACTCACTTTAGGCAGAGATGTGTAGAACTCTCACTATAGGTAGAGATGTGTAGGACTCACTATAGGTAGAGATGTGTAGAACGCACTATAGGCAGAGATATGTAGAACTCTCACTATAGGCAGAGATGTGTAGGACTCACTATAGGCAGAGACATGTAGGACTCTCACTATAGGCAGAGATGTGTAGGACTTACTATAGGCAGAGATATGTAGGACTTACTATAGGCAGCGATATGTAGGACTCACTATAGGCAGAGATGTGTAGAACTCTCACTATAGGCAGAGATGTATAGGACTCACTATAGACAGAGATGTGTAGGCCTCACTATAGGCAGAGATATGTAGGACTCACTATAGGCAGAGATGTGTAGGACTCACTATAGGCAGAGATATGTAGGAATTACTATAAGCAGAGATATGTAGGACTCACTATAGGCAGAGATATGTAATACTTACTATAGGCAGAGATATGTAGGACTCACTATAAGAAGAGATGTGTAGGACTCTCACTATAGGCAGAGATGTGTAGGACTCACTATAGGCAGAGACATGTAGGACTCACTATAGGCAGAGATGTGTAGGACTCACTATAGGCAGAGATATGTAATACTTACTATAGGCAGAGATATGTAGGACTCACTATAAGAAGAGATGTGTAGGACTCTCACTATAGGCAGAGATGTGTAGGACTATAGGCAGAGATATGTAGGACTCACTATAGGCAGAGATATGTAGGACTCACTATAGGCAGAGATATGTAGGACTCACTATAGGCAGAGATATGTAGTACTTACTATAGGCAGAGATATGTAGGAGTCACTATATGCAGAGATGTGTAGGACTCTCACTATAGGCAGATATGTGTAGTACTCACTATAGGCAGAGATATGTAGGACTCACTATAGGCAGAGATATGCAGGACTCACTATAGGCAGAGATATGTAGGACTCACTTTAGGCAGAGATGTGTAGAACTCTCACTATAGGTAGAGATGTGTAGGACTCACTATAGGTAAAGATGTGTAGAACGCACTATAGGCAGAGATATGTAGAACTCTCACTATAGGCAGAGATGTGTAGGACTCACTATAGGCAGAGACATGTAGGACTCTCACTATAGGCAGAGATGTGTAGAACTTACTATAGGCAGAGATATGTAGGATTCACTATAGGCAGAGATATGTGGAACTTACTATAGGCAGCGATATGTAGGACTCACTATAGGCAGAGATGTGTAGAACTCTCACTATAGGCAGAGATGTATAGGACTCACTATAGACAGAGATGTGTAGGCCTCACTATAGGCAGAGATATGTAGGACTCACTATAGGCAGAGATGTGTAGGACTCACTATAGGCAGAGATATGTAGGAATTACTATAAGCAGAGATATGTAGGACTCACTATAGGCAGAGATATGTAATACTTACTATAGGCAGAGATATGTAGGACTCACTATAAGAAGAGATGTGTAGGACTCTCACTATAGGCAGAGATGTGTAGGACTCACTATAGGCAGAGACATGTAGGACTCACTATAGGCAGAGATGTGTAGGACTCACTATAGGCAGAGATATGTAATACTTACTATAGGCAGAGATATGTAGGACTCACTATAAGAAGAGATGTGTAGGACTCTCACTATAGGCAGAGATGTGTAGGACTATAGGCAGAGATATGTAGGACTCACTATAGGCAGAGATATGTAGGACTCACTATAGGCAGAGATATGTAGGACTCACTATAGGCAGAGATATGTAGTACTTACTATAGGCAGAGATATGTAGGAGTCACTATATGCAGAGATGTGTAGGACTCTCACTATAGGCAGATATGTGTACTACTCACTATAGGCAGAGATATGTAGGACTCACTATAGGCAGAGATATGCAGGACTCACTATAGGCAGAGATATGTAGGACTCACTTTAGGCAGAGATGTGTAGAACTCTCACTATAGGTAGAGATGTGTAGGACTCACTATAGGTAGAGATGTGTAGAACGCACTATAGGCAGAGATATGTAGAACTCTCACTATAGGCAGAGATGTGTAGGACTCACTATAGGCAGAGACATGTAGGACTCTCACTATAGGCAGAGATGTGTAGGACTTACTATAGGCAGAGATATGTAGGATTCACTATAGGCAGAGATATGTAGGACTTACTATAGGCAGCGATATGTAGGACTCACTATAGGCAGGGATGTGTAGAACTTTCACTATAGGCAGAGATGTATAGGACTCACTATAGACAGAGATGTGTAGGCCTCACTATAGGCAGAGATATGTAGGACTCACTATAGGCAGAGATGTGTAGGACTCACTATAGGCAGAGATATGTAGGAATTACTATAAGCAGAGATATGTAGGACTCACTATAGGCAGAGATATGTAATACTTACTATAGGCAGAGATATGTAGGACTCACTATAAGAAGAGATGTGTAGGACTCTCACTATAGGCAGAGATGTGTAGGACTCACTATAGGCAGAGACATGTAGGACTCACTATAGGCAGAGATGTGTAGGACTCACTATAGGCAGAGATATGTAATACTTACTATAGGCAGAGATATGTAGGACTCACTATAAGAAAAGATGTGTAGGACTCTCACTATAGGCAGAGATGTGTAGGACTATAGGCAGAGATATGTAGGACTCACTATAGGCAGAGATATGTATGACTTACTGTAGGCAGAGATATGTAGGACTCACTATAGGCAGAGATATGTAGTACTTACTATAGGCAGCGATATGTAGGACTCACTATAGGCAGAGATGTGTAAAACTCTCACTATAGGCAGAGATGTATAGGACTCACTATAGACAGAGATGTGTAGGCCTCACTATAGGCAGAGATGTGTAGGACTCACTATAGGCAGAGATGTCTAGGACTCACTATAGGCAGAGATATGTAGGACTCACTATAGGCAGAGATATGTAGGACTCTCACTATAGGCAGAGATGTGTAGGACTCACTATAGGCAGATATATTTAGGACTCACTAGGCAGAGATACAGTGGGGACGGAAAGTATTCAGACCCCCTTAAATTTTTCACTCTTTGTTATATTGCAGCCATTTGCTAAAATCATTTAAGTTCATTTTTTTCCTCATTAATGTACACACAGTACCCCATATTGACAGAAACACAGAATTGTTGACATTTTTGCAGATTTATTAAAAAAAGAAAAACTGAAATATCACATGGTCCTAAGTATTCAGACCCTTTGCTCAGTATTTAGTAGAAGCACCCTTTTGATCTAATACAGCCATGAGTCTTTTTGAGAAAGATGCAACAAGTCTTTCACGCCTGGATTTGGGGATCCTCTGCCATTCCTCCTTGCAGTTCCTCTCCAGTTCTGTCAGGTTGGATGGTAAATGTTGGTGGACAGCCATTTTTAGGTCTCTCCAGAGATGCTCAATTGGGTTAAAGTCAGGGGTCTGGCTGAGCCATTCAAGAACAGTCACGGAGTTGTTGTGAAGCCACTCCTTCATTATTTTAGCTTTGTGCTTAGGGTCATTGTCTTGTTGGAAGGTAAACCTTCGGCCCAGTCTGAGGTCCGAGCACTCTGGAGAAGGTTTTTGTCCAGGATATCCCTGTACTTGGCTGCATTCATCTTTCCCTCGATTGCAACCAGTCGTCCTGTCCCTGCAGCTGAAAAACACCCCCACAGCATGATGCTGCCCAGGGCCGGTACAAGGGGTGGGCAGAAGGGGAAGATGCCCTGGGTGGGACCATTTACTGGAGGAAGGGGGGCGCAGTAGAGGCCACGCTTTGATCTGTGGCTGCAGTTCTCCCCTCCCACCTCCTCCTCTTGTTTGACACACAGCGCCGGGAGCGCTGTGTATCACACAGCTGGGTCTGTGTGTGTGTTCGGTGGCGCCGTAAAAAGGACCCGCCCCCCTAGACTGGCTCATGTGGTAGCAGATTGAACCAGTGTTCCGCCTATCACACGAGCCAGTCTAGGGGGGCGGGACCTTGTTACGTTGCCGAACACACACACAGATCCAGCTATGTGACACACAGTGCTGCAGGAGATGTCGGCTGTATGATCCATCCAGGGCAGGCTATGGTGAGTCTGCATTCATAGGCAAAGTGAGGCTGAAAATATGGTCACAGAGAGAGAGGCTGCGATTATGGTCACACAGGCTGCGATTATGGTCACAGAGAGAGAGGCTACGATTATGGTCACAGAGTCTGCGATTATGGTCACAGAGAGGCTGCAATTATGGTCACAGAGGCTGCGATTATGGTCACAGAGAGAGAGGCTGCGATTATGGTCACACAGGCTGATTATAGTCGCAGAGGCTGCGATTATGGTCACAGAGAGGCTGCTGTTATGGGCACAGAGGCTGCGATTATGGGCACAGAGAGGCTGCAATTATGGGCACAGAGGCTGCGATTATGGTCACAGAGAGAGAGGCAGCGATTATGGTCACACAGGCTGCGATTATGGGCACAGAGAGAGGCTGAAACTATGGGCACAGAGAGGCTGCGATTATGGTCACAGAGAGGCTGCAATTATGGTCACACAGGCTGCGATTATGGTCACAGAGGCTGTGATTATGGTCACAGAGAGGCTGCAATTATGGTCACAGAGGCTGCAATTATGGTCACAGAGAGAGAGGCTGCGATTATGGTCACACAGGCTGCGATTATGGTCACAGAGAGAGAGGCTGCGATTATGGTCACAGAGGCTGCGATTATGGTCACAGAGAGGCTGCAATTATGGTCACAGAGGCTGCGATTATGGTCACAGAGAGAGAGGCTGCGATTATGGTCACACAGGCTGCGATTATGGTCACAGAGAGAGAGGCTGCGATTATGGTCACAGAGGCTGTGATTATGGTCACAGAGAGGCTGCAATTATGGGCACAGAGGCTGCAATTATGGGCACAGAGGCTGCGATTATGGTCACAGAGAGGCTGCAATTATGGGCACAGATGCTGCGATTATGGGCACAGAGGCTGCGATTATGGGCACAGAGAGAGAGGCTGAAACTATGGGCACAGAGAGGCTGCAATTATGGTTACAGAGAGGCTGCAATTATGGTCACAGAGGCTGCGATTATGGTCACAGAGGCTGCGATTATGGTCACAGAGAGAGAGGCTGCGATTATGGTCACACAGGCTGCGATTATGGGCACAGAGAGAGAGGCTGAAACTATGGGCACAGAGAAGCTGCGATTATGGTCGCAGAGGCTGCGATTATGGTCACAGAGAGGCTGCAATTATGGTCACACAGGCTGCGATTATGGTAACAGAGAGGCTGCGATTATGGTCACAGAGGCTGCGATTATGGTAACAGAGAGGCTGCGATTATGGTCACAGAGGCTGCGATTATGGTCACAGAGAGGCTGCGATTATGGTCACAGAGGCTGCGATTATGGTCACAGAGGCTGCGATTATGGTCACAGAGAGAGAGGCTGTGATTATGGTCAAACAGGCTGCGATTATGGTCACAGAGAGAGGCTGCGATTATGGTCACAGAGGCTGCGATTATGGTCACAGAGAGGCTACAATTATGGTCACAAAGGCTGCGATTATGGTCACAGAGAGGCTGCAATTATTGTCACAGAGAGAGAGGCTGCGATTATGGTCACACAGGGTGCGATTATGGGCACAGAGAGAGAGGCTGAAACTATGGGCACAGAGGGGCTGCGATTATGGGCACAGAGGCTGCGATTATGGGCACAAAGACAGAGGCTGAAACTATGGGCACAGAGAGGCTGCGATTATGGTCACAGAGGCTGCGATTATGGGCACAGCGAGGCTGCAATTATGGGCATAGTGAGGCAGCATTGATGGGCACAGCAGTAGGCTGCATTTGATGGGCACTGGTGAGACTGCATTGATCTCTTGTATCATGTCTGCAGTCTCTGAGGGGAGTTTGCTTAATTAGCAATGGTATTGGTAATATGCAGCAGGAAGGGGGTTAATGCACTGTCACTAATGCATTAGTATAGATCCCATCGTCTGTAGGCGCTGTAGCTTTTCACAGGGGGGGGGCAGTTTTTCATCTTAGCCCTGGGCACCGGATGACCTTGTCCCGGCACTGATGCTGCCACCACCATGCTTCACTGTTGGGACTGTATTGGACAGATGATGAGCAGTGCCTGGTTTTCTCCACACATACCGCTTAGAATTAAGGCCAAAAAGTTCTATCTTAGTCTCATTAGAACCAAAGAATCTTATTTCTCTTCCGTCGGGCCACTCTGCCATGAAGCCCCGACTGATGGAGGGCTGCAGTGATGGTTGACTTTCTACAACTTTCTCCTATCTCCCGACTGCATCTCTGGAGCTCAGCCACAGTGATCTTTGGGTTCTTCTTTACCTCTCTCACCAAGGTTCTTCTCCCCCGATAGCTCAGTTTGGCCGGACGGCCAGCTCTAGGAAGGGTTCTGGTCATCCCAAACATCTTCCATTTAAGGATTATGGAGGCCACTGTGGTCTTAGGAACCTTAAGTGCAGCAGAAATTTTTTGTAACCTTGGCCAGATCTGTGCCTTGCCACAATTCTGTCTCTGAGCTCTTCAGGCAGTTCCTTTGACCTCATGATTCTCATTTGCTCTGACATGCACTGTGAGCTGTAAGGTCTTATATAGACAGGTGTGTAACCATCTCAACGATGATCAAAAGAAATGGACGGCACCTGAGTTAAATATATGAGTGTCACAGCAAAGAGTCTGAATACTTAGGACTATGTGATATTTTGGTTTTTCTTTTTTAATAAATCTGCAAAAATGTCAACAATTCTGTGTTTTTCTGTCAATATGGGGTGCTGTGTGTACACTAATGAGGAAAAAAATGAACTTAAATGATTTTAGCAAATAGCTGCAATATAACAAAGAGTGAAAAATTTAAGGGGGTCTGAATACTTTCCATGCCCACTGTATGTAGGACTCTCACTATAGGCTTTTACAAAAATGTGAGGGGTCTACTCACTATTGTGAGATACTGTATATATTGGCTTGTGCTAAGTTCTGCAGCAAAGAAGGATTTTTGTATTTGAAACTTTAATGTAAATCTAGACAACTGAGGGGGGGGGTGTAGTGTCCTGCCATTCACTATACCCATTCAGTGTTTACCAGTGACAGCGATAACACCAGAAGAAGGGTGAGGACCAGAGAAGAAGGATGAGAACCAGAGAAAGGCGAGAAACAGAGAAGGACAGGGAACAGAAAAGAAGGGCGAGGATCAGAGAAGAAGGGCAGGGACCAGAGAAGAAAGGCAGGGACCAGAGAAGAAGGGCAGGGACCAGATAAGAAGGGACCAACACTGGAGATGCCCCCCCCCGAGGGGGCAGAGGCCAGGTGTGCTGTACAGGGATTGTCAGCATGGGAGCGGGTATAATAGAAAGCCCCCTCCCCCCATAGTGTGACATTATAGATATGACCCTCAGATAGGAACAAGTCTGGCCTTCTCCTATTGATAGGGTGACGGGGCAACATGTGAGAGGAGAACATGACACCGTTCAACTCAGCAAACCGCGGGCTGCCCTCATCCCAGCCAAGCGTGGTGCCCACTGTCTCGATCCACAGCACCCCAAGGGCCTACCCCCTCACCCCGAACACCCCGAGGGCCGACCCCCCTCACCCCAAGCACCCCGAGGGCCCATCCCCCTCACCCCGAACACCTTGAGGGCCCACCCCTCTCACCCCGTGAGCCCATCCCCCTCATCCAGAGAGCCCGTCCCCTTCACCCTGAACACCTTGAGGGCCCACCCCCCTCACCCCGAACACCTTGAGGGCCCATCCCCCTCACCCCCCGTCCCCCCTCCCCAAACACCTCGAGGACCCCATCCCCTCTCACTGCTTGTAAAAGAAATCATACAACTAAACAGACACTATGACGGCTTTTACATTGCAGGGCCGAAAACAAAGATACAGTATGCCGATGATGCCTGCAGCTGTACCGTGACCCCAATATCTCCACTGAAAGTCCAGGGCATCATATGACAGCGACCCGGGGCAAGTGATTAATAATAATAATAATAATAATAATATTATTTATTTTATTTTTTAAAATTATTATTATTTATTTTTTATTTTATTTGCAGGAGCCAATCAAAGGAGTTGTGTGCCAATATGATGACAGGGAACATGCTGATAGAAGGAGAGAGCAGAGGGAGGCTGGCTATGAAATGTTCCCAGATACCTGCAGCAGGATTCCTGTTATCAGCACACAATAGGTCAGTAGAGATCCCCATCAGTGTCAGTGCAATATTCCTGCTGGGGGGAGTATCGGTGTAATATTCCTGCTGGGGGAAGTATGGGTGTATTATTCCTGTGGGAGGAGTATCGGTGTAATATTCCTGCTGGGGGGAGTATGGGTGTAATATTCCTGCTGGGGGGGAGTATTGGTGTAATATTCCTGCTGGGGGAAGTATGGGTGTATTATTCCTGCTGGGGGGAGTATCGGTGTAATATTCCTGGTGGGGGAAGTATGGGTGTATTATTCCTGCTGGGGGGAGTATCGGTGTAATATTCCTGCTGGAGGAAGTATGGGTGTATTATTCCGGCTGGGGGGAGTATCGGTGTACTATTCCTGCTGGGGGAAGTATGGGTGTATTATTCCTGTTGAGGGGAGTAATGGTGTAATATTCCTGCTGGGGGGGGACGTCTGTGTAGGAAGTTGTTGTCATACGATGGACACGGCGAGGACTTATGCCGAGTACACACGATAGGAAATTCGGCCAGCAAAAGACTGATGAGAGCTTTTGGTCGGAAAATGCAACCGTGTGTATGCTCCATCTGACTTTTTCTGGCCGAATTTCCGCCAGCAAAAGATTGAGAGCATGTTCTCAATTTTCCAGACGGAAAAAGTTTCTATCGGAAATTCCGTTCATGTGTATGCAATTACGATGAGCAAAAAAAACACGCATTCTCAGAATCAAGTACGAGACGGATATGCTCAGTCTGGTAAAATGACCGTTCGTAATAGAGATGGCACATTCGTCACACTGCAAATTTTTAAATCTTTCAAGCACATTCTTTTCTTCTTTATAATGCTAGAAGAATGAAGTTGTTTTGCTGCTCATATTCACACAGACTTCTCACAAACGTATTTCTTTATTATTTCTCGTGATCTCCTGAATAATCTTTTTGGTTTTTAAAGCCAGATCTCCCTAATAATGTTTATAATTCATTTTTATAGTCATTTTTTTATTTTTTTTGGAATCAAGATCTCCTGTTGTTTTTTTTTTTTTTTTTAATTATTTTATAGTGATCTCCATTTGTTTCTTTTGTTTTTTTAATTATTTTATAGTGATCTCCATTTTTTTTTTGTATGTCACGTTTCCACAACATCATTATTATCTTGTCTTTGTAAATCTCAATGCGGTTGGTTGGTGTCCCTTGTTAATTTGACATTGTATTTTTTAACCACTTGACCACTGGGCACTTAAACCCCCTTCCTAACCAGACCAATTTTCAGCTTTCGGTGCTCTCACACTTTGAATGACAATTACTCAATCATACAACACTGTACCCATATGAAATTGTTGTCCTTTTTTTCAAACAAATAGAGCTTTCTTTTGGTGGTATTTAATCACCGCTGGGTTTTTAATTTTTTGCGCTATAAATCAAAAAAGACTGAAAATTCGATTAAAAAAAATTAAAAATTCTTTGTTTCTGTTAAAATTTATTGCAGAGTATTGGCAAGTATTGGCAGAGTATTGGCAGAGTATTGGCGAGTATTGGCAGAGTTTTGCAGAGTATTGGCAGAGTATTGCAGTGTTGCAGAGTATTGGCAGAGTATTGCAGTGTTGTAGAGTATTGGCAGAGTATTGCACAGTGTTGCAGAGTATTGCACAATGTTGCAGAGTAATGCACAGTGTTGCAGAGTATTGGCAAAGTATTGCACAGTGTTGCAGAGTATTGGCAGAGTATTGCACAATGTTGCAGAGTATTGCAGATTATTGACACTGAGCAGCGCTGTGGGCATTAAACATCCAGCCCACAGCACTGCTGCAATCTCTCCCCCTCTCCCCTCGCACTGTACCGCTCGGTACAGAGAGGGGAGGGAGGAACCGGTGTCATGACGTGAAGCTGGTTTGTTTACAATTGATCGCTCCGTCATTTGACGGAACGATCACGTGGTAAATGGCCATGATCAGCGGCTATTTACCATGATCCGTGAGGACCCGGCGGTCACGGATGTTCCCGGGTGTGCGCCCCAGGGGGCGAGCAGGAGCAACATTCTGGAATGACGTCTGAAAACAAAATATCCATTTATTCTGGGTCATAACAAAATAAAGAGGAAGGCAACGCTGGAGAAACTGGTGAGATTTGCAAAGCCTTTGTACCCCAGGGCAGACATCAATAATTTTACAGTCAAAATTGGTGGCCTGAGGAGTCCTTTTAATAGTGAGCACAATCCGGTCCAGGACTACAAGAGATCAGGAACAGCAGCAGATGACATATCTGTCCCCAGGCTGTGGTCATAGAACAGCCTGCATCTTTTGCCAGACCAGACTGAACCCAGGCCATCACTCTCTGGTCTTCCTTAGACGCTTCCTTCCAGGCTGTGGCTGTGGTGTTGGAGGTGTGGCAGGAGGTGGAGGAGGAGGACCTGGAGGAGGAGGAGGAGGACTATGGTTCAACTCCCAAATGTGGCTTTGACTTTTGAGTTGGCCCCTCAAGCCCTTGTTTAGGGCTTGTAACATCACTTCCTCACGTAAGAGGCGTTGACCCTCCTCCATTTCCAGCATTTTGCATGCTGTAATGTATGCAAAGTCCTCTTGAACGCTGTGGGGGGTTTTGAGAGCCGCAGTAGCCTTCAGAAATAGGCCAATTGCTGCCTCCTTCACGTTACTCCTCTTCCTGCCACTTTTTGGTGGAAGGCAGAGGGGAGGGACCTGCGATTCTGACAGGCTACTGGGCCCAGCCTCCTTCTAGCTGCCACATTCCACGGCCTGGCTGAGGCTTTCCTGTGTATGAAAAAGGGACATCGTTTTAGTTTTTGGTTCATCAATCACACACAATTTTCAACTCATGACTGTTGCAAATTTAATGTTAATAAATAGAAGACTATCATTCTGACCCCAGCATTTTTCATTCTTGTCCCAATCGTTTGTGGCCACTACTGTCTATTGATATGTAAACCACTTTGTGAAATCAGAAATTAGTGATCAAAATTAGCATATATTTAACATTAATTTGACAACCAAAAATATTTTGAAGAATTCTATACCTGTCTCAAGCTGGGCTCCTCCACATGTTACTGCCTGGAAGGCCTAGGTTCGACGTCAGAAGCCTCAGCTTTGGGGGAAGGAAGTGTGGAAGGAAGACTGGAGAGTGCTGGCCTGGGTTCAGTCTGGCCTGCCAGAAAATGCAGTCTGTCATAGTACCACAGCCTGGGCACATAAATGTCATCTGCTGCAGCTCCTGATCTCAGGGAATCCGGGACCTTCTTGAGCTCCCTGTTATAAGTACTCCTCATGCCACCGATTGGGGCCTTCAAATAGGGGATGTCTGCCGTGGGGATCACCGGTTTCACAAATTCCACCAATTGATCCAGCACTGCCTTCCTCTTTGTTTGATTGTTATAATAGGGGTGGTTTACCTGCCACAGACAGGGCAGCTCCCTGTACATATCAATGAATATGGGCATAAAGTCCTCGTCATTGAATAGATCCATTTTCTCTGCAAGACACAACACAAGACAAACCCTAATGTCAGGCGAAACTCTCCTAATCTTGACCTAATATAGGCCTCAATCTATAAACAGTATAGGCCACCGATGCACCAACTTAAAATTGTACCTTCGTTATAACGATTGGCACCTCCGCTACACCTTCCTCCGTTCATAGATCGTACGTATGACACACGCGTGTTACGCTTTATATACACTGCGCATGCGTGAAACTACATCCGTGTCGCCCGCCCCTGACTTTTTTTTAGAATATTCGCCCCGTTTCTTTCGTCGCAGTGGGAGACGACATAGCGGAGACACAGCAGGTGCTTAATAGCAGTAACGAGGAGGAAATCCCAGAGCAAGAAACGTCCCGATCCAGGAGGAGAAAATTTAAGGCCTCAAATATGTCCTTTGAAGGGATGGTGGAGATGGTCGACATATTGAAGAGGGCCGACTATGATGGGAAGTATGGACCGTACCTAAACCCAAATGTGAGAAAGGCCAAGATCATGACTAAAGCTGTGAAGAGTCTGCGCCGGAATTTTGGGGTACAACGATCCAAGGAGCAATTGAGGAAACGCTGGTCGGACCTCAAATTAAGGGAGCAGGATCAGTACAGAAGGTTTAAGAAAGTGTTTCTAAAAAGTAAGTAGCTGTCGTGTGTTCCTATTCTTATTATTACTTGCATGCTGTGCCATGTGCTTTTCTTTACTATTGGACAGCTACTTTCATGTTAGTGGGCACAGTAATCGGTTGTAGTAAACATCGTTCATTTGCAAATAAATATGCTGTTTTTGCCATATACAGGGTTAACTACATTTGGTCATGATAATTTGTATTCAAAGAAGTTTAGGACATTGTTATCTAGATGTGTTTCAAACTAGATTGAATTGCAAATTTGATTCAGTGTAATGTAAGGAGAGGACACTCAGCAGCTGTTTACACATCTGGACTCTGGAGCACTAGTGTGGGACACAAGTACAAACTTTTTAGGGTGTCCCACACAGGTGCTCCAGTGGATACTTGGGGTGTCTACATGTGTGAAAATTGTCCAAAAAAGGGAAGTATTCCAGCTTTGTCAAGGGAAAAAATCAGGTCTTCAGCTTTGAACTCTGCCAAAACAGACAATTGTACCCCACTTCCAAGCAATGTTTCATATTCCTATTTCTGGACTCAAATATCTGTGTGCTAAGTATACCTTTTGTTTCATTCTCATAGGGGAGCTTCCAGAGCCGTCATTGGAGTTTCTGAAAGTCCGGCCTCAGGCCCAACTGAGGCAACATAATTAGGATTAATACACCAAGCCCCTGCAGAACGAACTCTACAACGAGCACGTACCCGCAACATGGCTTCAAAACGGTCGGCTGGTCAGAACGAACTAAACAGAACGCTTTGAAGAACAGCAAGGCCTGTGAAGAGCAAGCTGAAAATCAGTAACGAGCGGACAAGAACGCACTGAAAAACAGATACGAACTGACTTCACGCACTGAAAACCAGATACAAACCCACAAGCACAAACTGAACAGCAGTAAAACGATCTGAAAAAGCAGGAGTCTGAAAAGCGCGACTCGTCTCTCACCAAACTTCTACTAACACAAGATAAACACGAGATTAGCAGAAGGAGCCCAAAGGGTGGCGAGCTGGATATTGAACTTCCCTTTTCTAGTCCCGTCATACGTGTTGTACGTCACTGCGTTCTGGACGGTTGGACTTTGGTGTGACCGTGTGTATGCAAGACAAGCTTGAGCGTAATTCCATCGGAAAAACCATCATAGCTTTTTCCGATGAGAATTCCGATCGTGTGTACGCGGCATTAGGCTCTGTTCACACCTAGGTGTTCTGGACTCCCGAATTGCTGCAAAACGCGGGACGTGCTTGCGATCCGTTTACTTTCAACATCACTCCAATAGAGGCGTGATTTTGCTGCGATTGTCGCCTGACAAATCGCGACAAAATTGCAGGTCTGCTTTTGGGAAAAAGGCATCCCACGATTTTGTTTGCACGATTTGTCAGGTGACAATATTGTTCCGTGATTGGGGTGTCATTGAAAGTAACGGGATCAAAGTGTGTCCTGTGTTTTCCAGCAATTCGGGAATTGCAGTAATTCCACCCGTGATCCAGAAGGCCTAGGTGTGAGCACAGCCTAAGCGTCTTCTATCAGTTGCTGGGTTCTATAGATTCTGGGGGAACATTTTCTTCCTCAAACAGACCACACATTCGCTTCATTCTTTATTCCTCCGCTAATATATACTCAGCATTGACCTTGTATAGCACTTTTCTCTCTGAGGACTCCAAGTATTGGAGATGGCGTTGGCCGGGAATCGAACCCGAGTCAGCTGCTGGGAAGGCAGCTATGCTTACCACTGCACCCCCAACGCAAGGTAGCATGTCTTTGTAGTGTGGGAGGAAACAGGAGTACCCAGAGGAAACCCACACAAGCCCAGGGAGAACATGCAAACTCCATGCAGATAGTGTCCTGGCTAGAAACTGAAACAAGGACCCCAGTGCTGCAAGGCTAACCCCTAAGCCTCTGTGCTGCCTATATGCGGCCTCTGTTCTCTAAGGCCCACCCCCGCTGAACGGAGTAAATCAGTTCTGTCCACTTAAAGTGCCTCCAGAAGAAATCCAAACTTATCCTAATTTACAATCTATATATATATATATATATATATATATATATATATATATATATATATATATATATATAATACACTCCAAAACACACCCAAAGAATAACGCACACCTCCACAACATATGCAAACTTATCCTAATCTACAATATATAACACTCCTATAATAAAACACACCCAAATAACAATAAAGAGGGGTACAGTGGTCCCCAAATTAGCAACACAATGGAGCTAAAACATTCTATTCACCCTTAGGCCTCATTCACACGGGGGGGTATGAATCCGTACCCCATGGGAGGGCCGTGTTTACCGGAATGGGGATGCACAGCTGTTCCCAGCATCCCATGTAGGCAGTCCCATTGCTGTCAACTGGGTTGCAGCGGCTGTACCCAATGTGACATCTGTGTGGGTGCCAGTGCACAGCCCCGAATGCACCCAGGGTGCGTCCACGCAACTGCACCCGCATGGATGTCCTTTTTGGGATTAACTCAGCCCCCACACAGGGTACAGATTTATACACCCCGTGTGAGTAAGGCCTTGGACTTCTCCAAGAAGGACCTCACTGGTGGGAAGAGTTCTCATTTCTCCAGCAAAGAAAGCCTAAAGAAAGGTGGAAATACTCCTCCCGCCTCTGAAGACAAAAAGAGTTCCAACCTCCCCTCATAGCCGGTCCAAAACACGCCTCAAAAACATACCGGCCTCCAACCTCCCCTCAAAGCCGGTCCAATACAGGCCTCAAAAACATACCAACCTTCAACCTCCCCTCATAGCCGGACCAACACACGCCTCAAAAGCATACAGGCCTCCAACCTCCTCTTATAGCCGGTCCAACACACGCCTCAAAAGCCTACCGGCCTCCAAACTTCACAACATAATCAATTACTTAATGTAGATCGACAATAGATCAATCAAGCATAATCACCTGTAAAAAAGTGCCTAAGATGTTGGTGGTAAACAGCCTGCTAGGCCCGTGGGGAACCGAACCAAGTCTTCCAAAAGCTACCTCATATCCAAGAGTTGCCAAATGTAGACATTAAGCTTTAAGGTTAATGAAAAATATCACATTCTAAAGGGCAAGGTAGTACAAGGGGTAGGGGGCGTATGGAAGAGGGAGAGAGGGAGGAAAGGAGATTGGGAAGGGAGGCTGGGGAAAAGAAGGGTGGTGAGGGTTGGGGGGAACCCTCACACCCCTTTATTTCCCCCAACCTCCCCCCCTTTCTTTTCCTCCACCTCTCCCTCTTCCATACTCCCCCTCCCCCGTGTTCTACCTTTCCCTTTAGAATGTGATATTTTTCTTAAAGCTTAAAGCTTCTGCAGAAGCTGCAGAAAGGGAAATAGAGGGCTGATGGGAGGATCCTCCGATTACTGGAGTGGCAGCCGCCACCAGTGTAGGAACCTGTGTTGGTACAGCCGTACCTGGTCCTTGGGAGGGTTCCTCAGACTTTTTTTTTAGTCTTCTTCTAGGAACAACCAATTGTTTTGTTTGTCCAAATGTAGACATTAGGCTTTAAGGTTAATCAAAAATATCACATACTAAAGGCAAAGGTAGAACAAGGGGGAGTATGGAAGAGGGGGAGAGGGAGGAAAGGCGGGGGGGAAGGTAGGTTGGAGGAAAGAAGGGGGATGAGGGTTGGGGGGAACCCCACACCCCTTTCTTTCCCCCAACCCCCCTCTCTTTTCCTCCCTCTTGCCCTCTTCCATACACCCCCTCCCCTTGTTCTACCTTTCCCTTTAGAATGCAATATATTTAATTAACCTTAAAGCTTAACCTTAAAGCTTCTACAGAAGCTGCAGAAAGAGAAATAGAGGGCTGATGGGAAGTCCCTCCAGTTACTGGAGTGGCAGCCGTCACCAGTGTAGGAACCTGTGTTTGTACAGCCGTACCTAGTCCCTGGGAGGGATCCTCAGACTTTTTGTTCAGTCTTCTTCTAGGAACAGCCAATTGTATTGTTTGTCCAGCTACATTGATAGTTGGTGATTCATAATCTCCAAAAATGAAAATGGAGGGCTGATGGGAGGACCCTCCGGTTACTGGAGTGGCAGCCGCCACCAGTGTAGGGACCTGTGTTGATACAGCTGTACCTGGTCCCTGGGAGGGTTCCTCAGACTTTTTGTTGAATCTTCTTCTAGGAATAGCCAATTGTCCTTTGTGTCCAACTATATTGATAGTGATTCAGAAGCTGCAGAAAGGGAAATCGAGTGCTGATGGTAGGACCCTCCGATTACTGGAGTCGCAGCCGCCACCAGTGTAGGAACCTGTGTTGGTACAGCCGTACCTGGTCCCTGGGAGGGTTCCTCAGACTTTTTGTTGAGTCTTCTTCTAGGAACAGCCAATTGTCTTGTTTGTCCAAATGTAGACATTATTTTTAAGGTTAATCAAAAATATCACATTCTAAAGGGTAAGGTAAAACAAGGGGTAGGGGGAGTATGGAAGAGGGAGAGAGGGAGGAAAGGAGGGGGGAAGGGAGTTTGGAGGAAAGAAGGGGATGAGGGTTGGGGGGAACCCCCACACCCCTTCCTTTCCCCCAACCCCCCCTCTCTTTTCCTCCCTCTCTCCCTCTTCCATACTCCCCCTCCCCTTGTTCTACCTTTCCCTTTAGAATGTTATATATTTGATTATCCTTAAAGCTTAACCTTAAAGTTTCTACAGAAGCTGCAGAAAGGGAAATCGAGTGCTGATGGGAAGTCCCTCCAGTTACTGGATTGGCAGCCTCCACCAGTGTAGGGACATGTGTTGGTACAGCTGTACCTGGTCCCTGGGAGGGTTCCTCAGACTTTTTGTTGAGTCTTCTTCTAGGAACAGCCAATTGTCTTGTTTGTCCAACTACATTGATAGTTGGTGATTTCAAAGCTCCAAAAATGAAAATGGAGGGCTGATGGGAGGACCCTCCAGTTACTGGAGTGGCAGCCACTACCAGTGTAGGGACCTGTGTTGGTACAGCTGTACCTAGTCCCTGGGAAGGTTCCTCAAACTTTTTGTTGAGTCTTCTTCTTGGAACAGCCAATTGTCTTGTCTGTCCAGCTACATTGATAGTTGGTGATTCAGAAGCTACAGAAAGGGAAATATAGAGCTGATGGGAAGACCCTTCTGGTTACTGAAGTAGCAGCCGCCACCAGTGTGGGGGGCCTGTGTTGGTACAGCCGTACCTGGTCCCTGGGAGGGTTCCTCAGACTCTTTGTTGAGTTTTCTTTTAGGAACAGCCAATTGTATTGTTTGTCCAACTACATTGATAGTTGGTGATTTTGAAGCACCAAAAATGAAAATGGAGGGCTGATGGGAGGATCCTCTGGTTACTGGAGTGGCAGCCACCACCAGTGTAGGGACCTGTGTTGGTACAGCCGTACCTAGTCCCTGGGAGGGTTCCTCAGACTTTTTGTTGAATCTTCTTCTTGGAACAGCCAATTGTCTTGCCCGTCCAGCTACATTGATAATTGGTGATTCAGAAGCTCTAAAAACGAAAATGGAGGGCTGATGAATAGACCTTCCGGTTACTGGAGTGGCAGCCACCACCAGTGTGGGGGGCCTGTGTTGGTACAGCCGTACCTGGTCCCTAGGAGGGTTCCTTAGACTTTGTGTTGAATCTTCTTCTAGGAACAGCCAATTGTCTTGTTTGACCAACTACATTGATAGTTGGTGATTCCGAAGCTCCAAAAATGAAAATGGTGGGCTGATGGGAAGACCCTCCGGTTACTGGAGTGGCAGCTGCCACCAGTGTAGCGACCTGTGTTGGTACAGCCGTACCTGGTCCCTGGGAGGGTTCCTCAGACTTTTTGTTGAGTTGTCTTCTAGGAACAGCCAATTGTTTTGTTTGTCCAACTACATTCATAGTTGGTGATTCAGAAGCTGCTGATGAGAATCTTTCAAGAGATTGATGACGTAGCGGATTCCGGTGATGTCTTGAATTGAAGATTCTCTCCCTCATATTCACTAGCAAATCATGCTCTAATCTCTCCTCCTCATCACCTAGTTTAAATTTTCTTCAAACATTTTGGCCATCTTCAATCCCAAAAAAGCTGCACCCCTCCCATTTAAGTGCAATCTGTCACTAATATAAAGATAGTAACCGCCTGAAAAGTCAGTCCAGTTCACCATGAAGCCAAACCCCTCCTCCAGGCACCAGTTCCTCAGCCACTTGTTAAGTACCCTAAGCTCCTGTTGCCTCTCTGGTGTGGCTCAAGGTACCGGTAGTATTTCTGAAAACCTTTTCTTTAATATAGCCCCTAAGTCCCTGATATCATTTTGTAGGGTGCTCCATCTTTCTCTAACTTTGTCATTGGTACTGATATATACCATGACAGCTGGGTCCTCTCCAGCTCCATCCAACAATCTGTCCATGCAATCTGCAATGTTCCGAACCTAAGCACCCAGTAAACAACATACTGTTTGGTGATAACGGCCTTTGTGACAGATTGCTCTCTGTATCCCTCCAATAACTGAATCCCCTAGCACTAGTATGTGCCTATCCTTTCTTGTAACCTTGCCCGCATCTTCGTCATATGCTGGTGGCGTCTCGGTGGGAAAGTCACATGCTGGTGGAGTCTCAGTGGGAACGTCACATGCTGTTGGAGTCTCAGTGGGAACGACACATGCTGGTGAATACTTTATGTGAATGTCACATTCTGGAGGAGTCTCATTGTGAACATCACATTCTGGAGGAGTCTCATTATGAATGTCACATTCTGGAGGACACTCATTGTGATCGTGAAATTCTGGAGTAGTCTCATTGTGAACATCACATTCTGGAGAAGACTCATTGTGAATGTCACATTCGGGAGGAGTCTCATTGTGAACGTCACATTCTGCCAGAGTCTCAGTGGTAATGCCACAATCTGCCGGAGTCTTAGTGGGATAGTTACATTCTGCCCGAGTATCAACAGAATCGTTGCATGCTGGAGGAGTCTCAATATGAATGACACACGGTTGATTTTTTCCAACTTTTTGGTTATTTTCTTTCCCAACAGAGCTGCACCCTGCTCATTTAAGTGCAATCCATCCCTGCTGTAGAGCAAGTAACCAATTAAAAAGTCAGTCCAGGTCTCCATGAAGCCAAACCGCTCCTTCCTGCACCAGTTCTTCAGCCACTTGCTAAGCTCCCTAAGCTCCTGCTGCCTCCTTGGTGTGGCTTGAGGTACAGGCAGTATTTCTGAAAATGCCTTGGAGGTCCTTTTCTTCAATATAGCTCCTAAGTCCCTGAAATCATTTTGAAGGGCGCTCCATTTTCTTCTAATGTTGTCGTTGGTTCCTTATATGTACCATGACAGCTGGGTCCTCCTCAGCCCCATCCAACAATCCATCCATCCTATCTGCAATGTACTGAACTCGTGCGACTGGGAAACAATATACTGTTCGTGGATCACGGTCATTCTGACAGATTGCCCTCTCTGTCCCTCTAATAACAGAATCCCCTTCCACCAGGATCTGCCTATCCTTTTCTTTAAGCTTGCCCTCATCTTCATGGGAAGAGATATTCAAATGGCTACCCTGGTATTTTGATGGGTTCTCAACATGAACGTCACATTGTGCTGCAGTCTCAACATGAATGTGACATTCAGATGGTGTCTCAATGTGAATGTCACATGCTGGTGATGTCTCCATGTGAACATCACATGTTGGTGGAGTCTCTGTGTGAACGTCACATGTTGGTGGAGTATCCGTGGGAACGTCACATGCTGGTGGAGTCTCTATGTGAACTAAACATGCTGGTAGAGTCTCCGTGTGAACGACACATGCTAGTGAAGTCTCCGTCTGAATGTCACATGCTGGTGGTGTCTCTGTGTGAATGTCACATGCTGGTGGTGTCTCTGTGTGAATGTCAGATGCTGGTGGTGTCTCTGTGTGAACGTCACATGCTGGTGGAGACTCCCTGTGAACGTCACATGCTGGTGGAGTCTCAATGTAGCTTTTATATTCTGTCTCGCTCACTGGGGTAGTCCTGCCTTGTGAGCTGTGTCTGCAGTAAATACCGCGTACATCTGCAATAAAAAAGAAGAATCAGATTTAGCACCTTCACCTACATTATATATATTTGTATACAACATCAAATTATGGAGAGAAAAGTTCAAAATTCCAGTGCAAGGGACAATAAATAATCCCAACATGACAGGGACACCGGGATGACTAATGTTGGCCTTCATATAAAAATTTTGAATTCCTGGCAGTTATGCCGACCCACTAAAATTAATTGAGTAAATAAGGGGATTGATTCTTCACTTTCGGGTGCAGTGGCGTAATCTGCAGTGCTTCTGTTTCTTATTATTAAACACCTGGCCTCTTTTATTGTAATTCCTTGAATTGTTGCTGTGGATTGATATAGAAGAAGCCGGGACTGGGAACCGCTGCATTGCAGATTACTTTGCCGCACCCCAAAGTGAAGAAATAGGGGTGACCCCTCATCATTGTTCGTGGCAATCCCTATACATGTGTACATATAGGGGGGTGGCCCCTCATCAATGGTCGTGGCAATCCCTATACATGTGTACATATGGAGGGGTGACCCCTGATCAATGGGAAAGAAGGATCCAATGAAAGGGTTTCAGTTATCTTGTATCTATCAATAGTTTTCAAAGAATTTTAGAACAGAAGGGGATTTTAATGGTGCCAAAACACACAAAAAAATATTTTGTTAGGAAAACATCTTTATTGAAGTCCAAAGTTTTAAAAGAAATGGGTGACAATTAATGTTGTCTACATTTCATAAAAACAATTCAGTGCACATGTACAATATACACATAAAGTAGCTACTTTAACCAGCGTGATGCTTGTTGCTCAACATGTTTCACTTTTCAGTTTCTTCGGGAGCTTATAAAGCAATATGTAGCTACAAAAAGACAAATACAAGTAAACTAAAATATACCAACAATGCAAAAAAAATGGCATTAACAATTATTAATAAGTATGCATGACTGTAAATAAACGATTCTGTTATCAAAGTAAATGTGTATCAAAAATATATAACAACATAAATAATATGTTCAATGAATATCCATGAGGGTCTGAGCATTATACAGAGGGGCACACAACATGAACATAAAACTCACCATGTATATAGAATGTAATCAAGCTAATGCACACTACTAAAGGGTCCAAAACTGATGTAAGAAGGTGCCAACACCCGCAGTGGCAATTGCTGGCAGGAGGAGCACAATGGGGCCAGTGGAAAAACTAGAAATGTCAAAATAAAAGGGGATATATATTAGGGCTGGGGAAATTAACGATTAATTCCTCGACGATTAATCATTAATTTTGTGATCGATCAAAATTCTTTTGATTGGTACTCACCTCTCTGCCGGCTTCCGGGTCTTCAGGGAGTTCAATCCGAGATCCGTTGACATCACGGACATCGACATCACCAGACTCCTCCCCCTGGAGGAGTCCGGTGACGTCGATGTCCGTCACGTCACTGGACAGCCTGGACAGTGATGGTAAATATGGATGTGGTTAACTTGGATAATTCAGTGAGCTAAGTGTAGGCAAATTTGATAACCTCCGTTTTTAACATTGTTGTCCTTAGAAGCTGATAAGCTGTGATATTTTTGCCGTGTGGATCAGCTTCTGCTGTTGCCATAATGGCAGCGCTTGATTTTGATTGACGTGTGACGTCCTAGCCATGCCCCGCTATGTCCTGCTTTGGCCGTTGCAATATACTAGATAAGTTTCATGATTAAAGTTAAACTAACTTTCTACGTTTTTCTTAAAGTTTAATTAAAAAAATTACTTACGTCACTGCTACAGTTTGAATTTAAAACGTATTTGTGTGAACTGTGAAGTTAAGTCATGGATTGTGGAAATGAACTAGTGTCAGGTGGTATATAGTGTATACCACATTTACCACTGACTAATGCAGAGTGTAAAATATATATGCACTGAGGAAAGAAATATATCAAGGATACATAAAAGCCTCAATCAATTAGATATACAGGTTAGGTTTACCTTAAATGTCATCAAATGCTCCTTCCACAGAATGTAGAGGGTAGCAACAGACCAATCCGGAACTATTTCTTCCAAAGTTCAGGAGATCAAACCTACCAAACGTATCCTCAAAACTCACTGCATCTGTCAGAACAAAGACATAGAGGCCACCAGGCCAGACGGGACTGGTGGTGCCAGGCACAGAGCGGAACATGGAGTGGGAGGTGGCCTCTATGTTTTTGTTCTGACAGATACAGTGAGTTTTGAGGATACGCGTGGTAGGTTTGATCATCAGGCCCTTCTTATGTGTATGTTGGTCTTGCTGATGGGTGCATGATCTCTATTTGTTATCAGATGGGACACTGTGGGTGGCCTGGGGGATGCTATTGATTTAATGTGTCCGCATTCATCATGGCTTTATGAAATTGTTCCTTCATCGCTGGAAGAAATATTTCCAGATCGGTCTGTTGCTACCCTCTACATTCTGTGGAAGGAGCATTTGAATGACATTTACGGTAAATCCAGGGATGATGTCACTTTGGGAGGATTTCTCTCACTTCTTTTTTGTCTATGGGAAAGGAAGTGGAGGGAAATCCCCCCAATGGGGACACAGATGGCAAATAAAACCTGTTTGTCTTTATTTCTAACTTATCTTTTATCTGGTATGCGGGAGATGGTGGGGACTCAGTATAAAAGAGGGTGCAGCACATTACAAATGGGGCTATGGGGGGGGGGGGAGCGCTCAGTCATGTTGGAGATTTTTGCTGATTTCTGCTCTCTCAGCATTCCATAGTTTGTGAAATGATGAAGGCCCCAGTCACACCTCTGACATACAAAACATACAACAAGCATAGCGCCCCCTATTGATTTCAGTGCGTTGCCCTGTGCCCCACAAGCGTGGCAAAGTAGCTCATGACGTGTTCCGGTGTGGTTTATTTCCCACACATTTTGCCACATATGTTGTATTGGACTCTCACGTTTGGGGGGACATTTACAATAAATGGCACTACAAGCGTGAATATAAAAATATGAACAAATCAGCGCAATCCAAAACTCTATAATAAATAGCTACATATTTTTTCATGTTCCGGGATTGCGTGGAAATTAGCATTGCTGTGCGCATTACCAGAACGCACAGATGTGACTGGAGACTGATATGGTGGAAAGTTGTCACCGCGGCATGCCGTGTTCCGCCATATTTCCATTTTTTAACGGTGACCACCATACAAAAACTTTTTTTAGAAGCGGGCAGACATGTGTAAAGTGCACATTTTTTTTGCATGGAAATGTTGAAGGAAAGTTCTTTCTCTCCTTTACTCCTGAGTATGAATAGCTGTAAAATGTGCTGTGAATGTGAGCAGACAGGGAATGTCTATGGCTCTGATCAATGAATACTGGACATTCGTAAGATGAGTCCCCACATAGCACAAACCTTCCCAAAGCTGCAGAAGACGGAAGGAAAATGGCTGAGATTGGTTGAGGGGGGGCACATTTTCTTAGAGGGGGCTCCCCACAATTTCTGGGTTATGGGGGGTCTCACTGTTGCTATAGTGATAAAGGGTCTTGCTGTGTAATTGGTGTCTTCACAGAGGGCCATACAAGCCCAGAGGACCCCCCGCCACCAACAAACCTGTCCAGGGGATTGGCAGGAAACCTGCAGGTATCGGCAACGGAGAAGAGGAGTCTGCAGAGCCAATCCAACAGGTAGGCCATGTGATAGTGATCAGTCAGTACAGGAGACATTGCAGCAGTGCTCAGTAATCTATTTCCATCCTGTATATTGTACAGTCACACCAGTCCCTGCCCCAAGGAGCTTACAATCTAAGCTCCCTAACTCACATTCATACAGATACTAGGGCCAATGTACCTCTTAGCATGTCTTTGTAGTGTGGGAGGAAAGCCATGGAGGCGCAGGGAGAACATGCAAACTCCAGGCAGGTGGCTCTGTGGTTGGGAATTGAAGCGAACCCGGTGCTGCCAGGCAGAAGAGCTAACCACTTAGTTCCTCTAACTTGTGGTGGGTCTGCTTGTTGTATGTTTCTGTACAATGTAACAGCTCCTATGCTGCACTGCATGTGGATTAAGCTGGACTCGTAGGAAGATCTTAGTCTGCCAAAGACAAGCAGTTACTCATTGGGCCATTTTAAATTTAAATGTAATTTTATTAAAAAGCCAAAAGAAAGAAATGAGAGTGAAAAGAGAATAGTTTGTATAGAGAAGGAAGATGGTGGGAGGAACGGCGGTGCTGGGGGAACTACTTGGAGGAGATTAATGGATAGAAATCTGCTGATGGAGCTTGTCCCGGTCTGGGAACTGGAATGTGGAAGCATATAGATTGTGGGAGGAGCTTCTAAAGGGGATTTATTAATAAAAGCGCGTCGTACGATGACCTTGTCATTTCCTTTTTGGGTGATTGGTGGAAATCCATTGAGGGGAGACTATATCTATTGGATGAAGAAACGCTGATTTGGTGGTTTTTGGTGATAGAATAATGTGTGATTGGCCCAGAGGTTCTCTGGGTTCTGGGGAAAGGGGCATAAGCACCATCACTGGTGGGGGAGCACTTTTTGTGTTGAATTTTAAGGATAAAAGCACAGGGGATGGGATGACGTTTGATAAATACAATAACACGGAATTTTGTGGATGAACATTTTCAAGGACTGTTTTTCTCACATACACAAGTTATTTCTCACACACAGCATATTCATACTTCCAATTACACCCCGAAATACATTCTGTTACTCCTCCCGAGTATGGCAATACCACATGTGTGTGACTTTTACACAGTCTGGCCACACAGAGAGGCCCAACATGCAGAGAGCACCATCAGGGGTTCTAGGAGCATAAATTACACATCTAATTTCCTAACGACCTATTACAATTTTGAAGGCCCTGGAGCACCAGGACAATGGAATTACCCACAAAATGACCCCATTCTGGAAAGCAAACACCCCAACGTCTATTCTATGAGGCATAATGAGTCTTTTGAACGGTTCATTTTTTTCCACAAGTCTTCGGAAAACGTGGAAAGAAAATTAAACCGTATTTTTTTTTTTTACACAAAGTGGTCAGTTTATAAGATATTTCTAACTCAAAGCATGTATATAGCAAAAATGACACTCCAAAACACATTCTGCTACTCCTCCTGAGTATGCTGATACTACATGTGTGAGACTTTTACACAGCCTGGCCACATACAGAGGCCTAACATGCAGGGAGCACTGTCAGGCGTTCTAGGAGCATAAATTATACCTCTAATTTCTTAACGACCTATTATACTTTTGAAGGCCCTGGAGCACCAGAACAATGGAATTACCCACAAAATGACACCATTTTGGAAAAAAAACACCCCAACGTATATTCTATGAAGCATTATGAGTCTTTTAAATGGTTAATTTTGTTTTACACAAGTCTTCGGAAAACGTGGAAAGAAAATGAAAATCTTTTTTTTTTTTTTTTTTTTTACACAAAGTTGTCAATTTTTAAGATATTTCTAACACATAGCATGTATATAGCAAAAATTACACCCCAAAACACATTCTGCTACTCCTCCTGAGTATGGCGATACCACATGTGTGAGACTTTTACACAGCCTGGCCACATACAGAGGCCCAACATTGAAGTAGTACCTTCAGGTGTGCTAGGAGCATTGCTAGGAGCATAAATTACACATCTCCCTTTTTCCTACCTATCACACTTTTGAAGGTCCTTGAGCACCAGGACAGTGGAATTACCCACATTTGGAAAGCAAACACCCCAACGTATATTCTATGAGGCATGGGCTGCAGATAGGTACTCGGGTACTTTGATGGGCTGGAGACAGGTACTTGGTTACTCTGATGGGCTGGTGACAGGTACTCGGTTACTCTGATGGCCTGGTGACAGGTACTCGGGTACTCTGATGGCCTGGTGACAGGTACACGGGTACTCTGGTGGGCTGGTGACTGGTACTCGAGTACTCTGATGAGTGGTGACAGGTACTCAGATGGGCTGTGACAGGTACTCGGGTACTCAGATGGGCTGTGACAGGTACTCAGATGGACTGTGGCAGGTACTCAGATGGGCTGTGACAGGTGCTCAGGTACCCGTGTACTCAGATGAACTGTGACAGGTACTCAGGTGCTCAGATGGACTGTGACAGGTACTCAGATGAACTGTGACAGGTACTCAGATGGACAGGTACTCAGATGGACTGTGACAGGTACTCAGGTACTCAGATGAACTGTGACAGGTACTCAGATGGACTGTGACAGGTACACGGGTACTTAGATGGACTGTGACAGGTACTCAGATGAACTGTGACAGGTATTCAGGTACTCGGGTACTTTGATGGACTGTGACAGGTACTTTGATGGGTGGTGACAGTTCCTCTTTATTAGGGGGGGCAATCAGTGTGGTTGGTGTACACTGTAAGTAACGAGATGTTACCGCAATCTCCTTCACATGATCCATGCTTCACTGTAGTAATGGTATTGGTCAGGTGATGAGTGGTGCCTGCTTTCCTCCAGGACATGACGCTTGCCATTCAGGCCAAAGAGTTCAATCTTTGTTTCATCAGACCTGAGAATTTTGTTTCTCATGGTCTGAGAGTCCTTCAGGTGCCTTTTGGCAAACTCCAGGCGGATTGTCATGTGCCTTTTACTGGAGGAGTTTTTATTTGTGTACAGTGTTGCACGACCGCGCGATTGTCAGTTAAAATAATGCAGTGCCGTTATGCAAAATATGGCCTTGTCATGAAGGGGGGGGGGTGTTAAATAGTCCAGATCTGAAGTGGTTAAAGTGTATTTTTTCCAAAAGATCTGCGCTTGAAAAATCAACATAAGTGAGTACACCCCTAAGTGAAATTGTCCAAATTGGGCCCAGAGTGTCAATATTATGTGTGGCCACCATTATTTTCCAGCACTGCCTTAACCCTCCTGGGCATGGAGTTCACCAGAGTTTCGCAGTTTGCCACTGGAGTCCTCTTCCACTCCTCCATGATAACATCAGGGAGCTGGTGGATGTTAGAGACCTTGCGCTCCTCCACCTTCCATTTGAGGATGCCCCACAGATGCTCAATAGGGTTTAGGTCTGGAGACATGCTTGGCCAGACCATCACCTTTACCCTCAGCTTCTTTAGCAAGGCAGTGGTCATCTTGGAGGTGTGTTTGGGGTCATTATCATGTTGGAATACTGCCCTGCAGCCCAGTCTCCGAAGGGAGGTGATCATGCTCTGCTTCAGTATGTCACAGTACTTGTTGGCATTCATGGTTCCCTCAATGAACTGTAGCTCCCCAGTGCCGGCAGCAGTCATGCAGCCCCAGACCATGACACTCCCACCACCATGCTTGACTGTAGGGAAGACACACCTGTCTTTGTACTCGTTACCTGGTTGCCGCCACACACGCTTGACACCATCTGAACCAAATACGTTTATCTTGGTCTCATCAGACCACAGGATATGGTCCCAGTAATCCATGTTCTTAGTCTGCTTGTCTTCAGCAAACTGTTTCCTTCTGGGACGACAGCCATGTAGACCAATTTGATGCAGTGTGCGGCGTATGGTCTGAGCACTGACAGGCTGACCATGGGGGGCCCCCTTCAGCCTCTGCAGCAATGCCGGCAGCACTCATATGTCTATTTTCCAAAGACAACCTCTGCATATGACGCTGAACACGTGCACTCAACTTCTTTGGTCGACCATGGCGAGGCCTGTTCTGAGTGGAACCTGTCCTGTTAAACTGCCGTATGGTCTTGGCCACCATGCTGCTGCTCAGTTTCAGGGTCTTGGCAATCTTCTTATAGCCTAGGCCATCTTTATGTAGAGCAACAATTCTTTTTTGCAGATCCTCAGAGAGTTCTTTGCCATGAGGTGCCATGTTGAACTTCCAGTGACCAGTATGAGAGAGTGAGAGCAATAACACCAAATTTAACACATCTGCTCACAATTCACACCTGGGACCTTGTAACACTAACGAGTCACATGACACCCGGGAGGGAAAATGGTGAATTGGGCCCAATTTGGACATTTTCACTTAGGGATGTACTCACATTTGTTGCCAACGGTTTAGACATTAATGGCTGTTTGTTGAATTATTTTGAGGGGACAGCAAATTTACACTGTTATACAAGCTGTACACTCACTACTTTACACTGTAGCAAGGTGTCATTTCTTCAGTGTTGTCACATGAAAAGATATAGTAAAATATTTACAAAAATGTGAGGGGTGTACTCACTTCTGTGAGATACTGTATAATGTTTGGGGGTTCTACGTTTCTAGCAAAAAAAAAAAAGAAAGCCCCAAGCATTGATTGTTCCATAAATGAGGTCAGAATTGCACCCCCCCCCCCGGTAGGGAAGTGGTTAATAATCAGTCCTGGGGGATGGGGACACAATGGCAGGTGACACCTCCCCTCCCCCCTCACCCGCTGCCAGTTGCCGGTGTCCAGCTTGATGGCTCTGTTGACCAGTTTCATGGCTGTCTGCAGCGGCTTCAGAGCCCTGTCCCCAGCCATGACAGCGGGCGGACCAATAATAAACACAGAACCCACCCAGCTTCCGAAACAGGAGAGACTCCGCTCCGCTTCCTGGTGTCCTGTCGAGAAATGTCCTCCATCATATAGTGTCCGCCCTATACTGCACTTGCACAGTACGGAGGACAAAGGAGACAGCGAAAGTCTCTGAACATGAACAGCTGTTCATGAGCTCTACACAGCACCTCTACACAGTTCATTCTGTCACATACTCCCGCACGCTCCCGATGCTCGTACAACTCTGCAAGGGGCGGTGTGCCTACAGAATGGGCAGAGCTGATTACACAACTGAAGGAGTTTTACAATGATGGCCAGAGCTGATAAGGGCGGATAGTTCAATGTTACATACATAACACAAGCAGTGTAAACACGCCCCACAAAGATCTGCCCATTTGAGAAATCCACCCCCACGAACATCGGGAGCGTGTGACAGAATGTACTATTAATTGCGCAGGCGCCGTGTAGAGCTCATGAACAGCTGTTCATGTTCGGAGACTTTCGGCGCCTCCTTTGTTCTCCATACTGTGCAAGCGATGCGCCTTTTCAGTACAGGGCAGACACTATCTGATGGGGGGACCTTTCTCGTCAGAACACCGGCCGGAAAATAATCCGGGCGTACATAAACACGGTTCTGATTGGCCCAGGAAGAAGCCAGAAGCAGGAGAGAGAGTTGTGCGCAGCGCCACCTACTGGTTGGAGGACAGCATGACAGGGAGTAGTGAGATGAGAATAATGTCATTGCTGAGCATGTTAATTCTAATAAAAACTATTTTTAAATTTCAGTCTCAGGTGTACTGAAGTTAAAGTGGTTGTAAACACATTACAACCACTTTAACCTACAGGTAAGCCTAGATTAAGGCTTACCTGTAGGTGCAAGAAATATCTCCCAAACCTAAATGGTTTAGGAGATATTTGCAGAAATAGCGGCACCGATGTCTACGGCGCATGCGCCGTAGACATCGGGCGCAGGCGCACTGAGCGTGCCGTTTCTAACAGCGATCATGCCGTTAGTGGTGGCACTAGCGTGAATGCGCGGGAGTGACGTCATCGCGGCTCCGGCCAGTCACAGCGCTGGAGCAGCGATACCTGGAAGTCACGGGATAGATGGTGGCGTCGAAGGAGACGAACGAGGGCCGATGCAGGGGCTTCGATCTCAGGTAAGTAATTCATTATGAGCTAGTATGCTATTCATACTAGCTCATTATGCCTTTGTCTTGCAGGGTGTATTTTTTTTTCCAGAGGCTTTACTTCCTCTTTAACAATACTTACTTCCTCTTTAACAATAGCAATATGTTATATTCTCATATATATATATATATATATATATATATATATATATATATATATATATATATATATATATATATATATATATATATATATATATACACACACATACATACATACATATACATATATAAAGAAATATATATATTATTGAGATTTAGAGATTCGCAATAAAAATAAAATCAGAAAAACAGAAGATACTGTAGGGAAAATACAAGTAAAGATTTGTGTTTATCACATTATTATTATAATTATAATTTATATTATTTATATTATTATAAATTATATTATTATAGTAAATGATATGATTATAAATTATAATGATTATAAATTACAATTTAGATTATAATAAATTATAATTATAAATTATATTATAATAAATTATAATTATAAATTATATTATAATAAATTATAATTATACATTATAATTATTATAAATTACAAATTATAATTTAGATTATTAGAAATGATAATTTATTGCATTATTATTATGATTATTATTATTATGATTAGCCGTGGCGACAGTGCAATTCTTCCATTGCAAAAATTCTTCATGTACACCTACAGATTGCCCCAAAATGTTGCGCAGATCTGTGATTGGCTTACTCCTGTTGTCAGATATTTGCACAAATCTGGAAATTAGATTAGAGTCATTCCCTGAAATTCGAGTTTTGTCTCTCTATACTTAAGGCCAGTGGCGGCTGGTGGTATATTCTTTGGGGGGGGGGCAGCAAACAGTGAACCCCCCCCCCGGTCAGTCAGTTGGTTGGTTGGTTAGTGGGCAGCGCATTCCTCCAGGCGACAGATGGCAGCTTCCCCTGCGTCTCCTCCTCTGCATCGCAGTACATGCTTCCTGATTGGCTGGGAGGAGAATCAGGAAGACAATAGGAAATATTCATTTGCTATTGTCACACAAGTGGGTGGGCTCGGAGCACAGTGCTCTGCACTCTTTTGTGAAGCCCATTAGAGCCTCAGGCTCTAATCATGTGCTTAAAAAAAAAAAAAAAAACCCATTGGAATCCATGCATCCTGCATTTAGGTCAGGGAGCAGAATGCATGGATAGGGGGGCAGCACCCGTGCTCCCTGCATTACGGGCCGCCACTGCTTAAGGCCCGTGCACACAATAAGAAAATCAGAAGTAAAATTTTGCACTATGAGCGATCGGCCGATTATCTGATCGTTAGTCCGGTGCTTTTGACAGCTGATTCCAACTTTTTGGATGACAAAAAACCTGAAGGTGCATGCTATAAAAGTTTTAATCGTATGTGAACACAACGTAAGATTTTCGTTCAATTAGTACGGTTTTCATGCGAAAAAAAATGGTAAGAGCAAGACTACGCATGCTGGGAAATGTAAGAACACATAAAAAACAATTCAACTCATTACATCACTTCTGATGTTTTATTCTGCCGTATGAAAATTTTCATGTGTTGAGTAACCTCTTCACTTTTCATATGAGACTCGCATGCAACAAAAAACAGACAGTTATTCATCTGATAATCTGATCGCGTGTAGCAAGCTTTAGGCTGGCCATACATGTTTAATTCTCTTTATCAATTTTCCTTTAGACTTACCTTAAACTATGTAGTAGAAGGGCCTTCCTGATTGCATACAAAAGCTTTTTAGTTTGTTTGACCTCATATTATATGGTTTTTGGTAAATCTAAAGGAAACAAAAATCTAAAGGCAATTGTATAGTAGACATGTGCAGTTCGTTTCCTTCCGAATCGATACTCGGACTAATTTTTAATTATTCGGAGGAATCCGAATTACACATTGTACTGAAAGTTGGACAACAGTTGTCTGATGGAGCGTACTAATGGTCGGATTTTAGGCAAACAGTCTGTCATCACACAATTCCCTGCCGAAAATCCGATGGTTTGTATGAGGCTTTTGTGTTGCATTAACAAATGTGCAAAATTAAAAAAAAAAAGACCTTTATTTCTTTTCCAAACTTTGCAATGCTTTGTACCATACTCACAATTTTAGCATCATTTAAAAACAGGGAAAAAATATATAATCTTCACTTTTTATCTACAGTAACACTAGTTTTAATTAACACAAATTAAATAAAAAGTGTTTTAGTTTTGTTACATATTTTAGCCCATGGATTGCAGAGAATAAAAAAAAATGTTAGACAATATCACCAATAATCAAACAAAAGCTTTGTTTGTCCTCCCAAAAAACAATGTATGTATTATTTTTGTTATCTTAAGTAATGATAAAGTTATCACAGAATCGCTCTGGTCCATAAAAGGAGTACAGGTGTAAGAGCTAAGGTAGTTAATGTTTAGTGAAATAAGTAACTGCACTTCTAGGTGGTTTTGCATATGTATTCATGTAATGGTGAGGCTGGAAAAATTAGCATACATTCATGTTTTTTTTGGATTACAACAATTTTAGAAACAATTCATTTCACAACAAATAAAAGGGAAAAACACACAAGGACATTCCTCATAATCACAGTCAACATGTGCTATCACCGGAAGCAATCAAAAAAGTTCAATAGGGGCAACGAAAAATGTGTGCACAAGTTTTGTTCTTTTTTGTTTGTTTTTTTTAAATAAAAAGGCCTGCTTGTAATGCAGAAAATATATCCTGCTGCATCATACCAACTCTTAAGACAAGGATCATTACTCACGCTCCTTAAACATTACATATATTTTTTTTTTTCATGAATAAAATACTTTTTTTTTTCATGTAAAAGACTGATGCTATATGAAATAGGAAATCTTTTAGCAATGTGGTTTCTTTAGTACATCCATATAAAATGGGTGGGTCTATTTTTTTCAGAGATGTGAAAATGATCTGAATACAAAAATAAATCCTGTGGGTATTTGGATTCAATTGACACGTCTAGTATTCCACAGTAATTGCTTTAGTTCTAAGGTATTCATGGAGAGCCTCTTCACCTGTGTGACAAAAAAAGAAAAAAAAAAGACTTTTCAAGCTACAATGAAGCAACATTCATAATGTTTTCATAGTGATCACCTTCTATGCCAGATATTCTTATATTAAGTTTAAATTCAAAGTATTTTACTGGAATACATGCATCAGTTGTGGGCTCAGGGTTCTGACAATGCAACTCTATGAGGTTTAAATTATTGGATGTGTCATCTTTAAAGTGACACTAAACAATATCGATATTTCCAAATAATACATATTGTACATATCTACTACCTAATGGACCTGTAATCTATTTTCAATTATATAATTCCTTATTGTGGTTTTCTACCTACTTGTAATATCCTTTGTGAGCCTCCGAACCTCTTCCCTCTTGCTTCCATTTGTTTGGAACTAGTAGTGTGCAATAAATGCGGTTACATGCACTGCTCTATGCACACTACACACGCCATAGTCTCTGGTCCACCTTATGAGTGAGCAAGAGAAGGTGGCTTCATTGCTACCTACAGTGGGACCATGAGTAATTAATGTTGCTACCCTCTAACAGAAAGCCTGATTATAGCGGAAAAAAAAAAAACACAAAATGTTTTTTGAATGTTTGAATTCAGCCAGTGCACCCAACAGCAAACCGCTTGCTCTGCGGGCACTGGTCCGTGCTCGCTCCCAAGCCCCGCTCTATGAGTTCATAAGACATACAAAGCCGTGACTTGGCCCTACCTTCTGCTCTCTCCTCATTGGCTCACTGCCTGTGATTGACAGTAGCAGGAGCCAATGGCTCCCCCTGCTGTCTCAACCAATGAGGAGAGGGAGTCCCGGGACAGCCGAGGCTTTCGTGCACAAGCTCAGGTGAGTTTTGGGGGGGCTGGGGGGGGGGGTGCACACAGAAGATTTTTTACTTTCATGCATAGAATGCATGAAGTTAAAAAACCTAAAGCTTTTAAAACCACTTTAACCTATTGTGGCAGTATTAGTCCCTGCCACTGTGAAAATGTAGGTGAAAACAACACAGGGTTCTCAAAAATACAGTTTGAGGGGCTCCAAAATGTCATTTCTGAGTGGGAAAAGGTGGTTCTTCATCTCGCTCTCTGGGTTTTGTAATTTCCGAACCAGGGTTTTGAGCTCAGAGATTTCAAAGTGATTTAGGAGGGAAGGAGTCTCCAATCCTGTGTCTGGGTCTTGTCAGAAACCAGCAGGCTGAGTGTGCAGGTATTCATAATCTTTAGAATCAAGGACCTGACAACAGTTCGGGGCTCCACCCGAGAGGTCTCTGCATGGGGTCAGGAGGACTCCAATCCTTCAGTCAGAAAGGTTGTATGGGGCAACCAAAGCTTGTATGTCTGCACAGTGCAGGTGCAACCAGTGATGGAGCTGGAAAAGAGTCTGCCATTGACTCCCCCAGATGTTCTGCTCCTAGAATCTACGATGCATGCACTTTCTTAGCCCTAAAATGCCCCTCTCAAGGTCATCCTCCACTATGGCCTGCAAGCCACACAGTGATCTACCATTTCTGCTCTGACAGTAAAATTTACATGTTTTTCAGTTTTAAAAAAATTATTGTAACGGGCAGGGGCAAGGAAGTACTGTGATGGAACTATAGGTTGCCATATGTATATTGAGCACCCAGGGCCAGAAAGAAGTATCTTAAATGTACCTGCGTTCACCTGTTGAACTTGAGTAACTGATGAACCTGTGCAATTGTGCTGCATTCTAGGACAGTGGGTGGCGAGGGAAATAGCATGTGATAATCACATAACAAGAAGATATATTTGTTATGTGACCACATTTTCCTGCACCTCATTTAGTATTTAAGAAGATAGATATCAGAGTGATATATACAGGCAGATTATCTGCAGATTACTGTAGATCTAATCGTTCAATTAATGATCAAACATATTCATATATTCAAAGATATGTTCTAAATAATTTAACATACACAGATGCTGTTCATAATAAACCAAAATATTACCCAAGTCCTTGCCAAAGCCTGATTGTTTGAATCCTCCAAACGGTACAGCAACATCAGTTTTGTTGTAGGTGTTGACAAATACAGTTCCGGCTTCCAGCTTCTCACTCACGTACATGGCTTTACTGACGTCTTTTGTGAAGACTCCAGATGCTAGCCCATATTCTGTGCTATTGGCTCGTGCGAGAACACCTTCAATATCACTGCATGAGCAAAACAAAAGAAATGGAAATTAATAATTCTGTAGTTAATGAAATCCTGACTTGCTCTAACCAGTAAAATACTTAAAGTGGAGCTCCAGTCATTTTGTATTTATTAAAAGTTACAAAAACTGTAGCTGCTGACTTTTACCCACTTAAGGACTGCACCATGTACATATACTGCAGCAGGGCAGCCCTTAAGCACAAAATCACATATCTGTACGTGATTTCTTCCATCGGCTCTGGCGCATGCGCGCACGCCGCCGGAGCCGCACTCTCGCTGTGATTGGACACAGAGGGAGCCAATCACTGGGTCCAGCGGCCGCCGGCCACCCGCGATCATTCACTGAGACAGAACGGCAGTCTGTCTTTGTAAACAAGGCAGACCATCGTTCTGTCAGACAGGAAGAGAGATTTGTCCGCCGCAATGTTGCGCTCCTGCTAAAAACCGCTGATCGCCGCCATTACTAGTAAAAACAAAAAAACCCCCCAAAAAGTCCATAAATCTATCCCATAGTTTGTAGACTCTATAACTTTTGTGCAAACCAATCAATATACACTTATTGCAATTTATTTTTACCAAAAATTTGTAGGAGAATACAAATTGTCCTAAACTGATGAAGAAAACGGAAAATTGTATACTCACCTTTCCGTAATTTTCCTTTCCTGACGCCTCTCCATGGCAGCACACACTGGGTTGTGACTCCGCTCCCACAACCTGACAGGATTGGTTAGCTATAAATTTGAAGGGGAGACACCCCGCTGCATTCTCTGTAAATATATCACCATAAAACGGGATGGGAATCTGTGTGCTGCCATGGAGAGGCGTAAGGAAAGGAAAATTACGGAAAGGTGAGTATACAATTTTCCGTTTTCCTGACGCCTCCATGGCAGCACACACTGGGAAATAACTCGCCAGTCGGGTGGGTACAAGAAAATAATATTTATTCCTTATAATGGAAGAATTGGCTCTAACAACAGATGTACCGAAGTCTGCCATAGCCAAGTGAGCAGAATCTACTCTATAGTGAGAAATGAAAGTATGTCTGGAGGACCAAGTTGCTGCTTTGCAAATCGTCTCTGGTGAAACCCTGCAATACGCTGCCCAGGAGGTAGCCACTGCCCTGGCCGAGTGAGCCTTGATGCCTTCAGGAATTGCCATATGATGCATGGAGTATGCCTTCTTGATGGACTTGACTAACCAGGAGGCGATAGTACGTGAAGTAGCCGCTTGACCTCGTCTGTTTCCATGTGGAATGACCATGAGGGTATCCGTCTTCCTAAAAGAATTTGTAGCCGCCAGGTAACTAATGATGGTAGTTTTAACATCCAGAGGATGAGGTTCACCCTGATCATTAGTGAAGGATGGTAAGACAATATCTTGATTGTAGTGGAAGGAAGTTGCTACCTTCGGGATGAAGTGGTCTGAAGGTCTTAGTACTACCTTATCAGGGAAGAATACTAAGTAAGTTTCTGATGCCATCAGTGCTTGGATTTCAGATACCCTCTTTGCTGATGTAATTGCAATGAGAAAAGACAGTTTTAGAATCAGATCCCACAGAGATATTGATTCAGATGGAGTAAAAGGAGGATTGGTGAAGGCATCGAGAACTACTGGGAGATCCAATGATGGAAAAACTGGTTTCTTAGGAGGTTTGATTTTTAGGCAGGCTCTCAGGAATTGGATAACCAGCGGATGTAATGCCCATCTGGTGCCTGTTTTGGCCGACAAGGCGGATACTTGTACCTTAAGGGTACTTGAACTTAGACCTTTGTTGATTCCTGACTGGAGGAACTCTAGGATTTGAGAAGGTTCTGGAGCAATAGGATCCCATCCCTTCTGCTGCGCCATTGTAAAGAATTTGTTCCAAATTCTTGTATAGGTGGTGTTGGTGGTACTTTTCCTGGCTTGCATCAGAGTTGATATTACTTCCTGTGAGCAGCCTTGTTCCCTTAACCTAACCCTTTCAACTTCCATGCCATCAGATGCAACTTCTCTGGAGCTGGATGTAGAAATTGGCCTTGAAATAGCAAATCCGGAGTTACTGGAAGAAGGATTGGAGGTTGAAGGCTGAGCTGCAATAGGGTCGTGAACCATGGTCTTCTCGGCCAAAAAGTGATTACCGCGATTACCGTGGCTGAAGATCTCCGAAGCCTGGACAGGAATCTCGCAATTAACGGAGTTGGCAGGAATATGTACCCCAACTTGAAGTTCCATGGGTGAATTAGACAATCTATCCCTTCGGCTGAAGGGAAAGATGCTCTAGACAGAAACCTCCGACACTTCGTATTCGCAGGAGTGGCTGCTAAGTCGATCTCTGGCACTCCCCATGTCTCCGTAAGAAGAGAAAAGGCATGGAGACACTCAGGTACCATTCATTGTTCGAAAGAGTCTCTCGACTCAGGTAATCGGCTAACATGTTCTGTGCCGCAGGAACAAATATTGCTTTTAAGTCTGCTAGGTGTGCCTGTGCCATTCCAAGATAGGACGGACTTCCTCCATCAGTGTGAGACTCTTGGTACCCCCTTGCCTCTGGATGTAGGACACTGCCACCTTGTTGTCCATCCGAATAAGCACGTTCTTCCCTCTGAGGACTGGTGCAAATGCCATGAGGGCCTGGAAGACTGCCCTGAGTTCCAGTATATTCGATACTATATCCTGGGCTCGGAACTGCCATCGGCCCTGTGCTGCTTGATCTTGACAGTGAGCTCCCCAGCCGCTCTGACAGGCATCCGAGGTGACTATTATCGGATCTGGGGGAACTATCAGCTTGTATTTCCTGAGGTTGGTCAAGTGTGTCCACCACCACACTGATTGCTTCATTGGTCTGGAGATGGTAATGGTCTGACGCATCGATACTCCATCCCACTGCCTCAGAAAGGAGTTTTGCAGGACTCTCATGTGCCATTGTGACCACTGCACCATGGGCAGGGTTGCAGCCATGGACCCTAGCACACTCAAGCAGGTTCTGGCTGGAAGATGCTTCGCTGATAGTAATCTCTGCATCTTCTGTACTAGAGGCTGAATCTTCTCCTGAGGGAGTTGTACCCTGTTCAATTTGGTGTTCAGATCCGCTCCCAGGAATACCATGTTTTGTGTGGGTTGTAGACTGCTCTTTTTCCATTCCTGAAGTCCTGGAGAGTTGTGAGTAAGATTCTCTGATGACATAGCAAGGTTTCTTGATCTTCTGCCAAGAGCAGGATGTCGTCCAAATAATGGTGGACTCGCAGACCCTTTTCCCTGAGGAATGCAACCAAGGGTAGGAGGACCTTGGTGAATGTCCTGGGAGCCGACGAGATGCCGAAAGGAAGGCACTGGAATTGGCTTTTGTTGATGGCAAATCGGAGGAATTTTTGAAAGGCGGGATGAATTGGAATATGTGGGTAAGCGTCCGATAAATCTACTGAGAGCATCCAGTCGCCCAGGTTCACTGCCAGAAGTATGGACTGCAGATTTTTTAAATCCAATACAGGGCGTAAGTCTCCGGTCTTCTTCTTTACCAAAAATAGTGGGGAATAGAACCCCCTCCCCTTTTGATCTGATGGAACCTCCAGGATTGCCCCTTTCTCCTTCAATTCCACTATATATTTTAATAGTAACTTTCTCTTGATTAGTGAAGATGGCAGTCTTGTTGATTGGAAGTGATTTTTCTAAAGTTTGCCCATAAACTTCCACTTGTGTCCAAATTTGATTGTGGAAAGAGTCCACGTGTCCTTTATATGGCTTGACCAAATCTGTACGAAGTCCTTGAGCCTGGCGCCCACCTGTACTGGGTGGGCAGGCGAACCTTCAAAAAGACTTCTGCTGCTCCCCTGCCGGGGTAGGCTTGGACTTCTGCATCCTTAGGAAGGAAGGTCTTGTGTTTTTCCAGTCTCTTCTAAACTCCCTACCGGGACGGTAGGATCTAGCTTCCCTATATTTCTCAGGAAGGTTGCGCCTGAAGGACGGACCCTTTTGGGCCTTGGGTCTCCTGTCTGAGGGAATTAATCCCGACTTCCCTCCTGTTACCTTCGAGATAGCGGTGTCCAATTTAGACCCGAACAGGTTTGAGCCATCATATGGAATTCTGCACCAGTTTGTTTTAGATGCAGTATCGGCCATCCATGGTTTCAGCCACAGAGCCCTTCTTGCCGTGACTGAGGCTAGCATTGATCTCGCCGAGGATCTTATAATATCCACTGAAGCTTCTGCCACGAAGTCACCTGCCAACTTGATCTCCTGAAGAGAAGATATTATTCTGTCTACTTCAGTACCGTCTTGCAGATCTTTCTCCACCCTGGTTGCCCAACCTGATATGGCTTTAGCCACTGCTTCTGTGGTAATTGCTGGTCTGCACGCACCCCCAGCAGTGGAGTATGCTTTCTTTAATTCCAGATCCAATTTCCGATCCAGAACATCCCGAAAGGAAACCGCGTCTTCAATAGGCAGAGTGACATGCCGTGCAAGACGCATCAAGGAGGAGTCAACTACTGGGGCGTTCATCAATGAATTGACTTTTGACTCCTTCAGAGGATACATCTTTGTCAGTCTGTTGGTGAGACTGGTCCGCCTATCAGATCTTTCCCACTCATCTTTAATTAGATCCTCCAGTTCACCTATAAAAGGAAAATTCTCTGGTTCTTAGCTTAAATTTGGGAAAGATTTCCGAACTTTCTGTGGTTCCACTTTATCTTCTTCCCAGCCTATCGCTTCTTTAACTGACTTTGCGAAAGGCTGTACAAGGGAGAAATCAAAACCTGCTGACATGTCCTGATCCTCATCTCCTGAGGAGGGTTCTGATGCCTGGGGTTGATGGTCGTCCGCTACCGATGTGCTGGGCGTAGGCCTATCCATTAGTGGTGCCCTTGTCTCCCTTATGGATTCCCGCACAGATTCTCTTATGAGCTCCGTAGCCACTCTTGCGTCTAGTTCTTTGTCCTTTGCTGCTTCATTGAAGCAGGATCTGCAGACTAGTTTATCTGGCAAGGCCGGCGCGCCGCATACCCAGCAAGCGTTTGGGTATGGCGGTGTGATGAAGGTGACCGTCTGCGGTGTGACCGACTATGACGTGAGCGGCTATGTCTTCGGTGGCGGGAAGAAGATCTTGAACGGCTTCTGCGAGACTTCTTGCTTGACGCATGACTTGATCTCCCTTCACGCCTGGAACTTGCGGCTCTTGACCTGGTAGGGCTGCCAAAAACGCAGTTTTAGTGGTTGGTTCTCTTTTTCTCTCCCCTTCTTCAATACTTACCAATGACGGATGGCCTCTTATCTCGTTTGCTGATGGTGGTCTGCGCGGGCAGTGGTCTCCATAGTGATAGTGACAGTAAGACTGAAGAGTAATAAGAGAAAAAAATTTTTTTTTTTTTTTTAAATTCCCTTACTTTTTTTTTTTTTTTTTAAAAGGCTGTAGACAGTCTAAATCAGATGATTCAACTTACCTGGGCTTGCTGAGTTGTTTTCTGGCAAAGCAGTGGAACGCAAAGCGAAATCCAGCTATTTGTAAGAATCCTCAGCAAAAAAACACAGAAATGCCTGTGTTTTTAAATTTGGCGCCGCCGTCGGGGCAAAATGACGCTCCCGCACATGCGCAGAGCGACCAGAACGCCTCTACGCCATCTTGGAGAAGGGCATAACCTTGCCAAGGCAGAACCTAGTGAGGCCAATTGCAGAGCAGAGGAGGCGGCGGCGGCGGCCATGACGGTTCCACAGCGGTGGACAGCAAGCGCCAGCAAGCCCCCTAAGCAGGAGAAACATACCTATATTGACAGGAACAAAGGTACAGGCAAAAAAATAAAGGAGATCACTGCAAAATATGAAGCTTCTTTAAAACTTACTGTGCCAGATGTCCACACGCCCCCTGAGACCACCAGACCGGGGGTTCCCTCCATAGAAGCTCCTTTAGAGACTGTACAGGAGGGACTTCCAAACAGGAGAGGCTTGAACCTGCTGGGGCGAGTGCGGTAAGAGGCTTTTTCTTTAATCTTGACAACAGGAGCAAGCTTGCTTATCCCAATCTGTCAGGTGAGGATAAAAAAGAGAATGCAGCGGGGTGTCTCCCCTTCAAATTTATAGCTAACCAATCCTGTCAGGTTGTGGGGGCGGAGTCACAACTCAGTGTGTGCTGCCATGGAGGCGTCATGAAATTAGATTTTTAAACAGTTTTTATTGGATGTGTTTTATAGTAGAAAGTAAATAATATATTTTTTTTTTCAAAATTGTCTGTCTTTTTGTTTATAGCGCAAAAAAATAAATAAATAAAAACCGAAGTGATCAAATACCACCAAAAATAAAAACTCTATTTGTGGGAAAAAAAGGACATCAATTTTATTTGGGTACAGCCTCGCACAACCGCGCAATTGTCAGTTAAAGTATTGCAGTGCCGTATCGCATAAAATGACCTGGTCAGGAAGGGGGTAAAACCTTCCAGAGCTGAAGTGGTTAATAAACAAACACTCACCTGTCTCAGGATCCAGCGATGTGATCACCCGAACCGTCGCTTCTCTCCCTCTTCTCTCCCCAGCGCCATGTTTTCCAACTGTGGGCACCGAGTTGTGACAGCTTGCAGCTTCACAGACGGGTGTGCACTGTGCATGTGCAAGTCGCGCTGCGCCTGCAGAATGGCCTGGCAGTCTTTTTGGACCTGTGATGTGTCCCAGTAGACAGCAGGGAGGGAGAAGAAGAGGAGAGCTTCCACTTCGATCGCCTAGATCGGTGGTTCTCAACCCTGTCCTCAAGTACCCCCAACAGGCCATGTTTTGGGAATTTCTCTTAGATAAAATACTGTAACTGTCCAAAATACCAAGCCATTGACTCTGATGGCCTGTTAGGGGTACTTGAAGACAGGGTTGAGAACCACTGGCCTAGATGATCCGAGCGGAAGTGGGAGCAGATACCTGTCAAAACTAGGTACCCGCTCCCCCCCCAAAAAAATGAAATGCCAAATGTAACAGGGCAGGGAGGAGGAGTGCTAAGCTGAACTTCCCCTTGGGTGAAGCTCCACTTTAAACAGTAAATAAATGATCATGTACTGTAAATTCACAGCGATAAATTCTATAATATTCAGAACTAAAGTGTTTTAAAGTGTTTTGTACTGTAAGCTGTCTTCCAATAAACGGAGACCATGTACGTAGACATTGTTGCTTTTCCCTGTAGGAAAGGGGACAATCTATAAATTACATGTGTAAAATATGAAAACACTTGTGAAAAAGGATCCTCTGTAATAGACAGGCCCAGCTATGTCAGGCAAATAAATAATTGTTCAATGTTATAGTATAAACTTAAACTTTACCCATAACAACTTGATGAAAATAATGTTCTTTAGCAAGGAACATACATTCCAAATTAATAACTATGCTACCAAAATTAGTATGTGCTGTAAATTGCCTCCAGGATTGCTAGTGTTTCTTCTTACTGGAGGATGCCATTTTGCGGAAGCCCAGAGCCCCAGCAGTAAATCATAGAGCAGAACTAAGCCTGTCAATGTAATAGTTTCAAAAAACAGTTACATTCCTGGAATGCTGGGGTTGCTAACAGTCACATGTGTTTGTGTCCCCAACCAAACTGTCAAACCATCAAATGGCTGGTGTCATAACTGATCACATGTGATCACAAGCTTCCTTGGCTGTAAAGGATAGGAGAGTTTAATTATGCTTTAAGGCCCCTTTCACACTTGTGCGATCTGAAATTTGTGCGATTTTGACGCAACTTGAAGCAATCGTGTCTATGGACCTCAAGTTACATCAAAGTCAGACCAAGGTAGTGCAGGGACTACTTTGAAGTCGCTGCTACTTAAATTCACACATATATAAATGGTACTCATTGGAAATCATGGGGTACAACTTGTCATGTGACTTTGTAGTCCCAAGTCGCAGGTCAAGTCGCACAAGTGTGAAAGGGGCCTAAGGCTGCCAGCAGATCAGCCTCTACAAACTCAGCAGTGCCTAAAAATGCCTAAAAATGGAGAGCAACTGAGCATGTGCAGAGCAGGGTGAGACAGTGTATTACTGGATTATAAACAGTATAGATACTTATTTTTAATGTTTTACATAGCTATACCTGCAAAAGGGGCCATCCTGAAGTGATCTAGCAGGACTTAGTTTTCTGACTAAAGTTCCACTTTAACTTATAAAAGGTGAAATCAGGTTGCTTTTTGGATAAGTACCCTTTGCACATGGCTATATGAACTTCCTTAATCCATAACCCTAATAAAGTGGACCTATTTTCAAATGTCAACATAAAGTTTTCTTGAGAAGTCTTGCTAGGATGAATAGATAAATAGCCCTAGCAGAGCTTAATTGCTACCTTTCATGGAGAAAATGGATCATTCCAGTGATGTTCATATAACCAAATGCCTAGACATTTAGACACATGTTCTGATGTCACTGAGTCTATAGATGTGCACAAGCAATTCAGCCCTTTTATTTTTTCTTATCCATTCCAGCAAAACCGTTAATGTTACTTTATTTTAATGTATACTGTTTATATGAATGCTTACATTTGTGGAACTGTCACAGAAAAACAAACACAAAAAAAAAATCCAAAATTTAAATAAAACATACCCATCCCTAAACTTAGAGATAACCATTACTGGCCCAAAAGATTCTTCCTGGGCAATATACATGTGGTCTTCTACATTTGTAAATACAGTTGGCTCCATAAAGAATCCTAAAAAATATTAAAGGGTATCATTTTTATCATTTACATAGATGAATACAGTCACATGTGGATGAATACATTCATAGCAACATTCATATCAATGCTCATTTCATATACAGTAAATATTTATTCAATAAAGAGAACTGTATGTAAAGCAAAACTTTTTTTTAGTTTTGCATGGAGTAGGGTTGGGTTAAAATGGGGATTTCTCTCCACTCCTTTTATTTGTAACAATGGTCATCAGTACAAGTAGAGGGTGAATCTAACAAAGACACCGAAAAAAGTGGAAGATTATCTAACCCTTTCCCACTCTATCCAAAAGTAAAAGATTTATCATAATCATACAGTACAGGACACTGGTTGAGTATTCATAGACCCTTGGTTATAGGCTCCTACCTTCAGGTAAATGGACACTGGCAAGCTTCTAAGGATACGCCCCGTGGGTGCCTCCTCTAAAACTCTACCCTGTTTTATGAGTTCTCCGTTTTTTGCGAGTGTTCTAAGGTGATGGACCTCTTCTCCCTTACAGGTAAATCACTCTTAGCTTAACTAGTTTATTATTTGATCTGACTCTGCAATTAACTTCTTCGCTTTCTTCTAATACCACAATACCAGCAGTGGATCCAGATCAGTTAAACCTTGGTACCTGGATCACACGCTGGGTGAACAGCCTGTAATGTTGCTTCAGACACTGGATCCTGCACGGTTGCTCACCTTGGCACTTTGTGCAATGCGTGTAGTCAGCTGTAAAGTGCCATACAAGTCCAGGGCTGTGGTCCATCTCCATGAAACCCAGACCCTGAAGACCTCTTCAGGGTATGCCTAACGTGACAGGTGAAACCTGGACTCAATATAAGGTCCAGCATCGTGGACAGGTAAGACAGAGTGAACTTGTATCTCTGTTACTGTAAAAACAGGGGCAATGTTCGGAGTGTATTCCCTTTGCAGTGCAAACTTTTCAATCTTGGTGCAAAAATTCAACCACTCAGAGCTCAGTCTCCAGTAAATGACCAGGTGTTATATCATACCACTGGCTGCATACTTTATCGCCACTGTTGCCCAGGTACTCAGGTGCTGCGTCCCGCCCTTTCACCACAAAGACTTTGCTACAGGATGGTCTACACCAGGGAGGGCGTTGCTACAGGGCGGTCTATGCCTGGGTTGTTGCTACTCCTTCCAGACATGTTCAACCTGTATTCTGCATCCTACTGCATGAGTTACCTCCCAAGGAATACCCCTACCCATAGCTATGGCGAAAACCAGGTGAAAGGGAGCCATGGCAAAATCTCAGGAGAATATTCGCTTCGCTGAAGGCCCACACAACACTCAACCTCAGAGTGATGACGCTTTCCTTTCATTGGAGCAGGAGTCTCTGCATCCAACTCTAGTTCCATTTCAGGCATGCAACAAGTGGCCTACCTTACAAGGATAGATTTTTCTGCATTAATACCACAGTTCCTCAGACAACTAACTGCTTTTTTTTAACAAGAAGCATCTTTTTTTAAAATTACAAAAAAATACAAGCAGTGTACAAAGCACATTGGACATCAAAACCATAACAAAAGGATTGCAAGCAGTTAGGAGAATATGGAACATCCGAAGAAACAAATTAACAACTCACACAATACATGGCCAGAAAATGTAGCCATAGTTACAAGCTGCGCTGTATGAAAAGAGGCAAAGAAATGGGGGGGGGAGGATAAAACTTAGGAAGGGGGAGGGTGGACAAAAGAATATGGGCAGGGGGCAGAAGGGGAAAAGGGATAAAACCAAATACAACCCAAGAGAAGGAGGACACAGTAAAGGTATACCAGAGCATGGATACATGCAAATCAAGGCACAACATCTTGCCTAGGGGGATGAGGTAACGTCCCCCATAGAACCCCAAACATCTATCCAACCTGACCAAATTTTATCAAATTTTCTCGGGCAGTTCCGATTAAAATAGGTAATCTTATATAGTGGTAGAACTGAGTTTATAAGAGTGCGCCAATTGGATACTGTTGGTGGAGTAGCAGCTTTCCAGCGGAGAAATATCTCCCTCCATGCATAGAAGGTGGTATTACATACAAATAATTTAATATAGCGACCCAAACACTGATAATCAAAAGCATTTAACAACATTGAGTTGGGATCCACATTTGGGGCAGGACACGGGTGTAGAGGGGCAGCTAGCCGTTAACCTTTTAGGAGTAAAATAGGCCCTATGCAAGAATTTGAGTTGAAGGAAGCGATCCCTGGCTGAGACCAAAGTAGTAACATAGGAGGACAGACAATCCTCCCACTCATCATCCGTGAGACTAGGATGGTCCGCCTGCCATTTACCAAGGGTTCTGGCTAGTTTGGTAGTAGGAGCCATAGAAAGGCGAAGGTATTAGGAGGATAAACAACTAACATCTTTAATACAGCCATCTCTGTCCAGGGCTGCAAAATTCCAAACTCCTTTTCCAACTCCTCTGTCTTTACTGGATCCTGATATGCCTGGCCTAGAAGAGGTGGACAAAGAGGACCTGGAGGAAGTTAGAGGAGGTAGTGAAAGATTTCTTACCCCCATACACCTATACACCTGAAGCTGCAGCATCATGCAACATGTTTGCTAATGTGGATATGCTGACTTCTGCTGTGTGCTGCGTGCCTCAGCACTGTCACACTTGATTCTCCTCCATCTCATCATGCTCCTTTGGGTACAAAGAGACCTTCAAAATCTATAAAGACATGACCATTTTGGACAAGTTCATAACCAAATAAAATGTGCAATCTATGATGATTGGGTCACTCCAAAAAAACTTTTCACCCCTCTGAAAATCATTCCTGACCTCCATGCAGTGGAGAAAGAGTTCACTAAAAGCAATCTGTTGATCCTACCATCTCAGTCTTAAACAAACACCTCACTATACCGCATAAAGATGTTCCTTCATCAAGTTTGAGACACTTCTAAAGGCTCTCTTTTACACTTACAGATCCAACTCTGCAACCATCTGTCCCTGTCTGTCAAACTGCATCTGCTCCCAGAGTGTTCATAAAGAACCTAGCACCTCATCTTGCCCTTCTCAGAACCCAGGACATCCAGGTAACAGGAAAACCTCCTCCTGAAGGACTTGTGTGCCTTCCAGTTGTCTGAAAACATCCACAGGACAATTCAGATGCTCCAGGCTTTTGGTTGGGGGATCATTTCCAAAAATCAAGACATGACTGTTAGGCCTCATGCACACTGGACGTTTTTACAGCTGCTGTTTTTGGCTTCAGACATTTTTTTTCTACAGTCAATAAACTCTTCAGCATGTTATCCTATGTGTACATGCACGCATAGGCTGTTATCAACTGTTTTTGCCTGGGGTGTTTTTTGGCTGTAAAAAAAACCCAAAACTAGTGGGTTCTGAGAGGAGTTTTTCATCTGTAAAAACACTATAACGTAAAAAAACGCAGATAAATGCCAATAAACACTCAAAAATGTGGCTCACCAGTGGTTTTTAACGTTTTTATCCCTTACTAATAGCAGAGAGGTGGTTTCTGTCTAAAAAACGCAAAAAAACGCAAACGCTAAAAAACGCTAGAGAACTCACTACAAAGCTCCTGATGTTTTAATTAAGTTTTTAGAACATCCAGTGTGCATGAAGCCTTAAATCCCAGGTTTTAAGAGACAAAGGGGTCTCTGAGTTTGTCTTTCCCACCTTGCTAAAAGCAAAAAAAGGACACTTCCAGAAGAATCTACTATTGTACCTGGAAATCCTTCTTTAACTGGTGTAAAAACAGACACTTCAATCCCAGAGATGACTCTGTGCACTGCATTTTGGTCTTCCCACAATCAGGGGTTGACCAGAATTTGACCTTAAGCACTCTTAAAGGACATGTTTTTTTTGTTTTTTTTTTTTAAACTCTGGCTTTGCTCTCCCTTATTAAAAACTTTATTTAACATGTATCTTGCATCAAGACCCGTCTTGTAGCACCCTGTGCTCCTTGGGATCTGAAAATGGTTCTCTCTGCCCTGCAGAAAACACTCTTTGCACTAATCAAGGATATTCCCTTTAAAATGACCTTTCCTGTCAGGTGGCCTTTTTGGTCCCTATCTCATCTGTCAAAACTGTCTTTGGGTTGGCAGCTCTCTCTTATTAGGCTCCATGCACACAGGCTTAAAAAACGTTGCTTCTACAGGAGTTTTGTGTTCTGCCTGTAGATGAAGCTCAATGTTATCCTATGTACCCATGCACATTAAGACGATTTTGAGCTCAACATTTAGAGGCAGGAAAAAAAAACCTTCTGGTTCGCGTTTCTGATTGGAGCTTAATGGCAGAAAAAACATAAAACTCACCTAAACTCGTCTAAACTTTGTACAAAAAATGCTCTATATGAAGGTTTTTTACTGCCAATAGAACAGACATTTTTTTAAGCACAGTGTGCATGGAGCCTATGGAGCCATTCCTCAGACTTCACAATGACAAGTCCTCACAAGGGACATCCAGCTTCCAAGTTCACTATCGCTTGATGGATAAGATCCGATTGTTAGAGATTATACACTCTCATAGAAAAATCTCTTTCTGCGCTTTAAAGTGCCCACTCCAACAGGTCGGTGGAAGTTTCCTGGGCATTCTGGCAACAGGCCTCTGTAGCCCAGCTTTGTAAGGTTGCCAACTGGTCCTTTTTTCCTATCTTTTCAAAGTTCTACCAGATGAATGTCTGGTCTTCTGCAGATGCAGTTTTTGGCCGCAAGGTTCTTGCGCAGGCACTCTGAAATTGGGAAAATAAGGAAAAAGGAGCGGCGCGGATAGGAGTGTAGCGTTTTTAAAAGGCTTATTGAGTTGTAATCAGCTCACATGTTAGTAGAAGTAAAAAGGCACATAATATGGCAAGCCACATGTGGCTCTGTCTGTCCATGTAGCTGTACTGTAGCGACCGCCAGTCCCAGCCCTTCCGCTGGAATCCAAGGCTCTGAGGCTGGAGGTGATCTGCAGGGCGGGTGGTTACAGCATCATCTGTGACAGGCAGGGGACATGTCAGAGCGCACATTCAGAGCATGATTGCTCCTTTGTCAGGCATGATGAAGGAGCATGCATGCTCTGAACGCACGCTCTGACATCAGGCATGACGTAGGAGCACTCATGCTCCGAATGCGCGCTCAGACACGCCCCCTGCCCGTCACAGATGATGCTGTAACCACCCGCCCTGCAGATCACTTCCAGCCTCGGAGCCTTGGATACTACCAGAGCAGCCGGGACTGGCGATCGCTACAGTACAGCAACATGGATAGACAGAGACACACGTGGCTTACCATATTATGTGCCTTTTTACTTCTACTAACATGTGAGTTGATTATCACTCAACAAACCTGATTGCCTTTTAAAAACGCTGCACACAGATCGTGCCACTCTTTTTTCTTCTCTTTCACAAATTACAGAGTCTCCTTCTACTCTGACAGCTGGCTGCCAAGACTGTGACCTACTGGGAACCTATGCATTAGGTTCTGTTCCAGTAGCATATGGGCTCCTCAGTACAAAAGGACTCTCTGATTTATCACTATAGTTTTAACAACTTCAGCCCCAGAAGGATTTACCCCCTTCCTGACCAGAGCACTTTTTACAATTTGGCACTTGGCTGCTTTAACTGGTAATTGTGCGGTCATGCAATGCTGTACCCAAGCGAAATTTGCATCTTTTTTTCCCCCCACAAATAGAGCTTTCTTTTGGTGGTATTTGATCACCTCTGCGATTTTTATTTTTTGCAATATAAACGAAAAAAAGACCAAACATTTGGAAAAAAAATTACATTTTCTACTTTTTGCTATACAAAAAAAAACAAACTAAATTTTAGTCATAAATTTAGGCCAAAAAGCATTTAGCCACCTGTCTCGGGTAAAAAAAAATTCAAGCGTATATTTATTGGTTTGCGCAAAAGTTATAGCGTCTACAAACTAGGGTACATTTTCTGGAATTTACGCAGCTTTTAGTTTATGAGTGCCATCTCATTTCTTGAGGTGCTAAAATGGCAGGGCAGTACAACCCCCCCCCACCACCACCACCACCAAATGACCCCATTTTGGAAAGTACATTGAATATTTTATTTTTTTGTCACAAGTGATTTAAAAATGACAAAAACACTGAAATTATATATTGCTCAAACTATTACAAAATACATTCTGCTCCTTCTGAGTACGAGGATACCACATATGTAGGACTTTTTGGCAGTCTAGCCGCGTATAGGACCCCGAAAACCAAGCACCACCTTCAGGATTTCTAAGATTGTAAATTTTTGTTTTCACTCCTCACTACCTATCACAGTTTGGGAGGCCATAAAATGCCCAGATAGCACAACCCCCCCCCCCCCAAATGACCCCATTTTGGAAAGTAGACACCCCAAGTTATTTGCTGAGAGGCATGTTGAGTCCATGGTAAATTTTATATTTTGCCACAAGTTTCAGGAAAATTACAATAATTTTAATTTTTTTTTATTTTTCAGAAAGTAGTCAATAAATTATATATTGCTCAAACATGCCATGGTTATATGTGGAATTACACCCCAAAATACATTCTGCTGCTTCTCCTGATTATGAGGATACCACATGTGTGGGACTTTTTTGCAGTCTAGCCGCGTACAGTACACCGAAAACCAGGCACTGCCTTCAGGCTTTCTAAGGGCATAAATTCGTGATTTTACTCCTCACTACCTATCTACCTGTCCAGATAGCGCAACCCCCCCCCCCAAATGACCCCATTTTGGAAAGTAGACACCCCAAGCTATTTGCTGAGAGGCATGTTGAGTCCATGAAATATTTATATTTTGCCACAAGTTTCAGGAAAATGACAATATCTATATAGATATCTATATAGATGTATATATATATATATATATATATATATATATATATATATATATATATATATATATATATATATCTATCTATCTCTATCTATATCTATCTATCTATCTATCTATCTATCTATCTATCTATCTATTTTTTTTTTTTTTTACAAATAACATTATTCTAAGGAGTGGGATGATATGGGGAGTTTACCCCTACCTATATCCCTAGATTGATTTTTCTGCTAGTGTTTTTTGGAGTTATGCTCTGAAATAGCTTCTGTCCTATTTACAAGTATTTTCCAATACAGATTCTATGGGAATTCTTTCATGTCTTTTTCTCTTTTATAACAAAATTGGAAGAACCCAATACTCACATTTTAAATATGAGCACTTTTGGTTTACCGGGTAATATCAGCATTGCAACAGATATCTGACTTCTATGGTAGCTCTGCCTTCTACCAATAGGGAGAGCATCATAAATTTGCTATATTATTTTATTTCTAGATTTAGTTTTGCTACCTGCCACTAGGGGGAGCTTCACTGATTGCCATTAGCAGTTTTAAAATTATACCTTTGGTAATTATCCCCTAGGGCAGATTAATTACTAATTAGCTATTTATTGACACCATCCTTCATCTCTTGATATTGCATATGCATATGTTTGTATGAGTCTTTTTTATGCCAATCATATATGTACTGTTTCCTATGTATACGGGCTAGCGGCGGTGCAGGGTTAACTTAATAGTAATGGGTGTAGTTTGCACTTTATCTTACCCCCATCTCTACCTTAGGGTTGGCCTCTGGTTATATACCATCTGAATATCTTTTTTAGCCTGCTATTATAGTATAATACGTCCTCTATATCATGAGGAAGGGGTGGGTCCTGTACGGCCGCTTGCCTTAAAAGACGTGTGGAGTAGCAATATGGCGCCTGCTCAGATGACGTCAATGACGAAATGAGTAAGGGGGAGCCATGCACACAGAGATTTTCTACAAATCTTCACAGATAGATCACTAACCGCTTGTAACAAAGGACGTCACATCCATTATTCCCAAGCAAATAAATGTGGGAGGCATTTAGCCAGGGTTATACATCCTAGGCAGCAATCTCTCCCTTTCTAGTGGCATTTTCCCCTCCCCTCTAAAACATGCACAGATCACTCCCATTCTTAAAAAGCCCTCACTGGACCCTACCGACCTGAACAGCTTAAGACCCATCTCACTACTCCCATTCACCTCTAAACTTCTAGAACGCTTAGTCTACAACTGTCTTAGCTCCTACCTCAATGAAAATAACCTTCTTGACCCCTTACAGTCTGGCTTTCGCTCGCAGCACTCCACGGAAACTACCTTACTAAAACTCACTAACGATTTACTAACTGCTAAAACCAACAGCCAGTACTCCATACTCCTACTACTTGACCTCTCTGTGGCCTTTGATACTGTTGACCACCCGCTCCTTCTCAATAAACTACATTCCCTTGGCCTCCGAGATTCTGCTCTATCCTGGTTCTCTGGCTATTTATCACAGCGCTCCTTCAGTGTCACCTACAACTCTGTCTCCTCCTCTCCATTGCCCCTTTCTGTGGGGGTCCCCCAAGGCTCGGTTCTTGGACCCCTTCTCTTCTCTATCTACACCTCCTCCCTTGGTCACCTAATAACTGCCCATGGCTTCCAATACCACTTATACGCTGATGACACCCAAATCTATCTGTCTACTCCTCACCTCACTCCTTCAGTCTCCTCTCGCATTACTAACTTACTAACTGACATATCAGCATGGATGTCACACCACTTCCTTAAACTAAATCTCTCTAAAACTGAGCTATTAATATTCCCCCCCGCCCGTGCCCCCCTCCATGACTTTTCCATCAAAATCAACAATGCAACCATCAGTCCCTCCCCTCACGCCAGGGTACTAGGTGTAATCCTAGATTCTGACTTGTCATTTCAGCCTCAAATCTCTCAGGACAAGTCCACAGACCACTCACGACATTTGAGGATATGTGTGGTCTCTCTCAGACCCCCAAACACCCCCTGTCTCTGATTTACAAAGGCATACAATCCCATGCATATAACTCACTGCCTAATTTTACACAAAAATGGTCTAGGGATTTGAGATTGGAGATAACCCCGGAACAATGGTTCACCTCATTCACACTCACACACAAATTGTCCATTTCTGGGTTCTCACAAGAGAAAAACTACAAACTATTATCACGGTGGTATAGGGATGCAGTCACGGTGAACAAGATGTACCCAGATACGTCCAATATGTGCTGGCGCTGTCACAGAGGAAAAGGTTCCTATATTCACATCTGGTGGGAATGCGACCGAGTTCACCCTTTCTGGGACAAGGTATTTGGTATTAATGACTTATATGGTGTATCTCTAGTACCCTCCCCCAAGATGGCCCTCTTATCCATACTACCAGGGTCTACCAGCTCTCACAAGTAAAGCCTCCTCAGGATCTTCTTGTCCGTAGCCCATCATATCATTTCCCAGTATTGGAAAACCGAAACCATCCCCTCTATTACAAATGGATAGACACCCTTAATGACACTATTCTTATGGAGGAGATACAGGCAAAGCTGGGAGACACCTGGGATAAACACAAACAACTATGGTAGCTATGGCTTCACCATTCCTCATCGGACCTCCTCCTCAACAGAGTTTCTACTTGAGGATTGGGCCCCATATATATTTAAGGTGGAGACAGAAAGAGTTATTAATTATTAATGAAAATTATTTGACACTCCTATATGGCTTAATCTATCAGTAACTAAAATGTTATTAATCTCTTATTGCGGAGCCCCCCCTTTCCCCTTTTTTTCTTCCCTTCCCCATACCCCCCCCACCCGACAGTTCAAACATAAATTGTATATTCCAGGCGGTGCCCTAAGACAGATGGAACCGCATGGTTGGGTCTTATGTTGTAGAGAACTGTTCTAAACATTCATATATATGTATGATACAATGTTTTACATATTGAACCGCTCCCCCCCCCCCCCATTTTTTTCATTCTGTACTCTCTCCCTTTTTCAATTGATATTTCACTTATGTTATTTTTGTATCTTTAAAAATTAATAAAAACTATATTCAACCTTAAAGGTCTTGTGGACATATAGCTGGTCTCAGCCTTTTGCTGCCAAGCAATATAAGACTTCAAGACTTCAATGAGGACAGCCCTATGTATGTATAGGATCTGGGTTACAGGTTTAGATCCCTTCTGGACATACTAAGAAGCCACCCCTAGCAACAATAGAGAAGTATAGGCTGATATTGTTGCAGTGGGGCTACCCTCTGTATGTCTTTTGCATTATGCACAGCAAAGCAAAAAACAACTAGCCCCAAAGTGAGGCAAGGTTTTGCTTACTAATAAACCCAAGCATCTGATGTTGAAAAGGGTCACTGGCCGCTGGAGGTGACAAATTCACTGTAGGTGGACAGCACAGAGAGTAGTTGATCCATGAAGTGCTTCAAAAGCAGAAACAGCAGCCAGGAAGTGGGTTCCTCTAGACAAGCTGAATTGTGTGAGAGTGTGGAGCTCACAAGCACAACACTCCACCTACTGTAGCATATGGTGTCAACACCCAGTTTCTTCACCCTTAACCATTACCACTGTAAGATGGTGGGATAGGAATTTTTAAAATGGCGTATGAACCAGTGTTGATTTTGACATCAAATGTCGATTTAGTTTTAGTCATAGTCTTTTGACTAAAATGCCATTTTCGTCATCTGAATTGTTTTAGTTTTAGTAATATTTTAGTCTACTAAAATCTGAATGGTCCGATATCTCAACGGCAACATGGGCCAGGAGTGCACACATGCACATGGCTATCCAAAGACACATTAGGAAGCGCCACCTAAAGTGGAGTACACGTGACCATCAGGGTTAACCTGCTGTGGGCAGTCAAACGTAGTCAGTGTGAGAGATAGGGACACATTGCAATAGAGCAACAAGTTCTGCTACAAATTGGGGAAAACTGAGATGCATGAAATGTTGGTGCAAGTGTACAGGAGGGTAGCAGTGAGCAGAAAATGTGTTTATGACTGGTTCAAACACTTTTGCAATGGGAAGGAAATGACTCAGGATGACCCATGTTCGGGTCGGCCGTCATCAAGCAGAACCCTAGACATGTTTGAGCAAGTGCGTCAAATGATGGCACGAGGTCGGCAACTGACTTTACGATTGATGGCGGAGGAATTGGGCATTAGCAAGGACACGGTGTGCATCATCATCCGTGAAGATTTGGGTAAGCGGAAGATCTGTTCTCGGTTTGTGCCGCACAAGCTGACAGATGAACAGAAAACACAACAGATGGAAACCTCTGGAGATTTCATTACCATGTGTGACCAGGATACATTCTTTCTGTGAACCATTTTCACAGGGGATGAGACCTGGTGCTACCAGTTCGATTCAGAATCCAAGCAGCAATCGATAAAATGGCATTCACCATCCTCCACCCGACTCAAAAAGTGTTGCCTGAAAAAGTCCAAGGTCAAGACAATGTTGACCGCCTTCTTCGACAATGATGGCATCATCCTTAAGGAAATCCAAGAATGTGTGACAGCGGTTCTGCGACCGATTCCTAAAGAGGCCTTTACTGACAGTTTCCAGAAGATTTATGAATGTTGCCAAAAGTGTGTTGTGAAGGATGGTGATAATTTTGAAGGCCAATAAAGGAAATTTGTTTGTATCTTCTGTTTTGTTTGTTTTCTGATACCATTCACCAAACTTTTTAGACATATCTCGTATGTGGTAGTTCAGTGTTAAATCTAATTTTCATTTCATTTTAGTCATAGTCTTGACTAAAATGCCATTTTAAATTTAGTTTTATTTTAGTCTTTTAGTTGTATTTTAGTATTCTGAATTGTTTTAGTTTTAGTTGTATTTTAGTTGACTAGATTAGTGGTAATTTAGTAGATGAAAATATTTTCATTAGCGAAATTAACACTGGTAAGAACTGTGAGGCAAGCCCACACGAAACTCCTGGTCTCTAATGACAAATGCAGATGTCTGTACCGAGGATATCAGATGCTCCAGTCCTGAAGCCTTGTATGGTTCCAGTATAGTTCCTCTCTTTTACCTATCCACCACTGGCCCCTATCTAGACCAGGCTTGCATTACCATTGGTTACACAGAGATTCTCTTCACCAAGTGGGAGTTGCTGGTGGATAATCTGGCTAACTCACATAGCAGGGCACTTTCCCAACACTCAGCAGCAAGGTTACTGAAATCCACTTCTGACACATGAAGAAGCCAGAGGCTCAGTTCAACGCATCTTTATTGCAACAGTTACAGTTCCATTGATGCAATTAAGGTGTCTTCAATAAGTAATACAGCCTCCAAGCATTATCTCACTCCTCTATACACAGAATCCTCCACTCAGATAAATGCCACAAGTCTCTGAGAACGATGGTGTACCTCTGTGCCAAGCAACAGGGAACCCCTCCAAAGGGAAGCAAGAAGGATAAATCTCTCCCTCTTCCCATAGTTAGTAACTACCATCAAGCTAGGCTCCTCCCCAGGAATTTAAGGGATCCTGCCAGGAAGGAAGTAAATTAGTCACCTCCCTATTAGACCCAGCCTCAATCGGCATACATGCGGCTACCTAACACAATGCACAGTAGTCTGTAAACATTCCACAATGCAGAGCCCAGTGCCCAAAAGTCAAATTACAGACTAGCCCCGAAGTCTTCCAGTCCAGTGGAGTCTCAGTAAGGATTCCAGAGCAGTTGCTGCTGTTTAGAAACAAACTCAAGCAGCATTTTTGAAGTCAGAGAAAAAATATCTACAGTGCACAGAGTATCTTGAGCTGAAGAAAAGGTGCTTAACCTCCTAGACAATAGCAAAAAATGAGGAATGATTATTGCAGGCAGGGTGATAAAAGGACTGGCCTAATGCTGGTTTGCTAGTGTCCCAACCTCTTGAAGGCAACAGCATAACCCAAAAGTCTATGAATTTACTACATTGCTGTGTTCCTAAATAGAAGACAAAGATTTTGGCTAGAGATACACCTTAATGATTGTTTTCAGCATCATCTAGAATTCCTTCAATGACTTCTCTGTTAGTACCTGGACGAGGCACTTGTCTGGCTCCATAGACCAAGATGGCTCCTTCCTTCATTCCAGTTTCACAGTACTCGAGCAGTTTGTCCAGATGGGCCTTGTGGTTCTGTGGACCATGATCTGTAGATCTGTCCAGAGGGTCACCGATCTTCATCTTTTTAATTTCTTCTACCTACACAAATACCATACGTTTGGTAATATATTCCATACCCTTTTACTTATACTTGGTTTTAAGTGGCCTTGATAATTTACTTATAAGATAAACTTGGTAAATAATCCCTCCTGGGTTAAAAATGTACATAAGGATTATAGCTATGACATTAGTTAAAGTAAAATAGTGCCACTGGCAAAGATGGCATGCACAGCACTACAACCCACAGTGACCAATCAGATTTGCCAGATCAGTGAAAAATAGGATTTTTTATAACAGCTTACCTGTAAAATCCTTTTCTTTTGATGGACATCACAGGACACAGAGCCTCAGTAATAACTGATGGGTTATATAGGTATCACTAGGTGATTGGACACTGGCACACCCTAACCAGGAAGTTCAACCCCCTATATAATCCCTCCCCTCACAGGGATACCTCAGTTTTGTAGCAAAGCAATATAAGTGTATTAGAAGAGGGGCGGGACCTCTGTGTCCCATAATGTCCATTGAAAGAAAAGGATTTTACAGGTAAGCTGTTATAAAAAATCCTATTTTCTTTCTCGAACATCACGGAACACAGAGCCTCAGTAATAACTGATGGGATGTCCCAGAGCAATGCTATCTGAGGGGGGGGGAACCACAACCAAGTAGGGTGCAATCAGACCTGAGGACCCTGTACCGCTGCCTGCAGCACACTACGCCCAAAGGCAATATCCTCATGCCTTCTCACATCCACCTGATAGAATCTGGTGAATGTATGGACTGAAGACCAGGTTGCGGCCTTGCAGATTTGAGCCATAGAGGCCCGGTGATGCACTGCCCAAGAAGCACCAATAGCCCTTGTGGAATGTGCCTTGGTCTGAAACGGAGGAATCTTCTGTTTCAAACCGTAAGCTTGAATAATCAATTGTCGAATCCATTTAGAAATGGTAGTTTTTGACACTGCCTGTCCTCTACTGGGACCCTCTGGCAGCACGAACAAAACATCCGTTTTGCGAATTTGAGCAGTTGCTTCCGGATAGACCTTGACTGCTCTTACTACATCCAAAGAATGTAGTGATCTTTCTTCCGGAGAACAGGGATCTGGAAAAAAGGAAGGCAGAACAATGTCTTGGTTTAGATGAAAATCTGAAACCACCTTCGGTAAAAAACTAGGATGAGGGCGCAATACCACTCCTTGTGTACAATCAAATAAGGCTCTTTACAGGAAAGAGCTGCTAATTCTGATACTCTTCTAGCAGAAGAAATGGCTACCAGAAAAATTAACTTTCTTGTCAACAGGACCAAAGGAATCTGACGTATTGGTTCAAAAGGCTGTTTCTGTAACACAGACAGAACCAAGTTCAAGTCCCAGGGGTTTAGGGGTGCCTTAACCGGAGGATTAAGATGCGTCACCCCCTGCATAAAGTTTTGGACCAAAGAATGCGAAGCAAGTGGCCATTGAAATAATACTGATAAGCTTCATCTCTAATCCCAATTGTAGAAAATCAAGAATTCTACCTATCACATATTTTCTGGGATGCCAACCCCTGGATTCACACCAGGATACATAAGCTTTCCAGACTCTATGATAAATCATTCTGGAAGCTGGCTTCCTTGCATTGATCAAGGTAGATATCACAGGACCTAAAAGCCCACGACTCTTCAGAACGTGGGTTTCAATAGCCAAACCGTCAAATTTAGCATTTGTAAGGCAGGATGGAACACTGGACCTTGAGATAACAGGTCTGGGCGTACCGGTAGGGTGCACGGGGAACCCACCGTCATCCTTACTATTTCCGCATACCAAGTCCTTCTGGGCCAAGCGGGGGCCACCAGAAGTACTGACTTCCTTTCCTGCCTGATCCTGCGAAGGAGTCGTGGCAGTAGCATAATAGGCGGAAATGCATAAATCAGTGAGAACCGATGCCACGGAATCACCAACGCATCTGTCCCGCATGCAAGAGGATCTTTCGTCCTTGCCACAAATCTGTCTATCTTTTTGTTGGATCGGGATGCAAAGAGATCTACATCTGGAACCCCCCATCTTTGGCATATGGCCCAAAAGACGTCGGGATGCAGAGACCATTCCCCTGGAAGTAACTGCTGGCGACTTAAATAGTCCGCCTGCCAGTTCTCTATCCCTGGAATGAAAACTGCCGATATGCATGGCACATGCTTCTCTGCCCAGACTAAGATCTGGTTCACCTCTTTTTGAGCATCTCGGCTCCTGGTGCCTCCCTGATGATTGACATAAGCCACTGCTGTGGCATTGTCGGACTGGATCCTGACCGGGCAACCCTGTAGCCTGATAGTCCAGGCCCTTAGGGCTAGATATACCGCACGGATCTCCAGAATGTTGATGGGTAAGGTCCTCTCGGTTTTGGACCATACCCCTTGGACCGCAGACTGTTCCAGAACTGCTCCTCAACCCGACGGACTGGCATCTGTTGTTACCACCGTCCAGGTAACCGGTAGAAAGGATTTCCCCTTCTGCAGGTTTTCGGGTATTAGCCACCAATTGGGGCTCTGACGCACCGCATGAGACAGGTGCATCGGAAAGTCTAATGCCTGAACCTTCTTGTTACAGGCTGACAGAATACTGTGTTGCAGCAGTCTTGATTTAAACTGAGCATAGGGAACTGCTTCGAATGAAGACACTATCTTTCCTAGCAGCCTCATACAAAGGCGGACAGAAGGACCCTTTTTGGTCCTGACTGCCAGAATCAGCTCCCTTAAAGCAGTGATCTTTGCCTGAGGTAGAAATATTTTCTCCTGGCTTGTATATATGATCAGACCCAAATACTCCAGTCTTCTTACTGGTTTTAGGAAAGATTTTTCTAGGTTGAGGATCCAACCTAGGTGTTCCAGATACTTGACTGTGGTCCTCAAGTTCCCGTTCAAGGAGGCTACCGACTGGTCTATCAAGAGCAGGTCGTCTAGGTATGCTATGACAGCTATACCCTGAGCCCTTAATCTGGCCAGAGGAGGAGCCAAGATCTTTGGGAACACTCGAGGTGCAGTGGCTATCCCAAAAGGCAGAGCCACAAACTGGAAATGGCGCCCTCCTATCTCGAAGCGTAGAAACTTCTGATGAGCAGGAAAAATGGGCACATGCAGATATGCATCTCTGATGTCTATCGATGCCAGAAATTCTCCTCCCTGCAGGATGGAGACTACTGTCCGAATTGATTCCATGCGGAAGGACTGAATCCTTAGGAATCGGTTCAGATCCCTTAAATCCAGAATGGGTCTGACATCCCCATTTGGTTTTTGGACCGTAAAAAGGTTGGAATAGAAGCCCAATCCTTGATCCTTCGCGGGAACCACCATAATGACCTCCTGCGACAAAAGTCACTCCAACGCTAGAAGGAGCGACTGCTTTTTCTCTGGATCTCTGGGGACACTTGATCTGAGGAAACGAGGAGAGGGAAATTCTTGAAACTCCAGCTTGTACCCTAAGGTTACCGTGGAGATTACCCATTTGTCCTGGAAGTCCTCCTGCCAGAGCCTTGAGAACTGTAGCAGTCTTCCCCCCACTCGAGCGAGCGGGGGCGCCCCTTCATAAGGAGGCCTTAGTGTCTTGCCTAGTAGGCTTCTTCCCCCAGGACTTCTTTTGTCTCTGGGGTTGACTCTTGTTTCTTGACCCAGATGGAGGAGGCCGTCGAGACTGCCTGGAGGCTGAAGCCCCTGGCGCTGGGGAAAGAGTCAGTTTGAAAGAGGGACGCTTACTCTTCTTCTTAACAGGTAAGAGAGTGCTTTTCCCACAAGAGATTCTCTTGATATAGTTATCCAAGTCTTCTCCAAACAACCTTGCACCATGAAATGGAAACCCAGCCAGCAGCTTCTTACATGGTGCTTCGGCTGACCAATTTTTTAACCATAGGATTCTACGTATATGCACCAACCCCAGTGAAAGACGAGAGGTTTGCATGATAGAATCTCTGATGGCGTCAACAACATAACATAAGGCCGCTGGAAGGTTAGCCAACCCCTGGGCCTGCTGTTCAGGTAAAACTTTGATGACCTGCTTAACATGGTCTCTTAAGTACTGACAGACTCCAATCGCTTCTACTGCAGGTTGAGCCACTGAACCTGCTAAGGAGAAAACATCCTTCAATAGGGATTCCATCTTTTTATCCACAGGATCCCTGAGCATCTGAGCATTGTCCACAGGACAAGTCAGACTATTATTTATGGAGGAAATGGCCGCATCAATGGCCGGTATTCTCCACATTTTAATAAACTTTTCTTCCATAGGATAAAGTGTTGAAAACTTTTTCGGCGCGAAAAAACGTTTATCTGGGTGATCCCACTCAGAATAAAGGAACTTTTCAAGTAAATTATGAACAGGAAAAGCATGTGCTGTTTGAGGAGGTTTCAGTGACCCTAAAGAAGAAGAGGGTTCTTTAACTGATTCAGATATGGGCAACTTAAATGTGGAGAGGACCAATCCAGTAAGGATCTGTACTAAGACTTTCTCCTCTTGGGAAGCCGAAGAGGGTCCCTCTCCACCTGATTCCTCCAAAGAGTAATCATCCGTCCCATCCTGATCCTCTGAAAGGGATTCTTCTCCTTTATCCCAGAGCTTCTCTGCCTGAGGGTCTTGGGAAACAGAGGAAGGCCTAGTGCGTTTTCTTCCACTGAGTGAAGATGTAATCATGGCCATTAATCTTTCCTCTAAACCATTAATGGCTGAGGAAAAAATCTCCTGTGTAATGTATACAGGGGCTGAAGTGCCAAAAGCAGGTGTAGTCCCTGACCAACGGCTCTCCCTGGCTAGCCGTCCCTGGCCCCTTAGGGGGGGAGGATACTGCAGAAAGGGGGTCCTCAGAACCTGAATGAGATCCCCTAGAGCCTCTGGTTCTTGGGGTATTTGAACCTCTTCTACCCATAGTGCAAAGCAACAAGATGGAGGTATCACAAAATGAACACTGACTGCTGAGCGATGTAGTCTGGCAAAAGCCTTGCTACCAAATGCCCAGTCTGGTGTTACCTTAGTAAATGCTGCCTAGGAGAATGCCTGTGTCCCACCTTTCTTTGCGGCCTGCAGCCGGCAAATGTGGGCGTCTGAGCACGCTGGACGCTGTGCTGACGCCCCGCCCCCCCCTCTACCGCCCCCCCCTTCGCTTTTTGAAAAAACGTGCGCTTCCCGCGCAAGCCGACCCTCCGGGACAGCATGGAGGAAAGGCTGGGGGAGGGGGAGGAAGGAGAGAGGCAGGGCCGGTGCTACCACTAGGCAAACTAGGCAGCCGCCTAGGGCGCACTGCTGCCTAGGGGCGCCTGGCCACTGGTTTCCCTCCACATCTGCATGCTCTGCAGGCTGCAGCATGTAACTAATTCAGTCCCAGGCAGCTGCTCCGTCTGACCAGTACTGTAATTAGAGGCACATCGCAGCACTGGAGCCAGTGCTAGAGGAAGCAAAGCCGATGCTTCCTGTATGGCGCCGCCTCCTGTCACATGGGTAGGGCAAAGGGGGTGGAGCCAATGGGGGCGGCAAAATTAGGTTTCACCTAGGGTGTCAAAAATCCTTGCACCAGCCCTGGAGAGAGGCTGGTAGTGATGGGGCCTGCACGTGGCAATGGCAGCGGCGGCGGCGATAGTGCGGTGTACAACCGCCTCACAGACCACCTGCGGCCTCCCCCTAGTCTGGGGGGAATATGCCTGAGGAGAGCCCCCCATCCCATCCTACCTGGAGCCGGCCGGAGGAGCTTGTGCAGTGTGAGAACACTGAGACAGACATCAGCATGAGAAGGTATGTGCTCTTGGCAGCCCCCGGTGGCGACGATAGGCATAGCATGCATTTACCTTAAAGGAGAAAACCTAATAGAATTAAAAAATTCTGTGGAATCTCCCTTACCTTATCCAGCTGCAGGGTTCTGTTATACAGACCCAATCTTCACCTCTCACGGTGGGCTTTGTTTGAAAAAACCTTCAGAGACTGGGGCCCCCTACGGATAGGGGGATCCACAGTTCTGGGCCTGTAAAGCACCCAGCCAGAAATAAGGATAGAAAACCAATTTTCTGATATACGGGGTCCAGCTCTCTAAAAAGAGGAAGCGTTACAGGTAAAACCTCGTTTCTTCGGACACGAGGCCCGGGTACCATCCAATTCGGCCTAGAAAGGACACTTTGAAATGGATCCGGTTCGCTTGGCTTGCCCCAGTATAGGATATAGGATATTCCCTTTGGAGCTCAGCACAGGACATCTTTACAGGTCCATCACCTAAGACACTGGCGTAAAAACTGAGGTATCCCTGTGAGGGGAGGGATTATATAGGGGGTTGAACTTCCTGGTTAGGGTGTGCCAGTGTCCAATCACCTAGTGATACCTATATAACCCTTCAGTTATTACTGAGGCTCACTGCAGCTTCACTGGTTGCTAATGATCACTAAACTCTACTTACCGATGCCCCTTACAATATTTTGGTTACTTTTGTAAATGAGACCAGGTAGGTTTAAATCAACGTTTTATGCAATTCATTATTATGGCGGTTCAAGTATATGCATGTTTGTTGAATAAAGTACTGCATATACTGTATGAGAATGCAGATGTCACTGAGTTTAGTAAACTTTACATACTGTAGGACCTTAGGACATGCGACTGACTTACCACACGTTTTACAAATTCATCATGTATAGATTCTTCAACAAACAGTCTGCCTGCTGCAATGCAGTTTTCACCTTTGTTGAAAAACACAGCTCCCATACCCTAAAAATACAAGAGTAAAATGCTAAATATTAAAGGCTAAACATTGTTTATGCAATTGATATGGAAGGATATTTTTTCTGTTATTTGTATTTCTCTTGCATTTAAGCGCCGCTCCCCCATCCATGCATCCGGCCCCCTAATCTACATGCAGGGCGCTGGACACATGGATTCCAATGGGGGGAGGTGTGTTTTTTTTTTTAAGCATGTGATTAAAGCCAGAGGCTCTAATAGGCTTCAAGAAAGAGTGGGCTTGGGGCACAGAGCACTGCGCCCTGATCCCACTCAATTGTGTAACAATAGCGAATAAATATTCGCTGTTATCACACCGATTCCCCTCCCGGCCAATCAGGAAGCAGGTAGTGAGACCCGTTTCCTGATTGGCCGAAAGGAGAAGCCATCCTATTGGCCTATGAAGAGGAAGGAGGAGAAGATGTTCGGCCGAGGAGATGCATTGGAAGCCTGGGACAGGGAGGAGTCTGAGGGGGAAAGCCACCACCACTGTCTCCATGGGAAGCCCAGGACACAGAGGAGTCTGAGGATGGAGCACCAGCCACCACTGCATTTCAGCTTTAGCTCCAACATAAAGTATAACTATATATGTAGTGCATTGAAATACATGCTTGTGAATAGACCAAGATCGCTATCCATGTACTTTTTAAATATTTAGCAGATACTTTTTGTTCCTCTTTTAATGTTTTCATGTGACCGCCCAGCCTCTGCTTTGTATGTCTTACTACAGGGCAGCTGGGTGAGCACTTGTAGGTGCACAGGTCACTAGGAGGAGGCATACTCCTTCCTGCTAGAGCTAGCTCTCATTGCAGGACTGTGTGTGATGTGAACACCAATATGTCTATGTCATGCAGCTGACTTCTGTGAAGGTGTTGCAAGGGGAAGGCGACAATGCTGCTGCAAATGAAGAAACACTTTTGTACCATTGTCAGCTCTCCAAAGAAAATGCTGCAGAAAAGGGCATACTAGCAGGACCAACAGATATTGCTGATGGGAGTTAAAACACTTCATTAAAAGAGAAGTAAGACCAAAGCTCTTTTGGCCATACTTCTCCTTTGGCTCACAAGTGCACTGCACTCCTGTGACCCAGAATCAGCTGACAGCAGCTAAAGCCTGCTGTTGGCTGATGACACAGAGCCAGTCCAGGCTCTACAGGAATTCCAACAATAATGTTAGGATCCGCTCAGATTCCTGATCGGCAGCTGGGTCCGCCTCTCAATGACCCACTAAGAGCCTGAGTCACCCATTCCCTCCATAGTCCAGTGCTCCAGTGAGCGCTGGAGGGGCAGAGCATAAAGATCTGTGCTCAGAGCTGATCCAATTACTGAGAGATCAGCGGTCTTTGATTGCTAGGTTCTTGGTGTAGACCCGGCAGGGAGCAGATGCAGCATTGGGTCAATTCTGCTTCTACATGGGTGAGTAGGTATGTTCGTTATTTTCCCGTACTCCTCTTTTAATAGAATATATATATATATATACACAGTATCTCACAAAAGTGAGTACACCCCTCACATTTTTGTAAATATTTTATTATATCTTTTCATGTGACAACACTGAATAAATTACACTTTGCTACAATGTAAAGTAGTGAGTGTACAGCTTGTATAACAGTGTCAATTTGCTGTCCCCTTAAAATAAGTCAACACACAGCCATTAATGTCTAAACCGCTGCCAACAAAAGTGTGTACACTCCTAAGTGAAAATGTCCAAATTGAGCCCAAAGTGTCAATATTTTGTCTGGCCATTATTTTCCAGCACTGCCTTAACCCTCTTGGGCATGGAGTTCACCAGAGCTTCACAGGTTGCCACTGGAGTCCTCTTCCACTCCTCCATGATGACATCACAGAGCTGGTGGATGTTAGAGATCTTGCACTCGTCCACCTTCCGTTTGAGGATACCCCACAGATGCTCAATAGGGTTTAAGTCTGGAGACATGCTTGGCCAGTCCATCACCTTTACCCTCAGCTTCTTTAGCAAAGGCAGTGGTCATCTTGGAGGTGTGTTTGAGGTCGTTATCATGTTGGAATACTGCCCTGGGATCATGCTCTGCTTCAGTATTTCACAGTACATGTTGGCATTCATGGTTCCTTCAATGAACTGTAGATCCTCAGTGCCGGCAGTATTCATGCAGCCCCAGACCATGACACTCCCACCACCATGCTTTACTGTAGGCAAGACACACTTGTCTTTGTACACCTCACCTGGTTGCCGCCACACACGCTTGACACCATCTGAACCAAATAAGTTTATCTTGGTCTCATCAGACCATAGGACATGGTTCCAGTAATCCATGTCCTTAGTCTGCTTGTCTTCAGCAAACTGTTTGTGTGCTTTCTTGTGCATCATCTTTAGAAGAGGCTGCCTTCTGGGACGACAGCCATGCAGACCAATTTGATGCAGTGTACAGCGTATGGTCTGAGGACTGACACGCTAACCCCCCCATCCCTTCAACCTCTGCAACAATGCTGGCAGCACTCATATGTCTATTTCCCAAAGACAACCTCTGGATATTACGCTGAGCATATGCTCTCCTTTGGTCAACCGTGGCGAGGCCTGTTCTGAGTGGAACCTGTCCTGTTAAACCGCTGTATGGTCTTGGCCACCGTGCCGCAGCTCAGTTTCAGGGTCTTGGCAATCTTCTTATAGCCTAAGCCATCTTTATGTAGAGCAACAATTCTTTTTTTCAGATCCTTCGAGAGTTCTTTGCCATGAGGCGCCAGTGACCAGTAAGAGAGAGTAAGAGTGGTAAAAGCAATTTTAACACACCTGCACCCCATTCACAGGTGAGACCTTGTAACACTAAAGCTAATTGGGCCCAATTTGGATATTTTCACTTAGGAGTGTACTCACTTTTGTTGCCAACGGTTTAGACATTATTAGCTGTGTGTTGAGTTATTTAGAGGGGACAAAAAATTTTCACTGTTATACAAGCTGTACACTCACTACTTAACATTGTAGCAAAGTGTGATTTCGTCAGTGTTGTCACATGAAAAGATATAATAAAATGTACAAAAATGCGAGGGTGTACTCACCTTTGTGAGATACTGATTATATATATATATATATATATATATATATATATATATATATATATATATATATATAGTATATTTCATACAAAAAATACATCATATGATACATATAGTAAAGTTGTGGCTATCCTTTACCTCATTCAACATGTTTTCATTTTAAAGAAAATTAAAAACAAAATTACTTTAAGCTTTTTTTCATATAAATATTCAGTTGCTTAAAGGGACCCAGTTAGAAGAGAAGTATGGTAGCTGTTCTTGCTTGGTTGGTTTTTAAAGGGACAGGCTCTGGAATTGCCCTGCAGACCCTAACTCCACTAACTAGCAAGTCACTGACCTTATAAGCTGCAGCCATGGAAGTAAGATAAGCCCATGTTCTGCACGTGGGGAGGATATGTACCATATATAGTTGCCATATCCTTGAATATGAAGGTTCTGGGTTGAAACTTATAATTTATTAAACTCAGTCACACAAATCATTACATGTAAAAAAAACTGAAGCTTTTTTAAATAAGTTGATCCAGAATATCAGCGAAACTCCTAAATACTACTCTCATATTAAATCTTAACAGCCATAATGGCAGTACCTAGATTACGGAAAACTACCTTGCTAGATTTGATGATAGTTAAGGCAAATATCAGCTGGATCATGACAATGTTAAACGTGCAACTATAATGCAAGTCCAAATACATTTTTCCACCATTATCCTCCTAACTTTTTTCCTCTATTCCGAATGAAAAAAATGCTAGTTTCTTTCTAGATAACAAGTAAAGAAATCACCAATTTTAAACGACCACTATCTTCCTGAATTCCTGATCACAGTTCAACAATTAAATGTTTCAAAACCCACGTTAACTTCTCTTTTGTGAAAATGTCAATAAAAATTAATGAAAGAGAAAAGCCCCTTTCCTGCATGGGTGTTCTAGCCCAGCGATTCACTAGGTACTAAACCAGAATCAGGTTGATCTACCTTTAAATGAAAGTCAGAATGGAGTTTTCATACTTTAATATTCACAGGTTTCCAATACATATGTTTCTCTCAAAAATGGACTCCAAGTCTGTTAGTACCCATTGCTGCAGCCATAAAAAATGGTGGTCCAACTTCCTTTCAGATATTTATTGGTCTCTCGGGAATCTGACTGACCACTAGCTCACTGACATTTCCACCTCTCAGCCGAGGATTGGCTCTGTCTGTAGTAGAGGCACTGATAAGCTACTTGGCTGCATCAATCACTACTTATGCCTCACACAAAACCTGCCCTTGGCCGGAACTGCAAGGTGAGGGTAGCAGTGGAGTAGCAACTGGTCAGATTCGGCAGGACACTAGTCTATTTAGTGGCAGCAGCAAGAGTAGTTAGTCTAGGTTCACTGCAACAAAAAACAAAACTTTTTAAGTTCCTGCTCTTTAAAGGTTGCAAATTTCTCAGCATTATCTGGAACAGGAACATAAGGTTTCATTAGTAAATCTTCTCACCATTCTTACAGCCTTGTCGAGATCACAGTCATTAAAAATGATTAGAGGAGATTTCCCACCAAGTTCCAGTGAAACCTTTTTTAGATTGCTGACAGCACAACTGTATGGACACAAAAGTAACTGTACATGAATACACTAATATATAACATATAAGTTGTGTATAAAAGGTTTTTAATAATTACTGATTTACAAGACAGTAGTAGCTTAAATTTACAGTACATGGTTGGGTTACTCCTGTTAGCTATGACCTCTGACCTTACTATATGCTCACATTCCTTGTCTCCTGACACTGTTATTTGGTGAAACTGGTTTTAACTCATTTCCAGCAGGAGATGAGGAGGCCCCACAATTAGAAAAGTATATATATGGGTGGAAGACAGAGACTAGTTGCATTCATCCAGGGCTTCGTCAAAGCGCCTGGGAAAAAGGAGCCTCCCCCTTCCAGGAATTTCAAATGAAATTATGGGCTCCATCTGTAATACATCTTTAGACCAAGCTAAGTATATTCCATTTATATATTATTACTTTAGACTTGTTTGATTTATCGCACTATGCTCATACTGTATATATGAAAGATTGGGTATAGGAACCTGTTCACAAGCTAATAATAAGCAATAAAGATTAAGCCTTTATTACAAGTTGTTTGTATGAAAAAAAAAAAACATTTACAAAAATACCTTTTCATGATCTGTTTGCCAATTGGTGTAGATCCAGTAAAGCCAAGTTTGCGAATATCTGGGTGCTCAGACAATCGCTGTCCTACCAAACCACCTATAACAAGAAAAATAAATGAATCTCTTAAGTCAAAGAGTGGCTAATTGATTAAAATTATTTAAAATCAAAAAGCAGTACATGCATTTTAAATATTAAATACAGAGGTATGCAAATACGTGTCCTTAGCTCAATGTTTCTCAACTCCAGTCCTCAAGGCGCCCCAACAGGTCATGTTTTCAGAATTTCCCTCAGAAGAACCAGCTGTGGTAGTTACTAAAGGCAGTGAAACTGATCAAATCCCCTGTGCAAAATAATGGAAATCCTAAAAACATGATTTGTTGGGGTGCCTTGAGAACTGGAGTTGAGAAACACTGCCTTAGCTAAGCCGCTTCATTATTTATTCCATGCCGCAATAGCCGGACTAGGTACACCAATAGCAAACTTTAACATTCATGAGCTGTTTTAGTCTTTTTAAATATGCAACTTTCAGGAATCCTGCCATGAACATGAGATACAAAAAAGGCGAAAACAGTATTTTTTGATAAAAAATGTATAAATTCATTATGACACAGAATATTTTATTAAACCAAATGTGATCTATTAAGGGTTTAGATCTAATTTAAGCTTCTAAAAAGTGTATACATAAAATGTGTAAAACAGTCTATAAAAAGCCTTGTGATCAGTGAAGAAACAATATGTCACAATGCGTATGTACCATGTGAACAAATAGGGGGAGTGTCATTTCTGTTCATAAGTCACTTTTAAAAAAATGCTAGGCTATAAGAAATTCATAAAGATTGATTTTGCAAAATAGTCAATGGAGTAGGATCTGTTGAACTTAAAGACCTTTTCGCATAATATGGAATGTCTCATTTTTATTTCGAGTAACATGACATCTCAGGGCTCTTTCTTGAATTTGAAATAATTTTATGAAAAAAAACGGAAAATAACAGTGTTATGAATTGAAATTTTAAAATATTACCTGACCCTGGCAGGATATTGATGACTCCTTTGGGTACACCTGCTTTTACAGACAACTCAGCAAATTTTAAAGCTGTAAGAGGAGTAACCTAAATAAAAGGTAATATAAATGTCACAAGAACATAACCACAAAAAATAGATTATGCTGAAATGCATGAAAACTATATACTGTCTTTAAAAGGAAGCTAGATCAGATCATAATGTAGATAATTTGGAATCCCCCCAATTATGTCACATTTACTGTGTAGCAGTAATAATCTCCATCAAATTATGAGGTAACTTATTCATATTACATTTGTTTATATTAAAGCTGGCCATATGCATCATCTGTGCACTGAATTGTATTTTCCTTAACAATATGTGCATACACATGTAATCTATTGCAGTGTGTAATGATCAGTAATTTATAGCTTTGGACTAAATCAAGAGAAACAATAGGGATTGTCTGGAAAAATCTGTCTCTGTCAGCCAAATCCCCACTACCCCACATTTGGTTAATAAGGGGTGTCTGCACCCCAAAGGCATTGATATTGCAATTTTTATCACAATTTGAAAAAATCTGATAGGATATCGCAGTCTGAAAAAATGTTATTGCATAAGTAAGAGGAAATCTCTACAAAGTGAGAGTATTAAAAGTCTGATATGCACCCCAAAATCTCATAGAAAACCTTCCCAGAACAATGTGGGCTATTAAAGGTCATGTATGTGTGATGGTCAGATGTCCATAAACACTTGGCCATATAGTGCGATATTTACAGAAAGCAACAAAGCGAACATATGTCACAGTGTTTATTTTAGCAGTCAGTATCCAGAAACTGCAACTCAGTGATGTAGCTTCCTAAAAAATATCCTCAACCAGCTGTTGGGATGCCAATGGTCATGTGTATTTGGAGAATTGTGATAAAAAAAAAAAATGTACCTGTGCAGGTTTCAAAACAAGTGTATTCCCTGCAGCCAGACATGCTGCACTCTTCCATGCGAGCATCATCAAGGGATAGTTCCAAGGAATAACAATAGCACAGACACTGTGGAAAGAACATAACTCATCTAGATTAGATGTTGAACCAAACCAGAACTGAAAACCATCTTTCAGAAAGATGGAAATAGTGTTGATTAGTTTTAAATTGGTTAATGTTCAGAAATAACATATGTTCATATTGCTAAGGGTGATGTCAGAATGATCCTCTTGCTGGATCAGCATGGAACAGGATTACAATGAGCAGGTTACCTATAACATCAATCGTTTACCATGTCAGTGTTCAGCTCTGTTCTAAGGCCTCATACACATGGGACTGCTCAACACCACACAGGATTCAGCAAGTGTTATAACAATCTTTGAGCAGATTTCTTCAACCCTTTAAATTGCTCTTCATCTCCAGTCTGGGAATTCTGAATTAGGGCTCATTTACACTTGTTTCGGCTTCAACACACATTAAGGGCTAGTTTGTACTTGCTTCAAAACAAGGCTTCGGATACGCTTTGTTAAAGCTCTCTCAATGCTAGTCAAAGCCCCTGTCACTAAATAAAATGGTTAGCTTACAGTCCTGTTTACACAGGCTTTGCTTCGGTTTGCTTCAAAAATTATACCCCATGTAGCTTCAGTGGTGCTTCAAAGCCTCTTTAAAGCCTCCATAGAAGTCTATGGCAAAGCTCGCTTGAAGCCCCACTGAAGCCCCACCAAAGCCTCATTGAAGCCCCACCGAAGCCTCATCAAAGCCCCACAAAACTTCACCAAAGCCTCATCGAAGCTCCAGCACAGGCCCCACTGAAGCCCTATGAAGCATCACCAAAGCCTCATCGAAGCCCCACAAAGCTTCACCAAAGCCTCATCGAAGCCCCACCAAAACCCCACTGAAGCCCCACAGAAGCCTCATTGAAGCACCAAGCAAAAGCCTGTGTAAACAGGACTGTAAGCTAACCATTTTATTTAGTGACAGGTGCTTTGACCGTCATTCAGAGAGCTTTAACAAAGCGTGTCCGAAGCCATGTTTTGAAGCAAGTGTAAACTAGCCCTTATTATTATTATTCGGCGTGCTGGATATAGCGTTAAACAATCTTTAAGTAAGCTTCAGTGATAAATAAAACTTACTGAACACTTATTTAAAGCTACATCCAGCACCGCTAGATGTGAGCTGAAGGGTTCTTAACCACTTGCCGCCTGCCATATAGCAGAATGATGGTGGCAAAGTGGTTGTGATATCCTGACCGGACGTCATATGATGTGATCAGGATAACACAGCCGGCGTGCACCCACGGGTCGGAGGTGCTGTGTGTCAGTTTGACACACCGTAACTCTGATCATGGTATGGAGCCTCTGACAGATGATTCTTACCACATGATCAGCTGTGACCAAACACAGCTGATCATCGCGTGAACCAGGAAGTGCCGGTAAACGATCGGCAGCTCTCCCTGTCCGCGTGAACCGGGGAAAGCCGTTTACCGGCACTTCCTGGTTCACGCGATGATCGGCAACTCTCCCTGTCGGGGGGGGGGGGGGGTCTCTGCTGATAATCAGCACATTGAGTATCAGCACAGCCCCCATCAAAAGGTGCCCATTAACTGCCAATCAGTGCCCAACACCTGTCAGCCTGTTCCCATAATAAACATCTGTCAGTGCCCACAACAGTGCCGATCAGTGCCCAAAAAAGTGCCAATCAGTGCCCTATCAGTAATGCTTGTCCGTGCCCCATCTACGTGCCAATCAGTACCACTCAGTAATGCCTGTCAGTAGCTCATCAGTGCGGCCTATCCAGTGCCATCTATCAGTGCCCATCAGTGCCGCCTATTAGTGCCGCCTATCAGTCCCCATGGGTTTCTTTTTTTTTTAATTGTCGCTCTTTTTTTGTTTATAGCACAAAAATTTAAAAAACGCAGAGGTGATCAAATACCACCAAAAGAAAGCTCTATTTGTGGGAAGAAAATGATAAAAACATAGTTTGGGTACAGTGTAGCATGACCGCGCAATTGTCATTCAAAGTGCGACAGCGCTCAAAGCTACAAATTGTCCTGGGCAGGAAGGGGGGAAGTGCCCGGTATGGAAGTGGTTAAAGGACATCAAGCAAGCTTGCCAAATGCTTCTCAAACTAGTGTTTAAAAGCCATATATGGAAATAGAAATATGGAGAATGTAATTACTGACTTGTATTTGAAGGTACAAATTTCAAGACTGGCTTCCCCTATCATTCATTCACTACCTTGAACGTCATCGAACCAGAAGAAGCATTTTGCACTTCCCAACACTTCACTGGCTGTTTTGCTTTTTCCAGGTCAGTGACTCAGTAAAAAGTAAGTGAATGACAGCCGTGGAACTTGTTCCTAGAACAGAATTTAGCAGTGGCAGCTCCTATATTACCTCTCCCACAGGTTTCCTTTAGGCCCAGTTTCCACTATTGCAACCCCAATTTTTTGCCGCGACTTAAAGCAATGCCTGTGTATTCTTGAGGTCTATGGACCTAAGTAGTGCAGGGACTACTTTGAAGTCGCACAGATATGAACGGTACTCATTGGAAATCATGGGGTACGACTTGTCATGTGACTTTTCAGTCCCAAGTCGCCTGAAAAGTCGCTCTAGTGGAAACTGAGCCTTAGAGATGTGTACATATCATTAGTACAGGTTTAAATACTCACCCTAGTGGCTCCTTTTTAGTAAATGTTAAATTGCGATTTGGACGTGCTTGGTTTATTGGAATTGTAGATCCCTAATAAAAAAAAAAAGAACTTTTTAAAATTATTCTCATATTCACCAGCAATACATTTTTCTGTAGTGGCTTGAAGCCCTGAATTAATAACATTTCCATGGATGAAATTAGGCAGAGTCTTGAATAATTAGCAGATATACAGTATGTAACCTATTGCAAGAGTGACATTTAAGAATAAGAAAAAAATGATAATATATTATATTATATTATATTATATATATATATATATATATATATATATATATATATATATATATATATATATATATATATATATATATATATATATATATATATATATATATATATATATACATACACACAGTGTATATGGTTACCATAGAGTGTCCCTTCAACTCTGTTAAAGAGGGCCTCTTCTGCATCTTCCTTAGGCCAGCCATACAGGAAGCAAATTTCTTTGTGTATGACTGGCATAGCGCTGACAGAGGAATCCCTCCTGCTGGGCCATTGCGTTCTCCCGACGGGGGGTTGCTAGCAATAATCACAGGTAAAACCCAGCATGCTGGTTGTACTCTGGCACTCTGCAGGACCAGACTGTCAAAATGACAGCAGTGTTCTGCAGATTACACTGGGCATGGCTCTCTTATGCCCTGTACACACGGTCGGATTTTCCGACGGAAAATGTGTGATAGGACCTTGTTGTCGGAAATTCCGACCGTGTGTAGGCCCCATCACACATTTTCCATCGGATTTTCCGACACACAAAGTTTGAGGGCTTGCTATAAAATTTTCCGACAACAAAATCCGTTGTCAGAAACTCCGATCGTGTGTACACAAATCCAACGCACAAAGTGCCACGCATGCTCAGAATAAATAAAGAGATGAAAGCTATTGGCTACTGCCCCGTTTATAGTCCAGACGTACGCGTTTTACGTCACTGTGTTCAGAATGATCGGATTTTCCGACAACTTTGTGTGACCGTGTGTATGCAAGACAAGTTTGAGCCAACATCCGTCGGAAAAAATCCTAGGATTTTGTTGTCGGAATGTCTCGTTCAATGTCCGACCGTGTGTACGGGGCATTACTGTGATCAGCAAAGCTCCACTGTCAGTGTGACATCAACCCCTAAATGCATCAGCTGTGCTAACAGCTCAGTCCTGCTCTTCATTTGCTTATAAATGATGGTTGCAGCTGTGTTATTCATCCACAAAATACTATAATGTGTAAAAAAAAATGTTTTTAAATAAATGCAAAACCTCTTATGAGCGATTGGGTAACCATAATTACTGTAGCTTCAGAAACACCTGAGTAGTTTTCTTCCTTTGGCAGTATTTTTTTTCCTGAATTTTTAAACATTTAAAATTTGCATTTGTTTGTTTTTTGTAACGATGCATTGAAAAATTGTACCAGTAACATATTCTTAATGCCTTCATAAAAGGATTACATGGTAGATATGTCGTAGCTATAAGCTTTGGTTTCCAGATGGAAGAACAAATATTGGTCATGATAATCTTAGAAAACCTGACTGTTTCACTGTGTTCATTTTTAATAAATCATACCATTTTAGGCATGCTGCAACATCCCCCTCCCTTCTTCGGTTTTCAATTAACCAACAGAGGATAACCCTAGGACCGGCAGAGAGCAGCTGTGATTTATACATAATGTGCTGGCCCGGCCACTGCATATGTGGTTATACAAGCTCTATTGGTCTCTGAAAGAGACATTTTCCCCCCTAGGCGCTAGAAAACGTTTTCCCACCACTGTCTGTCAGGTAAACTATATGGACATGCTTGTTCAAGGTTAATGACAGCCCTGGAGCAGGAACCAATAAAAACAAGTCAACAAACAACCACTTACTGTATATTTCCATCCCTACAATTTCCTTTTAAGACAAGTTGTTTTGTATTCACTCTTTTACTGGCTTCATTTTTTTACTTAGCCAATCATCCCTTTCACTGCCAAGTGTTAAATTCCATTCTGCACTTCTCATAACGAAACAAATTAATTTTCCATTTTTTTCACATCTGAATAATTGTATAATTTTGCTGTTACTCACTGTCTATTTATTAGTGTCACGATGGCATGATGTTGGTCTGTGCTTCCTTTGGATCTGATGGCTGTGTCTGCTTATTTTTTAAATAAAAATTATTAAGGCCCCTTTCACACGGGCGCTCCGATCAGGTCCGCCTGTCTGTTTTTCAGGCGGACCTAATTGGATGCTCCATTAACTCCTATGGAGCGGCGGATGTCAGCGGTGACATGTCTGCTAAGATCCGCCGATATCCGATCCTGTCCGTTAAATCCAGATGGATGGAAACCCTATTTTCCATACGTCTGGAGCATCGTATCGTATAGGATCGGATGAAAACGAACAGACGTTCCATTTTCATCCAATATCCCCATAGAGGACAGCGGGGCTTTGACAGGTCCGTCTCCACACAGTAAGCGAAGACGGACCTGCCATCCACCTGTTCAGTGGGGATCATATCGATCCCCTTCTGAGCAAGCGGAATCCGTACTACAGACAAGCCCCTGTAAAAGGACCCTAATAGTTTATTTTTTAAATAAAATGTATTAAAGTGGTAGTAAAGTCATTCTGTGTATCTTTTAAAGGTAAGTCTATAATAAGGCTTACCTGTAGGTACTGTAAATCTCTCCTAAACATGTACTATTTAGGAGAGATTTACTTCTGTATAATCTGGTGACATCAATGGCACATGTGCCCTAAAGAAACAGCAGGGGTACACTGTTCCTTCAGAGTTTTGTGCCGCGTCCAGGACTCCCATGTACATGTGATGGAGTGATGTCATCACGGCTCAACCAGACGGCCGAGCCTAAGAACTCAGAAGTAAGACCGGGTGAAGATGGAAGCCCTGTCAGCAGAGACAGCGCGGTGCTGGAGGGCTTCGTTTTAAGGTAAGTATTTCATAATGTGCTAGTGTGCGGTGCATACTAGCACATTATGGCATTGCCCTGCAGGGGAAAAGTTTACTACCACTTTATTGCTTTATTCTTTAAAAAGTTGTAAAAGTGAAAAAAAAACGCACCTATACTTTTAATGTGAATCTTTTACCAACAAATTATTACACTTTCACATACACAAGCTAGACATCCCACAGGCTAGCCAAGTTTATTAGAGCAGTGATAATACTGTAACTAAACAGAGTATAGGTAACCAAATAAGTATGTTCTTGCCTGAATTTTGTCACACCATCCAGCGAAGTACCTGAAGGTCTGCACAGACATCCCCACATGCGTTTTCAGTGCCAGTGTGTAGACAGCTCCTGAGTCTAATGCTTCAATAGTTGCCAGCTCTTCTTGATGTTCTTCCATAAGATCTGCAAGTCTTAAATGGAAGTTCCAGCTTATACCTTGCTGTTTGCAAACAATAAAAAGGCCCCAGAACTACCATATTGTAATTTATGCTGCTTAAAGAGGTTGTAAACCTCAGTCATCAAATCCGAAAAAACCACATATATCTGTAGCGTTTACTTGTCTATCTCCATAGCTCTGAGTGTCATTTCTTTCTGGTGCTCCCTTCCTCTGTTATCAGTCCCTTCTGACATGTTATCCCGACACCAGAGATAAAATGGTGAAGTGGAGGGAGCTCAGCACACAGCTTGTCTATTCACAACACAGCTCTGCATTGTTTCTTCATTCCTGTGCTGTGTGTGAAGGGAGGTGTGTTCTTTTCCTCCAATCAGCTCTCACACACCATACAAGAGCTCTAACTGCTGCTCCCTGCCCCTTACTCTGTGCTCCTGACAGATGAAGAAGGATTTTATCTAAATTGAGCACTTTTGAAGGGATGTAGAGAAGAGAAGACAGCAGGATTTGTTTTATCTCTGTGTATCATCTGAGACTATTCACTTCACTGAGTATATGGGAGTGTTTACAACCACTTTAAGTAATCAAGTCAATTTGCAACAAAATAAGATGCCTTGCACACCATGAACACTTTTGTTATTGTTATTAGCTGCTTCTGCATTCTGATGAACTATTTCCAACCCAGTTCCTTATTCAGAGTAGAGGTATGGGTTCTAAAGTAACATAACTCACCAAAGATTTTAAGGCCTGTAAAAGGTCACATGTCTGAGTATAGTAATAAAAAACAAAAGAATTGCCATCATCTGTGCAATTCTACATACCACTATACAAGAAAGTTGAGTGATCTTGTACAGTGCAGGTTTAATGCAAATGTGTTCATGTGTAATGAGGAGATTGATGTAAATGTGAAGAAATACATTATTATAGTTACTGTTTGTTTATACTGTATAGTGACAACATATTCCATAGAACTTTACAATTTTGTGAAAAAACAAAGTAAACAAGCACACGTTGTTGCTAGCATAGACAATTAAACAAATAGACTGGGTGATCTACTTATGAACACACAATATGAAGTTGACAATCTAGCCATACACTGCACCAGTCGTTGGATTCCTGGCAACACCACCTGTTCCGACAAACTTGATTGAAAAATTAAAGATGCTACAATAAAAATTAATATGCTAAGTGGAAAATCTGCAGCTGAACAGTGACTGCATCCAATCAGATCGGGTAATTAGACAGCCGCTGGTGCTGTGGCTGTCTGACTATAATGGCTGGCAGGGGTGATTGCTCCATCCACACAAGTAAGGCTGTTCACATCTTTGCGTTCTGCCCGCGATTCGCAATATCGGCAAATCGCGGGACGCCCCTGCGCTCCCCCTGCGTTGCCTGTCAATTTCAATAGCACCCTGTACGAGGCGTGATTTTCCTGTGTTTCGTCGGTTGACAATCGCGCAAACAGAATCCTGGGACGCCTGTCGCCCAAAAGAAGTACATGAGCTTCTTTTGGGAGCGACGGGCGTCCCGCAATTCTATTTGCACGATTTTACCACAATTGTCATCCCCATACGCCAAGATGTGAACGGGGCCTTAGTGTGGATGGGGGGAGTCAAATGACTTTTCATGTGATTTATAAAACATGAAATGTGTGTTTAAACCAGAATATCTGGTGAAAACCCAAGCATACTTTGGGAGCACAAACTTCATGCATACAAGCAACAATGCTAAAAGCTTTTTTATCTTCTGCTCTCTATGGGCTCATGTAAATCATTTTTAACTGTAATTTTCAAATCTCACAATACTGAATTTTTTCAAATTAAATGATGTTCCTTGGTGTCTTGGCTTTACAAACTGGGCCTTATGCAGCATTTTGCACACATGACTTACCTGTATAATATTCTCCCTCTGTCTCTTGCATTCATTTTTCCCCACTCTCCATTTTCAAAGGCATCTTTTGCTGCAGCCACAGCTTTATCTACATCAGCTACAGAGCAATATGAGACTTTGCATAGCACCTGCGGGCAGACATAATTCCAAATGTTATTTTTTCAAGTCCTAAACAAATATGCTACACTGCAATTTTCAAAACTCTTGGGGATTCCAGAGGGAAAATCGCCCCTCAAACCTTGCCTTTACCCAAAACCATTTTCCCCATGAATGTATAAAAACTCCATTTAAAATTACACAAGTGGGAAAATGTTAACTATAAATTGAGAAAAACACTGTGTGGTTTTCTCATCAGTTTTCATGCATGTATGGTGTGAACGAGCCTCACTTTAAAGAGTGTCAATCTTTCCCATCTTATAAAGCAGTCACACTTACCGATCCATCGGTTGGATTAATAGTGTCATACATTTTCCCACTGTCAGCATCCAAAAACTGTCCATTTATAAAACATTGGTATGGCATCTTCACAGTCATGTTGTTCACATTTAATGTAGCCTGTCATTTAAAAACAATATGTAAATTATTCAAGAAAGTTAGGTAAAGGGTCAATCAACAATAATATGTATTTGTAAGCAACAATTTCTGTGTTTGTATTCTAATCCCATGCATATACAGTATATTGCTAAAGCCAAAATAATTACAGTGATCGGACATGTTACAATCTGGTTGTACAATCATTTCTTTTTTTAATTTTTCAAAACCTTTAGATAGGAGAGCAAACCTAAACAAGCCATTCATTTTGTATTCAACTGCACAGGTCCTTACACTACAAGGTAGTCCAAGAGAATGTACAGACTGTGTAGTGCGGGCATGTTCAAAGTCTGGCCCCCCCGTGCCAATTGTGCCTGAGTTCCGGTTTCAAATGGCCCCGCTGATAATTTGGCTATATATATCTTTTGTGGCCCCCAATGAATCCCAGAGCGCCACAAAAGATATATATCAATATTTATTGGCATATAACATGCACCTTTTCCCCCTGAAAATCAAGGGGAAATTGTGTGTGCATGTTATACGCAGATTCCTGCGGTCTCTGAGTGGAAAGAGGGGGCGGGCACCGTCGGATTACACAGAGTGGCGATCTCCTGTGTTTCCTAGCGATCAGTCACACACAGTCCCGCCTCCTGGCCCAGGAATGGACCACTGTTCTGTCTATCACAGGCAGGACTATGTGTGACTGATTGTCGGGTACACAGGCGATCGTGGCGCTGTGTAATCTGGCACTGACGAGGCTGCAGATGAGCAAGGATGTGCAGGCTGCATTAATTTGCAATGGTGAGGCTGCATTAATGGGCAATGGAGAGGCTGCTGATGGGCACTGTGCTGGCTGCATTAATTGGCAATGGTGAGGCTGCATTAATGGGCAATGGAGAGGCTGCTGATGGGCACTGTGCTGTCTGCAATAATTGACAATGGTGAGGCTGCATTATTGGGCAATGGAGAAGCTGCTGATGGGCACTGTGCAGGCTGCATTAATTGGCAATGGTGAGGCTGCTGATGGGCAATGTGCAGGCTGCATTTATTGGCAATGGTGAGGCTGCTGATGGGCAATGTGTAGGCTGCATTAATGGGCAATGGAGAGGCTGCTGATGGGCACTGTGCAGACTGCACTGATGGGCACTGGTGAGGCTGCAGATGGGCACTGATCAGGCTGCATTGATGGGCTGTGACCCTTATTTTGCTTCAAAGTTCTTTATTTAAAATGTTTTTTTTTTCCTGAAACTTCCCTCTTAAAATGAAGGTGCGTGGTATACGCCTGTGCGTGTTATACGCCGATAAATACGGTATATCCAAATAACATGCCCCAGCTCATCCTTAGTCCTGAGCCGCGCTCGGGGATTTGTTGGGGGCCACAAAATATATATATATATATATATATATATATATATATATATATATATATATATATATATATATACACAAATAACACGCCCAAGCTCATCTCTTCACCACACACAGCCACAAAGGCAAGACAATTGTTGTTGGGCAGTTTATTAGTGCTCGGACGAACACACTTAGACCAAATTTTAATGGTTCAAAGAACCAGGCAAAATGGTCGGCCCTCACGCATGTTCACTTCATCAAATCTGGCCTTTTTTTAAAAAAGTTTGGACACCCCTGGTATAGTGTATGACAGCCTTTCCCATCTTTTTTATTATGGAGGAACTCTTGCAATAATGTTCAGTACTCTACTAAAAATTATTTTATATTCAAACTGTGGTACATACGCCACACCACATTAGTGAGAGGTGGTCTCCTTAGGCTGGCGGTCATTGAAAAGAATGACCCTTATATTGGTGGTCATTGGAAAGCATGCCCCTTACGTTGGCGGTCATTGGTAAGAATGGTTCTTACATTGTTGGTACGTGGACAGAATGCTCTCCTTTAGAGGCAGCTAACATGAACATTAGTGCAAGTGGTTAGCTAACAAACTAGAGAAGGCGCTCTACTGGTCCCATGCCCTTGGCTCTACCAAGTGGCATTGGTGCCAGAACTATGCAGGCATCCCCAGGTCAGAATTTAACCGACTACTTCTTAAAGAACCACTAACAATCTCTGGAGGAATACTAGGGTTCACATAGGTACACATTGAGTCACTAATCTGGTATAAACATGCAGATTAAAAAGTAAGAGAGACATCAGATGTCCAAGTCAGTGCCTCAGAAGGTATTAACGCCATTGGATTAGTATGACTTCTAGGCAACCACTCAGCATTGGCAGCCTTCGTGTTTCTCCCAGTACAAATTAAAGTGAAACTAAAGAAGGGACATACTAAGGCTGATTTTCTAAAGGAGTTGAGAGTTTTTATCTTTGTGTGAATATTCACTTCAATAATCCAATCATGTGAAAAGCAAATTCCTATTCACTTTAAATACCCAATCATGTACAGATGTTTTTTACATGATCGAATAATTGAAGTGAATATTCACATAATTTTTTTAGGTAAGATTCTCAACTCCTTTAGGTAAATCAGCCCTAGTATATCTCTTCTGGGAAAGAAAACTTCCTACTTGCAATTTTTAGTTCCTTGGCAAAGTTTCTCTTAAGGCATCTTGCACGCTGCAGCTTGAAAAAGCTCAGTACATTGTTCTTCTTTATTTATTTGAAATGCAGCCCATTGTTTACAATGTGCCACATGCACTGTATATTCTTGAGTAAAAAAAAAAAAAAAAAAAAAATGTGCATATGAGCATGAATATTAATGAATTTTCCCTAGAAATGTATTGTACATGCAAATGCGCAAATGCAAATATATGCACATAAATGAATATGCACAAAACAAATGCCTGAAATTACGTCCAAAAAAGCAGATGCTCAAACATCAGTACCGTATGCAAGAGGCCTAAAGTAGATCGAAATCCAGTCACTTAAATCTCAAAGCTTTATCATGGTAAGGTAATTCAAAAGTTGTTTTCAAACTTTTTCAATCTGCTGCTTTCATTAGAATAATACCTATTGATCCTTCCATGAAGCTCTGTATTTAGGTACTTATGTTATACGAGTGACAACTGTCTCCCAAAATGCTGACTGACTTTGTTACCCTTTCACACCCTTTAATGAGAAGGAGGCTACAAGCGGCTGTGCTAATGCACCATGTGCAGACATGGGCCACTGCTGATACCATCATTAATGTGTATTTCTACCTTTGCAGCCAAATTGGGATAATACCTACTATATTTGTTATATGCCCCCATTTTTAAAGCATAACTTACACAAAACATGTTATAATTGCAGCTTACCTTTTTAGATGTTGTATTCCGGAACCTGCAGCAAGAAAAAATCCTAGGTAGGTTTCTTTGTTTATGAGAGGGCTGGGCAGCTGTTTTCCATAATAATCCCTGTCTGTACTGCGCAGGGAGATTGTCATTATCCATTGAATAGATTTGAACAAAGTGGGGTTGATTTACTGAAACTGGAGAGTGCAAAATATGGTGAACCTGTGCATGGTAGCCAATCAGCTTCTAATTTTAGCTTATTCAATTACGCTTTGACTAAAACATAGAAGCCAATTGGTTTCTATGCAAAGTGCCCCCAGATTTTGCACTCTCCAGTCTTAGTAAATCAACCCCTGTCTGTCCTAATAAAGGGGTAAAGATGTACAGGATGGGCTTCTTGCATTGTATGTTAACGCTGACAGACTTGGGACAGGCTCACTCTAACATTTAAAAGAAAAACTTGCAGTCAGCCATGACACCTCCTCCTGAGAAACCTCTAAAAGTAAGAATTTTTTTTTTTAATTCTTTCAAAGATGTTCATTCTTTATTCTGAAATGGTCACATCACATCCAACAAATATATAGTGTTTCCCAGTGAGGGAGTGAACACATCATATACAAACAGTGTAAGGCAGGATATAAATTACAGTATAGGTAACCGGTACACATAAGTAACCCAAAAGTCATACAGGTTGTAATTGGTGTAAAAGAAAAAGGTAAGAATTACTGTATTTATTGGCGTATAACACTCACTTTTTCACCATGAAAATCGGGTGCAAATAGTGCATGCGTGTTATACGCCAATACTTCAGTTTTAGCTGCCTCGCAGGGGACAGGGAGGGGGGCAGGACGAGCACCGTCAGATTACATACAGTGAGAATCTCCTGTTTACTTGGCGGCCTCTGTAATAGGAATTCCCGTCTCCAGTGCCGCCATTGGACCACTGTTCTGTCTATCATAGGAGATTCTCACTGTATGTAATCTGTCGGCGCTCGTCCCGCCCCCCTTCCTGTCCCCTCTGGGCTGCAGATGGGCATCGATCAGGCTGCACTGTTGGCAATGATGAGGCTGCATTGATGTCGACTGATGAGGCTGCATTGATGGCACTTGTGAGGCTGCAGATGAGCACTGACCCTTATTTTACTTCAAAGTTCCTTATTTAAAATTTAAGTTTTTTTCCTGAAACTTCCCTCTTAAAATGAATGTGCGTGTTATACACCGATAAATACGGTATTTTTTAAAAAATAGGCATCCTTTGTAAATGGGAACACATAACAAACATAAACTGGGCTTTTCTCAAATCTGACTGCAAAAGTGAAAGTACACACCCAGTTGTGTGACAATAGCGAATGGGTCTTGAGACCCATTTGCTGATTGGCTGAAAGGAGAAGCGATCTATTGGCCTAGGAAACCAACGCCGTGATGCTGAGGAGGAGACACAGGGGAAACCACCTCTTGTCGCTAGGAGGGAAGCACCGCCTGCATCATAGATGGGGTAAGAGCGGAGCTGGTAACCGAAAAAAACTGGGTAACCAAAAAAATATACCACCAACTGCCACTGCTGAGATGTAAAGATGCATATGAAAAGGTGAAAACAGTGTTTTATATAAAAAAAAGGCACTGTCAATTGTTAATTGTTTTAATACACAGTGCTTTAGCAAACTAAATGTAATTTAGTTAAAGCGGAGTTCCACCCAAAAGTGCAACTTCCACTGATTTGTCTCCCCCCCCCCCCCCAGGTGCCACATTTGGCACCTTTCAGGGGGAGAAGATACCTGCCTTTGACAGGTATCCTGCTCCCACTTCCAGGAGTCCGGCAGCGGCCCATGGCGTCACCGTCCGGGCCAGTAGGAGAGAGGAGCGGAGCCTCACGCATGCGCAGTAGGGCTCCTGGTGTGAAGCCGTGAGGCTACACTGCCGGGTTCCCTCACCCGCAATGGTGGCGGCATGCACCCAACAGCTTATGGAAACAGCTGCGGTGCCGTCATCGCTGGACTCCAGGACAGGTAAGTGTCCGATTATTAAAAGCCAGCAGCTGCAGTATGTGTAGCTGCTGGCTTTTAATTTTTGCAGTGGTGGGCGGAACACCGCTTTAAGGTAGATTTTAGGGCTACTTTATTATTTACTAAACAGCCTTTTACATTTTTTTTCTGCTTAAAAAATATTAGTAAAATAGAGTACAGGACAAGGTTACTTGTTGATAATAATGTTGGAAAAGCTCTGCAGAGCGCAATCGTTTACCAATGGTTTGGAAGGGCTATGAGGACAGACTAAGTTTTCTCTCTAGGTTCAGCTAAGGTAACATTTCTTTAAAAGCTGAACATCAGGCAAGCCGCCAAAGGCACAGCTGATGTGCTTAGATCGGAACTGTCCTAAAGTCTATGCAAACTCTAACAATAAGTTTCTCCTTTTTGCTCTCTTTTGGTCTGTTAAATATACCACTGAAAGCATTTTATTATATCTGTTTCACAAGTGCAAAAAAAAAAAATATCTGTTCATCCAGCCAGAATACTTGAAAGCTTTAAAGTAAAAGTAATTCGAGCAGCTAAAGAGACGCTGGATTACTTTTACAGGCGTTGGAAGGGGGTCTCCCGCCGTTGCCTATACTGGGCTCTCCAGTGCGAGCGGAGAGCCTTGTAAGGATGCGACCGACAGCATCCGATTTCTGTGACACAATGAGAGGAACGAATGTTGTTCCTCCCACTGTGTGATGTCAGAAACTAGAAGCAACAAGGATTTTGTCACTTCTGGCTTTGGTAAATGGCTTGTGAAAGCATCAGAACAAACTGATCTTGATTTGATCTGATGCTTTGGAGGCCAGAGAAGAGGTCTGGGGTCTAATAGACCCCAGATCTCTCCATTAAGAGGACCTGTCACAGCCCATGCTATCACAAGGGATGTTGTTCATTCCTTAGGGTCTCAGCGGACGCATTCTCCGCTGACATCTGCCTGCCCATATAAGTCAATGGGTGGCCCGCTCGGATCCACCTGAAAAACAGACAGGCCTATCGCGTGAAAGGGGCCTTAGGATAACAATAAAAGTGATAAAAAAATGAAAGTTACGGCGTAAAAACATTTTTTAAATAAACAAAATAATTTTTTAAATTTTAAACTGCACCCATTACCACACGCATATGTAAACAGGGATCGTGCCACACATGTGAGGTATGTGACAAACGTCAGAGCGAGAGCAATAATTCTTGTGGCAGGCCTTCTGCGTAATCTAAATCTGTAAAGGCTCAACCTGTAAAGGCTTTTAAAGGGTCACCTATGGAGATTTTTATAGGTGCCACAGTACGCAATTTTAAACCGTGATATGTTTGGTACCTATTTACTCGGCATAACGTCATCTTTAAAATTTAACCAAACAATCAGGTAGCATACTGTGTTTTTGTGCATTAAAATTCATTAAAGTGTATCTTTTCTCAAGTATTGTGTGACATAAAAATATGCAACACCCACCGTTTTATTCTCTAGAGCCTCTGCTTAAAATATAAATATAGATAGATAGATAGATAGATAGATAGATAGATAGATAGATAGATAGATAGATAGATAGATAGACCGATAGATAGACAGATAGATAGACAGATAGATAGACAGATAGATAGACAGATAGATAGACAGATAGATAGACAGATATACAGTGGGGACGGAAAGTATTCAGACCCCTTACATTTTTCACTCTTTATTATATTGCAGCCATTTGCTAAAATCATTTAAGTTCATTTTTTTCCTCATTGCTGTACACGCAGCACCCCATATTGACAGAAAAACACAGTATTGTTGACATTTTTGCAGATTTATTAAAAAAGAAAAACTGAAATATCACATGGTCCTAAGTATTCAGACCCTTTGCTGTGACGCTCATATATTTAACTCAGGTGCTGTCCATTTCTTCTGATCATCCTTGAGATGGTTCTACACCTTCATTTGAGTCCAGCTGTGTTTGATTATACTGATTGGACTTAATTAGGAAAGCCACACACCTGTCTATATAAGACCTTACAGCTCACAGTGCATGTCAGAGCAAATGAGAATCATGAGGTCAAAGGAACTGCCTGAAGAGCTCGGAGACAGAATTGTGGCAAGGCACAGATCTGGCCAAGGTTACAAAAAAATTTCTGCTGCATTTAAGGTTCCTTAGAGCACAGTGGCCTCCATAATATTTAAATGGAAGATGTTTGGGACGACCAGAACCCTTCCTAGAGCTGGCCGTCCGGCCAAACTGAGCTATCGGGGGAGAAGAGCCTTGGTGAGAGAGGTAATGAAGAACCCAAAGATCACTGTGGCTGAGCTCCAGAGATGCAGTCCGGAGATGGGAGAAAGTTGTAGAAAGTCAAAAATCACTGCAGCCCTCCACCAGTTGGGGCTTTATGGCAGAGTCACCCGATGGAAGCTTCTCCTCAGTGCCACATGAAAGCCCGCATGGAGTTTGCTAAAAAACACCTGAAGGACTCCAAGATGGTGAGAAATAAGAGTCTCTGGTCTGACGAGACCAAGATAGAACTTTTTGGCCTTAATTCTAAGCAGTATGTGTGGAGAAAACCAGGCACTGCTCATCACCTGTCCAATACAGTCCCAACAATGAAGCATGGTGGTGGCAGCATCATGCTGTGGGGGTGTTTTTCAGCTGCAGGGACAGGACGACTGGTTGCAATTGAGGGAAAGATGAATGCGGCCAAGTACAGGGATATCCTGGATGAAAACCTTCTCCAGAGTGCTCAGGACCTCAGACCGGGCCGAAGGTTTACCTTCCAACAAGAAAATGACCCTAAGCACACAGCTAAAATAACGAAGGAGTGGCTTCACAACAACTCCGTGAATGGCCCAGCCAGAGCCCTGACCTAAACCCAATTGAGATCTCTGGAGAGACCTAAAAATGGCTGTCCACCAACGTTTACCATTCAACCTGACAGAACTGGAGAGGATCTGCAAGGAGGAATGGCAGAGAATCCCCAAATTCAGGTGTGAAAAACTTATTGCATCTTTCCCAAAAAGACTCATGGCTGTATTAGATCAAAAGGGTGCTTCTACTAAATACTGAGCAAAGGGTCTGAATACTTAGGACCATGTGATATTTCAGTTTTTCTTTTTTAATAAATCTGCAAAAATGTCAACAATTCTGTGTTTTTCTGTCAATATGGGGTGCTGTGTGTACATTAATGAGGAAAAAAAAATGAACTTAAATGATTTAAGCAAATGGCTGCAATATAGCAAAGAGTGAAAATGTATGGGGGTCTGAATACTTTCCATCCCAACTGTGTGTGTGGGTGTGTGTATGTATGTATATATATATATAAATAAAATGTTTGGGGGTTTTAAGTAGCTTTCTAGCAAAAAAATTATATTAGTATATAGATACTTATAGGCGAGAAGTCAGAATTGCCCTGGACTGAAACTGGTTAACTGCCCAAAGATTTGTATTTCATTTAAGTCAGCCAGGCTCACACTGCTCCCCCACCCCATTTCAGCATGTTCACTGTCAGCCTGAGAGGTGGCTAGTCAGGGGTGGCCCGTCAATTAAGGGCGCACGGGCGTTGCCCCCCCATCCATGCATCCGGACCCTGGCAGGACACTGGGCGCATGAATTCCAACAGGAGGGCCTTTTTTTGAAGCACTGATTAGAGCCAAAGGCTCTAATAGGCTTCAAAATAGGGAGGGCTAGGGGCGCAGAGAATGCGCTCACAGCCCACCCAGGTATGTTACAATAGCGAATGAATATTCTCTATTGTAACACTGATCCTCCTCTTGGCCAATCAGGAAGCCGGTCTGAAAACCGTCACCCGATTGGCTGAAAGGATAGGCAATCCTATTGGACGCCTAGGAGGAGGGGAGGAGACGCACAGCCACCGTGATGGAGGAAAGGGACAAAGGAGCAGCTGCCCTAGATGGGGTAAGTGCCGGACTGACCGGCAGATGGGGGAGGGGTGGTTGTTTGCCACCCCCCCCCAAAAAAAAACAAAACAAAACACCAGCCGCCACCGTATCTAGTGCAATGTTTCTCAACCTTTTCTCTGTCAAGGCACCATTTAAAATGTATGGATCGTTTCGAGGCACCCCATTCAAAAATGTGAAAGCAATTCTAATAGTTTTACATAATGCAGCAACATCCACAAGACCAAGTAGGGCACCCAACACCAGAGGTGATTTATTCTTCCAAAGCAAATGCACTTTTGCAAACTGGTACTGACTAGTATCCCAATGTTTTTCTTCTCCCTCAGTTTTTCTATATCACTCAGCTAAGAGCCCTTGCACACTGGGGCAGGTTGCAGGCGCTATTGCGCTAATAATAGCGCCTGCAAACCGCCCCGAAAGTGCCGCTGCTGTCATCCCAGTGTGCAAGCCCCGAGGGCTTGCACACTGGAGCGATGCGCTGGCAGGACGGTAAAAAAAGTCCTGCCAGCAGCATCTTCGGAGCGGTGAAGGAGCGGAGTGTATACCGCTCCTTTACCGCTCCTGCCCATTGAAATCAATGGGACGGCGCGGCTATACCGCCGGCAATGCGCCTCTGCAGAGGCGCTTTGCGGTGGTATTTAACCCTTTCTCGGCCGCTAGCGGGGGGTAAAACCGCCCCGCTAGCGGCCGCATACCGACGGTAAAACGCCGCTAATAATAGCGGCGTTTTACCGCCGACGCCGCCCCCCGCCCCAGTGTGCAAGGGCTCTAATGTATAAGGTTGTAATAGTGCACAATGAAAACCTGTAACTTAGTGTGACTAAAAAGGTAGCCCGAATCCACACACCGGCTTGTATACAATTTTTAGGTATTTTGCCAAGGCACCCCTGAAGAAACCTCAAGAAAAAGGCTGGTCAAGTGCTCTAAGTGTCTAGTGCTGGTCCTTACTTTTTCAGTCTGAGAGGCTCAAATAAAAACAAAGTGGGACACTTGCACTAGTTACATTTAAAGTGTTACTAAACCCAGGACCCTGCATTTACTATATCTGGTCTCCCACAGTATACAGAAAATACATGAACAGAAAATGCAATTATTTTAGTAAATATAAACTGCTAAATACCAGTGTCCAGCTGAGCACTGGTTAAAGCTTGTAGGAGGAGTCTTCATTCTCCTCTGACTGTCCGATGAGGCTCCAGGACCCCTGACCTTTTGTCTGGACAGTGCTGATTGGCCCTGTGCCGATCACATGCACCCTCCCGAAAAAAAAAAAAAAAAAAACTCTCTAGCAATACACACCAAACTGAGAATGTGCGGAGTGCTTCCTCTGTATTATCCACAGATGGATTGGGGACTGTGGAAGAAGGGGAAGATCAGAGAAGACAGGATCAAACAGTCTTTTTACACAATGCAGTGGATTAATCCATTCCACATTGAGTATAACAAGCATGCTTTACTGCAAATACAGACTGATTTTACTGTTGTAGGTTTAGTAACACTTTAACAATTAAATGTTTTAATTAATACATAACTGAACTAGTTCTTTTTTTATATCTCCCTGGAGTTCAGCTTTAAGTCATCTTGCCATGTCTGGCTATGATCTTAAATAAGTAAAGTTAGCAGGTGGCAGGCAGCCAGAGGGCTGTGGCTGTTTACTGTTCTACTTACGCCAAGAGTATGACGCAATTAGCCGTACAGGCTAAGCTATCGGATTTCTCCCTACTTTTTGCACTCACTGTCCACTATTCCCTCTACAAAAGTTCTTTAACAAGGATTCCCAAGTAACTACCAAAAACAAAATGTCCTGGACCATTTAGTGATATTATTTGCACTTTTTGTTGTTGTTGTTGTTTAGACAGTTGATAGATTTCAGGAAGAGTTCCGACATTGAAAGATGAAAAACAAAACAAAAAAATGACAGTTCCTAAAAAACAGTCTCTCTCTTCAGGTTGAAGGTCGGTGTCAATGGGCTTTTGTTTGTGTCAGAACAGCTTCTTTCTCCATACAAGTCTATGAGAATAAGCAGGTTGGGTAGACCTGTCAATAAATTCTGAAAGATCTCAAAAGCATCTCAAATTGATGTAAAAAACATGTTCATCGACACAGTCCAAAGCCCACTGACACAGGATCTAAAACAGCTATGTAGCTTGGGGAACACTGATAGAACCAAAGACTGGCTGTATTGAAACCACAAGGCACCATAAGCTCATACATGCTTTTATGTTTCCTTTTTTCTTCTACAAATTGATTTTCAGCACTCACATATTCTATAACTAGCTCTTCTTTATCTTCTCCTCTGAATTTTCTCACAACCATCTGCATGAAGTCTTGAAATGTAGTGGCCATATAGACATCTTCATTCTGTACTTCTAACCCACCACATTTCTGTTTGATCTCCTCAACCAACCTGTGAAAGTACATGATTCAGAGTGGAAAAGATATAATGACATATAAAAGTTACCCTCAGCTGCCCTTCCTTAAATACTATCTGTCCCTAAGGCAAGGGCATTTGGACTGCAGTCCCTATTTAAAGTGACCGTGTTGCTTAAATAAATCTTTATAATAACTGTCCCCTGCAAAGAAGACATAGGGGTTGATTTACTAAAGGCAAATAGGCTGTTCACTTTGCACAGGAAGTTGCAATGTGCAAGGGAATTAGCCCCAGAGCTTAGTGAATGGGGTGAAGTTTTACTTTGCAAAGAATATCCAATCAGTGGAAAGGAAAAAAAAAATACAGCATTTTTGCTTGCAAATAATTAGATGATGGAAGTCAGCTTCATCTCATTCACTAAGCTCTGGGGCAAATTTGCTTGAAAAGTGAACAGGCTATTTGCCTTTATTAGATCAATCCCTTAGAATATTTACCTCTCCTGTTGCCAACACTGCCAGTCCCAGCAATATTGAAAATTCTTCAGAATCTGATACTGTCAGTGGTGCCCCCCCCCCCCCCCCCCCCCATGTCATTACAGAAGAGTAGTGATGCAGGGGCTAGAAGATCAGTTATGGGGGCAGTAGGAAACAAGGAACCCAACTTTTACCAGAAGTGTTGTATTCTGCAGATCATCAGTGTTTGCTTTTATCGATTGAGTTACACACTGAAGTAAGCTGTGGACCACTTGCACATGTAGGTACTACTTTTACTCCCTCTGTTCACAATTGAGAGCAACGTTTTGGTCATCTCCATGTACCAGCTACATATACTGATCATCCCCCACAGCTACTACCCTTTGTTCCACTTGACCCTCCCTTCTAGATTGTAAGTTCTAATGAGCAGGGCCCTCTGATTCCTCCTGTATTGATTTGTATTGTAAGTGTACTGTCTGCCCTCATGTTGTAAAGCACTGCGCAAACTGTTGGCGCTATATAAATCCTGTATAATAATAATAATAATAATAATAATAATAATTAACTGGGACTGGGGGCACTATAATTATCTGCTTCTGAGAGATCAGGAAGCTATTCAAAACACCATTGTCATCACAACAGTCTCAGAAGCTAACACCAGTGTGTAAATCACTTCTGTGGTTTAACTCGCCATACAACCTCTACTACATCTATATAGATCAGACCAAAATAAGGGACAAATGAGGAGGAATGAGGGACAGATGGACACTGCCCCAAATCAGGGACAGTCCCTCGAAATCAGGGACAGTTGGGAGCTATGCCTCTATTGTCTGCTAATCACTGTGGCCAGCACCATCGCAAATAGGGGAAATACTCACTGCACAGCTGTTAGAACTTTGGGCCAGTCCACCTTTTAGTTTCAAAGCTCTTTTATACTACCAAGAGTATGGACTTTGCCAACAATGGCACAAATCCCACAATTTGGAAAACACAGCTGAAGGTTATAAATATTACAACAGGGGTATGTTAATGGGAAGGAAAAATATGCTCAATTCCTTCTGTCCAATTCATAGGAAATTTTTAAATACCACTGACCTGACAACATCCATGGATGCAGCCCCAGATTTAAAAAAATCTGTTGTGTCTTCTATTACAGCAACATTAGTTAGAATCCCCTTCCAAATGTCCTGTATAACATAAAATAATGCCTGTCAATAATGGCTACATTTTCAATAACATGACATGACATTTTTTTAGATCAGTCTGACATTTGTACTGTTTTCTTTCCAGATCAGAAAGTGGAAAGCATACTCACTTCAGAATTTGTCTTTTAGAGAACTCATGTGAGGAGAGATGTGTGTTGTGCTTTTGGTAAGTCTTACCCTGATATTAGATTCCATATTTTTTTCCTCATCAGTTAGCTCCAAGGTCGTAACTTCACCTCTTGAAAAGTAATTAGATGCAGGGATCATTTTCCCATTTTCAAATTGAAGATTTTTGACAATTAACTGTAACATAAAAATATATATACATATAAAAATAAAGTCTATGGTGCATGATGGGGAGCAAGGTAGGGAGCATGTTGTGCCCCATAAAGTTCTCTCTGCATTATATACAATGTAGCGCAAAAAGCTTGGTAGTTGAAAGAGACGCCAGTCACATGACTTTGAGTGGACATATGACTGGGTTGCCCTTTTCTAAGCTTTTTATTCAAAAAGTAATGGAAATAAATGACACTTGCTAGTTTTTGGACTCTGTAAGGCACAGTGCAATGCTTTATAAATAGGTCAGTTAATATTATTTTTTTAAACAAAAGTATGGCTGCAGTAAGACCATGCTGATGCTTTATAAATCAGCCCCATATGGGGTAATTTTTACATCAGACATTTGCTATACATTCCCTGGAGAGGCATTTGACCTACTTACAAAATATGTTAGGCAGTCATATTCAGCATAAAATAAAATTTTTGCAACATCTGTTCCTCAGCTCTTAGTGCCGATTCACGCAAGGGCAATCTGTCAGGAGACTTAGCTGCCTGACAAGTCGCGCTCCATGCACTGCAATGGAACCATTCTAATAGGAGTGACTCAAGTGGCTCCGACTTCGAAAAAGGTTCCTGTACTACTTTGGGGTGGCTTCGGAGCGTCCTGCATTGACTTCTATACAGAAGTCGTTTTGCAAGCCGCGCTGTAGTCGCGCTGTACGTGTCGGCTTAGAGTCAGACGACTTTGAAGCTGCCCTATGTAAACTGGCACTTACTGTATTCCTTGTCAAGTTTATAATGTTACATTCATTCATTCAAACATTCAGGTGGCAAAGCACTGCATTTTACAGTAAAATAAAATGATTCCCTATGGTGGCCTGCTGTCTATTGTGCTGAATGTAGTGAAGGGAAGAAAGTGAATCCTCCTAGTGCTAAACTTATGAAAAAAAGGCACTATGGAGAAGACCTACAGAGGTTAATTTAGTAATACTGGAGAGTGCAAAGTCTGGTGCAGCTGTGCATGGTAGCCAATCAACTTCTTACTTCAGCTTGTTCAATTAAATTGTAAACAATCACCTTGTAAGACAACCCAATAAATTTAACATAGAAATGAAAGACAAAACATTTTTGTATAGATATAAAAAAAACATTATAAATGCCCTTTTCTCTTTTTATAAGCGAGTACATCTCCTCTGTTCTCAGTTGCATAAGAGCTGGGGGAGGAGAAGCAGCAGTACACTGAGCTTTCTGGTGAATGACTGTGCAGGGTGGGCATGTCAGGACAAGTCTGATCATTGGAGGAGAGCACACTGAGTTCTTAGCTTAGCTAGAGAACTGACCACGATGTGTTCTCCTGCTTAGTGTGGTCAGTTTTTAATAGGAAAGTGGAGGGACTGGCAGGAACACCAGGGTTTCCACACAAAGGAAGCAATACAAAGAGAATGGGATACTTTCTCATACAAGTATATGGTGCAGCAGGCACATATCAGGAATATGAAATGTTGGGGTAACAAACACTTTAAGCTTTGACAAAAAACCTGGAAGCTGTTTGGTTTCCAAGCAGCGCTACACCAGATTTTGTACTCTCCGGTTTTAGTAAATCAACCTCATAACCTGCACTGGCCAGGTTTACATGCAACTAACTCCACTGCTTTTGTGCTTTAGACATTGGTCAGGATGAACATTACCTACACATTCTCCATATTATGAAAGCAGTGAATGTGTGCTGACTGCTCCAAAGTGATACTTTAGATAGAGTCACATATTACAACTTGGCTGGCAATAGGTCTGATTAGTCTAATCATGCCTTTCACGTTTACCAAATATTTGTAGCTTACAATATGAGTCCTAAATGTTCACTAAATTATATAATGTACTGAAGATTTAAATTGATGAGCATTTTGGTAGATACAATGTACAGATGTCAAAGAAAATACATTATTTCCGTTAATAAAATGTTCATCATTGAAGTCAAATTAGCACTATAGTTATCCTTGTTCAGGTCAGTAATGCATGTCTTTTTTTTGCCTACCATTTTTCCATCTTTACCAAAAAGAACTAGTCCATTTTTTGTAACAAGTCCTGGTCTTGGTGCCTCATCAATAGGCAACGGTTCCCCGGCAGGCACTGTTCCCTCCAGTAAAGATGATCCATAAAGCGTCACCATCTGGTGGAACAATAAGTCACAATAAACATTTCTTTTTTAAGTGTGTGGTATATCTTCTCAGACTCTAGAGCAGGGGTAGGCAACCCCCGGCACTGGTGCCACAAGTGGCACGCAAAGCCTCTTTTGCACTCGACTCCCTCCCCATCAGCAAAGCAGTGCAGGGAAGTGTCAGTGAGACACTAATGCATTCCAATTTCAGAATTCCCCACGCCACACCTGCACTGAGGGGGAGGCACTGTGCACCCACACATTGTAAAAGATGGGAAACATTGTTTGGTTCTCTAACTTTGCTGTAGCTGCGATCGTGAGCTTTTGTAATGGGGAAGAGATTGGGTGCAGTCCTGCTGGGGGGGGTCCCTGTTTCCAGGAGGAGGAGGACTGTCATTGGCCACTGCTAAAGCCAATCACAGTCTTGCTAGCCCCACCCACCATCTGGAGGAAGATGACTCGCTTGGTTGCCACTACCAATCTCAGAAAGAAAGGATTTGACTGTGATTGAGAAAACCACAATCAGGTGACAGTTTGTGGAATTACTGTTGAGCTTCTGGGAACTTTGTTGAAATTACTCCTGATCCTTTGCATCACTTACTACTGAACCCCTGCATTCTGTGTCCCTTTAAGCAGGGGCGTAGCTAAAGGGGTCTCGGGGGTCTCAATTGTGACCCAGCCCCATGCTCCAGGGGCCCCATGCGGCTCCCCTGTTCACCTGGATAGGAGGGGCAGTGGGGGTGACAGTTCCTCTGTATGTCAACCCCGCCGCCCCTCCTATCCAGGCCCTGCAGCCAGGTCTATGTGCAGTGTCTAGCTCGCCATGCCCCTGCCTCAGGAACTTTTGCTGAGCCATACACCAGTCATGGGGAAAGGGGATCCAGAGAAGGCCAAACTACAAGTCCCTGAAGAGGGGGGGGGCAGAGGAGCCCATGAGTGTCAACAAAGTATTAATTACACCCAACCACCTACTATGACTGACCTAGGATACTCTGCCCCTAGATAAAAAAACAAAAATAAAAACCAATGACACCAGTGGCAGAACTGCCAGGGCAGGAAAGGTCGCCCTTGCGACTGGGCCCTGGTGTTCTGCCACCACGGGGCATCTCCAAGACAGCAAGAAGGGGGCCCACTGCAGAACATGTGAAAGGATCCCACTACGGGATCGTAAAAGCACCTCTGGATCAGTGGGAAGGGCCCCAGGATGAGTGTGTCAGGACAGGTAGATGTTTCTCATCTCTGCTTCCTTTCACCTTTTCACCCACAGCAGTGGGGCAGATGTGCAGGGAGGTACAGTGGTGGAAGAGATGAGAAGGGGGTTTCAGCAGTGGGACACAAGAGCAGGGGGGTACAGTGTTGGGCCAAATGAGCAGGGGGGTACAGTGTTGGGCCAGATGAGCAGGGGGGTTCAGTGTTGGGCCAGATGAGCAGGGGGGTTCAGTGTTGGGCCAGATGAGCAGGGGGGGTTCAGTGTTGGGCCAGATGAGCAGGGGGGTTCAGTGTTGGGCCAGATGAGCAGGGGGGGTTCAGTGTTGGGCCAGATGAGCAGGGGGGTTCAGTGTTGGGCCAGATGAGCAGGGGGGTTCAGTGTTGGGCCAGATGAGCAGGGGGGTTCAGTGTTGGGCCAGATGAGCAGGGGGGTTCAGTGTTGGGCCAGATGAGCAGGGGGGTTCAGTGTTGGGCCAGATGAGCAGGGGGGTTCAGTGTTGGGCCAGATGAGCAGGGGGGTTCAGTGTTGGGCCAGATGAGCAGGGGGGTTCAGTGTTGGGCCAGATGAGCAGGGGGTTCAGTGTTGGGCCAGATGAGCAGGGGGGTTCAGTGTTGGGCCAGATGAGCAGGGGGTTCAGTGTTGGGCCAGATGAGCAGGGGGTTCAGTGTTGGGCCAGATGAGCAGGGGGGTTCAGTGTTGGGCCAGATGAGCAGGGGGGTTCAGTGTTCGGCCAGATGAGAAGGGGGTTCAGTGGTGGGACAGAAAAGCAGGGGGGTAGAGCAGTCTGGCAGATGTGAAAGAGGTGTATTGGTGGGACAGATGAGCAGGTGGTTACAGTGGTGGGGCAGGAGAGCAGGGGGAACAGAGATGGGGCAGAAGAGCAGGGGGTACAGAGGTGAGACAGATGCGCAGGAGGTACATTGGTGGGGCAGTTGAGAAAACGGGTTACAGTGGTGGAGCAGATGGGTTCAGTTTTAGGACAGATGAGAAGGTGATTCAGTAGTAACAGAAGAGCATGGGGATACGGCAGTGGAGCAGATGTGCAGGAAGGTACAGTGGTGGGGCAGATGAGAAAAGGGGGTACATTGATGGGGCAGATGAGCTGGGGGGTTACAGTGGTGGGACAGAAGAGCAATGGGGTACAGTGGTGGGGCAGATGTGCAGGAGGTACAGTGGTGGGAGGGATGAGAAGGGGGTTCAGCGGTGGGATAGAAAAGCAGGGGTTACCGTGGTGGGACAGATAAGCGGGGGGGTTCAGTGTTGGGCCAGATGAGAAGGGGGTTACAGTGGTGGGAAAGATGAGCAGGGGGGCTTCAGTGTTGGGGCAGAGGAGAAAGGAGGTACATTGGTGGGACAGATGAGCAGGGGGTTACAGCGGTGGGGCAGAGGAGCATTGGGGTACAGAAGTGGGGCAGATGTGCAAAGAGGAAAAGGAGGTACATCGGTGGAACACATGATCAGGGAGTTACAGTGGTGGGGCAGAAGTGCAGGGGGTACAGAGGTGAGACAGATGTGCAGGAGTTACATTGGTGGGGCAGATGAGAAAGCGGGTTACAGTGGTGGAGCAGATGGGTTCAGTTTTAGTACAGATGAGAAGGTGATTCAGTAGAGAGACAGAAGAGCATGAGGATACGGCGGTGGGGCAGATGTGCAGGGAGGTACAGTGGTGGGGCAGATGAGAAAGGGGGAACATTGGTGGGGCAGATGAGCAGAGGGTTACAGTGGTGGGAAAGAAGAGCAGGGTGGTACAGTGGTGGGACAGATGAGCAGGGGGGTACTAAGGTGGGGCAGATGTGCAGGGGGTTACAGTGGTGGGTCAGATGTGTAGGGGGTTACAGTGGTGGGGCAGATGAGAAAGGGGTACATTGGTGGGGCAGATGAGAAAGGGGGTACATTAGTGGGGCAGATGAGCAGGGTGATACAGTGGTGGGGCAGATAAGCAGGGGGGTTACAGTGGCGGGGCAGATGTGCAGGGTGTTACAGTGGTGGGGCAGATGTGCAGGGGGTTATAGTGATTCCCTGACAGATTTGTCTGCTCCTGGATAGGAGGGGTGGCGCGGTGGAGCAGCTTTTAGAAGAACCAAACCCCTCTATTATCCTTCTCGCTCCTGCAGCCGCTGAATGCCTACGGGAAGGAGAGCAGGAGAAGCAGGCTTTCATCAGCAGCAGGATCCAGGAGGATAATGGAGAGGTTTGGTTCTTTTATAAGCCGCTCCGCTGTGCTGCCTCTCCTATCCAGCCTGGTGCCTGGGTCATCGGTCTGCCTCTCAGCTCCGCCCCCTCTACTCCAGCTCTCGCAACTCCAGGCTGCTGGTACGTAAGTCTTGCTTCCTGCCCGAATGTAGAAATGCATTCTCTGCCCCTCTCCTGTTATACGGTGCCCCCTGCATTCATTATGCCCCCCTTGCTGTCCCACTGCCCCACTGCTGTCATACTACCCCCCTACTGTCACACTGCCCCCCGGCTGTCACACCTCCCCTCAGCTGTTACACTGCCCCTCCACTGTCACACTGCTCTATCCGCTGTCACACTGCCCCCCTATTGTCATACTGCCCCCCTTGCTGTCACACTGCCCTGCTGCTGTCACACTGCCCCCCTTGCTGTCACACTTCCCTGCTGCTGTCATACTGCCCCCCTGCTGTTGCACTGCCCCCCTGCTGTCACACTCCCCCCCATTGTAACACCGCCCCCCTGCTGTCATACTGCTTCGAGCAAGGCAGGCTATACTCTCTCCACCTTTAATTCAGAAGAATGTGCTTAAAGCAGGTTTGTCACAGGTCTGCGAAAATCCTACCAGTACCTCTGACAGACTGGCAGCCAAGCTGTATTACCAGGTATTTATAAAAATTATATTGTTGTTGTCCCCCTATTTTCACTCTGTCCTCTCTCTCCCTTTCCCACTCTGTCCAATAATACAAACAGAACATTATCATTTAGTGTGCACATAGAAAACAACCCACTTTTACACTTGTAAAGTGTCGAACATCTATTACTTTTTTATAACTTTGTAACAGAATAGCTTTAAATGAACACTAAAATGGGAATTAAAAATAAAGTCTTGTATATCTTCAGGACTCACACCTGGTCATTTATGACAGTCCAAGCTCCTGGTACTTTATCATGTCCACGGATCCAGTTATGGATAGCCTCTGCAGAGTTGTTCCAGGAGATCTGCAAAAAATATCGCAAGTTTGGGTTACTTTTGAGTACAGCTATGGTAAATTTGGACATAACCTCTCAAAATCTGTAACCTCAAAAAGTAATCAAACATACCAGACAACAACAATCCCGTATTCCCCTTCTACTCCTGTCTACAGATACCAAAAAAGACGTAAGACCAGGCACATAAGACAAGGTGGTTTTACTGGGGCCTCTTTCGTTTCTCTGATGAATACCTCCAATATACATGATCTACATTAGACATCAATGTACCAAACTAACCAACAGGCATTTGTTACTTCCGCTCCATCAGTGGGGACACCCCCCCCCCCTTTTTTTTTTCTCTTCTCCCCATTCCTCTTTCCCCTTAAACAAATAAAATTCTGCGGTGCACAGATCCACCCACTGAATCCAATTTCTCATACCCTTTCTTTTTACTTGAGGTTACTTTAAACGCCCTTCTTTGGCAGTCATTACAGGAACGTGGTGGTTTATTTTGTTATCAGGGGTGACACACTGTCATACCTTCAGTCAGGTTCTTATTGTGACTGTTTTATGTACATCTTGAAGGACATATTCGTATATCATGTGCGGCTTATGCTTTATTGCAACCTGTTACAATTTTATGAGAAGTCTGTGTTTCATTGTAATCTGTTGCACACCTTTAAATAAAAATAAATAAAAAAACATACCTGACAACACTTGCTAGGCCCTATTACCAATTGAGAAATAGAGAAAGCTGTATGAGTTAAAGAACCTAAGACTAAATATAATTTCTTCGACTTTGGAACACCTAAATAGCCCATTGATTGCCTTCATTGCAAACAACCTCTTCGGAAATGTTCTGTGCTCAAATCATCATTCCCGGCTAAACTTCCCTAGCCCAGTAATTGTCACTTATGTGAAAAATGACAACGTTTCTGATTTCTTCCATGCAAATTTTATCTAGCATTGAAGTTATCTGGCCAATTAAACCTTTGTTATACATTCAATAAGCGCAAAAGTAACAACTTACTCTCTTTTCATCCACCTCCCTAATTTTAAGACCAGAAAGCACATAGATTTATTGTAGATGGCAAAGACTCCTAGGATATTGTTTTAACAAGCTCTGCTCCAAGTATGCTGAATACATTTTGACAAATCTAGTAAAGCTACTTCAATGAACACCAGAATCTAATTAATATTTATTAACTAAACGTATAACTCTGCAGGTTTTGAAGGCCAGCTTCATTAATGACCTTAGCATTTTCTTTTTTCTGGATTCCTTCGTATGTGGCCCCATCTTCTGGTTGGTCTATACGAGGTGCTTTCCCATCAGCAATTAACTGTACAGCTTCCACCTAGCAAAGCAAAAGAATATTCATATGTATACCTACAATATATTGTATATTATTTACATATCAAGATTGCAGAGTCAGACTAATATCAGTTATGCCAGTTATGCAGGTAGAGTCACTCCAGGGTATAGAAGGAAAATTCACTCTTCTGCCATTATTCAGGGCAGAACATGTTTGCTAACCCCTTGAAGAACTATGCAGTAAAGGAATGTTGCATATAAAGATCTATGTTTAGGGAAAAGGTTACTTTAACTTTTCACGTGTCGATTTCTAATAAAAAAAAACACATAAAAAAAAAATACAAAGACTGCCATTTCTGATGTCTCCAACTAAAAAGGGTTTGTTAGCTGGCTGCCATGTTCATCCACTTTTCTTTCACAGTTACTCACCCCGGACAAATATGTAGATCAGAAATTCTGCCTTAACTCTGGCTTTACATAATGCATACATGTTCCACATTTTTTATTCTATATTTATCTCAGTAAAAGTGTACTTTAAAGCTGTAAACTTTTACAGTAATGGCTAATTGCTAGGGCAGTGCCTATATGGGATAAGAATGTGTTGTTGCAGAGGTAAGCAGATAAAGAAATGTTTGTTAGTTGGCAAACAGACTATTAAACGTCAACATATATGGATAGCATGCGTACTGTTAAATAGCAAATCTGTATTAAATGAGAGGTATCAGCTTAGTTTCATTTGTGCCAACAGTGCATATATTTGTTCACTACAATACCACAACATTGGGGTCCTTCAATAACTACTACTACCTGGGCTCAAGGTTCAATCATGATCCCATTGTGCATCCCATATATACCTTTATTGTCATATAGAAGATCACAGGTCAAGGTCCATGCCTTTAACAAGCCAACACACCATAAAGAAACATGGCCTAATGGTAAAAGGCTTATCATGCTTAAATACTACTACTGTTGAGACCTCATGATTGTCAGATTTGCTGTGATGGCTGTATAGTGATTATGTTGCCTTAAAATGAATGCCTGAAAAATGATTAAATTATTACTGTAATATAAAAAACTAACTAATAAGCACAGAGTTTACCTAAATACATTCCATTAAATTTGGAACCACTGATCACCTTTTCCTCTGCTATTAAGCAGAATGTGAAAGAGAAACATTTCTTTCTCTTACTTGATTTACAGCTCTAATTCTGGACCTACAGAAGGTTAATAAAACTTTTTGACACCAATTAATAATTACATGTAAAGTTATGTGAAATGTAAGCAATGAACACACTTGAAAAATGCTTTGTCCATTAAAGATATTTATTATATATCTTTCTTTTAAATATTACTATTAGAGCACTGGTCTGTTTGCTGCTTTTTAATTGACCAAGTCCTTGTGATAATTATTGTTATTGTACCTTATCGACATGTTTTTTTTTAACCTGACCAAACAGTATTTTACTAACTATATGTAACTTTTGGAACCAGAAACATTTTCTGTGGTTGTCAAAAACCTTTATTATATTATATTGTGTACTGGATAAGTTAAAAAAAAAAAATACAACACAGCCCAATAATACATTTCTAACACAATTGCAATTACGTTACAATTGTTCATGTTTTTTTCTTCAAAATGTCCTAACATTTTTCCACAATGGAACTACAATGGACAATACATACACATTAGAAAACTTTAATAGACAAATGAAGCTTTTTTATAATATTGCATGCCTAAAAATTCCTATGGTATCAAATCAATCTGGATGCTGGTCATTTTGACTCATGGCAGCAAAATAAAGGGTCATGGAACGGGATATGCCTACATTGCCTATTCAATTTATACTAATCAGTGTTGTATACTGTTACTTTTTGTTGGTATGTTTATTCCTGAACAGGTAACATACAATAACCAGGTCACTCACCATGGCCTTAATTCCTTCAGGAAAGAGGAATCGGTTGTAAAGAGAATCCACTGTATCATTTGACTCCACATCGCATACTCTCTGGAGTAAAATTGGACCTGTATCCAATCCTTCATCAGCCCAAAATATAGAAAACCCAGCCTTTTTATCTCCATCTATCAAAGTCCTACAAATTGAAAAAAATAATGCACATAAGACACATCAACTATTCAACTATTGTAGATCTCTATCCAACAAAATTGACAGAACATTAATTAGGTAAAGTACAAATTCAGATACACATTTTAAAATATTGTTTATATAAAGCCGATTCTTTATTGAGGACTTGTTCACACCATGTGTGGAGCAGGAACGTGTAGTATAAAATTGTTTTTGAGCACAAAAATATATTGCCTTTTGCACGCATGAACAGCATGTATTGTATATTGCAGCTGTCACATGAGACTGTCAAAAGAAGCAAGTGATTCTTTCCATTTTCTCCGATACAGACAAATACCGTCATTCCAGGTCGGTCGATAAATACATTTCAATATTTATTAGGAACATGGCAAGTTAAAGTGTGCAGCCAAAACATTTTGCTTTAATTATGAATAGAGTAAGAATAGGATAAAACTAGGGTTGCATCGATATACTAGTATCAGTATGGGTGTCGATACCGAGTATTTGCACAAGTATCGGTACTCGTGCAAATGCACTGATACCTGAAACCGATACTTTCAGGCTCTGTTCTTTGAGCTGTCAGTGGGTCTCCCCTGTTGACAGCTGAAGTGTTAAAAAAAAATCTGGTAATTGGAGCTGTCAAAAAAAAAGCAGCCAGCAATGTTTATTAGCAACATTGCTCAGCCGCCGAAACACTAAAATAAAAAGAAACATTGTTTCTTTTTGAATCTTTTTGTTTCTACATCTGAAGATCAAAGGGATGAACAAATGTTCCTCTGTTTAACCCCTTATAAACACTTAATTTACTCTAATCAGCCTTAATTAACTCCCTATTCTCCTCCATTTAATCTTTATTTTCCTGCTTTTTTTTTTTGTTCACGTCTATTTTATAAACGATAAACAATTAAAACTTTTTTTTTGTTTGCTTTGTTAGTGAACATTTTTACACATATTTATTAACATATATTTACACATTTCACATTGAAAAAGTGCAACATTTTAAAAAAATCTATTTATTTCATTTGGTAAACAACTTTTCAATGCTTTGTACCATTGCTGACAGCTGAAGTGAAAACAAAACAGTTGCGGTAGGTATCGGTAATTGGCATCGGTGACTACTAAAAAAAAAAAAAAAAAGTATTGGTACTCGTACTCGTAAAATAAATAGTATCGGTGCATCCCTAGATAAAACATGTGTCAACGTAATCCTAGTGCCATGTAGTGGTGTTTGCTAGTCCCAGGAGGACAAGTTATCACCCTTCTTGTAATGATTCATGAGTGCAGGCTCTTATTTCACATAATTTGGAAAAGATTCCTGTTACGTAAGCACTGGTGAAACTTCATGCTCGCTTATCAAATTCTCATTTACTGTAGTCAGTTCACTAAATGATGTTTCCTGATTGGTTGCATGGATTCCTACATAACATAACCACAGCTCTTTGTACTGTTTTTCTAAATATACTTTTTACACCCCTTAAAACAAATAAATTATGTTTTTTTCTTTTCTGAACCTTTCTATTGTAATATTTGCTCATGCAGAGTACTGCGTTCTCACCAATTTATAGCAGAGGCTCCTCTGTGACGGGGAAGAATAGAAGGGTGATAGATAATAGATCCATGTTTAGGATTATCAATTACATCCATAGGAATAAACTGTGAGCAAAAAGGAAGAACATTGAGCTCAGCGCCAACAGATTTGTAGGCATCTACTACCTCCGAAAGAGACTTTCCCTTCACACGCCATCGGGGAAATTTAAACACCGGTGTACCATCTTTCTCTGCTGCGACCGCTGAAAGAAGTAAAAAAAAAAAAAAAAACAGCGTCAATCAACCACAATAGTGTGGCAAACAAACAGGAACAGAAAACCACGGGACTATTACAGAAAAATGCTGTGGAGTCCCACAACCCCTCAAGCCTCCTTCAGGTGCTGGACGACAAGGACAGGTAGTGCTGTAGTTGAAAGTTTAGTGACTGTATTGCCAATCTCGAAAAAATTATAACTGAGACAGCTGCTCTATTAGGGATAAGCAATTGTATCTCCCAACCTTGCCTATTCTGGCACAGGCATGCATTTGCAAGTATCATAAAAAGTTTGTTCAAGGCAGAGTTCTACTTTAAAGCTGAATTGCATCACATTCGTTAGATGTGATAGCTGCATTAGCTTCTATTTTAGGCTTTCCTTAGTTTATTTTAATCTGGTGATCCAGCTAGTAAGTCTGTGGTTGTTCAAAAGAACAGGCTTGCCTTCAGAACGTATCAGTTACAGAGATAAGACAATCCATTTAACCTTTAACCCAAAAGGAACAAAACTGTTTGGCTTCAATTTGTTAGTGTATTTAAATCTGCTAGTACATCTAATAACCCCCCCCCAGACTGACAATGCTGCTGTCCAAAGGTCATCCATATAGCAATACCTAAATGTTTGCTTAGTTTAATGCATATGTGTGTTTTATTCAGAAAACAAAGGTGTGGGACTATTTATGCATATATTCGGGTGAAGCTCATAAAATTAGAATATCAAAAAGTTAATTTATTTCAGTAATTCAGTTCAAAAAGTGAAACTCATATTTTATACAGATATTTCAAGCATTTCTTTCTTTTAATTTTGATGATTATGGCTTACAGCTAGTGAAAACCCAAAATTCAGTATCTCAGAAAATTAGAATATTACCTAAGACCAATTAAAAAAGGATTTTTTGTACAGAACTGTTGGCTTACAGAAAAGTATGTCCATGTACAGGATAGTATGCACGCAATACTTGGTCGGGCCCCCGTCTGCATTGTTGGATCTGGTGTCTCTCATCTTCCTCTTGACAATATCCCATAGATTCTCTATGGGGTTTAGGTCAGGAGAGTTTGCTGGCCAATCAAGCACAGTGATACCATGATCTTAAACCAGGCATTGGTACTTATGGCAGTGTGGGCAGGTACCAAGTAGGGATGAGCTTCGAGTTCGAGTCGAACTCATGTTCGACTCGAACATTGGCTGTTCGCAAGTTCACCGAACAGCGAACAATTTGGGGTGTTCGTGGCAAATTCGAATGCCGCGGAACACCCTTTAAAAGTCTATGGGAGAAATCAAAAGTGCTAATTTTAAAGGCTAATATGCAAGTTATTGTCATAAAAAGTGTTTGGGGACCTGGGTCCTGCCCCAGGGGACATGGATCAATGCAAAAAAAAGTTTTAAAAACGGCCGTTTTTTCAGGAGCAGTGATTTTAATAATGCTTAAAGTCAATCAATAAAAGTGTAATATCCCTTTAAATTTCGTACCTGGGGGGTGTCTATAGTGTGCCTGTAAAGGGGCGCATGTTTCCTGTGTTTAGAACAGTCTGACAGCAAAATGACATTTTGAAGGAAAAAACTCATTTAAAACTACCCGCGGCTATTGCATTGCCGACAATACACATAGAAGTTCATTGATAAAAACGGCATGGGAATTCCCCAAAGGGGAACCCCGAACCAAAATTAAAAAAAAAAAATGACGTGGGAGTCCTCCTAAATTCCATACCAGGCCCTTCAGGTCTGGTATGGATATTAAGGGGAACCTCGGCCAAAATTAAAAAAAAAAAATGACGTGGGGTTCCCCCTAAATTCCATACCAGACCCTTCAGGTCTGGTATGGATTTTAAGGGGAACCCCGCGCCAAAAAAAAAAAAAAAAAACGGCGTGGGGTCCCCCCAAAAATCCATACCAGACCCTTATCCGAGCACGCAACCTGGCAGGCCGCAGGAAAAGAGGGGGGGACGAGAGTGCGGCCCCCCCTCCCTCCTGAACCGTACCAGGCCACATGCCCTCAACATTGGGAGGGTGCTTTGGGGTAGCCCCCCAAAACACCTTGTCCCCATGTTGATGAGGACAAGGGCCTCATCCCCACAACCCTGGCCGGTGGTTGTGGGGGTCTGCGGGCGGGGGGCTTATCGGAATCTGGAAGCCCCCTTTAACAAGGTGACCCCCAGATCCCGGCCCCCCCCCTGTGTGAAATGGTAAGGGGGTACATAAGTACCCCTACCATTTCACGAAAAAAGTGTCAAAAATGTTAAAAATGACAAGAGACAGTTTTTGACAATTCCTTTATTTAAATGCTTCTTCTTTCTTCTATCTTCCTTCTTCTGGTTCTTCTGGTTCTTCTGGCTCTTCTGGTTCTTCCTCCGGCGTTCTCGTCCAGCATCTCCTCCGCGGCGTCTTCTATCTTCTTCTCCTCGGGCCGCTCCGCACCCATGGCATGGGGGGGAGGCTCCCGCTCTTCTCTTCTTCTCTTTTTCTCTTCTTCTCTTCTTCATTTTCTTCTCCGGGCCGCTCCGCAATCCATGCTGGCATGGAGGGAGGCTCCCGCTGTGTGACGGCGCTCCTCGTCTGACAGTTCTTAAATAACGGGGGGGCCACCCGGTGACCCCGCCCCCCTCTGACGCACGGTGACTTGACGGGACTTCCCTGTGACGTCACGGGGAATGCCACAGGGAAGTCCCGTCAAGTCACCGTGCGTCAGAGGGGGGCGGGGCCACCCGGTGACCCCGCCCCCCTCTGACGCACGGTGACTTGACGGGACTTCCCTGTGGCATTCCCCGTGACGTCACAGGGAAGTCCCGTCAAGTCACCGTGCGTCAGAGGGGGGCGGGGTCACCGGGTGGCCCCCCCCCGTTATTTAAGAACTGTCAGACGAGGAGCGCCGTCACACAGCGGGAGCCTCCCTCCATGCCAGCATGGATTGCGGAGCGGCCCGGAGAAGAAAATGAAGAAGAGAAGAAGAGAAAAAGAGAAGAAGAGAAGAGCGGGAGCCTCCCCCCCATGCCATGGGTGCGGAGCGGCCCGAGGAGAAGAAGATAGAAGACGCCGCGGAGGAGATGCTGGACGAGAACGCCGGAGGAAGAACCAGAAGAGCCAGAAGAACCAGAAGATGAAGGAAGATAGAAGAAAGAAGAAGCATTTAAATAAAGGAATTGTCAAAAACTGTCTCTTGTCATTTTTAACATTTTTGACACTTTTTTCGTGAAATGGTAGGGGTACTTATGTACCCCCTTACCATTTCACACAGGGGGGGGCCGGGATCTGGGGGTCACCTTGTTAAAGGGGGCTTCCAGATTCCGATAAGCCCCCCGCCCGCAGACCCCCACAACCACCGGCCAGGGTTGTGGGGATGAGGCCCTTGTCCTCATCAACATGGGGACAAGGTGTTTTGGGGGGCTACCCCAAAGCACCCTCCCAATGTTGAGGGCATGTGGCCTGGTACGGTTCAGGAGGGAGGTGGGGCCGCACTCTCGTCCCCCCCTCTTTTCCTGTGGCCTGCCAGGTTGCGTGCTCGGATAAGGGTCTGGTATGGATTTTTGGGGGGACCCCACGCCGTTTTTTTTTTTTTTTTTGGCGCGGGGTTCCCCTTAAAATCCATACCAGACCTGAAGGGTCTGGTATGGAATTTAGGGGGAACCCCACGTCATTTTTTTTTTTTTATTTTGGCCGGGGTTCCCCTTAATATCCATACCAGACCTGAAGGGCCTGGTATGGAATTTAGGAGGACTCCCACGTCATTTTTTTTTTTTAATTTTGGTTCGGGGTTCCCCTTTGGGGAATTCCCATGCCGTTTTTATCAATGAACTTCTATGTGTATTGTCGGCAATGCAATAGCCGCGGGTAGTTTTAAATGAGTTTTTTCCTTCAAAATGTCATTTTGCTGTCAGACTGTTCTAAACACAGGAAACATGCGCCCCTTTACAGGCATACTATAGACACCCCCCAGGTACGAAATTTAAAGGGATATTACACTTTTATTGTTTGACTTTAAGCATTATTAAAATCACTGCTCCTGAAAAAACGGCCGTTTTTAAAACTTTTTTTTGCATTGATCCATGTCCCCTGGGGCAGGACCCAGGTCCCCAAACACTTTTTATGACAATAACTTGCATATAAGCCTTTAAAATTAGCACTTTTGATTATTCATGTTCGTGTCCCATAGACTTTAACGGTGTTCGCATGTTCGAACGAACTTTTTTCCTGTTCGCATGTTCTGGTGCGAACCGAACAGGGGGGTGTTCGGCTCATCCCTAGTACCAAGTCCTGTTTGGAAATGAAATCAGCATCTCCATAAAGCTGGTCAGCAGAGGGAAGTATGAAGTGCTCTAGAATTTCCTGGTAGAAGGCTGCTCTAACTTTGGACTTGATAAAACACAGTGGACCAATACCAGCAGATGACATGGCTCCCCAAATTATCACTGACTGGAAAATGTTGCATTTTGTTTGGAAATCAAGGACCCAGACTCTGGAGGAAGAGTGGAGAGGTACAGAATCCAAGTTGCATGAGGTCCAGTGTGAAGTTTCCACAGTCAGTGATGATTTGGGGAGCCATGTCATCTGCTGGTGTTGGTCCACTGTGTTTTCTCAAGTCCAAAGTCAGCGCAGGCTTCTACCAGGGAATTCTAGAGCTCTTCATACTTTCCTCTACTGACCAGCTTTATGGGGATGCTGATTTAATTTTCCAGCAGGACTTGACACACGAGTAAATATAAGTGGTTGCTACGGGTTATTGCAATTTTCAGTGTATGTGTCCTTTATTAAATATGTTTGGTTGCATTATAGACTTTTCATTCTATTGTAACGCTACTAGCACACAGGTGTATTTAATTTATATAAAATAAACATATTCACGCTGGATCTTTCTGCCAGAAGCTGTAACAAATGCTCAGTCTGGTGCACATTCAAATGCATTCCTTCGTATGGCATTTAAAGGCGTATGCACGTAATTTCATTCTAGTGGCTAAAAAAGTAGAAATTAAATTGCGCTCATACGCACACCTTTATGCTTGTATATGGGCAAATTATGCTTCTTCTGAATGCAGGTTTGGGGCTTTTTTTCTAAAATATAAATCCAAATGCCACAATATGCAGACACACATTGGCTAATTTATTGCTGTGTTTAGTAAATTCAGTAAAATTTATTGCTGTGCTTCTAAAAGTGTTTTATTCTGTCTGTGTACATGAGGCTTTATAGTTTACACCTTACAATATAATAAAGCAGACATGTACTATTCCCATGCAGGGCAAAACAACAGGTTTGCTTTAATTTCCCTCCCCAGCAGCATAGCACATACTCATCTTTTCTTTGCTCCCCTGCCACTCTGTTTGGCCAGCGGGAAGGGAAGAAAATACCCAGCACTTCTGGGAATGAGGAAGTATGTGATTGAATTCACAGGCAATGAAGCACCTGTACCGTCACGCAGGAAGAGTCCATAGACCTGTGTAAGCTACAGCATGAGCATTGTAGCTTCTCCTAGGATGGCTTCCCCTGCTTCTAAAGTGGGAACAAAGGAAAGATGAGCATGTACTGCTGGTGCACAGGGACCTAAGGTTAAAGTGTTTGGAAATGCAAAAAAAAAAAAAAAAAAAAAAACAGAGCGGCCAAAAAACACCCTCTTCTCTGGTCCACCCCCCTGGTGCACCTAACCCTCCTCACTGTTGATTGTCTCTATAGGAAGACGCTTCCTATGGGGGCATTCTTGTGGGCTCACTCCCAAGCCACGCTGCCTTCATCTATAGGCACAGACAGAGGGGCTCAGCCCCCCCCCCACCCCATCCCTGACTTTGATAGATAGTGGTGAGAGCCAATGGCTTCTGCTGCCTCAGCAAAGCCTGTGAGACCAGGAAGGGAGGGGAGAGAGCTGCTGCAGATGGGCACAGCGCTGGATTGAATGAGCACTTAGGTAAGTATAAGGGGGGGGGGGGGGCAAGGGAGGATAGTACTATCTAGGAATGCATTAAAGAGGAGCTCCACTCTCCTCCCGAAAAATAAAAGTGAGCAGCTACAAATACTGATACAAATGCAAATACTACAAATGCTTCTGACTTTTAATATAAGGACGCTTACTTGGCCAGGGATCCAGCACTGTCCTCACGCGAGTCGATTCTTCAATGGGCTTTGGGTCCAGGCGCCAGCATTTTAACTAAGGAAAACTGTCAGTGAAGCCACAAGGCTGCCTGCTAGACACGTGCAATTCGTTTTGTTCCGAATTAGTTTTTTTAACAAATTTCGACAAGTTAATTAATTCGGAAATATCTGAATTAACAAAAACCCGTTTGACAAATTTTTCGTAACATAAGTAGATTCGAATATTCGAAAATTTGTAAATTTGTGAGTTTGAGAATTCGGAAATTCCAAATACGGAAAACCCGAAAATTTGAAAATCTGAATTAATAACTAACTAATAATAACTTAACTACTACTAACTATTAAATTACAGGTATTGGAATTTCCTTTCAAATTTGGCTGTTAGTGAACGTAACGAATACGAATTTATCAGAAGTTAGGAATTATCTGAAATAACGAACGCCGTATCTAAATGAATGGAACGTAACAAATGAATAATAATAGATAACAATAATAATAATAAAAACGTTTTATTATTATTATTATTTATTATTAATTTGTTCCATTTGTGTAGATGCGGCATTCGTTATTTCGGATAATTCATAACTTCGGAAAAAATTTGTATTTGTTATGTTCACTAACAGCCAAATTTGAAAGGAAATCCCAATACCTATAATTTAATAGTTATTAGTTAGTTATTCTTTTGAATATTCAGATTTTCTTTCTTATTTTTGGATTTTTGAATTTACGAATTTACGAATTGCGATCATAACAAATAACCCAACCCCCCCCCCCTGCAAAAAAAACCAATGAAACTAAAACAAACACATTTTTCAGCAGTGCACATGTCTACTGCCCGCTGCGCATGTATGAGCCATGCTGTGCTTTGTGAATGGTCCTCCGGTCTTCTGATTGATACCTGTGATGTGTCCCAGAAGGCTGCAGTGGAAGAAGGGGGGTGGCGAACTGTCAAAACCAGGTATTCGCTTCCCCAACCCAAAAAAAGTGGCAATTGTTAAAGAGGATGGGGGAAGAGGCAAACAAGTGGAACCTCCCCTTTTGGGTGAAGTTCTGCTTTAAGGTAAAAAATCTTTAAGGTTTACAAGTACTTAAACCTACTGATTTGCACTTTGCATGCTTTCATTTACTTTCAAGGAGAAATGTTTTGTGTATGAGATCAGTTTGCATTACTTCTGAGTTGCTTTTGTTTGCAATGTCATTTACTTTGGGGGAAAAAAAACAACAGAACGGGGCATGCTGCATTTAGTGGAAAACAAAGCAATTGCAGCAATAAATGTGTATATGCTGGTCCATGGTGGAAAAAGTTACACGTCAAATGCTGTGTTCCAAAAGCTTCACAAAAGCAGGGCAAAGGCAAAAAACAACTACCTATGTACATAAGCCCTAAGCAAAAATATGTGAAACTATTTTATATCTGAATAGCTTGAATAATTTGGGGAAGGAAGTAGCAGAAAATATTTTGTTAGCTGCCACAGAGTATATGTCGGAGGTTAAGATTCTAAGAAATGCATTAACGACGTGACGAATGACACAAATAACACAACACTCCTCTGAAGTCTGATTCATGCACACCTTTCTGAAAACTTACCAAGAGGATCTGCCTTTCCATCCTTGTCTGGGACTGTGAAGACCCCAACTATTTTATGTCCCTCTTTGCGCAAATTGTTATACACTTCTTGGCCAAATACGCTCTGACCAATGAGAGCTAGCCTTAGTTTATTCTGATAGTAGACCTGTAAAGAAAGCAAGACTGTTACCATCACGTTCAGGCAACAATAAGAGGGCCATACACTTTACTGCACAAGTTCTGTACAAACTCCTTTAGATTTATCAAAACCATGTAATCCGAGAACCCAAATAATCCAGTTCTAATCAGGCAGACTTTTGTATTACATGTTTGTTGGGTGTAAAGGAGATTGCACGATTTCTAATTTAAATGTGTATGGTCAACTTAAAATCATTCAGGGAACTGCAAATGCAATTTTGGAAATATTGCTGCAATGCAAAAATCACTTAAGCTTAATCAATTGAATTTAAAGGCAACCTATCACCCATAATATGAAAGTGTTGCTAAACCCAGGACCCTGTATTCACTATATCTGATCTCCCACAGTACACAAAGCATGGAAATGCAATTATTTTAGTAAATATAAACTGCTAAATACCTTTTCTCATCAGCAGTATATAGCAGTCTTGTGACCTCAATACAAGATTTTAGTAACGAGAACGGTATCATTAGCAGTAATCAGCATGGATTCATGAAGAATCGTTCTTGCCAAACCAATCTATTAACCTTCTATGAGGAGGTGAGCTGCCATCTAGATAAAGGAAGTAGACGTGGTGTATCTGGATTCTGCAAAAGCAGTTCCCCATAAACGTTTACTGTACAAAATAAGTTCCGTTGGCATGGACCATAGGGTGAGTACATGGATTGAAAACTGGCTACAAGGGCGTGTTCAGAGGGTGGTGATAAATGGGGAATACTCTGAATGGTCAGGGGTGGGAAGTGGGGTTCCCCAGGGTTCTGTGCTGGGACCAATCCTATTTAATTTGTTCATAAATGACCTGGAGGTTCATAAATGACCTACAGTTCAATCTCTGTATTTGTGGACAATACTAAGCTAAGCAGGTCAATAACTTCTCCGCAGGACGTGGAAACCTTGCAAAAAAATCTGAACAAATTAATGGGTGGGCATCTACATGGCAAATGAGGTTTAATTCAAATGAACATATGTGTGTCACCGGCGCAAAATGTTAAATAGGAAATACTTATATAGTGTTTAAACCTGTGAACCTTAAATACCTGAAAAATCGATTACTGCTATCAAAAAATATATAAAAAAAATCAGTTGCTGCAATCAAAAAGTTCACCAATGAGTGAAAAACTAAAACTAAAAATTGAATTTGTGTTGACTGTGCTACTCTAATTTAAATACACCACTCTCTTAAGAGTCATACCTGTGCAAAAAACATTACAAAAAATATATGCTTAAACCATATGTCTCATGCGATGGCACACAATTTTCTTACATCCTTATTATTCAAATAACCCTAAGTATATTTCAACATGAAATCAGTATAAAATGGATATTAAACATTTACAACCAAAATATCAAAACTATAATATCAAAATTCTTGTGCAATGTGCCAATCGATACAAGGATCTCCTTTGTGACTGTCCTTTATAGATATATTATTTGATGACGTTATTCATCCGTGATTCTTTGTGACACTTCCACCACTTTAGTGACAATACCACCACCCCATGGATTAGCCACTCACCAGATGCCAGTAAAAATGCACCTTTGGTTCATTTAGAAGGGATAACCACTCCACCTGCAACGTATTCCTTGTTGACCCCAATGTGCTATATGTGAACCATATCCATCCTCATAGAAAAACAGACAGCGATCATTACGCAATATGTAATAGCTGTTTATTTAAAATTAAGTTAAAAGGACTATACACTCACATTTTCTGGTGCTCATAAGCCGGCACCAAGCTGTTCCAGCAGTTTGTAATGGGTATAAAGATGGCGTTGTATAGTTCCCATGCCGGCGTGCGGTGCAAGCCTCGTTTTCACCCGGCCTGCGTTTCAAACCTCACTCACACCTGGCCAGAAATGGCGTAATGACGTAGTAAAATTTTCCCAGCAGCCTCCAAGCCTCCTGGAGGCTGCTGGGAAAATATGAACCTCTGGGGGAATCTAGGATGGAAAAGGACCTGGGGGTCCTAGTAGATGACAGGCTCAGCAATGGCATGCAATGCCAAGCTGCTGCAAGCAAAGCAAACAGAATATTGGCATGCATTAAATAGGGGACCAACTCCAGAGATAAAACAATAATTCTCCCACTGTACAAGACTCTGGTCCGGCCGCACCTGGAGTATGCTGTCCAGTTCTGGGCACCAGTCCTCAGGAAGGATGTACTGGAAATGGAGTGAGTACAAAGAAGGGCAACAAAGCTAATAAAGGGACTAGAGGATATTACTTATGAGGAAAGGTTGCGAGCACTCATCTTATTCATTTTTGCACTCCTTTTAGTCTGTATACAGGAGGTTTGTTTTACACCAACTATTTTGGTGCACCCTACAAAGTTCCGTTTTTATGTGAATTAGATCCCTGTATGTCATATACCAGTGATTGCTTTTTTATTCATAGTCACTCACTATTTATGTACAGAAGTTTATTTATTTATTTATATATATACTATACACATCCACTTGTATTGAAGGGTGTATTTTGGCATATATCACTTGTGGATTTTAGCACTTAGTGTGATATTAATTGGTATTCAGCAGTGTCACCGGAGAAGTGAGTGGAGAGGAGAAAGCCCTGTGGATTTGGAACAAACATTTGAAAGGCACAATGAGACCTACTTAAAGGAGAAGCATTTCCAAAGCTCTTTTGGCCCTACTTCTCCTGTAGGTCACAGGAGTGCACTTAGCTCTGCTTTTTTGTAACCCATATTCAGTTGACAGCGAGCCAAAGTCTGCTGTTGGCAGACGTCACTCAACCGGTCCAGGCTATGAAAGGATCGTGACTTTAATGGCGGGATCCACTCAGATGCCTGACTGGCATCTGGCTCAGGCTCTCAGCGCACCACTGAAAACCTGAGCCATCCGCTCCCGCCCTCTGCACAGCCCAGGGCTCCAGTGAGCACCTTAGGGGCAGAGCAGAGAGAACGGCTCTCTTCTCACTGAAGACCAAGAACTGAGCGATCAGCGGTCTTTGATCACTCAGTTCTCTGTTTGAGAGGTGCCAGGAGACTTGGTGAGTATTTTTGTTTGTTTTTCCTAAATCCCACACTTCAATTTTAAGAGGTCATACAGTCTGGTGAGTGCATTTTCACAAAAGGAAGTGTGGAGTTAAGTTTCCTTATGGCACATTGAATTGAAAGAGTGGGCAATTTGAATAAGAACTGAGTGGGGCACGACAATAAAAACTTTGACTATTAGGAGGAGCACTTTATTTCTAATTTTTGATAGTAAAAAATATAGTTTATATTGACAAATAGGAGGTATTGTGAGCACTATAAGCAGTTAATAGTGGTTATACACACTACATTTTGTAAATTGTGGATTTGGAATTGAACGCATTTGTTTATGTTTTAGAGCGCTGCACCTTTTTCTCTCACTTTTTTATATCCAGAACATATATTGATATAACAATTTATACGTAGGGGAATTGTAAACCATTTTCCTGGGCCCCTCTGTTATTTTTGGAAGATTCTGTATTTCTCACAGACCTTGAGAGAATATGAAGTTTCCAAAGAAACAGCCAGATATGATATACTCAAAGACTTCCAAAATTATGTTTATTTGTAATCTATGATAAGATTGGAAAATGCAAATACCACAATAGCCTAGCAACAAAATAATAACACCTGACAAGTTCCATGTGATTTCTTACCGGTGTAGTTATTTGATCTGAAACTAAACTAATCCTTGTCTAGTACACAGACAAGAACATTTATGAACCCAAAAATACAGTATGTGAAATGAACTTGCATATATAAACGGCTGAGGTGTACTGTATGCTGGATTAAGATATTTCATTAAGGTTAAGCATTTAGTGACACTTGGTGTTGATTTACTAAAATTGGACAGTGCAAAATATGGTGCAGTGCATAGAAACCAACTTCCAGTTTTTTTGTCAAAGCTTAACCGCTTCCCGACCACCCGCCGCAGTATAAGGTGGCTGGATAGCGCAAATCGCCGTAGGTGTATGTCGGTCCGTGCATGTGATATAGTGGGTGCGCCCACGGTCCGCCGGTGATCCATGATCGCGGTATACAGAGGCAGAATGGGGATCTTCCTATGTAAACAAGGCGGATCCCCGTTCTGACAGGGGCCATGATGGAGATCTGCTCATCCCAGTCATCGGGAACAGTGATCTCTGTGGTGTTCCAGGCAGTCCATCCCCCCTACAGTTAGAACATACCCAGGGAACACAGTTAACCCCTTGATCGCCCCCTAGTGTTAACCTCTTCCCTGCCAGTGTAATTTATACATTGATCAGTGCATTTTTATAGCATTGATCAATGTAATAATGTCACTGCCCCAAAAAGTGTAATTTGGGGTCAGATTTGTCCACCGCAATATCGCAGTCCCGCTAAAAATCATAGATCGCACCGTTACCAGTAAAAAAAAACAATGAAAAAAAAAATAAAAGTCCCTAAATCTATCCCATAGTTTGTAGATGTGATAACTTTTGCGCAAACCAATCAATATACGCCTATTGCGATTTTTTTTACCAAAAATATGTAGAAGAATATATATCGGCCTAAACTGATGAATACATTTGTTTCTATAATATATTTTTTTGGATAGGTGTTATAGCAGAAAGTAAAAAAAATGTTTTTTCTTCTTCAAAATTGTCACTTTTTTTTTTGTTTATAGCACAAAAAATAAAAACCGCAGAGGTGATCAAATACCACCAAAAGAAAGCTCTATTTGTGGGTAAAAAGAATGTCAATTTTGTTTGGGTACAGTGTCGCACGACCGCGCAATTGCCAGTTAAAGCAACGCAGTGCCGAATCGCAAAAAATGGCCTGGTCAGGAAGTGGGTAAATCCTTCCGGGGCTAAAGTGGTTCATTGAACAAGCTGAAGTTAGAAGCTGATTGGCTACCATGCACAGCTGCACCAGATTTTGCACTCTCCAGTTTTAGTAAATCAACCCCTTTAAGTCTGATAAGCAACAAATCAGAAATATTCTTCCACTCTATACTTGTATTTTTCCACTCCAGGTTGGAATACAGTTGGCTGTTGTCAGGCAATAAAGGACAACTGTCATGAGAAAACGTGGAGGCTGCCATTGCCTATTTCTCCTTCTGAAATGCTACTTGTGTAATTGTCATGCTCAATCTCTTCCAAACTTTGAGCAGTGACCTAGAACAAGTATGCAGATATAGTCTTCTGACATCCCCGATCTGCCTATGTGCTTCAAGCCTCTCATTTCAAAAGTACTGAGAACAAAGGTCAGCATAATTTGTCTGTTTGCATTTAGCATCTGTGATAGCAAACTGGGAAAACTAACTGGTTCTCTTAATGAAACACTCTGATACCTCTGGAACATTCCCCTGCAGTTTCGGTACACCATCAACCAAAAAAATCAGTATTGTTACAGCCCAATTCTGGGCATAACAAAGTAAACCTGTTTGTAAAAGCTCATTTTTATTCATGGCTGAAAAAAAAAATGCCCTGCAGTTCACATCAAATGTGGCTTTGAAACAGTGCTACTGTGTACGATTTCAAAGCCACCGGTCAGTGCGATTTCATGTGCAGCTTGCCAAAATCTGTGCAATTTCATGTACAGATGTCAATGCAAGTTGCACATGAAATTGCCAAAAATAGTGCAGGAACCTTTTCAAATTGGTACAAGTCGGAGTCGCACAGATTTGAACTGTTCCATTGGCACAAATAGGGTGCGACTTGTCATGCGATTTTAAACTGTCTAAACGAGTCTTTTAAAAATATCAGTACTCCCCGCTGCCGCCACCAATTGTGGAAGAGAGTTTCACATCTGTCAAGTCACACCGGTGTGAATGGGGGCTAAAGCCTCGTACACACGATCTGATTTTCCGACGGGAATTGTGTGATGACAGGCTGTGTGCGGAAAATCCGACCGTTTGTACACTCCATCGGACAATTGTTGTTGGATTTTCTGTGGACACATGTTGGATGGCAGGCTTTAAAATTTTCTGCGGACAAATGTCTGTTGTCGGATTTCCCGTGCGTTTGTACACGAGTCCATCGGACAAAATGTCCAAAGTACAAACATGCATGCTCGGAAGCAAGGACGAGTCAGAAGCAGTCGGTCTTGAAAACTAGCGTTCATAATGGGAGAATTAACATTTGTGACGTGGCAAATTATGAAATCTCAAAATGCAGTGCACATTCTCTTCTTCTTTAATGGGATAATAATGAAGCTGCTTTGCTGGTGATACTGATGGAGTTATGGCAAATTGGAGTTAAACAAATTTTCAAAGGCTTTTTTTTCTATTGATATCAAGAATAATATTATTATGCTTGTTTTTTTTGTGGTGCAAGTTATCACAACACCATTATCCCTTAGTTTTTAAGATCAAAGATACAACTATGTTGGTGTCCCTTGTCAATTTTACATTGTATTTTTTTTTAATGTAACTGCCTTCTCCCAAACTGTCATTTGAAGTAAAACACATAGCCAAGTATTATTCTACACAATTTTTTTATTGTGCATTAAAAAAGGAAAACAAATAAAATTAGACATGCTATCTGCCAATAGAACCTAACCAAAAAGTGCATTTTATGCATCCAAAAATCTAGAAAATATACCAAATCAAATCATTATTCAACCAAAAAATAAAATAAAAGCCTCATGCATGTGTTCTGCTTCTTAATATAGGGGGTCAACAATGACAAGATTTGTTGAAAGCAGGGGTCCTTCATCTGGAGATAATTGCGAAAATCATCTGGATTATTCTCCTGGAGCTCTCACAGCAAAGGCATATGACATAATTAGTCACGATTAATAAAGCAACCAATTTTTGGTCCAAGAAATCCTCCTCCTCCTGTTCCTGGACTGGACTTGGGTCAAAGCAATAACTCCAAGGCCAATAACAAATAACACATTATCTCCTCTGATTCAGCAACATGGCTGGTTGACGAACGGCCATTCAGAAACGAACCGCAAAGCACAAAATGAAAAGCGCGAAATGAAAAGCACAAATCAACACTCACCAAACTTCTACTTACACAAAATTAGCAGAAGGAGCCCAAGTGGTGGCTCTAAAGAGCCGAAAACCTACATAGTACGTCACTACGTTTGTGTTTGTTGGCCGACAATTGTGTGCCGTTTGTATGCAAGACAAGTTCCTGGCCAACGCCCTTTGAACAAAAGTCTGAGGTTTTGTCTGCGGAAAAAACGATCGTGTGTATGAGGTTTTAGGCCTCATTTAGATGGATAAAAGTAAAAAAAAAAATCTTTAACTGAACTGACTTTTTTTTTTTTGCAGATTGTTTTTTCCCCAAGCTTAGCAACTCTAAAGTAACAGGGACATCTACACTGACCACCAATGTAATCAGATGTAGATGTACAGGAGAGGAGTGTGGAGGGTATGACAGTGAGCAGTATGTACAGGAGAGGAGTGTGGAGGGTATGAAGGGTGGGCAGCATGTACAGGAGAGAACTGTGAAGGGTATGATGGGGTGGTATGTACGGGAAAGAAGTGTGGAGGGTATGACAGTGAGCAGTATGTACAGGAGAGAAGTGTGGAGGGTATGACAGTGAGCAGTATGTACAGGAGAGAAGTGTGGAGGGTATGACAGTGGGCGTTATGTACAGTAGAGGAGTGTGGAGGGTATGACGGTGGGAGGTATGTACAGGAGAGGAGTGTGGAGGGTATGACAGTGGGCGGTATGTACAGGAGAGGAGTGTGGAGGGTATGACAGTGAGCAGTATGTACAGGAGAGAAGTGTGGAGGGTATGACAGTGAGCAGTATGTACAGGAGAGGAGTGTGGAGGGTATGACAGTGAGCAGTATGTACAGGAGAGAAGTGTGGAGGGTATGACAGTGGGCAGTATGTACAGGAGAGAAGTGTGGAGGGTATGACAGTGGGCAGTATATACAGGAGAGAAGTGTGAAGGATATGACAGTGGGCGGTATGTACAGGAGAGGAGCGTAGAGGATATGAAAGTGGGAGGTATGTACAGGAGAGAAGTGTGGAGGGTATGACAGTGAGCAGTATGTACAGGAGAGAAGTATGGAGGGTATGACAGTGGGCAGTATGTACAGGAGAGGAGTGTGGAGGATAGGACAGTGGGCGGTATGTACAGGAGAGAAGTGTGGAGGGTATGACAGTGGGAAGTATGTACAGGAGAGAAGTGTGGAGGGTATGACAGTGGGCAGTATGTACAGGAGTGAAGTGTGGAGGGTATGACAGTGGGAAGTATGTACAGGAGAGAAGTGTGGAGGGTATGACAGTGGGCAGTATGTACAGGAGTGAAGTGTGGAGGGTATGACAGTGGGCGGTATGTACAGGAGAGGAGCGTGGAGGATATGACAGTGGGAGGTATGTACAGGAGAGAAGAAGTGTGGAGGGTATGACAGTGGGAGGTATGTACAGGAGAGGAGTGTGGAGGGTATAATGGTAGTTGAGGGGCAGTAAAACCCTTTAGCGGCTGGGCGAGTATACATGTGGCAGTCGTAAAGGTTTGCTTTGCTTTCGGGTGAATAGGGCCACTCTGCAACTGCACTAGTGTTTGGATAAATCAGGCACTGAGAAGGCGAAACATTGCCTCTTCACAGCCTGTCAAATGCTCTCTGAAGAGAGATCCAAAAACAGATCACTTTTCAGAGAGCACTGCTAGCGTGACAGAGCCTCAGGGGGTGATAAGCACTGCTCTCTGTCTTAAAGGGCTCATTCACACTAGTGCTGGTGTCTGAAGAACAATATGTGTTTGGATCTCTCTTTGGATGGAATTGTATCGCCACCACACTTCCTGCTTGATCCCTATGGTTGCAGAGCAGCATTCACTTGAACGGCTCATTTTTCAGGCACTAAACCTGCTGAAAGCGGCAGGGGCTATAATTCTTACCATGGCCATGAAAGCAAAACATTGCGGCGGCAGCAAGCATACACCCTGGTTGGAGGCTGGGGGGGGGGGGTAAAAGTGTGACTCAAACACAGAGTTTTACTGCCCCCCCCCCCCCTCCCCCAACCACTAGTGTGAATGAGCCTCAATTCACTGCAGGGGAAACTGGACAGTGGCATGCACAGAGCAATGCATCAGCACTAGTTTAACACCCATTTGTGTATATAATCTCCTAACAAAAATTAATCCTGCTCTCAATTTCCCCCACCCTCCCAGCCACCTTAACACCCTTTGCTGAGTCCCTCACACACACAAAAAAAAACCAAACAACTTACTATGCAGCATGCACTCATATTCCTTGCACAGTAATCAACATAAAAGCCGGTAACATGGAGCTTCTGCCTCCACCTCCGAGACCCTCTTGCAGCCAGTCAGGACAATGGCAAGATGGAGGCAAGGAGATCAGCAACAAGGACATGGGAAAAAGTTTTTGCCCGGAGTTCTGCTTTAATTATGCCTGACCTCTATGTGCTATGTTGTGTGTTACATAATTCTGACAATGACAGTGTTTATTTTTTCAACAGTTGTCCATTGCTGTGTAGTTTGTAACTATGAAATAATGAAACTATGTACTGTAACTAATGAAGCTGTTCTTCAAGGTAGACTTATGGCCCATACACACAATCCGGAAATCGGAGGACAGATCGTCCATTTTTTTTTTTGCATGCTAGTCGCATATTGAAAAGAGGTTACTAAAGTGACGAAAATTCTCGTACGACAGAATAAAAAAATCGGAAGTGATGTCATGTGTTGTAATTTATTTCTATTGTATTTTTGGACGACAACTGTACTGACTAAATGAAAATCGTACGATCTGGTATCATACGAGAAAAATTTTCGTGTTTGTCCGATCAAATAATATCGGATGAATTGTCATGATCGGCTCTCGAAAGCTCTGCTTTAACGATACAATTATTGTACGATCGATTTGAAAGCGGTATTTTTCGCCCGATTTTCGGATCGTGTGTACGGGCCATTAGGCTCCATGCACACTAGCGTTTTTCATGAGCTCAAAAAAAAAAAAAAATGATGGATGAAAAATGCTGATAATAGCAATTTTTGTGCCAGCTTCTAGTAGCTTTTAAAAACAGTTAGAAGCTTTTGGGAGCATTAGCATTTTTTTGCAGTACATGAAGAAAAAAAAAAAGCTCAGAAAAAGCTGCTAGTAGCATTTTAGGAGCATTTAGAAGCAGTTGGGAGCATTCAGCATTTTTTCTGCTGGAAAAACACTAAAAAAACTCTACAAAAACATTTTTTTTCTGCTCCTAGATGCTGAAGCTCAAAAAATGCAAATAGCCTAAAGTAGTGTGCATGGACACATAGGATAACACTATTTAGCTACTGGGGGGCAGAAAAAAATGTTTATAACAGCTTCTAGGAGCTTAAAAAAACGCTGGTATGCATGGAGCCTTATGTTGGCCACACACTTTTATGAAAAATCGTCCGAAATTCGGTCATTTAGACAGTTTGTCTGTTTTTCAGCCAGTTAATGGGCACAAAATCAATAATCGTTGGGACGTTTTTGAGCCGAAAAAATGAAGGACAAGTTTGGAAACTTTCTGCCAAATGAACGATAAATTGAAAGGTTAATGTGTTTTCCGTCCGAACAGTTTGCACTAGGTATATGTAAAAAATGAACAAAAAATGGATTCATTTATGTCCACTGAACGATTTATCAGTCATTACATGATGGCACTGTTGTTTGCTTTCACGGCCGAATATTAGATTTTCAAAAATGGGTTCGGCCGATTTTTCGTATAGTGTATGGCCAGCATTAGGCTGGCCGTAGATAATTCTTTTTTTTTTTCAATCAGCCAGAGGGCTGATTGAAAAATAAACTAATACCCTCATCCACACAAGCAAGGTAGATGGAGGAATGCTCCCTGCTATGCTACCCTGTTTCCCCGAAAATAAGACCTAACGTGATTGTCAGTGATGGCTGCAATATAAGCCCTACCCCCCAAATAAGCCCTACCCCGTTTCCCCGAAAATAAGCCCTACCCTGAAAATAAGACCTACAAGGACTTTAACTAGGGCTTATTTGGGGGGTAGGGCTTATATTGCAGCCATCACCGACAATCACGCTAGGTCTTATTTTGGGGGAAACAGGGTATTGTATTCTGATGGTGGGGACTCCTCTGCTGCTGCCAGAATACACTGATCAGTCCTGTAGCCTATTTGCTGCAGTTGCTGATCAAATTAAAGTTTTCCAACATTCCCATTCAACAGAAGTCGATTGTTAAATCGACTTCTGTTAAACGAGAATGAACATAGATGGATCGAAATTTGGGCAGTCACTGCTGAACCGGCTGCATTTCGATCCATCTATGACCAACTTTAGACAAAGAGATCTATTTATGTATAATGTGTTGTTTTCCTGTCTCAAGCATTTGCTCAGTTGTCATGCCCAATTAATATATTTCCTATGACTGTCAGCTCCATCTAGTGGTGATAATGTGGCATTTTCTTGATTAAGGTATTTTAAGAAAATACTGCATTGTGTGGCCACTATAAGTAGCTGCAGAACGTAGGAAATAGACCCATTAGACACATTTTGAGATCATTCATGGCAGCTGAATGAATGCTTGAGACACTGCACAGCAATTTTTTTTTTTTATAAATAGGCCAAAAAGTGTATATATTCTTTTTTACTTTAATAAAAATGATTTTTTAAGTTTATGTGTGTCTTACTCTGTGTATATATTCTTTTTTACTTTAATAAAAATGATTTTTTAAGTTCATGTGTGTCTTACTCTGTGTATATATTCTTTTTTACTTTAATAAAAATTATTCTTTAAGTGTATGTGTGTCTTTGAGGTCTCTTGATGATAGAATAGTAATTAAGGGGGATTTTGTGGGTACAAAGATTATGACGTGTGTATAGATTATATTACTTTTAGACCATTTTCACACTGGGGTGGTTTTCAGGCGCTTTAGTGCTGGAAATAGCCTCTGCTAAGCGCCTGAAAACCTTTAGGGGTGTTTAAGGGGTGCTTTTCAGCCGCTAGCGGGGCTCTTTCAACCCCAAAGAAGGGGTTAAAAGACTCCCAATGGGCACTTCCTTTAGCACTGGAAATAGCCTCTGCTAAGTGCCTGAAAACCGCCTCCCATTCATTCAAGTGTGACTTTTCACACTCGGGCGGTGCGCTTGCGGGACGTTCCGAAAAGTCCTGCAAGCAGCATTTTTAGGGCGGTTTGGAAGCGCTGTATTTAGGGCTACCTAAACATCCTGCCTATTGGGATTTTGTAACCCCTTCTTTGGGGTTAAAAGAGCCCGCTAGCGGCCAAAAAGCGCCACTTAAACACCCCTAAATGTGCGCTTTAGCATTACGCGGCCAAGGCTCCAGTGTGAAAGGTATCTTAGGCTAAGATTCCACTAGTATGCCCATTATTTAGTGCAATGTAGCCACCGTGGCACGTGACACACATACCCACGAAGCATTCTGTTGCTTTATTCCTTTTTTTTCCACATGACACTTTAATTCCTTTCCACCACTAGATATCCTCAGTATTCTGGGTTAAATCACTCATATTATCATGTAACCGGAAAGATTGAGGACATCCTGTGAGTGCAAGCCTTCATGTATCATGTAGCTGAACTTTAAGGTGTTGGGGCATCAGCTAGGTACCATTTAATGTACTTTTAATGAAGTGTTTCCCACTTATGGCTGCTGCTTCCTTCCTTAGGCTGGATTCACACCTATGCATTTTTAGTGCTTTTTGCATTCTGCAGATTTGCACTACAGTCCATTTAACATGGTTTCCTATGGAACACGTTCTGTAGTGCAAATCTGCAAAATGGAAAAAGAACTAAAAATGCATAGGTGTGAATCCAGCCTAAGAACAATTAGATTTAAGCATCCTCTGACAGTAATGTAAGAGCTGAAATTCTGTGGCTGAAACTGATAACGGCGTGGAAATGTCTTGTATTCTTTTCAAAGAATACAGAGTACTCTGTGATTGGACAAGGGGTGCATTAACATCACTATTTCCCTTTGTCCAATTACAGAACACCGAAGACATTTTATGAATGGAGGAGCTGCAGAGTGAGCGACATGCTATGATTGCTGTACTCCAACCAGCTCTGATCATCAGTTTCAGCGGTGGAAGCTCAGCGCTTACACCCTTGTCAGGGGGTGCATGAATTTAACGGTTTGCAGGAAGGAAACAGCAGTCATGAGCAGGGCCCACATCATTAGAGGTACGTTAATGGTACTTAGCTCATGCCCAAATATTGTTTTTGCCTAGAGTTCAGCTTTAAGGGGGCAACACCACAGCACTCTGCACTTACATACAATGATGTAGAACAAGGGGTCTCAAACTGGTGGCCCTCCAGCTGCAAAACTACAAGTCCCATGAGGCATTGCAAGGCTGACAGTTACAAGCATGAATCCCACAGGCAGAGGCATGATGGGACTTGTAGTTTTGTAACAGCTGGAGAGCTGCCAGTTTGAGACCTCAGAAGATCACTGACCTCATTAAACTAGCACCACTCCCTATATCGCTGAGGTCTGCCCAGCACTGGTGAAAAGGAAGAGGAGTGGACTCTGTGTACCATCTGACTGGCTTGAATATATATATGAAAAAGGTTCGGATTTAAAAAAAAATGTAAATACACATTGAAGGATGCGCCAGTGGGAGGAACCCTTTGTTGGGCTTTAAAGAGTAACTCCACTTTTGGTGAGAAAAGTTAACAAACTTTGTTGCAAATTCCTACCTTTTGTTATTCTGAAGAAATATATGTGTCTTCGTCTGTGTTCATGTGCAGAGTTAATCTGTATGGAAGTGAAGTTATAATTATCAATCAGCTGTTGCATCTGCAGGGTTCTAATGAAGAAAGTGGCAGGATCTGTATCCCTTTAGATGTGATTTTTTTTTTTTTGCCTTTGGGAGCGTCGCACCAAAAATGACATTTTTGTTACAGAGGATGCCCAAAATCTGACTTGTATCTTAGTGCAGACTTCTGAGAAAATCAGTAAGCCAATCACACAAGCAGGAAATTATGTTTCTGGGGGGGGGCATACTGTATAGCGGGGATATGCAATTAGCGGACCTCCAGCTGTTGCAAAACTACAAGTCCCATCATGCCTCTGCCTCTGGGTGTCATGCTTGTGGCTGTCAGAATCTTGCTATGCCTCATGGGACTTGTAGTTCTGCAACAGCTGGAGGTCCGCTAATTACATATCCCTGCTGTATACCATCTGTGTACAGAACACCTCCAGGTAGCCATATTGCATTTCATTGTACATAAAATGACAGCACTGCAGATTGAAAAGGAAGGGCGATTTTTAATAACATTCAATTACAATATGACCTGTGTAGCAATTGTAAATGCTATATTATTTTTTTTAATCTGCTTCTTTTTTCCCCATGAAAGTAGAGTTACCCTTTCAATTCTCCCTCCTGCATGTTAAAATCAGATATAACATTTACCATCAACAATAACAGTGATGCTAATGTTCCTGCTACAGAAAAAAAAAACAAACAATCAGTGACACATTATATATTCTTTCACATAGTTCTTTAAATAACCAAACCAGATGCAGAAATCATGGTATTCTGCATGACCTAGTTACGTGCACCTGGTACACTACACAGACAATGGAACAGCTCTGGGAAATTCCCTCAATATGACAATGAACAAGATCACAAGGATGCTTTGAATAGTCCTATCTGGGAAGGGCTGCCTTTCTGGCCCCACGCCAATACTGAATACACCACTGAGCCAAGGAGTACATGCGTTATACATACAAAACCACTTCCAGTTCAAGTCTTGTTTGGAAGTTTGACAATCTCAGCAGCTCAGCAAGCCCTGGTCAGCAGAGGCAGGGGGACTCAGGAACTGGCTGGATCAACCAGGTTTATTACATGTTAGGAAGAGAAGGATTTCACAGCACAAGCACTGTGCTGTTATACATGCCTTAACCACTTGCTTACTGGGCACCTAAACCCCCCTCCTGCCCAGACCAATTTTCAGCTTTTTAGCGCTGTCACTCTTTGAATGACAATTGCGCGGTCTGGTGGGCACTAATAGGCGGCACTGGTGGGCACAAATAGGCGGCACTGGTGGGCACAAATAGGCGGCACTGGTGGGCACAAATAGGCGGCACTGAAGGGCACAAATAGGCGGCACTGAAGGGCACAAATAGGCAGCACTGAAGGGCACAAATAGGCGGCACTGAAGGGCACAAATAGGTGGCACTGAAGGGCACAAATAGGTGGCACTGAAGGGTGGCAGTGATGGGCACTGATCGGCACTGGTAGGTGACACTGATAGGCAGCACTGCTAGGTTACACTGATGAGGCACTGACTGACACCACTGGTGGGCATTGATAGGTGGCATTTGTGGGCACTGATAGGTGGCACTGATTGCTGCCACTTACTGTGGGCACCGATTGTTGGCACTGGCAGGCGGTACTGTACAGTACGGTACAGAGCCTCTTCCTCTTCGGGACCGATGTCCCTTAAAACAGAAGCCGGTGATTGGCTTTTTTTCACCTCACGCTGTCAGCGTGAGAAGAAAAAAAGAAACGATTACCGATCCTCTGTTTACAGGGGGAGGGGGGGGAACGGCCCCTTACTCTGATCTGTGATCACCCGAGTCTCATTGACTCGGGTGATCACAGCACGACGTCAATAGACGTACTCCTGGCAAAGCAGATCTGCGCTGTAGCCGTTATTTGGCTATAGCGCGGATCTGAAGCAGTTAAAGGAATGCATAAAAAAAAAAACCTTCTGAGTGCAGTCCCCCCAAGCCCCCCTAAATACTTACCTAAGCTAAATCTCAATCTAGAGCTGTGCATGACCGTAACAGCTCTCTCGGCTTTCTCCCTCCTCACAGGCTCAAAGACATCAGGCTTACAATAAAGCATCATTTCATATGCAGAGGCCACCTTGATTAAAAATGACATTACAACAAATAAAGGATTCCTGTAGTGACAGACTACTTAACCTTCTGCTGAAAATGCTAGTTGCCTGTCTGCCATATCTCCAGCAAAAACAAAAATCATCCCTTGCAGTGGGGCTGCCCCAACACTGTTTGGGTTAAAGGCTCATTTAAGTTGAGGGTACTGGAAGTTAAAGATAAAGGAGTTTTACCTACCAGCACTCTCCCGGCTCTCTCCTTTTCTCCTCTATGCTCAAATGGCGGGCTGTCCCTTGGTGTCCTCAAGTCCAGTGCAGAGCTATGGGCTTTGCTTTGTACTTGATGATGTAAGAGGGCATGAAACCACTGGAGTGTAGAGAAGAGGCTACGAGGACCAGCCTAGAGGGAGCTGGAGGGAGCAGAGATCAGCTAAAAAGTCTAGGTCTAGGGGGGCCACAAAAAGCAATTTTACTTACTGTACCTAAACCTCCTCTAACAGGCTTCCTCTACATTGCTAGACTGGTCCCTATAGCCTCTTCTCCCCTATGCACCAGTGGTCACGGGTCCTCATATGTCTTCAAGTACAAAGCAGAGCCTGTAGCCCTGCATTGGATGTGAAAATGGAGAGGGATAGTGCACCACCAGAGTGTAAGGCAGAAAAGGAGAGCGCCGGCTGCCAGGGGAGCAGAGAAGTAGGTAAGTAAAGCTTCTCTTTGCAGTTCCCTAGACCTAAACAAGTATTTAATCAAAAAATGGGGGGGTGGCAAACCAACGACAAGGATGGGAAGGCCAGCAGGAGCTTCCTTACCTTATCAATCCAGCGATCAGCGATGCGATTCAGACCTGCATTCTGCCAGCCAGCGAGTAGACTGAGAGCCGAGGGGGATGGATGCAGAGATGGCGCAGGCCGACACAAGGGGCAGCTGCAGCCTAATTACGGGTGTGAGGCAGATTCGTGGCAGGCAGAGAAGGATCCTGGCTGCTGCTCCTCACTGCGGGGGCCAATGCATCTCCTCCCGGGCGAATAGGAAGTGGGTCCTGAGACCCGGAGCTGATTGGCTGGGAGTCCTAAGACTCGGGTCTCAGGAGCTGCTTCTTCTCCTGATTGGCCGGGAGGAGAATCAGGAAGACAATAGCGAATATTAATTCAATATCGTCACACACTGGGTGGGCTTTGGGCGTAGTGCTCTGCGTCCCCCCGAGCCCACCCTTTTTTGAAGTAAAATAGAGCCCCAGGCTCTAATAATGTGCTTCAAAAAAAAAAAAAAAAAAAAAAAAAAAAAAAGAAAAAGCACATTGGGATCCATGCGTCCGGCACCCTGCATGTAGATTAGGGGGCCGGATGTATGGATTGGGGAGGTGGCGGCTGTGCACCCCCTATGGACGGGCTGCCACTGCATTTAACCCTTGCATTAGGGAGAAGGAGGAACGTTTTACCTGTCCCTGGAGATGGGCTTTAAGTAGTTTCAGTGTCACTAACAAAGAACAAGTATCAAGAGTTCTGTCATAAAGAGACCCAGAGCAAAGAAGCAGTCCAGGGTTTCTGACTCCATTCCTGGTCAGAGACTCAGGAAATACTACACTCAGAAACAGCTAAGCAACTAGCATTTTCAGAAGGAATTTACCAATTGCAGCCAATATACTTCTTTCAGTACAGGTTTCCCTTAATAAAGCCAGAGCTATAGACAGCTGAACCTTTCTTTATAGCTCAAAATGTATTGTATAAATTGAGCTTGAGGCCCCCTGCACCCAGTCTCAAACATCCCTTCTGGTCAGAGAGGTCCCTATCACATTAAAGAGGGCTGGTTCACATCTGTATGGTATGTTTTAAGTCTGTTGTATTTTACATGCGTTTTTGTTTTTACTATTGAACTCTGTATAATGTGCGTTTTCATGAAAGCTCATGCTTTATTTAGTACATGTATCTTCCTGCAGTTTATATAATGCTACAAATGCTAGGAAAGTAAAATAATTATTTATTCAAATATTACACTAACAAAGAAAAAAATAGATGGCATACATCAGCCCTAACACACACCTTTAAAAGAGATGTATGGTTTTGTTTTTTTAAGATTTATACTTACCTAGGAGGATGATGAATCTTTCCCCTGCCGGCTCTAACACTGAGAACCGAGCGATCAAACACCGCTGATCATTCAGTTCTCAGAGCTCCCTGAGCAGAAAACTGGTGACTGTCAATCAGCAGCTGTCTGCTCTGTCCCCTGCACTCACTGGAGCGCTGGGCTGTGGGGGCGGGAGTGGCTGGCTCAGGCTCTCAGCGGCTTGCTCAGAGGCTGAGACAGGTGCTGTAGCTTCAGTCCACTGTCTAATGAAAGTCAGAATGAACTGCACTCCTGTGATCCACAGGAGAAGTACGGCCAAACTAGCTTTGGTTGTACTTCTTTAATTTAGCAGAGGATTAGATTTGATTTTCAGTCACATAACGTTTGTTCTTTAGTTCTATAGAACATTCGATGATACCATCAGTGACTGCACACATTTTGTATGAAAGGCCTTAAACATTTTATTCGATTGCCATGACAAAGTTGTGAATTTTAATATTGAATTTCAGGATGGACAGCACTGATTGTGATTTGGATTGGGAATCACGTTCACAGGTAGAATTTCAATCAATCACATAAGAGACAAGAAAAATGTTCCATTCTTTAATTTTGCTCTTCACTGCAGTTGAAAACAATCATCAATTTTACCAAATTAACCATTAGCAAATCAAATTTTTTGAAATTGACTGTTTTTTGAACAAAATTCTACCAGTGTATGGCTAGCTTTAGGCAGCTGTGTGTAACAAGCAGCACATAGTATAAGTTCCTCCTACCTGAGGCTGTTCTATGGTGGAGCAGATCACTCAGATATGATAATAAAGTCTTCCCAACACATAACATGTTGATCTGTTAGAATCAATCCAGAGCTCCTCCTTCTATATCTGACCTTCTGGACATTTCCAGTAGGTCATGATGGACCCTACTTCTAAAGCCTCATACACATGATCAGATTTTTGGACGACCCTTCATCTGTTTTTTGTTGCATGCTAGTCTCATGTCGAAAGTGAAGAGGTTACCCACCATACGAAAATTCTCGCTTGACGGAATTCAACTTCAGAAGTGATGTAATGTGTTGAATTGTTTTGTATGTATTCTTTCGTTTCTGAGCATGCGTAGTCTTGCTCTTACGATTTTTTCCGGATGAAAACCATACTAATTTTACGAAAATTGGACATTGGGGTTGATTTACTTACACTGGAGAGTGCAAAATCTAGTGCAGCTGTGCATGGTAGCCAAGCAGCTTCTAACTTCAGCTTGTTCAATTAAGCTTTGACAAAAAAACAGGGAAGCTGATTGGTTTCTATGCACAGCTGCACCAGATTTTGCACTCCCCAGTTTTAGTAAATTAAGCCCATTGTGTTTACGTACAAATAAAATGTTATAGTCTAGACATCCAGCTTTTATCGTACAAAAAAAAAAAATCGGAATTGGCTGTCGAAACCACCATACAAACGATCCGAAAAGCGGCAGATTGTTCGTCGGACGAAATTTTACTTCAGATTTTCATATCGTGTGTACGGGGCTTAAGACTCGCTATGCACGACACAATCTGAACATATAATCTTTGTACAATAGACTTTATATCTACCAAATTCTGTAATATGAGGAACTACCTAAACTATCCAATTAATTTGTATCCAATCAGGCAGACCCTTGCACTACACACTTGTTGGTAGATTTAACGATGACCATACACTTTTTGATTTTATTATCCAAACAATCAGATTGGAAATGATCAAATTGGCAAATATTCAAACAGCCATAACTTCCCTTGAGATTGATTTAGACTCAAATACAGATTGGAGTTAATCAAACTGAGTCAATCAGTCAGGACAGCACTGAGATGCTTTGCTGATGAATACAGTTGTATTTCCACTGATCAGATTATGAGATTGCATGATGGAAGTAGAGATCTGATCGATACATTATGACCATATCGTCCAACTATCAATCGAAACCCACTTCCCCATGTGTGGCATATTGAACAATTGGGTTGTCGACCATGGATTGATTATTCTTAGCGGGAAAGATCAGTCAGAAAGGGGACTGATTATTTATTACTTAAGTGTGAAAAGTCACCGTAAGGAGATTGTACAATCAGATTGTGTGTGTGATATGACACCTTCTACTCATTGTATTAACCTGCTTTCCTCTTATAATATAAACCTGTCATTGTGCATGACTCTTTTTTCATTTATTTTTTTTTTTTATGTAAATGTAAATGTGAGCACCTGTTTACCTAAAACATAGAATGTATCAACCTGCCAGGTATGTGATTGCAATGTACAGTACAGATCTATTGTTCTCTCCAGCAGGCACACTAGAGAGCAGCAAGCAGTTAGCTTTGTGCTGATGCAACATAAGACTTTATAGCCCTGGGACGTGACTATGGCAGCAGTAGCCAGGACCCAGCCAGCAATGTCATGGCAATCCATGGTGGTCTATTGTAGAATCATCATATTAACCCCTTGTGTGATGAGCCTGTAGGTGGGCTCAGGGGCAGATGACATCACTGATTATTATCACACACACCCTGATTTTATAGCAAATCTACTTTCCACCCAGCAGTCCCTGGTGACCAATCACTCTGGCAATAGACTATTGCATGCGATCCACGTAGTATTCCATGGCAGGCAAACTCACTCTAATTCAGCCACATGGCAAGAACGTCGAGGGCAGAGCGAATTATTCCTAGCTTAGTGCCAGCCAGTGATCATGCCAGTTCAGTGCCAGGTTACTCACTGTTGTGGTGGAGAACTTCCTGATGAACTGATTGGCAGCCCACAGCATGTTTAATAAGTGGTCAGCACAGCGTCCCACAATGACACGTAAATAGAAGAGGAGAGATGGAGCGCACACAACCACCAGGATCACTGCAGCAAACAACAAGGACCAAAGCCAGCTAAACTCCGCCCACAAGACACACGCCACGCCCACCTGTCATCTTTCCACGCTATAGACGGGGATTAGGTACCGCCCACCTTTCCTCAGATCGGGATTGCGTTTGACGTAAACCACGCCCTTTCACCTTTCTTTCTAGTGTCAGCCCGGTGGCCACGCCCATGTGTCATTTAAGGTCCTTTAAGGAACCTGCGGCAGCTTGGATGCGGCTCTGCTACGGGGGACGTGTGATCACGGGAATGCTCCCTCCCCCGGGCATATACTCTTCTCTTTTTGTAGTACAGATTTACATGTAATGCAATGGCAGACAAATATGTATATAAAAACAGGGTGCTAGTATGTTACCATAGTCATAGTGTTGCCAACTGCCAGTATTTGTACTGGCAACCAGTAAAAAATGGGCAGTACATTTTTCTCCTGTCAGTAAATGCCAGTGACAGGAAAAGGTTGCCAGTAAAAAATATGGCTGTGACGCTCGGCTTGCATGGTTCTGGTCCAGAGCGGGCCAAGGAAATATGTTTTTTGCCCTAATATCTACCTTAAATCAAATTGCTAATTGCATGTTGTACTTGTTTATAGCCTAAATACTGAAATTTGCAATTAATACTGCAGTTTTGTAACTTTTGGAAATACTGTAAAAACCGTGGCTGTGTCAGTAAATTTTGGGTGCTGTGTCAGTAAATTTTTATCTGGTAGGTTAGGTAGGCAACACTGGTCATAGGTCATAGGTGTGCACAGCCCATTGCATTAGGGTGTGCACCAGGGATGGGGAGGCAGGTGAGGCAGTGCCTCACCTGTCATGAACATACAATTTTTTTTTTTTTTAAACGATCGAGCTTCGAGGGTTGTAGCTCGGCGACCTCGGGTCACAGAGACCCCAAATTTGGGGGGAAGGTAGCTGAAGTCCTACACCACCACTGGTCATTTAAGGCTCCTGGGACCTATGGTTCCGAAGATATGGGGCTCCTTGCGCAGCCTGTCAGAAGCTACATACAGAGTGGCCAGTTTAAATACAAGCTGGCACACTCTGCAGCAGACTGAGAGGATGAGCTTATAGTGCCTCTCACTTCTTGTCAGAGGCACTGAGCTCAATGGACAGCTTGGAGTCCTGGACCAATGGTAAAGTACCATTGGCCCCAGCTGTTCAATAAAAATGCTACAGTGGAGGCACGCCTCTCACTGCAGTGTCATAGAAGGGGCATGTGTCTAAAAGACAAATGCTCCCTTCAAGCCCAGCCCTCTTAACTAGAAGGAAAAAACATGGGTTTATGGGTATTTAGTTTACCCATAATCCCATGTTTTTCTCTTATAGTTAAGAGGGAGACTGAGAATCTTTTACTGCTGAAAAGGTACTATTTTTTAATCAAGATAAATCATATATTATTATGCTATATGTTATAACATAATCATTAATTGTTTATCTATTTACTGATAAAATGCTGGTTTGAAGTTATAAATTCAAACTTCAGTAATTTGTCTGTTAAGCCACCTGCTTGAGTACAGTTTTTAAAAATATTGTAAATTACCTTAAAAACAATATATAATAATTATTTGTATATTACTTATGGTAATTAACCCCTTGCCACCCAGGCCAATTCTGACACTTCTCCTACATGTAAAAATCATCTTTTTTTTTTGCTAGAAAACCACTCAGAACCCCCGAATATTATATATATATTTTTTAGAAGACACCCTAGGGAATAAAATGGCAGTTGTTGCAACTTTTTATGTTACACAGTATTTGTGCAGCAATTGTTCAAACACATTTTTATTATTTTTTTAAAGAAACTGTTTCATGAATAAAAAAACACTAAAGTTAGCCAGATTTTTTTTCTAACGATCGCGACGTATGTAACCTGTGTGTATCTGGCTCTGATGCTAGCCAGTGCCTCACCAGTAACTGACCTCACCGCACGTTCTTGGTGTGCACCTTAATGCTCAAAAACATGCATGTGTATATACAGGAGCATCTCATAAAATTAGAATATCATCAAAAAGTTAATCTATTTCAGTAATTCAATTCAAAAAGTAAAACTCATATATTATATAGATTCATTACATACAGATTGATATTTTGTAAGCAATACTTTCTATTCATTTTGATGATTATGGCTTACAGCTAGTGAAAACCCAAAATTCACTATCTCTGAAAATTTGAATATTCAATAAGACCAATAGAAAAAGGATTTTTAATACAGAAATGTTGGCTACCTGAAAAGTATGTCCTTGTACATTATAGTATGCACTCAATACTTGGTCGGGCTTCTTTTGCATGAATTGCTGCATCAATGCGACGTGGCATGGAGGCGATCAGCCTGTGGCACTGCTGAGGTGTTATAGAAGCCCAGGCTTTGATAGCGGCCTTCAGCTCGTCTGCATTGTTGGATCTGGTGTTTCTCATCTTCCTCTTGACAATACCCCACAGATTCTCTATGGGGTTTAGGTCAGGCGAGTTTGCTGGCCAAACAAGCACAGTGATACCATGATCAATAAACGAGGTATTGGTACTTTTGGCAGTGTGGGCAGGTGCCAAGTCCTGCTGGAAAATGAAGCCAGCGTCTCTATAAAGCTGGTCAGCAGAGGGAAGCATGAAGTGCTCTAGAATTTCCTTTCAAAGAGGGCGGTGGTTGTTTGCACCCCCCCCCCCCAAAAAAAAAAAACACCAGCCGCCACTGGTCTTATGTAATATTAAAATCTTCTGAGATACAGAATTTTGGGTTAAGCCATAATAATCAAAATTAAAAAAAAAGAAATGCTTGAAATATATCACTCCGTGTGTAACGCATCTAAATATAATATATTCGTTCCGCTTTTTGAATTGAATTACTGAAATAAATTAACTTTTTGATGCTATTCTAATATTATGAGATGCACCTGTATATACTGACGGTGTCAGTAGAGCAGTTTTGGGTGGTATCCAAAACGGAAAAAAAAAAATTTGCCTTTAGTTATAATTTATATAAAGCAGCAGTCATCAAATGGCGGCCCGCAGTTCGGGCACGGACCGAGCGACACTCTTGCCCAGGCCGCCAGTGTAGTATCAGTCACTGCTTTGCTGGAACTGTGGGTTTCCCAGCAACCAGTGACATCGCATATGTGTGCCCCGCCTCCTGACCGCGGCTCTCGCTCCCGGTCTTCTGTAAGAAGAGCACCCGGCTGGGTGTGACATCACGTGCGTGCTCCGACCTGCCCCCTGCTCCCTGCTCCTGGCTCCTGACTCTCACTTGCGACATATATCTCGCAAATTCCGCCCCACTGCAGCTTGTGCTGACTGCTCTTGAGCTCAAGGTATGCGGGGCACATTTTTCCTAAGCTGCACACTGATGGGCATAATTTGTTAATTTGTTAATTTGCAAATGCGTGCAGACTAAACCCCTGTTTTTAACGCGTTCTGTTAGACAGGTCAATTTGGCTGTCTGCGAGTTGGTGGTAAGTAGGCTTTGGTTTTTTCCTGGGCATTCCCCAGGCTTTGTTTGCATCTGTTTGTAGCCCTCCAAAGCCGCTTACTGCGATAGCCAGCTATAAATGTAGGCGGTGGCAAGTTTTTTGAGATCACCTTGGTGTGTTTATTGGTCCAGAAACGCACCAGCACCTTTGCAGCCATGGTGCTATTTGCTGGGTGTCTGGTGTGCTTCTGTACCTTTAAGAAGGGATGGGCTGCCCTTCAGTCCACCTGCCAGCATTTATCCATCAGAATGCATGTGCCTCCACTGTGGGGACACTCATATTTTAGTGTTAGGACCACAGATATCAGGGTGCCGTGACGAGGCTTTGTGGCTTACGCATGCATTTGCAAATTCGTGCGGACTAAACCCCTGTTTTTAACGCGTACTGTTAGACAGGTCAATTTGGTTGTCTGCGAGTTGGTGGTAAGTAGGCTTTGGTTTTTTTCTGGGCATTCCCCAGGCTTTGTTTGCATCTGTTTGTAGCCCTCCAAAGCCGCTTACTGCGATAGCCAGCTATAAATGTAGGCGGTGGCAAGTTTTTTGAGATCACCTTGGTGTGTTTATTGGTCCAGAAACGCACCAGCACCTTTGCAGCCATGGTGCTATTTGCTGGGTGTCTGGTGTGCTTCTGTACCTTTAAGAAGGGATGGGCTGCCCTTCAGTCCACCTGCCAGCATTTATCCATCAGAATGCATGTGCCTCCACTGTGGAGACACTCATATTTTAGTGTTAGGACCACAGATATCAGGGTGCCGTGACGAGGCTCTGTGGCTTACGCATGCATTTGCAAATGCGTGCGGACTAAACCCCTGTTTTTAACGCGTACTGTTAGACAGGTCAATTTGGTTGTCTGCGAGTTGGTGGTAAGTAGGCTTTGGTTTTTTCCTGGGCATTCCCCAGGCTTTGTTTGCATAATTTGTTAAGGGGCACTCTGATGGCCAAAATTTGTTAAGGGGCACACTGATGAGCATAATTTGTTGTGCCCATCAGAGTGCCCCTTAATATAAAATGTGCCCATTAGCTTGACCCTTAACATAAAATATGCCCATCAGAGTGCCCCTTAACATAAAATAAGGGGCATGTTGATGGGCACATTTTATGTTAAGGGGCACTCTGATGGGCATATTTTATGTTAAGGGGCACTCTGATGGCCATATTTTATTTTAAGAGCAACACTGATGAGCACATTTTATGTTAAGGGGCACACAGATGGGCATATTTTTGTTGTGCCCATCAGAGTGCCCCTTAACATGTGCCTGTAACGAAACGTCCCACACTCTGCTTGAGTGCTTTCGTCATATACCGCTTCCTCCCAGTCTGAATATAGATATCAGATATTCCAACTGCTAATAACAACAAACAAGACAATACTCATTTGGTAACCAGAAACCTAGTTAACATGAGCTAGTTATCTAATCATTTACCCAGACTAGGTGACTCAGAGATATGACCTTTCAGGGTAGACTTGCCGTCTCCTCACTCCCAACTTACAATACACATAATTATAAACACATCCCCCAATAGTTTGCTAGGAGACAAAGGTGTGAGCACAATAAACTATTGGGTGAAAGAGCACGGCTTTCCAGATCTAATTAATCAGCATTCCTTTCACATACATCTGTCCACTGAGTCCCAAGCTGGCAGAGACCATCATGGCCTCCTTAATAATGTCCTTTTGCATTACATAAAAGAATATCTTCCTAAATGCCAGGGCCCATAGTCGGTAGGCAAGAGGCTAGCATTCAGTCCCCTCCAAAAGCCTCTGTCCCGGGTGAGTCTGTCACAGTGCCCATCAGCATGCAAGCTTATTTTATGTTAAGGGTCACGCTGATGGGCATATTTTATGTTAAGGGTCATGCTGGTGGGCATATTTTATGTTAAGGGGGACTCTGATGGGCACAACAAAAAATGCTCATCTGCGTGCCCCTTAACATAAAATGTGCCCATCAGTGTTACTCTTAAAATAAATTATGGCCATCAGAGTACTCCTTAACATAAAATATGCCCATCAGAGTGCCATCAGAGTGCCCCTTAACATAAAATATGCCCTTTAGCGTGACCCTTAACATAAAATATGCCCATCAGAGTGCCCCTTAACATAAAATAAGGGGCATGTTGATGGGAACATTTTATGTTAAGGGGCACTCTGATGGCCATATTTTATTTTAAGAGCAACACTGATGGGCACATTTTATGTTAAGGGGCACGCAGATGGGCACATTTTGTTGTGCCCATCAGAGTGCCCCTTACCATAAAATGTGCCCATCAGCATGCCCCTTATTTTATGTTAAGGGGCACTCTGATGGGCACATTTTATGTTAAGGGGAAATCTGATGGGCACATTTTATGTTAAGGGGCATGCAGATGGGCACATTTTTTGCTAAGGGGCAAGCTGATGACCACATTTTATGTTAAGGGGAAAGCTGACGGTTACATTTTATGTTAAGGGGCAAGCTGATGGCCCCATTTTATGTTATTGGGCACTCTGATTGGCACAATTTATGCTAAGGGGGAAACAAATGGGGACATCTGATGTAAGGGGACACTGACAGGAATGCCTGATGTAAGGTGGCACTGTGATAGGGACACCTGATGTAAGGTGGCACCATGATAGGGACACCTGATGTAAGGTGGCACTGTGATAGGGACACCTGATGTAAGGTGGCACCATGATAGGGACACCTGATGTAAGGTGGCACTGTGATAGGGACACCTGATGTAAGGTGGCACTGTAATAGGGACAACTGATGTAAAGGGGCACTCTGATGATCACACCTGATCTAAAGGGCACTCTGATGGGCACATCTGATGTAAGGAGGCACTCTTATGTTGACAACTACTCTAAGGGGGCACTCTGACAAGGACACCCTATGTAAGGGGGCACTGTGATGGGGGAACCCTACATAATGGGGCACTCGGACCTCGGCCCAAAGAAAATTTTAGCGACTGGACCTCCTTGAATTTGAATTCAAGACCCCTGATATACAGCTTTTCATTGCGGAAAGCTATAGTACAGCTACTATGAATGGAGGTGGGGGGTGGAAAGAGTGGGCATGGTCAGAACTCTTGACGAGTGCCTACAGCAGGCACTGAAAGATTACCACTGCAGGGGCATGGGGAAAAGGAGGCAGAGGACTGAAGGTTTAAAGTTGTTCTAAACTGTAAAGATTTTGTATCTTAATGCATGCTTGGCATTAAAGTGGAAGTCCATGCAAAAACTAAAATCCCTGCATCTATAGCCACCAACATTCTACACTAACTTATCTAGCCCTGAAAAGAAAAAATCAGTATACATACATTTTTTGCAGGTAATCTGACTCAATCTCCAGCAGCGGAAGCTCTGCTGAATACATGTCCGACAACGGCTGTGAAATGAATGGTAAGTGACGTCACCCATAGAGTTACTATGGGGCCTCCGTTGACGGATGCGTCCTCTGCAACTGCCCACACAGCGAAGCCGCGGCTGACAGCTCGGTGTGGGATCAGAGCTTCCGCCACTGGAGATTGGGTCGGATCGCCTGCAGAAAAGTTATGTATACTGATTTTTTCTTTTTAGGGCTAGAGAGGTTAGTGTTAGAATGCTGGTGGCTATAGATGCAGGGACTTTAGTTTTCGCATGGACTTCCACTTTAAGATAAAAAGCTTTCCAGTGTCTGTTCCCCCACTACCCCCTCCCTCACATTTATCTGACTCCTGTACCAATCCATCGCTGTGCAAGGCTGTAGGTCTTCTTTCCCGTCTCTGCTGTCACAAGCTTTGCTCCTGCTGCTGTCTCTCAAAGCCATGACAAGTGAGCCGAGCCATGTTCAGTGTCAATGGAAGCACACAGCCCAGTTCAGGAGCAGGGGCGGATCCAGGGGGGGGGCAACGGGGCAATTGCCCCCTCTGAGAAATGCAGGTGACTGAGAGCAGGGTGTGTGAGAGAGCCGCCGGGCGGCTCAGTGACTGAGAGAGCCGCTGGGCGGCTCAGTGACTGAGAGAGCCGCTGGGCGGCTCGGTGACTGAGGGAGCCGCTGGGCGGCTCCGTGACTGAGAGAGCCGCTGGGCGGCTCCGTGACTAAGAGAGCCGCTGGGCGGCTCGGTGACTGAAGGAGCCGCTGGGCGGCTCGGTGACTGGGGGAGCCGCTGGGCGGCTCGGTGACTGAGAGAGCCGCTGGGCGGCTCCGTGACTAAGAGAGCCGCTGGGCGGCTCGGTGAATGAGGGAGTAAGTGAGGGAGCCGCCGGGCGGCTCCATAGGCGAGGGAGAGCCGCCGCTCAATGTGTTTGTGGGCGGGCTGCTGCCTGCTGACCAATCAGGGAGCCGGTGGGCGGGGGAGCAGAGAGATGACATCATCTCTCGGCGCCCTCCCTGCATCCCTGCAGTTCAACTTCCCCCCCTCCATGCAGGCAGCTGTGGCAGCAGAGAGATTACATCATCTCTCTGCTGTCTGTCTCTGGGACACAAGAGACCACCTTAGCAGGTGGCAAGTGACAGGCGACGTGGCAAGTGACAATCCGCAACATGTGGCAGGCTACGTGGCAAGTGACATGGCAAGTGACAATCCGCAACGTGGCAAGTGAAAATCTGCATCTGGTGACAGGCGACGTGGCAAGTGACAATCTGCAACGTGGCAGGCGACGTGGCAAGTGACAATCTGCATCTGGTGACAGGCGACGTGGCAAGTGACAATCCGCAACGTGGCAGGCGACGTGGCAAGTGACAATCCGCACAGTGGCAGGCGACGTGGCAAGTGACATGGCAAATGACAATCTGCAACGTGGCAGGCGACGTGGCAAGTGACAATCTGCATCTGGTGACAGGCGACGTGGCAAGTGACAATCTGCATCTAGTGACAGGTGATGTGGCAAGTGACACACTCGGGGCTCCCACTGATTCTGTATTATGGTGAGTTAAACTATTTAATTTTTTATAACAATGTAATTATGGTAATAATGCGCTTCAATCATCCTGACACCATAACAACCATGGTGCCGTGATGATTGAAGCGCCAACACCAGCCATTTCCCCGATAAATGTACCCCAAAAAAATATATTTTCTGGCAGTGCCCCTCCCGAGACTAGACTCTGGATCCGCCCCTGTTCAGGAGTGAGTCTGTATGTGTAACCCCATAGTAAGCAGCCCTTTTCCTAAAGGTGGATGCACCCAGAAATCACACCTCTGCTGAGCCCGTCGTCTAGAAATGACAATGGTCAGTGCAGCGATTATGCTTATAAGAGCAGACATTTTTAATGAGAGGCCTCAGAGGAAATGATATCCGATTCCATTAAGCAAACAAAAAAAAAAAAACACACACTCACTGGAACGCATGTATAAAAAAGCATGGCAATGAAGTGAAAAACATAATGCATTAAAAATGCATGTATTAACATGCCAAAAATTCATGTGTTGTGGAGTAAACAAGCCCTTAGGGCAATTGTAAAATGCAGGTCTCTGCATGAGGCACACAGAAAACAATTGTTTTTTATGTGCCCTGTTCACACCAAACGCTGGAATCATGTGTGGTGCAGAGCTGTGAGGGAACATTCAGCATGTCTGCATTTTCTGTACCACACCACACATAAGCATATGTAAAACACATATAGATGTGCATAAAGGCAACACAACTGAAAGAAAAAAAAAAGAAACAAATGGCCAGTATTTTTTTTATTTAAATGTATTTTTATTTGAAAAATCTATGAATATGATTCAACATTGTATACATTAGGACATTTCAAATTTAGCCTTGAAGAGGTCATATCTAGTGTGAACAAAAATGTGACCAGTGATACCATCACGTACTGTAGTAAACAAGGTCACAAATTCTTCTTCAGAGAAGTCATTCAGTCATAGTATACAATGTACATGTAAAGGTTTAATTGTACTCTTCTGGCAACATGCCAGAGAGGTAGATTTCTTCCTTCGACATAAACAGAAGCAAACAGATGGAAAAATTAGGAAGTATCCCCAGTATATACTCTACAAAGAGGCATTGTGGTAGACCCAGGCATCCCACCAGTGACGGCCCGTCCATAGGGGGCGCACAGGTGCCACCCCTCCAATCCATGCATCCGGCCCCCCGATCTACATACAGGGTGCCAGACGCAGCATGGATTCCACCGGGGTTTTTTTTTAAAGCATGTGATTAAAGCCAGAGGCTCTAATAGGCTTCAAAAAAGGGTCACTCGATTGGCCGAAAGGAGATCTGATCGGATGGAGGAAGGAGGAGACGCAGGGTAAGCGAGAAAGCAGCCACCCAGAACGTTGCCTGCGAGATGGGGTAGGTGTGCGGCCCAGACTACTGACTGACCAACCCGGGGGGGTGCCTCCTGTGACTCCCGTGACCCGACCGACCTGCCACCCCCCCAAAAAGAACACCAGCCGCCACTGGATCTCACACCCTTTCAAATACCACAAGGGCATTATTCCTTCTCTCTGTAAGGACTTTCATGGGTTTAACTTCTTGAATGTGAGAGTATACATTGAGTTATTTAGGTCCCTGTGTTTGTCTCTTAATGTGTAGCTGCAGTAGGTGCATGAAGGAGTAAACTTCTGAAATCCTTAGATAATGCCTTTTGGAGGAGACCCAACAAGTACACAGATGGGTGTAGCGGGATTTTGGTTCGTAGGAAAGTGTAAAATAAGAAATTCCACTTGTTGCCAAAATTGTTGTATCTTTGTACAAGTCTAAAGTATGTGATATGGGGGTCAATTTACTAAAGGATTCTCGCATGCAATATGAAGTTCACGTGACTCATTCTTTAGAAATGTCGTATAAGATAGTAAGAGAGTCAATTCATCAAAGTAAAATATTGAATGTGAGGTAAATGCCGCAAAAAAAAAAAAAAGATACGTAATTAAAGTAAATTCACTAAAGAACACACATATTTAATATGCATCACCTGGCAGAAGGCAGTTGGTATTTTTTTAATATACAAAATAACAATGAGGTGAACTCTGCACTGGTCAGTAAATTAAAAGTATACAATGTATTAGTGTATCAATCAATGTATCAGTGTGGAAACGCCTAAACTCTAAAAAATAAATTGTAACATTTCGCCAGAGGGAGAGTGTTCTGTGAATAAAAGCATACTAGAATGTTATCTCAGTTTCATAATAGGAGGACTTTTCAAAAAATATCCACCCTTTTTTTAACTATTAAATATCTAAAAGTGAGGAAACTTTTTGAGGACCCCTCGTATTTCTATGTGCATTTATTTACAGAACTATCTTCCTCTGGTGCAGTGTTAGCATGTAAAAAAAAAAAAAATTGCAAACCCCCCTCCAATTTAAGTGATAAATATCACAAAACATAAATATTTAACACATTTGGTGCATAATGCATATTTTTTAGTGAATGAACTACTCTTGAGATAAATACCGCATGAGTTATTTTAACAAAAAAAAAATTATGCGGTACTTATCTCTGAGTCTCAGTTCACACTAATGCGGTGCAGGATTCACAGTGATTTCTGTGCATTTCTCACACAGCATTGCACTCCGTTCATGCAAACTGCTGCGGGTGTCAATGTTAAGTTAATAACACTCCAAAAACGGGTCACAAAACACAGCGCGATTGGCTGAATCGGATCGCATGGGTGTGAACACCTATGGATCCGATTCCAGAAGTCGTATAACGCATAGTACAACCACCATCACTACTGACCAGATCAGTAGCCAGGAAGATAAAAGGCTGTTAACTTCCGATATATTAAAAAAGAAGGGAGACTAAGTGCTCCATGTAAAGTAAAATCAAAATGTAATATGAGGATCTACATACACTATCCAATAATCTATATTCAATACGGCTCTTGTACTACGTAATTGTTGATAGAGCTAAAGGAGATTATGCAATCAGATTGTAACATGTGCGGCAGCAGAAATCTGATAGGGGCTCTAACTCTTTTTTTCACCCTTTCCAAAACTAAAACTACACTTAAAAGGCATTCATGTAATGAAATGTGGGCACGGTTAGTGCACTTAGGGCTTTTCCATAAAGAGCAGAGTCCATTCTGATCAGCAGGGGATCCAGATCAGCAAAAGAGAAAAATGAACAGTCCTTTTCCAGTTTTTTGCTGGACCTGGTCAGACCTGGAAACAAGTCTGTTTACATCCGCCTGTCCATAGGGCTCCATGGACCCTCCGATCAGGTCTGCCTAAAAAACTGACAGGTGGACCTGATTGAAATGCTTGTGTAAAATGGGGCCTAAGATGCTGAGCCCAGGCTGCATGTTGATGATACCTAGAGGGGCAGGTCCTGGGCTCAGGGAAAGTGGATTATATGACGCTATCATTCAGCCCAAAAGATTGACGATATCTAGTGGTGGAAAGGAATTACTTCAGGAGACAGGTCCTGATTGAAGGTGAAACCAAAGTAGGGGGAAAGACCCCAAAGAAAAAAAGCGGGTACTAAATGCAACCACAAGTTTATAGCACTCTTGTATCATGTATACGTATCATATAAAGAAATAAGGTACCAATATTCAAAAAAGGGCAGAGGCATATTCCTGGAAACTACAGGCCAGTTAGCCTAACATCAATAGTAGGTAAATAATTGGAGGGGATGATAAGAGACTATATCCAAGAATTTACTGAAGAAAATAGTACCATTAGTAGTAATCAGCATGGGTTTACGAACGGTCATTCCTGCCAGACCAATCTATTAATATTCTACGAGGAAGTGAGCTGCCATCTAGATAGGGGGAGGCCTATGAATGTGGTGTAACTGGATTTTGCAAAAGCATTCAATACAGTTCCCCACAAATGCTTAATCGACAAGCTGGGGTCTGCAAGCATGGACCATAAGGTCTGTTCTTGGATAGAAAACTGGTTACAGGGGCATGTCCAATGGGTGGTGATAAATAACGTGTACCCAGACTGGTCTGGAGTGGTAAGTGGGGTACCCAGGGCTCTGTCTTGGGATCAATTCTGTTTAATTCATTAATAAATGATATAGAGGATGGGATAAATAGCTCAATTTTAGTTTTTAAGGACAACACAAAAATAAACAGGGCAATAACTTCACATCAGGGTATAGAAATTTTACAGAAAGACCTGAACAAAATAATGGGGTGGGCAACTACATGGAAAATGAGGTTTAATGTGGACAAATGTAAAGTAATGCACTTGGGGGAAAAAAACATAAATGGAAACTATTAACTAAGGGGGAAACCGATGCGGGAATCAAGGGTGGAGAAAGATCTGGGGGTCCTAGTAGATGACAGATTGAACAATAGCATACAATGTCAAGCTGCAGCTACCAAAGCTGGCTGAATATTAGCATGCATAAAAAAGGGGATATACTCCAGAGATAAAACTATAATCCTGACACTTTTTAAAACTCTGGTAAGGCAGTATCTGGAGTATTCTGTCCAGTTCTGGTCACCAGTCCTAAGGAGGGATGTGGGAGCTAGAGAGTCCAAAGAAGGGCAACAAAACTAATAAGGGGACTGGAGGACCTCAATTACGAGGAACGACCACAAGCATTACCTTTATTCTCGCTGGAGAAGCGACGCTTGAGAGGGGACATGATAGGGATTTTCAAATACCCTAATGGTGATCCCAGCATAGGAAAAAAACGACTCAGTCTCAGGGAGCGTAAGAGGACACAGGGCCACACAATGAGATTGGAGGAGAAGTGGTTTAACCTTAAACTGTGCAGGAGTGTTGGTGGTGGCAGTGGGAGTACTAATATTTTTAAAAGACTCTGGGATGTGCACCTTAAGTAACACAACATACAGGGATATGAAAAATGAAAAATGATTACAGACACTGACATACAGTACATACACCTACACAGGTTAAACTGGATGGACTATTGTCTTTATTCAAACTTACCTACTATGTAACTATGTAAGTTAAGAGCTCAAACAGATAAAGAATCAAGAAAATGAGCAGGAAAGAAAATCAGCAAAAGTAAAATGGGAAAGGGTAGAATGAGGGGGTAAAAGAAAGGGAAGAAGGGGGTGGAGCAGGACGATTCGTTCCCATCATTCTACTGTATAAGGGGCATGATTTTTCAAATATTACTGAACTATGATCATATTTATTTGATTTTTGGCTAAAGTTCACTTTACATACATAATCAAACTTATTTAATATAATCATTTTTAGCCAGCAGATGGAGCTTGATGTTCTTTTTCATGCTTATCAGGATCATCTTAATGCTTTACTGAGAAAAAGCTGTTTACAAAATTTAGTAACTGTCAACTTGGTGATTCAGAAGCTGCAGAAAGAGAAATAGAGGGCTGAGAGGAAGATCCTCTGTTTACTGGAGTGGCAGCCACCACCAGTATAGGAACTTGTGTTGGTACAGCTGTACCTGGTCCCTGGGAAGGTTTCTCAGACTTTTTGTTGAGTCTTCTTCTCAGAACAGCCAAATGTCTTGTTCTTCCAACTACATTGATAGTTGGTGATTCAGAAGCTTCAGAAAGGGAAATAGACGGCTAATGAGAAGACCCTCCGGTTACTGGTGTGGCAGCCGCCACCAGTGTAGGAACCTGTGTTGGTACAGCCGTACCTGGTCCCTGGGAGGTTTCCTCAGACTTTTTGTTGAATTTCCTTCTAGGAACAGACAATTGTCTTGTTTGTCCAACTATATTGATAGTTGGTGATTCAGAAGCTGCAGAAAGAGAACTAGAGGGCTGATAGGAAGTCCCTCCGGTTACTGGAGTGGCAGCTGCCACTAGTGTAGGAACCTGTGTTGGTACAGCTGTAGAACCACTGCTCCAGGTGTATAAAGATAAGGCTGATGGGAGTATCTTGTAGAATGCTAGCCCCAGCCCGCCTCCGTGGGAAACTTGAAAAGAAGAAAGAAATGGCTGCACATCCAGAACTTCCGTTTGGCCTTTATTTTGTTTCACAAAGATAACACCAAAGACACCAAGCTGTGGTCACGTAGACGTGTTTCACACATACTGTACATCTTGTGCTTAATCATTACAATGACTGAGATAACTGATATATCTTAAATAGACCGCCCCAATGGCTACAGGTGTTCTGGGGGTGGTGATAATCAGTAATGAGAACACAGCTTGATCAATCACCAAACCTCAGCCCCAAAGAGCATGCGGCTAGAAACTTGAATAAAAACTCAAACTGAAGGTCCATGCTCTAATGTATACCAAAAGGTCCTGCATACACATAGGAATATGGACCAACAATCGCATGTAAACATTTATAAATAATACCGTAAACCAATAAAAACATTTGAAAAAGGAGACAAACAAGAAATAGATATACATACATAAAACTTGAAAAACGATCGACTTAATGAAAAATAATGATATACACATATGCACATATATGACAATAGACCAATCGTTCCATGTAACCGTGTATGCATGTGCAGGCGCACATGTCCATGTGCCCCCACACATGCACACAAGGGACAAGCATAAAAAATAATTTGCTAATCCATACTGGACCAATGAAGAATCCACAACGTAATGCATGTGTGTCTCCATATTTAGGCATGCATATATACATCAAAGGAAGCTGCCTCCATTATAGGATCCATAAAAACGCACCATGTCCCAGGATAAATGCAGACACAGTGCAACATCCAAATATTGGATATATACATATGTAGCATGCATTTACCAAGATAAATCCAGATACAATGCATCTACATAAACACACTTGCAATAGGAAATGATGAGGACTACTCTAAGATGCACATAGAAAAATAATAATCAATTATATAGATAAAATGAAAAAAAAAAAAAATATATATATATATATATATAATTTTTTTTTTTTTAATAATAGTATATATATGTGCCATCTCGAAGGCAGAGCCTAACCAAGGCATGGAGTCCGCTTTAAAGTTGGCAAACCAAAGTAAGGCAGACCCCAAACAGCCCAACTACCATCCGACAGAGTCCATGCATGAGCCAATAGGAATCGCACAGCAATCGCACAATAGCACAATAAACACGCTGTGTTGTGTATGAGAGGATTAATGTATATCTCACATGGGGGCCATAAAGGTAGAAGGTGCTTGGCGCAATAAAAAGCTGACAAGGCGAATAATGGAATGTGGGGACATATATTGAAAAATATATAACAAATCAAGTAAATAAATAAACAAAACAGGCTGTCAGTCTCAATGTATGGAGAGAGGTATAAATAAATCACTCATAAAAATGACTAACATGCCACTCAAAGTTGAGGCCAAGTGGGATGCGAGTCTGGAGGTGAAAAATCCAGAAAACTCCCTCCAGCAAAGGGACCAGAACGCATCATCAGTCTTGATACTCTGACCTTTTCTATAACCTGGACCCGCATAGCTGTTTTGTCCCCATGGTGACACCTGTTAAAATGTTTGGCCACATTAGTGGACAAATCCTTGTCCACAATGTAAATGTGTTACTGGAACCAATCTCTCAGCCATCTTGTAGTCCTTCCCACATATTGCATGTTACAAATCGCACATGTGATTAAATAAACTATATTGCTAGTATTGCAATTAAAGAAAGACCCAACATTGTATATTTTGTGGTTAACAGAAGAGCTGAAGGTGTTACCATCCTGGATGTGACTGCAGCAGTTGCATCCCACTGCACCACATCTGTAATTACCCTTGCAGTGTAACCAAGTGACCGATCCGGGAGATTTGGTGTAAAAAAAGCTGAGTGACAGCGAACACCCCAGAGAGGGGGCTCTATGTGGGACAATGTTGACACCCCCCTTTAATATCTCAGAACAAGTATCGTCCGAGAATAAAGTAGACAGATGTCTATTGAAGAACTGTTTGATCATGTTAAATTCGCTGCTGAAGGGGGTGAACAGTGTTAATCGATTACTTATTTTGTTCCCCCTTTTTTTCAGGGGTCACGCTACTTATTAGTTCAGATCTACTTTTATGTCTGGCTATAGTGAGTGCTCTGTCGAGCATCCACCTGGGATACCCCCACTGTGAAAACCTCCCATATAGAGACCTTGCTTCCCTTTCAAATCGGTCGTTGTCACTGCAAATGCGCCTCACACGTAAAAATTGGCCAATAGGGATGCCCCTGATAGTGTGTCTTGGGTGGCCGGACTGGGCAAGTAAGAGAGAATTACCTGAAAGCGGTTTCCTGTAGAGAGTGGAACATACCTTGCTATCAATGTCTGTCAGACCGACATCTAAAAAACACATGGAGCTGTCTTCAGCAGCACCAGTGAATGACAGATTGAGATCATTATCATTAAGGTATGTAAGCATAGATGGCATGAGAGCCACTCCCCCACATACAACCAGCAAGAGGTCATCAATAAATCATAGGTAAATGACAATCTTAGCTCTATAGGGATTTCCACCCCCAAAGATGCGGGACTGTTCCCACCAACCCATGTAAAGGTTGGCTAACGAGGGCAAAAATTTCGCTCCCATAGCTGCCCCGCACCTCTGGAGGTAGAAATCCCCATCGAAAACAAAGAAATTATGTGACAGAAGATATTCCAGCATGTCAGCAAAGAAGAGATGGTGTTCAATAGATAAGTTTGTCAGTGTCTCCAAGTAAAAAAGTACAGCTGTTATAGCCTGCTTGATAGAGGAGTACAGACTACTTACATCAAAAGTAACCCATGAGTAGTCTTCCTGCCACTTCAAATCCTTCATAATGTATAAAAGATGGTTGGTGTCTTTCAAAGACTGGTTCACCAACAGCTGTAGTTGTCTATCAAGCCATTGGCCCAACCGGGATCATTTAGGGAATTGATCCCAGATATAATCAGTCTACCATGCATGGGGCTCTAACACTTTATGTGTTTTTGGCAAATGATAGAACGTGGAGAGGACAGGACATTCTGGTTCTAGAGATGCTGCCTCCTTTGTGTTAAATAAACCTAGTCCCATACCCCTGTGTATCAATTCCACAAGCACACCTCTAAACTTTTTAGTGGGGTCCCCACTTAATGTGTCATATGTAGACCGATCAGACAGTTGTCGGATGGCCTCCTGTCTGTATTGCTCTGTGTTTAGAATCACGACTAACCCACCCTTATCTGAATTACGGATGGTAATGGTATCGTCTTCACTTGGGCTTTTAGGAGCCAGCCTTTCCTCCCACGTGATCTTATCATGCCATACTGGCTCACCCTGCTGTGTCTTGTGTGCTAGGACCGTCAGATCCCGTTCAATGTTTCTTTGAAACTTGGTCATATCAACAGACCGTGAGTTTACTGGATAAAAGTTAGTAGTTGATTTAAATTGAATTGGTCTGACGGCACCAGCACCCACCTGTAGGCGATCACACATATCAATTTCAGTTGCCAACTCTTCTAAATCTCTAATAGCACAACATTCCCTGAATGAAAATTCATCATCTTCCGGTACAACATCAACAGGTGCAGATATAGACTGTATAGAGGCACTGTCATCTAATGAATGATAATGTCTTTTTATTGTAAGGTTCCTCATGAACTTATTAATGTCCACAATTGTATAAAATAGATTGAAGTGTCTCTGGAGACAAAAGTTTAGTCCTTTAGATAAAAGGGATACTTCCCCATCTGCAAGTACTCTGTCAGAAAGATTAAGCACATTAGAAAAGTCTGTTAACGCCTGCGAGCTTGTCGCTGGGATGATATCTCATCTGTTCCTCGGGACCCGCATTTCCTCTGCCCGCGGCATGTCCTCCTGTTTTCCTCTGGCCGCCCTGACCCTTCTGAACTTCTTCCAGCTCTTTGGTCATCTTCTCTCCCAATAGAGCGGCACCCTGCCCATTTAAGTACAGTCCATCCCTGCTATAGAGCTGGTAATTGACTGAGAAGTCAGTCCAGTTCTCCATGAACCCAAACCCCTCCTCCCTGCACCAGTTCCTCAGAAATTGGTAAGTACCATAAGCTCCTGCTGCCTCTCTGGTCTGGCTTGAGGTACAGGCAATATTTCTGAAAATATTGCCTTGGGGGACCTTTTCTCAATATAGCCCCTAAGTCCCTGAAATCAGTTTGTAGGTCGCTCCATCTTTCTCGAACTTTGTCATTGGTACCAATATATACCATGACAGCTGGGTACAGGCCAGCCCCATCCAACAATCTGTCCGTGCAATCTGTAATGTTCCGAACCTGAGTGCCCGGTAAACAACATAGTGTTCGGTGATAACCGTCTTTGTGACAGATTGCCCTCTGTATCCTTCCAATAACTGAATCCCCTAACCGCTAGTATCTGCCTATCCTTTTTTGTAACCTTGCCCCCATCTTCACTGGAGACGTTCCCCTGGCATTTTGGTGGAGTATCAATGTGAACATCACATTCTGGTGGATTCTCCGTGTGAATGTCACATGCTGGTGGAGTCTCCATGTGAACATCACATGCTGGTGGAGTCTCAATGTGAATGTCACATGCTGGTGGAGTCTCCATATGAACGTCACATGCTAGTGAAGTCTCCATGTAAACCTCACATGCTGGTGAAGTCTTTATGTGAACGTCACATGCTGGTGGAGTTTCCATATGAACGTCAAATGCTGGTGGAGGCTCCATATGAATGTCACATGCTGGTCAAGTATCCATGTGAACATCACATGCTGGTGGAGTTCCATGTGAGCATCATATACTGGTGAAGTCTCCATGTGAACTTCACAACTTCAAGCGGGGTTCCACCCAAATTTTGAACATTATCTCTATGCATTCTCTTCCTTGCCTAGATGCTGACATGCTGTGTAAAAAAATTTAAATCGCTGTAATTACCTTTTATTTTCTAATCTTCTTAGCACTTCCTGGTTTTCCTCCCATGGGAGTAGGTGTGTTTCTAGCCTCTCCCAGACCTCCCACAGTCCCCTGGGAGCTAGTCTCAGGCTTCCCAGCATGCATTGTGCAACAGCGTCATCACAACATCTCGGTGAATGCTGGGAGCACAGCATTCACCGCATCCAGGAAATACATGCTTGTGGGCTTCAAATGCCCACAATGAAGATGGAAACTGCCTTCAGTGAATTTTATAAGTTATTCTTTACAACAAAATTGGACACAGGCAGACTTATTACACAGAACATGTGAGTAGATAATCATAAGAAGAAAAGTTTGTGAATGATCTCCAAAAAAAAAAATGATAGATAGGTGGACCCCCGCTTTCACATACTGGTGGAATCTTTGTGTGAACGTCACATGTCGAGGCCTTGAGTGAACATCACTTGCTGGTGGAATCTCCGTGTGAATGTCACATGCTGGTGGAGTCTCCATGTGAATGTCACATGATGGTGGAGTCTCCGTGTAAACATCACATGCTGGTGGAGTCTCTGTGTGAATGTCACATGCTGGTGGAGTCTCTGTGTGAATGTCACATGCTGCTGGAGTCTCCATGTGAACATCACATGCTGCTGGAGTCTCTGTGTGAACATCACATGCTGGTGGAGTCTCCGCGTGAATGTCACATGCTGGTGGAGTCTCCATGTGAACATCACATGCTTGTTCAGTTTCAATGTAGCTTTCATATTCTGTCTCGCACACTGGGGCAGACCTGCCTTGTGAGCTGTGTCTGCAGTAAATACCACGTACATCTGCAATAAAAAAGAAGAATCAGATTTAGCACCTTTACCTACATTTCATATATTTTTATACAACATCAAATTATAGAGAGAGAAGTTCTAAATTCCAGTGCCAGGGACAATAAATAAACCCATCATATGAGATGTGCTAAAGAGCAGACTTGCAAAGCTTGGTTTGGTTGAACAGCAGTGAAAAATGGGCCTTGTAATGTTTTAAAGGAGCTGGTTGTGGAGCTTGGATCCTATGGAGAAACAGCTTTGATACTGCAGTGATCATCTGTCCAGGACATACCCACGGAGGAGGAAAAGAACACACTGGTGTTATACGTCTGTTGATGCACGACTAGACCCATTTGGGGTCTTCTTTTAAGGTGAGAGTCTAGCACACACAGGGTGTGGATTGGAGAAAGGATATCTACAAGTTGTCATTATATCTGCAATTGGACACTGTCTCCTTTCCCTGTGCCTTTTGTTTCACTTTTTTGCACATTTGTCTATTCCCAAAGAGACAATTGCACAGTACCTCTAGATACCTTGGATACACTTTAGATCACTTAACCTCAAATTGACTTTTTGATTTATTATTTTTCTGATGTCATTGTATTGCACTGTTTTGCACATTGGGAAGTGAGAACACTATCAGCACTTTATTAATAATATTATTATATTATTATAAGGATTGGTTTAGGTTATCTTATGAACATTATTAGCACTTTACTATTAGCACCCTATATTTAAGGATTGTTTTTTGAGTTATTTAGCGCTGCTTCACTACAGTTTACAAATAAATAAACCCACTATACAATTCCCTTTAGATTTTTTCCTTTAGATTTACCAAAACCATATAATATGTGATCAAACCTAAACACTTTCAGTTTGTATGCAATCAGGCCCTTGCACAACATAGTTGAGCTTAAATCTAAAGGAAATCTGACAACAAAAGTTGTATAGTGTGTATCCAGCTCATAGTGGATTTTCAACGTAAAATCAATTTTTTTCTGAATTCCTGAGTTCCTATAATGTAAATGTACCACTCACTTGTTTTTTCCAAATTACCCCCCCCCCCCCCCCCGGTGTCCGGTTTCGTATATAAAAAGAACTTATATAATGTGTTCCTGGCAGTTGTCATCTTGCCTGTGGGTGTGATTTCTCTCACTTCTTTTTTGGCTATGGGAAAGGAAGTGAGGGGAAATCCCCTCAATGGGGACACAGATGAACCTGATGGGGGTTATAGCCCTCCCTTACTCTATTGTAAATGAAAAGAAAAATGTTTGTCTTCAGTTCTATTTCATCGTATAGCTGGTATGCGGGGGATGGTGGGAACTCTAAAAGTCTAAAAGAGGGTGCAGCCTATTACACATAGGGCTATTGGGGGGGGGGGTTGTGTCTGCAACCACAAGCAACTGCCACTGCTGGGGGGAGGGGTGAGCACTCAGATAGTCATTTTGAGGGTCATTTGAACCCTTTCACTGTTGGACATTTTTGCACATGTGCTGATTTCTGTTCTCCAAGCATTCCATAGTTTGTGAAATGATGAAGGCCCCAGTCACACCTCTGACATACACCTGGATGAAAAACACCCAACAAGCAAAGAGCAGTCCATTGATTTCAGTGCCCTGCCCTATGCGCCACAAGCGTGGCAAAGTAGCTCATGGCATGTTCCGGTTTGTTTTATTTCCCATGCATTTTGCCACATTTGTTGTATTGGAGTCTCACGTTTGGGGGACATTTACAATAAATGGCACTACAAGCGCGAGGCACTTTTTTTGCATGTTCAGAGATTGCGTGGGAATGTGCATTTCTGTGCACATTGCCAGAACACGCAGATGTGAACAGAGACTGATATGATGGAAATTTGTCACAGCGGCATGCAGTGTTCCACCATATTTCAATTTTTTTATCAGTTACCACCATACAAAAACTTGTACTGGGCTTTTTTTTTAGAAGCAGGCAGACATGTGTAAAGTGTGCATATTTTCTTTGGATGGAAATGTTGGAGGAAAGTTCTTTCTCTCCTTTACTCATGAGTATGAATCGCTGTAAAATGTGGTGTGAATGTGAGCAGACAGGGAATGTCTATGGTTCTGATCAATGGATACTGGACCTTCCTAAGATGAGTCCCTGAAAACCACAAAGCTTCCCAAAGCTGCAGAAGACGGAAGGAAAATGGCCGAGCTTGCTATTAGTTTGAGAAGAGGGGGGGCACATTTTCTTAGAGGTTTCTCCCCACAATTTCTGGGTTATGGAGGGTCTACGACACACTTTCTGCTCACTGTGGCTATGGAGATAAATGGTCTTGCTGTGTAATTGGTGAATCTGTTCTTTAGCTCCACGGAAGGCTATACAAGCCCAGGGAACCCCCACCTCCAACAAACCTGTCCAGGGGATTGGCAGGACATCGCCAACGGAAAAGAGGAGTCTGCAGAGCCAATCCAACAGGCAGATAGGATTCACCCGAACATTATTTAGACTGGGCTGTGGCTCCCCAAGTAACTGACGTAGTCACATTGCCATTCAGGAGGAAAAAACAACAAAGAGCAGTGCAGGTTACAATGTAAACAATGTGCCTCAGTGCACATCAAAAGAATGTCCTTTGAGCAATTAGAAGCTCTCCCTGAGATGCATACAGTCTATTGGCAGGGCAGCCTTATGAAGGGAGGTGAAGCCACTCCAGATATGCAAAAGAAGAAGAAACAGCAAAGGCGCCTCTTAGTAAGATAGTATATTTTAATGATACAATTCCACTAAAAGCACTCACATGTTAAAACTTGTTAGTCCGGCATAGGTACTTTCAGTAAAGGCCATACGTGATTGCTGCACTCTCAGATGAAAGAAAAGCCTTGTTCCTCTCCGCTGCCGGCTGGTGTGTTAGCGCAAACTTCCGGGATCTGATCGTGATCCAAAACTAGGCTCGCACCTCCGCCGGGCAATCGAATGGAGGGCTGGAACGCAAATCCAATGGTATGGGCTGTACTGCCGTTAAGCGACGCGTTTCAGAGCATGCGCATTGAGGAGCGCTCCTTTTTCAAGCTAGGGGAGATTGATTTAATTGCAGCCTATTTAAGTGCTCTCCTAGCACTGCTGCCTAGTGGATAAAAATCTTATCACAGGGATAAATAAAAGGAATATAAGATTACAAATAAAATGATGTGCATGTGTAAAATAAAAATGTGCAACTAGCCTTTCTTGCATTCGTTTTTTTCCTTATTGTGCTGGGTAATTATATGTGTGTTATTACAAACACACATATATATATAAAAATAGATCAAATTATATATGACTAAATTGTGCGCACATTATTATTATTAAAAGATTATTACTAAAAATTGTTATTATGCATATTATCACAGATAGTATTATAAATATATATATAAATATAGTTGATCGGTATAAAATTTATATTTCATGGCCATGATAGATTTTATTCAAAAGGGGAGGGGGGAGGGAGGGGAGGAGGGGGGGGACCATTATAAATATGATAAACCCTTGTACCATCCATATGTACATATACGGGCAAATAGACATACACATATGTATAGATATAGTGTGTGGCACCACTAAAAACGGGGGATATTTAAAATCACCTATATACTCACATGAGTATAACTTGTGGGTACTAATAACTGGGAATAATTAAAATAACATGAATATGACTGTAATATGTTAGTTGTGTTGTTATTACTTATTGTTGCAAACGGGATTATACATATGAACCAATGTTGTTATAAATTGGTGGATATTTCTAATTCTTCATTGATTCCGCCAGGGTTTAGAGTGTCCAAAGAATAAATCCAGAAGGTCTCTCTTTCGCATAGTCTATAGAATCTTTCTGCTGCAGGGAGATTTTTAGGTATTTGCTCTATAACCCATACCTCGAGACCTTCCGTGGATTTTGCATGGTGTTCACAGAAATGACGCGGGACACTGTGTTTGTCCCTCCCACCTTTTATCTTTCTTCTGTGCTCACCTAATCTTTGTCTTAGTGGGCGTATAGTACGCCCCACATATATAAGGTTACAGGGACAACTGAGACCGTAGACTACAAAATCTGAGCCACAGTTGTAAAAATTATCCAACATGTAAATTTTTCCTTTGGTGGAAAAATGTTTCTTTCCATGCTTGACAAAACTACAATATAATTACATATACACATATATACATATAATTACTCAGCACAATAAGGAAAAAAAACTAATGCAAGAAAGGCTAGTTGCACATTTTTATTTTACACATGCACATCATTTTATTTGTAATCTTATATTCCTTTTATTTATCCCTGTGATAAGATTTGTATCCACTAGGCGGAAGTGCTAGGAGAGCACTTAAATAGGCTGCAATTAAATCAATCTCCCCTAGCTTGAAAAAGGAGCGCTCCTCAATGCGCATGCTCTGAAACGCATCGCTTAATGGCAGTACAGCCCATACCATTGGATTTGCGTTCCAGCCCTCCATTCGATTGTCCGGCGGAGGTGCAAGCCTCATTTTGGATCACGATCGGATCCCGGAAGTTTGCGCTAACACACCAGCCGGCAGCGGAGAGGAACAAGGCTTTTCTTTCATCTGAGAGTGCAGCAATCACGTATGGCCTTTACTGAAACTACCCATGCCAGACTAACAAGTTTTAACATGTGAGTGCTTTTAATGGAATTGTATCATTAAAATATACAATCTTACTAAGAAGCGCCATTCCTGTTTCTTCTTCTTTTACATTGCCATTCAGGAGCTGCGGGCTGCTGTCTGGGGGGGCAGGTTCGGCATCAATGGGGCACTGGGGGGGGGGGGTGATGTCAGCAAGAGCGCTTTAGCCACATCCATTGTTTGCCGCAGCGCGCTGCATTACCACTCTCCTTGGGACACCCAAAGATGTCCCAGGTCTTTTATAATCCTATAGTGTATACTATGAAAAAAATGAGCCCTGTGCCGTTAAAGTGTTCGGGTTTGGCTTGAAGAAAAGTTGGCAACCCTAGGCAAATCTCAATGGCACACAGATGAAAAAAAAAATCTGAACAGGGGTTGTAACCCTAAGTAAATAGCAGTATATCCATAAGTATATGTCAATGGTTTATTTGATGTTTCAGTAACGACCACTACCATTACAGCCATTCCCTAACATTTCTGCCAGCATTGCCCACAGTAACAATGGCCGCCGGTGCTATGTTTCCGCCTTCTCCAGGCTAGGGGCGTACTCTAGCAGGAAGTCACGTGCTCACGGGTGTCACGGGGAAAGGACGCAGGCGGGGTTGGTGGTCATCCCTGGATAGGACAGTGATGGCGGCGACTACCGAGAGTCAGTCCCCGGACTGGGAGTTTGATCGCCTCGATGACGGCTCGCAGAGTAAGGCCTGTCATTCCCTGTATACACACAGGAGCGGACCTCATCTGATGGGGGCATGTCATCACCTTGACAGATACCCGGGGCATGATAACCGGCCATATTTGGGCTCATACCCAGGGGTACACATCACCCGGGGCACCTCTTCTCTGTCATCATCCTCTGGTGTCTGTGCCATGGATGCCACTATGTTATGGCTGACTTCTGCACATTGCCCACTGCATGCTAATGTCACTGGTCAGTGCCCACTGCATGCCAACAATGTCTAATTTCACTGGTCAGTGCCCACTGCATGCTAATGTCACTGGTTAGTGCCCACTGCATGCCAACAATGTAAAATTTCACTGGTCAGTGCCCACTGCATGCTGTCACTGGTCAGTGCCCACTGCATGCTGTCACTGGTCAGTGCCCACTGCATGCCAACAATGTCTAATTTCACTGGTCAGTGCCCACTGCATGCCAATGTCTAATGTCACTGGTCAGTGCCCACTGCATGACCTCGGCTGATGACTGACTAATGCCAGCTGGATGTGCCATGTCACTGGTCAGTGCCCACTGCATGCCAATGTCTAATGCTTGTCTGATCTTTAGCCAATGCCATCCGTGTGACACAATGCCATCGTTATCTTATGTACACTGGACATGGCCCACTGCGTGATCTGTATTCTTTCCTAATGTCCACTACATGCCAATATGTAATTCTAGTCTGTGCTCACTGCAAGCTCCTGTCTAATCATTGTGTGTTATAATTGACTAATGCCACCTCTATGTATCATGTCAGTGCCCACTGCTATCTTTGCCTCTTGTCTGTCATCTTTATTACCCTATTCCATCATTATCTTATGTACACTGGGCATTGTCTGCCTCATGCCAATATCTAATGTTTTACTATGTCACTGAGCACTGCCCACACCATTCTCATATCTAATGCTTTCTTCATGGTACTGTATACTGTCAGAGAAATGCCAATGACTAATGCTTGCCTCATGTCCCTAGCCAGTGCCTGCTGCATGCCGTTACCTAATGTCCCCCCAGTCAGTGCCAGCTACATGTCACTACCTAATGCTTGCCTCATGTCCCCTCCCCCAGTCAGTACCTTCTGTACCCTATATATCTAATGCTTTCCTCATGTCCCCAGTTAGTGCCTACAGCATGCCACTGCCGAATACTTGTCTCATGTCCCTAGCCAGTGCCTACTGTACCCAATACTTGGCTCATGTTGCCAGTCAGAGCCTACTGTATGCTTCTATTTAATGCTTGTCTCATGTCACCAACCATTGCCTACTGTACACCACTACCTAATGCTTACCTTATGTCACCAGTCACTACCTACTGTACTCTCTACCTAATGCATGCTTCATGTTAGCAGTCATTGCCTAATGTACACCACTAATGCTTGCCTCATGTTACCAGTCATTGCCTAATGCACCCATTACCTAATGCTTGCCTCATATCACCGTCAGTGAGTGTCTACTGTATGCTTCTACCCAATGCTTGCCTCATGTCACTGTCAGTCAGTGTCTACTGTATGCTTCTACCCAGTGCTTGCCTCATGTCACCGCCAGTCAGTGTCTTCTGTATGCGTCTACCCAGTGTTTGCCTCATGTCACCGCCAGTCAGTGTCTACTGTATGCTTCTACCCAGTGCTTGCCTCATGTCACCGCCAGTCAGTGTCTACTGTATGCTTCTACCCAGTGCTTGCCTCATGTCACTGCCAGTCAGTGTCTTCTGTATGCTGCCTTCTACCCAATGCTTGCCTCATGTCACCGTCAGTCAGTGTCTACTGTATGCTTCTACCCAATGCTTGCCTTGTGTCACCGTCAGTCAGTGTCTTCTGTATGCTGCCTTCTACCCAATGCTTGCCTCATGTCACCGTCAGTCAGTGTCTACTGTATACTTCTACCCAATGCTTGCCTCATGTCACTGTCAGTCAGTGTCTACTGTATACTTCTACCCAATGCTTGCCTCATGTCACTGTCAGTCAGTGTCTACTGTATACTTCTACCCAATGCTTGCCTCATGTCACTGGCAGTCAGTGTCTACTGTATGCTTCTACCCAATGCTTGCCTCCTGTCAGCGCTCGCTAACTAGCGGTTGCCTCCTGTCAGCGCTCGCTAACTAGCGGTTGCCTCCTGTCAGCGCTCGCTAACTAGCGGTTGCCTCCTGTCAGCGCTCGCTAACTAGCAGTTGCCTCCTGTCAGCGGCCGCTGTGCACTGCTTGCTTCTGGCCTATTCTCCACTCATACTTCTGGCTAACATGTTAACATATTAACTTTACAACATATCCTAAGAACAGGTACTACATTGTCTGTACAGCCTCTGATTGGTTATGTCCTCATGACATTTTGTTATCACGATGGGCAGTGACCATCCCAATCAAGAAGATTGATTTTGTCTTTGTTTCTATAAATATATGATCTGACTTCTGTTATATGTTGCACATCATTTTTATCAAATTTAGGTATTGTTGTACATTTTAGTCAATGTAGATAAGTATTAACCGTTTTTTTATGTGGAATAGTTGGCAGTAATTGTACATAATAATTAGCTTTCTCCTGTGATAATTTTTCTCCCTCCATTAAGGTTTTATTTTCTTCTCGCTGATGTAAGCGCTATACGTTTGGTAATACAGAAAACACCTATTTTTTTGTTATGATGTCTAATTTGAACCGAGCGGTTTCTTTAAAAACATCAACAATTCCGGGGACAAATGTGCTGGTGGAAGAGGCTTTGAGCTTTTCCCATCCTTTCATTGAGGCAGCTGTTCTCTGCTATGAATAGAAGTCACACTGAATGAATTTAGATGCTCCATGCCTCTTAGATGAACTTGAGTTGAATTAATGAATGGACACGGCAGCAATCTGTAAGCCTATCAAAGAAACTTCTTTGTAAAGCAAATGCTTACTTGCCATTCTAGACCCTCTTAAGGATGGCCGTCTTCATCCTGCATTCCTTTTTCTTTGATATTCTTTAGAATCCCAGAGGCAGAATACAGAAACATAAAGGCCTTATTCCTGAAGCTTGGGGTCACCAAGAATCATGAGCATGGATGACTTGGCTCACAAGTCTTTCTTGTTTGTTAAAACAGACATTACATTTATCATAGCTGTTTTTTGTCAGAATGTTATCTTTTCAACCTATGTGCACGTTCCTCAGCCATGTTTGTACTTTATAGTACTCCATAAATACATACATAGCATGCTCTTGATAATTTCCTCATTTGTTTAAGAAAACCGTTCTATATGTGTGCTTGTTACTGGATTGTATTCCAATACATAAGAATTAAGAAATAACTATACTTAAAGTGATTATAAAGGAAAGATTTACACTTTATTCTTACCTTCTCTGTGAAATGGTTTTGCACAGAGCAGCCCCCAACCTCTTCTTTTTGGGTCCCCCCGCCGGTGGTCCTGGGTCCTCCCCCCTGCTGAGTGCCCCCATAGCAAGCCTTTTGCTATGGGGGGCACTCAAGCCGACTCACTCCTAAGCCACGCTTTGTGTCTATTTACATGCACAGCGTGGTTCGGCCCCACCCCTGCTCTCTCCTTATTGGCTCACTGGCTGTGATTGACAGCGGCAGGAGCCAATGGCTCTCGCTTCTGTATGAGCCAATGAGATGAGAGACCCGGGAGAGCCGCTGCTCTAGTACACATCACTGGATGGGATTGGGCTCTGGTAAGGGGGGTGATAAAGGGGGTGCTGAGGGAGAGCCCCATCCAGAAGGTTTTTTACCTTCATGCATAGAATGCTTGAAGGTAAAAAACCTTGAGCCTTTAGAACACTTTAAAGTGGGGGTAAATTCCCTTGGTTGAGTTTCACCTATAGGTAAGCTTATAATAAGGCTTACCTATAGGTACAGTAAATATCTCCTAAACATGCGCCATGAAATGTGAGAGGAAGAAGTAACACAAGGAGCCAGTCAGTTTATGTGATGACAAGAAGCATGCTGATAGGAGGAGAGGACAAGGTGACAGAGAGACAAGTTTATCAATGTGCTTCTTTCCCTGTCCAGTCATAAACTGAGGTGGGTCCAGGATGTCTTGGAGTTAAATGATGCTGGTCATGAGGACATTTGAAAAAGCTAGTTTTGCTATTTTTACCTTTTAGCCCGGGTTCACATTTGTACGATGTGAGACATCACATATGAGTCGCACCCACACTGTGGGTGCCGATCACATGCGGTGTCTGTGCAGTGCGAGTTCAGCCATACAGATTTGTTTTTAGCGCTGCAGTGTATTTTTTTTTTTACCAAAAATATGTAGCAGATTACATATTGGCCTAAATTTATGAAGAAATTTAATTTTTTAATTTGTTATTGGATATGTTTTATGGCAGAAAGTAAAAAATATAGTTTTTTTTTTTTTTGAAAATTGTTGGTCTTTTTTGTTTATAGCCCAAAAAATAAATGCAGTGGTGATCAAAGCTCTATTTGTGGAAAAAAATCCATAAATATTATTTGGGTACAGTGTTGCATGACCATGCAATTGTAAGTTAGGCCCCTTTCTCACACCTGTGCAACCTGAATGTGACTTTGCAGGACAAGTCGCACAAGTGTGAAAGGGGCCTTAAAGTAACGTAGTGCCATGTCGCAAAAAATGGTCTGGTCATGAAGGGGGGGGGCAAATCTTCTGGAGGTCAAGTGGTTAATTGGAAAGAAATGTGAATGCCGCCATTGTTGCTAGTTGCCTGACTGCCATGCTGACCCTCTTGCTTTAATACTTTGATTCACTAACCCAGGTATGTACGGTATATTAGGACATCTGGCATTTCTCACTTGGAACATCCTCCTAAGAACCAGAAAATAAGCATTTTTACAAGGAGTTCAGCATCCCTTATATTTCACCCCATAGTTATGCCCATGCCATGGTCCTAACTGTTTGTCCTGAAGAGCGTTGAAGAAAATGATTTTACAATCATTTTTTTTTTTTTCTGCCAAAGCGATCCAGAAAAAAACTAAAGCAATCTATTTGAAATAAGCTATCTTATATGCCGCTAGCGATGCGATTTTGGAATCATTTCCAGCTGTTTTTGTTAATGAAAGCTGCTCATTGAATATGCAGTAATAATTAGGAAACGAAATCGCGCTTTAAGAACTGCTTCATGCTGAGTTTTCTGTGGAACAAGCTGATAAACTGTGAATGCTGAATCATTTCAGGAAAAGGCAGTTGAAATCAAGTGCTTTCATTTTTGTAAATGGATCAACTTCCCCCTTTTTTTTTTTTTTTTTTTTTCTTTCTGTAGCAGTAGCAAACCTAGGATCGTTTTTTTTTTTTTTTTTTTTTTTTTTTTTCTTCTAATTTTAAAATCACACTTTTGTGTAATACAAACAGGTATTTATTACAGTTCAACATTTCTCCACCTGACAATGCCACTTTCTCCCCTTTTTTACATTTTTATTTTTTATTCAGGTGCTTTCTTTTGCCATCTTATAGCCATCATCCTAGCTTGAGATTACGATACTGGCTCAGGGATGACACAGGCATGAAAATCATGAGCTTTAACCATGTGATCGGCTGTGTCCAATCACAGCTGGTCACATGTAAATACGGAGATGCCAGTGTCTTGCCGAGAAAGTTCCCCCGGTGGATAAGGACCCCCCTGTACTGCGCATACGCACTATGAATGACTACGGAGCTGCTGAAAGTCTCCGAAGTTGAACAGCTGATCATCAGCTCTACAAGGCGCCTGTGCACTGAGTCCAGGTTCAAGCCCCACCATCCAAGTGGACATAGAGTTTGAATAAAACTATGCCGAGCAAAGCGAGGCCGTGCCCGAAGCGTGGTGAGTGGCCCTGTTACAGGCGCCTTGTACAGCTGACTCTCAACTGTTCAGCTTCGGCGGCTCGTGCTGCGCCTGCGCAGTACAGGGGAGTCCTTATCCGCCGGGGGGAGCTTTTTCGGCAGAACACCGGTAATTGGCTCTCATCACCTCACACTGACAGAGTGTGTGGCAAGGAGAACCGATCAGTGGCATCTCCTCACAGGAGACATCTAGACATGTAATCGGGGCACTGATCATCAGTGCCCTGATTACAATACAGCGCCATCAGTGCCCATCAGTGCTACCCATCATTGCCACCCATCAGCGCCAATTTATTTCTTTATTTTGTGCAATAAAGAAACAAAGCTACCCTCCAAAAAAGAAATAAATATGCTGTGCAATATCACGCTACTTATTTCCAACCAAGGATCAATTAACCATTTTACATTCATATAACCTGTGCAAACAAATCTAGTTCATATAAAGTGGATTGAATTGGAATCTCCACTCCTATAATTTTACAATATGACCAATAATTAATGAAAACCCAAATAAAGTGCTTGTGCTGTGTTCAATAAATTAATTAAATGTGACAAGTCCACTAAGAAAAAAGTGTTCCAGTCCATGAACTGAAGGCTGCAATTCCAAGATGTTCTCAACTTTTATCCATGTATTCATGCTTCAAAAGTGACCACCACAACCTCACCACAGGTGCCCCCACTAGGGTTACACTCATCGGATATTGTTGACCAACCAGGAATACTCCAGGAGGGGATCTGTTAGTGCTTTAACTCTTAATCCACTTCAGATCGTTCTCATATAACCATGGTCCCGAAAATCTACATTCAGAATTCAGCTGTTCTCTAAGAATAGTAGCCATTACTAGATTTAAGATCAGATCTCTTAGACCTCATGTACACGGCTGCTGCTAAACGGACGTTTAGGAGCAGTTGGGCATTTTTTTTCAACTTCTCCTGAACTCTCCTCTGTTATCTTATCAGTACATGTACACAGGGTTGTTTACAGTCGTTTCTAGGCAGTTGAGTTTAGAGGCTTTTTTTGGAACGCAAAAAAATGGGTTCAGAAGCTGAGTTTTAGAGGCATTTCAAGCGCCAAACGCTTCTAAACGCAGTAACTCACATTTAGCCGCGTTTCATTTATAGGCGTTTTTCATTTTTGGCTATTTAAAAAAAAAAAAAAAACGCTAAACGCGGCATGGCGGACGTTTTAAACGTGGGTTACTATCCGTCAAGTTAAAATAGTTTAGGAGACGACGTAAAAATGTCCCATGTACATGAAGCCTTAGGCTTCTTGTACAAATAGCTTAATTTTGACTGGAGGCAATTAACTTACCAGCATATCTTTGGAGTGTGGGAGGAAACCCATGCAGGCACAGGAAGAACATGCAAACTCCAAGCAGGTAGTGCCGTGGCTGGGATTCAAACCGACGATCCTAGTACTGCTAGGCAGAAGTGCTAACCACTTAGCCACTTTGTTGCCTCTTCATGCCTGTTTTAATCCCTCAAAGCTGCAACCGTGTCGGGTAAGGTAGGTAGTACCGCCCATGAACACGACAGGTGCATAAATTTTGCCATGCCACAAGTGCACATGAGGCCTAACCTCCTATCCTGTGCCTGTCTGTGTAAAAATCCATCACGGCCTTCAAGAGTTTAGGCCGCTTACTGCTTCCTGCCTTGTAAGTTTTAGATCAGAACCAAATGGTTAGAGTATGGGACTTGACCTCCCGTAGAGAAAGAGGCAATTCTGCCTCATATGTGCCACCAGTGCCACCTGCCATTGCCATCTGACAGTGCCCACGAGTGCCACCTATCAATGCCCAAGAGTGCCACCTATCAATGCCCACCAGTGGTGCCAATCAGTGCCACCTAGCAGTGCTGCCTGTCAGTGTAACCGATCAGTGCCCATCGTTGCCACCCATCGGTGCCCATCAGTGCCGCCTCATCAGCGTACATCAACGAAGGAGAAAAATTACCTTTTTTTTAAATTTTATAACAAAATATAAAAAAAAAAAAAAAATGTTTTTTTTTAAAAATTTGGTCTTTTTTACATTTTTTTAACAAAAAATAAAAACTGCAAAGGTGATTAAATACCACCAAACGAAAGCTGTATTTGTGGGAAAAAAATTATAAAAATTTAATTTGGGTACAGTGTTGTATGACCGCGCAATTGTTATTCAAAGTGCATCAGCGCTGAAAGCTGAAAATTGATCTGGATAGGAGTGGGGTTTAGGTGCCCAGTAAGCAAGTGGTTAACACTGACAATTTTGTCTCCAAGTAAACCTGTCAGTGGATTGAAAATTTACAAATGACCTACAGTTTTATACGTAACCTGTCGATCAGCCCATTCGGTAAGGCCCTGTTTACATTTTGCGTTTTGGGATTGAGGGAAGAATTGCTGCAATGCGTGACAATTGCAGCACAACGCTCTGCTATTCTGCTGCGATTGTTGCTTAACAGGATTGCGCGGCAAACCAGACCTTTACAAATTGCTAGAAGCTTGTCAAAGGAAAAGGAGCAAATTGCAATGTCAAAATTGTCAAATGTCAAAATTGCATAGCAGGAACAAGCTATATACAGGGCTTAAAACTTCTCAATAACAGGACGAGTGGCATTGATCTGATTCGACTCAAACCCCCTGCTGGCAGCTGCAGTTCCTTTTGTTGACTCCTAGTCACTGCAAGACACAATGGGGTTGATTTACTAAAACTGGAAAGTAGAGATGGGTTCGGCATGTTTAGGTTCCTAGTCTCAACCCACCTGCCGATCCCACCAGGAAGCTGACACGGCACACCACTAATCACAGGCAGTGAGACATTTCCCGATCTGTGCGGCTGCGGACTAGGAAATGTCTTGCTGTCTGTGATTAGTGGTGTGCAGTGTCAGCTTGCTGGCAGGAACGGGCAGGTGGGTAGGGACTAGGAACCCGAACACACCCAAGGCCATTCCCACTGGAGAGTGCAAAATCTGGTGCAGCTTTGCACAGAAACCAATCAGTTTCCAGGTGTTATTTATCAACGCTTAATTGAACAAGCTGATTGTCTACCATGCACAGCTGCACAAGATTTTGCACTCTCCAGTTTTAGAACATCAACCCCAATATGCAACGTAGAGGTGGTGTGGGGGGACCACAGTAGCCAGAGGGAAATTGTAGCAAATGGGCCAGTGGACAGGTAAAATACAAGGTAATTTCCATCATAGATTAGTTCTTTCGTGATTTTGTTGACCCCTGACAGAGTCACTTTAAAAGAGAAGTATGTTTTTTTTCTTTATCATACATCACGGGACACAGAGCACCATAATAATGACTATGTGGGTTATACGCTTACCTTTAGGTGATTGGACACTGGCAACCAATAGTAAGACGGTTCCTCCCATATAACCCCTCCCACACCGGAAGGACCTCAGTTTTTTCGCCAGTGTCTTGAAGGTGATGGTCATGGCTGTTGAAGCTCTTCAGTTTCTTCAAAAGAATGTCCCACTGAGGACGTTATAATCGGATCCATTCGGATGGCTTACTAAGCTAAAGTGGATGATACCCGAACCTCGGCTCAAGAACGAGGTGTTGCTTGTAATGTGTCCTATTTAGGCGCTGGACCCTTGCTCACCGCATGCGCCGAGCGGTGGGCGGGTCGCCGGCCACTGATGCGCGTGCTCGCTTCCATGCTAGGGCTTATAGGCATGGAGCTCCTGGCGTGCGCATGGAAGAAGTAGAGCGAATGGTGGGCACATGAGTCTGATGGTCTTGGACACTACGGTGACAGGTTAAAGACTGGTTGTTATTTGTGGGGAGTACTCCTTGGTTATTTCTCGTGTGTAAGCAATGTCTTCCAAAAAACGAGGAATAGGGAACAAGGCTAGCCCAGGGGTAAAAGTCCCTCCACAAAAAGCAAGAGACCAACCCCACATTGATGCAGCCTCAGTCTCTACTGAAGGACCTGCGGTTTCTGACCTGGCTGAGCCATTGCACTTGTCAGGCATAGTAGCCACTACCAATGTACCTGCCTCGGCTTATGTTACAAAGGATGATTTGGCATCTGCCTTAGGGGGTCTTGAAGGCAAAATAGCTGGCATGATTGCCTCTGTAACACAGGGGGGAAGGAAGTGTAATAGATCTCCCTCCCCTGAGCCTGGGCCAAGTGGTGAGTCACTAGAGCCCCCGGACTCTTATAGCCAGATGGGTCCAGGTGACCTGGAACCAGAATGGGCAGAGGATCCAGAGGAGGTGGTCACTGCACTTTCCTGTTCCACTCTGGGATCTTTGCGACCTAAACAAATTTCCCAGGCCTTTCCCTTGCATCCGTTACTGGAGCAGGTGGTTTATGCGGACTGGGAGCATCCTGACAGAATATACTTACCTCCCAAAAGGTTTTCTGTTTTATACCCTATGGAGGAAAAGTTCAGGAAGAAACTGAGCACACCTTTGGTAGACGCTGCCATATCTTCTGTAAATAAAAATGTAACCTGTCCAGTGGATAATGCCCAGGTTTTCAAGGATCCGGCTGATAAGAAGTCCTTATTAAACCAAATGGGGAAGTAAGGCCCATTTTGGACCTCAAGGCTCTCAACTTCTTTGTAGACGTCCGATCCTTCCGTATGGAGTCGGTTCGTTCAGTAATAAGGTCCCTGAGAAAGGCAGACTATTTGGCATCCATAGATATCAAGGACACGTACCTTCATGTGCCGATCTTCGGTCCACACCAAAGGTTCTTACGCTTCACTGTAGAGGGCAGTCATTTCCAGTTTGTGCCACTGCCCTTCGGTTTAGCCATGGCTCCCAGGGTCTTCACAAAGATTCTGGCCCAGTGTTGGCTTCCCTAAGATCTCAGGGAGTTTTCATAATAGGATATCTGGACGATCTACTTCTAAGGGAATGCTCTCGCCCTATGCTAGTTCTAATCGTGTCAAGAACAGTACGGGTTTTACAACGCCTAGGTTGGGTACTGAATTTGGACAAGTCAGCTCTTTGTCCGACCCAAGCCTTGGTGTATCTGGGTCTGGTCTTGGACACCGCCCAAGAAAAAGTGTTAAGGGCGGAAGGCCCTTAAAGGTCGCCTCCATAGTGGAACTTGTACAGAAGGTGAGAAAAGAACCAACACTTTCTGTCGGCTGTGCATGAGGTTATTGGGCAAGATGGTGTCGGCTTTCAGCGCAGTGCCATATGCACAGTTCCACTCCAGAGTGTTCCAGAACAGTATCCTGAAGGCCTGGGACAAGTCTGCTCGAACCTTGGATCAGCCTATGGTTCTATCTCCACAGGTTCTATGGAGCCTCTCTTGGTGGTTAAGAACCAGCAACTTCAGAAGAGGGAAGTCTTTCCCACCAGTGGCCTGGAAAGTGGTGACCACGGACGCCAGTCTTCTCGACTGGGGAGCAGTCCTAGAGGAAGCATCTGTTCAGGGAGTATGGTCCCAGACAGAAAGGACTCTGCCCATCAATCTCTTAGAGATCCAGGCAGCTCGTCTGGCCCTGCGATTCTGGACGTCCAGGTTGCGGGGTTTTCCTGTCAGAGTTCAGTCCGACAACTCCACAGTAGTGGCATATATCAACCACGAGGGAGGTACCAGGAGTCGGGCAGCCCAAAGATAAGTAAATCATATACTAACCTGGGCAGAAAAACATGTGCCGTTTCTGTCGGCAGTGTTTATTCCGGGGGTGGACAATTGGCAGGCGGATTTCCTGAGTCGTCAGAAATTGTTACCAGGGGAATGGTCCCTGCATCCCGAGGTTTTTCTACAGATCTGCCGATACTGGGGGACCCCAGATGTGGATCTGCTGGCATCTAGATTCAATGCCAAACTAGACAGGTTTGTATCCAGGACCAAGGATTCACTTGCTGTCGGGACAGACGCATTAGTGGTTCCTTGGGATCAGTATTCCCTGATATATGTCTTTCCTCCGATCCAGATTTTGCCGCACTTACTACGCAAGATACGGAAGGAACGGAAGCCGGTGATCTTAGTGGCCCCAGCATGGCCCACGAGATCATGGTACTCGGAGATTGTGCAATTGGCAGTAGGGGACCCGTTGGTCCTTCCTTGCCGCCCAGACCTGTTGTCTCAAGGGCCCATATTCCATCCTTCTTTACGGTTGCTGCATTTGATGGCCTGGCTATTGAGACCAGACTATTGAAAGACTGTGGTATTATGGGTTCAGTCTTGTCCACTTTGATAAATGCTAGAAAGTCAGTTTCTAGAGCTATCTATTACAGAGTATGGAAGTCATACATTTCTTGGTGTGAGAAAAGGAAATGGAACCCTCGTAGGTATACGATTGGAAGAGTTCTCGCCTTTCTCCAAACAGGAGTAGACTTGCAGCTCGCTTTAGGGACAATTAAGGGACAGATTTCGGCCTTATCGTTTTTTTTCCAGAGGCCAATTGCATCCCATTCTTTGGTGCGAACCTTTGTGAAGGGAGTAACGCACCTGAGGCCACCGCTTAAACCACCTTTATGTCCTTGGGACCTAAATTTGGTGCTTTCAGCCTTACAGAGTCAGCCCTTTGAACCTATTAGGCATATTCCTTTTGTGCTATTGACCAGGAAATTAGTTTTCTTAGTGGCTATAACATCGGCTAGAAGGGTGTCAGAATTGGCCACACTTTCTTGCAAGGAACCTTTCATGGTTCTTCATCAGGACAGAGTGGTCATGCGTCCTCGTCCAGATTTTCTACCGAAGGTAGTTTCCAAATTTAATTTGAATCAGGATATCATTTTACCTTCCTTTTTTCCTTACCCTAAAACTAGGGAGGAAAGGTCGCTTCACTCACTGGATGTGGTGAGAGCGATAAAGGTTTACTTGGAAATGTCAGCTCCCTTTCGGAAAACTGACTGTTTTTTTATCTTGCCTGAAGGCCCTAGAAGAGGACAGCCGTCAACAAGTTCATCTATATCCAGGTGGATTCGCCAGACTATTGTCCAGGCATATGGATTAAAGCACAGGGTTCCACCCCGGGATTTAAGGGCACACTCCACTAGAGGGGTTAGAGCATCGTGGGCAGTACGCCAGCAGGTGTCTATGGCTCAGGTTTGCAAAGCTGCCGTTTGGTCTTCAGTTCATACGTTCACCAGGTTTTACCAGGTGGATGTGAGATCTCAAAATGAGACTGGTTTTGGCCACAGCGTGTTGCAGGCTGCTTTATAATCTCAGAACCGTTGGGCCTAGGGATGATGTGTCCCCCCCCCCCCCCAAATGCATTGCTTTAGGACATCCCACATAGTCATTATTATGGTGCTCTGTGTCCCGTGATGTACGATAAAGAAAAATGGATTTTTAAAACCGCTTACCTGTAAAATCCTTTTCTTGGAGTACATCACGGGACACAGAGGTCCCTCCCCTCTTTCTTGGATCATCATTGCTTGCTACAAAACTGAGGTCCTTCTGGTGTGGGAGGGGTTATATGGGAGGAACTGTCTTACTATTGGTTGCCAGTGTCCAATCACCTAAGGGTAAACGTATAACCCACATAGTCATTATTATGGTGCTCTGTGTCTCGTGATGTACTCCAAGAAAAGGATTTTACAGGTAAGCTGATTTAAAAATCCTTTTTTTTTGCATATTCATACTTACCCAGGTGGAAGCAGCATCAGACCGATGCTGCATCTGTCCCCCGCCACCTCTTCACTGAGAACTGAGCCACCGAACATCGCCGATGGCTCGGTTCTTTCACCTCTCCAAGCAGAGAGCTGCTGACTGTCAGTCAGCATCTCTCCTGCTCTGCTCCTCCACGCTCATTGGACCGCTGAGCTGTGGAGGGGCGGGGAGCTGAGACTGCCATCAGTCAAGGCAGCTGGCGGATCCAGACTTCCTAAGTCGGGATGACGCGGTGCCTCGACTGATCCTGGTGACCTCAGCGGAGAGTGGACTTCAGACCGCTCTCTGCTGAAAATGGATCCATAGGAGAAGCCCAGCCTAAAAATATCAGGCTGGACTTCTCCTTTAATTATAAAGCAAGCCTTGGTATTTCTCTTTTTTATGCTCACCTTTAACAGAGATGCAAGTAATCACGTGGTGTCTATTTTACAGGTTTTACTAAAATATGAGTTTTCTACCTTCTTTTTTTTTTTTTTTTTTAAATTAATGAACCTGACACAGTCTAGTAGTTTGAACAGACAGGTGTTGAACACTTTTTAAAGTTGCACAGTTGCAGTTTTTGGGGTTTTTTTTTGTAAGTGTTTTTGCAAACCATATTATTTCTGTGTTAGAATATTTTAATTGTGTTATTTAATTTTGCAGTGCTTCATGGCCAGCTTCTTTAACTTGGGGTTAACCCAGGAGGAATGTAGTGGTGGACTCGGGCAAAGCACAGTGAAATAAAACTGCTATTTTGTCTCTGTAAATAAGCCCCCAAATTTCATATTAATGTTAAAAAAAACAAATGTACTCCTGTATTGTCTTTGCATTACTTGCACTTAAATATAAAATAAGTGTGTAACATTCCTTTCTTGAGCAACACAGTCTTTATATTGTATTGCGTATGCACCACCTTTTAGTATTACAAATAGGTATGTCAATGTAATTCTGTTTATTTTTCTATGCAGAAATTCATGCGGAGGTCCAGTTAAAAAACTATGGGAAATTTCTGGAGGAATATACATCTCAACTTCGCAGGATTGAAAATGCCCTGGATGACTCCATTGGGGATGTGTGGGACTTCAGTCTGGACCCAGTAGCGCTAAAGGTGAAATTTCTATCCTAGAGAAGCATACTGTATTCCAATTTCCAGCTACAACCTTATGATACATGGAAACTGGGTCAGCTCACTAATCTAACAAAAAAAAAAAAATAGAATGAAAGGTTGATTTAGGGAATGCTGGTCCTTAGCATTTTAGCTGTGATCTAAATGGATATATTTGCAGTTTTCACAGAAATAGAATAGCTTTATCTTTGGTTCAGTTTCCTGAATAAGTTGCTTTCCTTGTTTCGGACAATGTGTTATTTGTTACTGACTGAATGCTTGAAAGATTAATCAGTCCATTTCCTCCGTCCGTCTTATAATGCTAGGCAGGCGGTTTTGGAATTGACATGGAGAGAAACTGAATTAAAATGATTATGCAATTGCATTAAATAAAACAGTATATGCGTACAACAATATATATTAGCTACCCACCTAGGTTCTCTCTCGTCTTTCGTAAGTCCATGTGACTCTGGAACTGTGCTTAAGAGCTTTCTGGCCCACTTTTATTAAAAGGAAAAGCAAAGTTCTAGCAAAGATTTCCACATGGATTTTCCAACAATTAAACATTCAACAGAAAATACAAAGCCACCTGGCTTCTCTTGTCTTCAGCAGGACCGCTGCTCTCTGTACTTTGATGTCTTAGACTTTTTTCACCCAACTTCTCTTGGCTCACTTAGCCAGAACAGATGCAGCACCCCTGCTGCCACTCCCTGGCCTCTGTGTGGGGTCTCCAGGCACCCTGAGTTCTCACACTTCTCCTGAGACTTACAGAATCCCTGCAGTCCCTTGGACATGTTGTCTCAGCTTTCGTAGTCTCTCCAGACTCGAACGGCTCTCCTGACTCTCCCAGTCCTGTTGGACAACTATCCCCCTAACACATGTCCCTCCTGGCTGGAGCACACAGCTCTCTCTCCTAACAGTGCTCTGTCTCCAAATGGGAGCCCTGAGCTATGGTCAGGCCTAGCTACTAATGAGCAATAACACCTGCATGCTGACACAACCTGCAGGTCTCCAGGAAGACCTGAACAAAGGATTGGAGGCTTATTCCCACCCAAATCTCTTATCTCTTTAAAGTCACTCCAGACCCCGATCCGGGAAGGCAAAACCCGGAGAAAGCTGTACAAACAATTTTCTTCGCTCATAACAAATACTCTGGAGATTCGCACTCTGCCTTAGGCCCTGTTCACTCTGGCATTAAAAGCAGGCGTTTGAGGCACGTTTTTAATGCTCCTCAAATGCCTAGTAAAGCAGTCTGCAATTGAAAATATGGACAGCTCACAAAGCTGTTCACATTATCAAAATGTAAAGCATTTGCACCGTATCACTGCCCTTCAAAAATGAAGCTTCATGTTGAGTTTGAAAGAAGTTGAAGCATCTTAACTCTATTCAAGTCTGTGATAGTGTGTCGTAAACATGCCGGCACGTGTTTCTGGCGCTTTAGGCCTTGATCACAATCATAAATAAAATGGGTATCTGGGGTGTGTTTTTAATGCACATAGAGCATTTGGGGAGTGTCTTTAACAATGCTTCTCAAAGCGTCAAACAATGCGCATTAATGCTATAGACATGTTTGTTCAGAATGAGTATTTTGAGCAAGTGTTAACAAGGGCCAAGTGCAGAGTACTTTTTTTTGTATACTTACAATGTGAAAATCAATAAAGTCGCGCTAACATATGTGTGATGGAAACTACAAAATTAAGTGTTTCAAAAATTAATGACATAAATACCTCAATAATAAGTACAAATATTATACACCTTGAATCTAAAACGTGCAAACATAAATTAAAAAAATGTCCATACAGTGCACGTACGGAGAAATGGAGTAATGAAAGTTTAAATAGAAAAGTCCATAAAGTGAAAAAAACGAATTCCAAAGTGATGAGTGATATGAATTTTCATAAAGTGCCAAGTGCATGGATGGGACCTCCACCTTAGACAAACACTGCCGCTTACCAGAAAGCGATGGTCCCTTATTACAGGGGACCACGCTGAGCAGATGGCTGCAACCCCAGCCCGGGATCTTACAGGCAAGCACCAGATATCTCCACGTCCCTGGGGATCCTCACCATCAGTCACAGCAGGGTGATGTAATTACCAAGAAATAAAACACATAAAGTGCTCCACATAGCGTAAATCCTTATGATTTATTGAGAAGATAAAAGTCAAATGGACACTTACAATTGGACGGTATAAAAACAGCAGAACAGATAAGAAAGCCGTCCGGCTTTGGATCAGCCCGTATCTTCCGGGACTAGACGCACAGAGGTGACGTCAGGACGTGGCTCAGCTTTCTTATCTGTTCTGCTGTTTTTATATCGTCCAATTGTAAGTGTCCATTTGACTTTTATCTTCTCAATAAATCATAAGGATTTACGCTATGTGGAGCACTTTATGTGTTTTATTTCTTGGTAATTACATCACCCTGCTGTGACTGATGGTGAGGATCCCCAGGGACGTGGAGATATCTGGTGCTTGTCTGTGAGATCCCGGGCTGGGGTTGCAGCCATCTGCTCAGCGTGGTCCCCTGTAATAAGGGACCATCGCTTTCTGGTAAGCGGCAGTGTTTGTCTAAGGTGGAGGTCCCATCAATGCACTTGGCACTTTATGAAAATTCATATGACTCATCACTTTGGAATTCGTTTTTTTCACTTTATGGACTTTTGTATTTAAACTTTCATTACTCCATTTCTCCGTACGTGCACTGTATGGACATTTTTTTAATTTATGTTTGCACGTTTTTAGATTCAAGGTGTATAATCTTTGTACTTATTATTGAGGTATTTATGTCATTAATTTTTGAAACACTTAATTTTGTAGTTTCCATCACACATATGTTAGCGCGGCTTTATTGATTTTTATTCTGATTTGTGTCGTATAACACTGGATAGTTGCAGCTATTTTTCACCTATTTGTTGTTTTTGTTGTTAGCGCAGTATTTTTTATACACATACTTACAATGTGGCAGGGCCAGGCACTGTCACACCCCCCCCCCCCCCACTTCATCTCAACACTTCTCTTCTCTACTCTGCTACCGACGACCTCTATAACAAAATCTCACCCCTATCCTGCACTCACCTAGCCACTTCTGTCTACAACGCTTCACTACTAGCCTCACTGGACTCACTGCCCCCCCTCACTACACACAGAATCAGGCCCCCACCCCTTCAACCTTGGTAAACAGATGATACTAGAAGTCTGAAAAAACATAGTCGTGCTCATGAGCGCCTGAGGCGTAAATCTCAGAAAGACTTCAACCAATATAAATCTGCCCTCCAAAAATACAATTCCAGCCTCCTCACTGCCAAGCAGACCTATTTTATCACTCTCATTAACAACTTATCATCCCATCCCTGTCAACTCTTCTCTAACTTCAACTCTCTACTTCTTCCTTCACTGCCTCCACCCACTAAGTCACTCACTGCCCAGGAGATCGCAAATCACTACAAACAGAAGATTGATACAATTCGCGAGGAGATCTATACTGTTTAGATACCCTCCACGCTTTACATCTCACACCCACAGGTACAATCATTACTTCCCTCTTTCAACCCCACTGCTATAGACGAGGTTGCTAAACTACCTGTTAACGTCCATCTTACCACCTGCTCTCTGAATCCTGTTCCCTCGCAAATGCTACGTACACCCTCTGGCTCTATTCTACACCCTCTAACCCATATCTTCAATCTCTCCCTCTCTTCTGGCATCTTCCCCAACTCCCTAAGCCCCCATTCACAACTATGCGAATTAGATGCGGCTTACACCGCATCCAATTCGCAGGACATTGTAAAATTTTTTCATTTGAATGTATCTGGTTTACATATGTGCGTTGTATTCGCATTGCACAAAAATGGTGTACGTTTTCTGGGCATTGCGGTGCGAATTACAAGCCCATTATCTTCTGTGGGAATGCATCTGATTCGCAGATGCATTCCGTTCTGAACATGAATTCTCTCCTTCTCCTCACTACACCTCCCCCCTCTCCCCCCTCTCTCTGCTCACTGATCCGCAGCTAAAACGCAGAGGAACCTCTGAACAACTAATTTTTATCTTCGCAGTGAAACCTGAGCTTCAATTCGTACCGCACATGTGTGAACCCAGCCTCAAACATGCACTTGCCAGCCCCATACTTAAAAAGCCCTCACTGGACCTATCCATTCTTAACAACCTACGCCCCCTCTCCTTGCTCTCCTTTTTATCCAAACTCCTTGAACTTCCTGGTCTACAACCGACTGAAGGACCACCTTGCTGATAATGGCCTTCTTGATCCCCTTCAGTCTGGATTTCATCCCCAACACTCCACAGAAACTGCTCTCCTAAAACTAACAAACGATCTACTAACAGCCAAAACCAATGGACACTACTCTGTACTCCTACTCGGACCTCTCTGCTGCCTTTGATATGGTTGACCACCCCCTCCTCCTCAAAAAACTCCTTGCCTTTGGTCTCTGACTGTACTCTTCGCTGGTTCTCCTTCTACTTATCCAACTGCACCTTTAGCGTTTCTTACAATTCTACTTCCTCCTCTCCTCTTCCTTTCTCTGTTGGGGTCCTCCAAGGTTCTGTTCTTGGCATTGTTGATTTAGTCAACAAAAACGTTTTCGTCATAATTTTCGTCAGAGGCTTTTTACAGTGACGAAAACGAAACTAAAAGTACAGCACATTTTCGTCAACTGATGAAAACTATGACGAAAATAGAATTCGTTTTCGTTAAGGAACGAAAACGGGACGTTAATGGCAAGGAGGGATGTTTACCCTCATGAATTTACTGTATTTATCGGCTTATAACACACTGTATACGCTGATATTTGTTTTTTTACCAATAGGGGGTGGGGATTGGGCGGTCCGCCCCCGTGTGCCACACATTGGGGGGTGGTCAAGTCAGCCACCCCGCCTCTCCTGGCCTTTGGACAGCACTCCCAGCAAAGTCTATCATTAGGAAAAAATCATTGCTAGCCCCTTTTCCTATACTGCTCCTCCTTCTGTGTCACTCATTGTAAGCTGAAGCTTCTAACCTCAAAAGCTTCGCTGTTGGCCGCTCTCCTCCTCTGGCTCCTCCTCCTCCAAGTGTTGCTTTAGATTGGAGGAGGAGAGCGGTCACATGACCATCCATGAATCTTCAGAGGAGAGCAGTCATGTCACCGGGTCCATGCAAGAACGAAGCTATGAGGTAAATTTAGAGACTTTGATTTACAGTGAGAGTGACACAGGAGGAGCTGTGTATGAGAAAGGGCTGACAGTGATTTATTCTTAACTTTAGAGTATGCTGGCAGTGACTGGGGGTCTCCTGAGAATGCAGGGGGGGGCTGTGTATTGTTGGGTTTTGTATTGTGCAGATTGTGGGGGCTGTGCTGTGTATTGTGGGGGCTTTGTATTGTGCAGAGGGTGGGGGCTGTGCTGTGTACTGTGGGGGGCTTTGTATTGTGCACAGGGTGGGGCCTGTGTACTTTGGGGGGCTTTGTATTGTGCATAGGGTGGGGGGCTGTGTACTGTGGGGGGTCTGTGTGCTGTTGGGGGCTGTGTATTGTGCAGATGGGGGGGGGGGGGGGGGGGCGCTGTGTACTGTGCACATTCAATTTTATTTGACCAAAATCATTATATTAGACTAAAATGTACTGGAGATTTTAGATGACTAAAATGGGACTAAAACTAAAATGCCATTTTAGTCCTAAGACTAAGACTAAAATTGAGTCGAAATTTGCTGCCAAAATTAACACTGGTTCTTGGACCTCTCCTATTTTCCATCTGCACCTCCTCTCTGGGTCAGCTGATAGCCACCCATGGCTTCCAATACCACCTCTTCGCTGACGATACCCAAATCAGTTTCTCTACCCCTCAGCTCACTCCCTCCGTCTCCTCACGTATCACTAATTTACTAACAGATATATCAGTCTGGATGTCACCACACCACTTCCTCAAACTCAATCTATACAAAACTGAACTTCTCATTTTTCCTCCCCCATGTGCCCCTTCCCCTGATCTCTCTGTCAAAATTGATGGCACAACTATAAGCCCATCCCCACTTGCCAAGGTCCTAGGTGTAGTCCTTGACTCTGAACTCTCCTTTAAGCCCCATGTTCAATCACTGTCCAAATCTTGCTGCCTCAACCTCCGCAACATCTCCAAAATACGCCCCTTTCTAACCAATGACACAACAAAGCTCTTAATTCACTCCTTGGTCATCTCTCGCCTCGATTACTGCAACTTCCTTCTCATTGGCTTACCTCTACATAGTCTATCACCTCTTCAATCCATCACGAATGCTGCTGCCAGATTCCTCTACCTTACCAATCGCTCTGTGTCTGCTACCCCTCTCTGCCAATCCCTCCACTGGCTTCTGCTCACCCAACAAATTAAATTCAAAATACTAACAACTTCTTACAAAGCCACCCACAACTTAGCCCCCCAGCTATATCACTAGCCTAGTCTCTAAATACCAACCTATTCGTTCTCTTCGTTCCTCTCAAGACCTCCTGCTCTCCAGCTCCCTCGTCACCTCCTCCCATGCTCGCCTCCAGGACTTCTCCAGAGCCTCTCCAATCCTATGGAACACCTTACCCCAATCTGTCCAATTATCTCCTACTCTATTCACTTTTAGATGATCCCTGAAAAACTTCTCTTCAGAGAAGCCTATTCTACACACACCTAACGACTGTATTTTCATTTTCTCCATCACCTCATTCGCCACAGCTATTACCTTTTGTTCCACTTGACCCTCCCTTCTAGATTGTAAGCTCTAATGAGCAGGGCCCTCTGATTCCTCCTGTATTGATTTGTATTGTAACTATTCTGTCTTGCCCTTATGTTGTAAAGCGCTACATAAACTGTTTATATGCGCTATATAAATCCTGAATAATAATAATGGACCTGAGCAGTTTTTACATTACAGCTATGGGCCTGTCCAGCAATAACTTTGTCATTACTTCAGATAATTCTTTTTTTTTAGAACAAAACCAGGCTTTCTTTTCGTGATTTTTGTCTTTTAAATTATTTTATTTTCTATGCAATTCGTAGACCAAACTAAATATAAATAATAAAAACTACAACTAAAAAAAAAAACCCACTTTTTTTCATTTTGATTAGTGTTAGTTTTTTTTTTTAAAAAAGGGCTATGATAGATAAAAAGCATACATTTTATTTTATAATTTGTCCTGTATAAAATTACACTAAAATTATGATCCCCTTGATCTGCAGATGAATGAAACTGAGTAATGCTAAAAGTAGCAATGTTACTTTTGTATCTCTCTCACTTGTTAAAGTGGTTGTAAACCCTTCCAGACCACTTTTGCCTACAGGTATGCCTAGATTAAGGCTTACCTGTAGGTGCAAGAAATATCTCCTTAACCTACACGGTTTAGGAGATATTTGCAAAAAACAGGCACCGATGTCTACGGCGCCTGCGCCGTAGACAATGGCGCGCAGGCGCACTGACGGCGATCATGCTCTTAGTGGCGGCTCCCGTGTGCATGCGCGGGAGTGATTGGCCGGCAGGAAGATGGACGCTTTGTGGAAGAGGGGACATCTGTGACATCGCAGGCTCCTGTATCAGGTAAGTGACACATAATGGGCTACTATGCGATGCATAGTAGCCCATTATGCTTTACCTTTGCAGGGAAACAAAGAGGAAGTAAAACCCATCAGGGTTTACTTCCTCTTTAACAATGTTTAAAAACACTGTGTCAGATGGCCTGTTTTTGATAGCTGCAGCTTCTATAGCTGCTGTATTTTCACAACTCTGGACTCTCACTTTCATAGATGGCAATTGCTGGTAAATGCGGGGGGGGGGGGGTCAGCGGCAGTGGGGTACTCTGTGTCCACAATTGGTTAATGTCAGGGTGGTTTATTTAAAGTGTCTGTAAAGCCAAAACTATTTTTAGTTTTGGGTAGAATAGGTAAAGGTTAGAACCCCAGTCAGGTGTTTATCACTGTCTCTGAGTTTCCCAGTGACCTTTGTTTCCAGAACAGGAAATGAGGAGGAATACAAAATGTTGAGTTGTCACCGGACCCGAAATACAGAGCACGTTTTTCTAATAGGGGACACTCTGTGGTAACAACTTTCTAAGGGCAGATATATTGTTATAATGTTTGAAAGAAAAAAAATCTGTTTTTGAAAACGATATGTTGGAATTCTAAAACATTCAGTGTCATTCATATTTGACATATGAGAATGGCCTAATGACAATAGACTGAAAATATTTCCTGCCTAAAAATGATCTGTCATGATCTTGTTTACAGTCGGTTACATGACCCTTCTCTTTTATACCAGGATAAAAAATGTCACCTTTTTAGAGTGCCTGAGTTCAGTGTTGGCTTTAATTACACACAAACCACTACACCCAGCATGCAGATTAAAATAAGTGGTACTACACAACACCCATGGAGTAAGAACACATACTGGAAATTACATTCAGGGAACATAATAAGAGCAACATTTACACACATGATAAAACAAGAAAAGCAGCTGTGGCAGGTTGTCCTACAGTATAATGTAGATAAGATAAGTACAGATATTCAGAATGACCCCGGGTTTTGGGGAGTGGTAGGGTGATAAAAGCTACTTGGAACTTCAGCCACCAGTAACGAAGAATCCAAAGTGTAAAACTCATACTTGTCATTTTTGTGTTTATTAAAAGTCAGCAGCTACAAAAAGTGTAGCTGCTGACTTTTAATAAACAGACACTCACCTGTCCCAGGATCCAGCGATGTCCTTACCCGAGCCGTTTTTATCCATTTTTGTTCTGTTCCCGGAATCTCAGCTTGCAGAGTCACAGCCAGGTGCCCCCTGCGCTTTTTGAATGGTCCCGCCGTCGTTTTGGACCAGTAACGTGTCCCGGAAGACTGCCTGGAGTGGGGGAAGGTGGCCTTAAAGCAGAACTTCCCCTTTTGAGTGGAGCTCTGCTTTGAATCACATAGCCACAACCTGGCCCATTGGTGTAGTGCAGTGATATGCAATTAGCGGACCTCCAGCTGTTGCAAAACTACAAGTCCTATCATGTCTCTGCCCCAGGGTGTCATGCTTATGGCTGTCAGAGTCTTGCTATGCCTCATGGGACTTGTAGTTCTGCAACAGCTTGAGGTCCAAGTCCCATGAGGCATAGCAAGACTCTGACAGCCACAAGCATGACACCCAGGGGCAGAGGCATGATGGGACTTGTAGTTTTACAACAGCTGGAGGTCCGCTAATTGCATATCTCTGGTGTAGTGAAAGCATTCTGTAACGTCACAATTAACTTTTTGCTGTACATTGCAGTTCTCTGTGTGTAGCTGGAAAGGGTAAAGAGACCTAGCTAATAATGCTGGTAAATACAGAACAAGGAATGAAGTGGAGCTTGTTTGATAGGGGGCACATGCACACTGCAGCTCAAAATAAAAAGCTGCTTTTTCAGGCATCTGAGCTTTTATTTCAGCTCGAGGAAGCTTGTATTTTTTTAGCCTCTTTTGCATGTTTTTATTGAGCTTTGAGTTCCTTTGAGTTTTTTTTTTTTTTTTTTTTTTTGAGCGTAAGCGTTTTTTTTCACAAACCCACCCCTCAGCTATTTTTTTCCTAGTTTTTTTGTGTGTTTTCGAGCTTCTTTGAGCTTTTTCATGCTCCTTTTACGCGTTTTTGTGCACTTGGGCGTCTTTTCTGGTCGAAAGTGCCTCTCAAAAACGCGAGTTTGGTGGGGTTTATTGTTTTTTTTTTTTTGCCTGTACAGTATGAGCATATGCCTGTAAACTCTTGAAAAAGCAATAGTGTGCATGGACATAACCTGGAGGGGAGTTTCCAGGCAGAAGAAATGAGAGCTCAAAATCCTGTAGGAGCAGCTTCTTTGAGCTGCTGTGTGCATAAGTCCTTAAAGACCTGCAGCTCTGGAATTAGAAGCGACATTACTAGTCACAGGGCAGATTGAGTATACCTGACTAGGGATTGCAGCAGTGAAAACCAGTGTTAAAGAGGAAGTAAACCCTAATGGGTTTTACACCCTTTTTTGTTCCCTGCAAAGTAAAAGCATAATGGGCTAGTATGGGCTAGTATAGCACATTATGTGCCACTTACCTGCAAACGAAGCCCGCGATGTCCCCCCGCTGATGGCCGCGTGCACCTTCACCCCTCTTCCTTCTGGCTCTGTGACTGGCCAGAGTCACGTGATGACACTCCCACGCATGTGCGCAGGAGCCGACGGTCACAGCACGGACCCTGTGGAAACGACACGATCGTGCCCTTTCTTCAGTGCGCATGCTCCAGTGTCGTCGGTACAAGCCTTATTATAGGCTTACCTGTAGGTAAAAGTGGTATGTAAGGGTTTACAACCACTTTAAGGGCTGTAGGGTTTCTTCATTGTAGCACCTACAAAAGATTACCATTGTGATACTATTAAATTTGGCAGTGGGTGGATTTGGATCACAGCAGTGATAATGAGGATGACATTAATGGTAGCAGCATAAAAGGCAGGGCTGCTATGAGAAATCATGGGGCCCCCGTACAGCCTACATGACCCTCCAAATGACAACATTTTTTAAAAATGTACAGTTATTTTTCCAATTTGTAAAATATTTTTGTTTTTATTTGTTTTACAATTTTTAAAATGATTTCTTACAACTTTTTTTACATCGCTGTTGGGAGAGGGGGGGAGCGGGGGGCTTGGATGAAATATTAAGGGGTCTAAACACCCCTGACATCTCACCTTTGAGACAAAGAAAGGAATGGAGGACACAGATTCTTCCGTTCCTTTCTCTGCAACCTCATTTGCACTGATGATGAATGAACAGGGGACAGAGGCTCCTGCTCATTTATAAACGGAAGCATAGTAAACAGTTTACTATGCTCAGTTATCAGTGGACACAGGAGCGATTGGTACCGCCCACTGTGTCCAGTTCAGAAAAGGGAGGGGTCGGTAAATTACACATTTACTGGCCCCTTCCCCCACTCTCCATTCGCCTGTGTACCCACAGCAGCCGGCGAGAGAGGAGAGCCGGCAGCGCTGCGGGGGGACGAGGTGGGGCCCGGGCAATCCCTGGGGAATTGGATGTGGGCAACACAGGGAGGGGGATAGGTGCGGTGGGATAGGAGGACAACTACAGAATGATGCACTGTGTCTGTGTCTCTCCCTCCAGCAGCTGAAAGCTGGTGGGAGTAGGGGAGAAATTGGCCTTCAGCTGCTGGAGGGACACAGTGCATCATTCTGTAATTGTCCCCCTGTGTGCCTGGTCCCCCTACAGGAGGCCCAGTGGTGCCAAACTATCGGTAGCATTGCTAAAAGGGCAGCATCTTCAGCCTGCCCCCCCCCCCCTGCAAACTAGTGCCCTTTTTCTGGTTGGTGCCAACAATTCTGCTTCCATTTCCTGTAGAAGACACTAGGAGACCTGAAAACCAGGGAACTCTGATATGGAAATGGTGACCTATGGTGCCTGGGCTGCCACTTCACCATGCCAATCTATCACGTACAATAGCAATTTTATTTATTTGGGGCTTAAGTTTACTTTTTGTCTTGTAAACGAAAGTGGACTAAGGTATGTGCCAGACAGAGTTATAATATCTTTGAGTATATATTTCTGTCTGCCTCCTCTATAGAGAAAATGTATCTAATTTCATGTGTCAATGACCCAAGGGAATGTAAACAAAAATAAATACGATAAAACTATTTACATAAGTATAATGTAGTGATGAACATGATGTCTGAAGTTGAATAATTTTGAGTTTTGCTATTTTGTTATAATCTGTTGAATTAAAAATATCTTTGAAGAGACCGTGTCTCCAGACCATTCATTTTAACAAAAATCTTCCCATATGTGTTTATATGTGCATTTAATGTTGTTTATGCATGTTACTTGCAGTCAAAGACCAGAAACTGCTGCTGGGCGCAGTTACCTTGGACTATATGTCAAAAGTCCCAGCAGACTCAGTGCTGTCATGCAAGTGGCACACTATAGTATTTTTTTTTTTTTTGTGCTTTTGCCTGCCCTTTTTTAAGCTGGTGACAGGGTCTCTTTAGTCCATGAACAAAATGATGACTGGCTTGTCTTTTTATTTTAGCTTGTGCCATATGAGCAGTCTTCTCTTCTGGAGCTCATCAGAACAGAAAACAAGGTATATAATATACTTTTACTTGAGTCCCATTCAAGGAAACTGTATTAAGGAAGTGTATTCTCAAAGTATTAAAGCCAAGGCAGTCAGGCAATTAGCATTTTGATAGGGAGGTCAACAATGGCAGCCTCCGTGTTTCTTTCAGTACACCCATTTCCTGTTTTTCTTTTTAGAAATGATGTTTATGTCATTAGTATGTGCAGTCAGAGTACATTCAGGGGTATTCATAAAGGGTGTCTATGTCAAATGTCCGTGTGGACGAAAAATTAATGTACCTGTTGTTATAAACAGGTCCATGAGTCTGGGGCATGCACGCCATGCGGACACACAGTGAGACCGGAGCGAGCATACAGGCAGTCAGTCCTTGGTGCAGCTCAGCTTCCACTTATTGCTACAGCTGTCACACAGCCGAGGGTTTTATTTAAGCTGGGTGGGCAGAAACTAGTACCCCATCAGGCTTGCTACCTTTGTGATTAACAGCAAGCAGTGGTCAGATCCATAGCCAATAGACAACCCAGATATGGCTATAGAATAATGCCACTGCTTGCTGTCAATCGCAAGGAGAGAGTAGACCTGCTGGGGAACTAGTAGTTCAGATTCAAGCTTCACCCACTGTCAGCATCACAGGTTGCTAGGCGGCTATCGACTGTGAATCCAAAAGCCAGTGAGAGGTGAGGAGGTGATGAGGGAGCGGGCCTAGATATGCTGCCTGCTACACAGCATACTGAGACAGGCACTCAGCCTGTCTCTGTACTGTAACTTAAGGTGGCCGTAGATGAATCAATGCTGAACCAGCCAAGTTTCAAATCATCATGGCTTTTCCCGTTCCAGAGAAGTCGACCCAACGACTTCTCTTGACCCAGCTTGTTGATAAAATTTCCTTAGAGGAGGAAGAGTCCCCGCTGTGTTATCATATTCGTCGTCCTCGAAGGAAAGTTTCTCTAGCCACCTCACGTTTATTTGTGGGATCTGTTTTTTTTTTTTTTTTTAATCTGCCCACAGGACCAGTGGAACTTACCCATGCATGCCCAACCTTAAAGTTGGTATTTATTACTTCTGGTTTCGTTATCTATGAACTGGAGATATTTTTTTATTTGGTGCAGTAATAGCGCCACTTTGTAAAAGTGGCGCTATTAACAACTAGCTAAATCTGCTGCATATGGCGCTAAAGCTACCAAAATGGCAGGTAAGGGTTTTTCAATCTGGCACAGCCTGAAGGGCCATATCACCAGAAAAGTGTCACTAGGACTTTATTGAATTCCCTGGATTTGAGTAAATAGAAGCTATTTCATGAAATATGCTACCTACTCTGGGTGTGATTTAAAACGTTAGATCGACTTTGCCCAGTGGCAAGTTATGGGCAGTTATGGGTTGCCTGGAGAACAATCCTATGTCTATCAGCACTTCTGCTGCATGAGCCTTTGAGGAAGAATTGATTGGTTAGGTTGTTCCCCAAGATTATCCAGTGCTAGTTGAGTTGTAACTATTGCTCGCCTTCCTTCATCTATAGTCCTAAACATCCACATTCATTCAATCTGAATGAGCATTTTTCCAGAAGTATGTCTAGGCCATTGGATTGCACCCACACATTTAACTGTTATTTAGACCTGATCACTTAAATCTTGTATTTCCTTTAACATAAACAACCACTTTTATTAGAAAAATACTTGGCGATGCTGCACTGAGTGCTTTTGGTTAGGCACTTGCTTTTGTAGGGTGACAACTCCAAATTGTGCCCCTGCATTGCCACCCTGTCCCTGATGGAATTTACAAGCAGCCTTGCCAACATGCAGGCATGGTCCACTGTTGTTACTATCGGAATGCTGGACCTGAGCAGTGATATGCAGCCAATGCTGGAGCAAATGCATGTAGACGGGAAGTGGTTGGAAAAGGTTGGAGGAGCTTGGCAGCACTGAGATTTTTTTTTTATTGGAAATTTTTTCTCCTTTTGTTTAGTCTAATATTCTCTTGTTATGCTTATTCCCTTTTCTAGGTTTTAAATAAAGTTATAACAGTATATGCTGCTTTGTGCTGTGAAATTAAGAAATTAAAGTATGAGGTAAGTACTGTTCACAGGAGTTTGAGTTTGTAAATTAGGGCTACATTAATATGGCTGGCCACTGACAAGACTCAGTAGATTCTTCCTAGTGATTCTAAACGCTGCACACTATGGGGAGAGTTACTAAAACCAGAGCACTCATAATCTGGTGTGCTTGGTAGCCAACCGGCTTCTAACTTCAGCTCCGTTAAGTTAAGCTTTTACAAGAAAACATGGGAGCCAATTGGTTTCTATGCAAAACTGCACCAGATTTTGCACGCTCCAGTTTTGTTATCCCCCCCCCCCTTTGGTAAACAGGAGCAGCTGTCAGCAGTGCATGTGCCAAGAGCCTTGGCACATGCACTGTGGGGTTGATTTTCTAAAACTGTTCAAAATCTGGTGCAGCTCTACATAGAAACCAATCAGCTTCCTTCCTTTTTTTTTTTTTTTTTGTCAAGGCCTAATTAACCGCTTCAGCCCCGGAAGATTTTACCCCCTTCCTGACCAGAGCACTTTTTGCGATTCGGCACTGCGTCACTTTAACTGACAATTGCACAGTCGTGCGACGTTGCACCCAAACAAAATTGACGTCCTTTTTTTCCCCACAAATAAAGCTTTCTTTTGGTGATATTTGATCGCCTCTGCGGTTTTTATTTTTTGCGATATAAACAAAAAAAGCGACAATTTTGAGAAAACCGCAATTTTTTTTACTTTTTCCTATAATGAATATCCCCCCAAAATATATAAAAAAACAATTGTTTTCCTCAGTTTAGGCCAATATGTATTCTTCTACATATTTTTGGTTAAAAAAAAAATCGCAGTAAGCGTATAGTGATTGGTTTGCGCAAAAGTTATAGTGTCTAAAAAATAGGGGATAGTTTTATGGCATTTTTAGTATTAATTTTTTTTTTTTTACTAGTAATGGCGGCGATCTGCTCTTTTTTTTGGGACTGCGACATTATGGCGGACATGTTGGACAATTTTGACATATTTTTGGGACCATTGGCATTTTTACAGCGATTAGTGCTATGAAAATGCATTGATTACTGTAAAAATGTCACTGGCAGAGAAGGGGTTAACACTAGGGGGTGCTCAAGGGGTTAATGTGTTCCCTATTGTGTGTTCTAATTGAAGGGGGGAGGGGACTGTGCAGGTGAGATGACAGATCGCTGTTCATACTCTGTATGAACAGACGATCTGTCTGTTCTCCCCTCAGAGAACCGGAAACTGTGTCTTTACACACACAGATACCGGTTCTCGGGGAGCCCGGCGGTGATCGCGACCGCTGGGCACCCGCATCGGCTCTGTGGGCGAGCAGGGGGTGCGCGCCCCCTAGTGGCGTCTTTGTTACCGACGTAACATGGCGGTGATTCACGCAGCCGAGCCATGTTGCTGCAGTACAACTGCAGTGGCTGGTCGGAAAGCGGTTAAACAAGATGAAGTTAGAAGCTGATTGGCTTCCATGCACAGCTGCACCAGATTTTGCACCCTCCAGTTTTAGTAAATTAACCCCATTGTGTCCAAGCATGGCTTTTTTTCAGGGTTTCTTGCTGCACACAAACTGTCTGCACCTAATTAGCCAGTTTTTATGTGGCTGTAGCTTGGAGTGCAGCTGTGTCCAAAGGTGGTGTTTAACGCAGCAAGCCATCAGCCCCTGCCAACCTGTATGAATGGAGTCTAAGAGTATAGTGCAAAAAAGTAGATAATGGTAGATGACCAACTAGTCGTGTAGGGTGTACTGTATTTTTAGACAGCTATTTTAGCATTCAATTAGACATACTGGGGGGAATTAAATTCCTAAACATAAAAACGGAACAGATACTGTTCCTAATAAACAAAAGTGGCAATTAACGAGGAGTGATCATTTATCTGTTCCGCTGTGTATGACAGAACAAGAGAGCTGGAGCTGCAAGCCCCAATCTCTCTGCCTGACCCTGCCCCCAGGTCAGCCCACAGAAGGAGGGAGGAGGAGGGTTGTTAGCCCTGCAGGCTTTGCTTGTGTAGTATAAGCACTGTATGGGCAGAGAAAGGTATGTGAGCTGTCTACTGACAATTCATATCCTGTACCTTAGCTCTGAGCTGGTGGTAATCTCTTAGCAGATTTCTATTTGGAAAACTGCAACATTATGCCCTGTGTTAACCTGAGCAGACACTGAGCTAGTTTCTACTTCACTCTGAAATAGAAACTGGCACGCATTGTGAAGTTAGACCTGAAATGGGTCTATCTGCTTAGGTAATGTAGCATACCCCACTCCTGACTGCATTTATGACAACAGCATGGCTTCATAGTAGTACATTATAATGGCACAGGTAATTCCCTGGACTGTATAAAAATGTCAAAATCCTTACCAATCAGTGACACTGTAGCAATCAGCCTGGCCAGCTTTAATTCTTTTGAAAAATCAAACAAGATTTCTGATTTGGTTAGTAAGGGCGACAAATCCACTTTAGTACTTTCTGTTTTTCAGAGGAATGAAAATTTAGAGCAATCAATATGGCAATGCAAATGGTAATGATTTTATGACACAAGACAACACAAAGTAACATGTTACCATATGCTTTGAGTACATGGTAAAGATAGGCTTTTTTTTTTTCTTTCTTAGAGGCAAACTTTAATGCAGTCTTCCATGCTATCACACATACAGTATGTTAATGTATGTTATGTTAAAATTGCATACTGATACACATAGGCAAATGTACAGTATGTTAATGTAATGTATTGCAAGTGCATAGATGTGAACCAACCCCAAGTGCAGGAAGCAAAAGCACTAGTTTTGATTTTTGTTTCGACTGATAAATGAAAGTTTATTTCTGATTAATTGCTATGGGGTTTCTCCACATCAACTGCCCTTTGTACCTTATTCCTGTATAAACCTGCATGTTTAGTTATATTAGAAATGGAAATGCCTCTATCAGACAACGTAAGAGGGGAAAGCAGATATCTGCCTGCTATGGACCTCCTATCCAGCTTTCTTTTTTTTTCTTCCCTTTTTTTTCTTTTTTTAGGACCTATATAACCCCTTGCACACTGCAGCTTGAAAAAGCTCAGTACAGTGTTTTTTATTTTAATTGATCTAAAATGCAGCCCATTGTTTACAATGTGCATGTACACACAGGAGCGTAAACATGCGCTGCGCATTCTTGAGTAGAAAAAAAAAGCAGAAAAATCTGCGCTCCATGCAAATGGGCACAAATACGCGCATATATATAAATTGATTTTCCCTAGGAATGTATTATACGCGCAAAACAAACACCTGCAAGTACATCCTAAAAAGCAGATTGCTCAAACGTGCGTACCATGTGCAAGAGGCCTGTTTGTCTAATGTGGTTCTGCAGCCTAACCCTTTATTTGTCCGATCTCTTCCATTTGGCACTTCACGAGCATCCTAATTGGGCACAGATGTGATCTTGATGTACAGCCAGGTTTTGATGTACCTCATCAGCTTTACTGCAAATGTCATGAGGCAGAGTTATTAATAAAGCTGGTCAGTTGATCCTGTTTCCTGGATGTGGCAATTACTCTGCTTCCCTCATAAATTATATATTTTCCACTAGGAAACAGTAGCTGTTAGCGCCTGTTCCTTTTATTGTTGTTTATGCACACAGCATTTGATATGGTGGTTTGTGTTCTAACCTGTTGTTGTCTTTTGCCATGCAGGCAGAAACAAAATTCTATAATGGTCTATTATTCTATGGGGAAGGAGGTAAGTACCTTTTATACTCTGTGTACTTCTAGATCTGACTGCTGAAATAAATGTTACCTAGAAGACTTGGCTATATTTGCTGCCCAGTCATGGATGGCATGCCAACAGCAAGAGCAGCAGAACATTTTTAAAGTGAAAATGAAACTAAAGAAGGATGTGTGCGTGTTTGTGTTTTATGGGTGGGACTGTGTTTATAGGACACAATCCAAGGAATTCGATAAAGCATTTAGGCCCCTTTCACACATGCTGTCCGATCAGGTCCACCTGTCAGTTTTTCAGGCGGACCTGATCCATTCACCTCTGTGGAGCGACAGATGTCAGCAGTGACATGTCCGCTGACATCCGCCGCTATCTGATCTGGTCCGCCAAATACAGATGGATAGAGAGCCGGAATCGGATGAAAACAGGCAGGTCGTTTTCATTCAATCTCCCATAGAGGACAGCGGGCCTCTGACAGGTCCGCCTGCTCAGTGGAGTACAACGGATCAATGCCCTGCTGAGCAAGCGGAGTCCATCAAGACGGACAGCCCTGTGTGAAAGGGACCCTAAGACTGTCTTCTGGAAGTAGGTCTCCTGTGCCTAATTCATGAAAGCCAGTTTTGTACGCATTATTATGTGTGACATATTCAGCTGTGCCACTTAGAATGTGTGCCTATTGCTACGACAGATTAAAAAATTGATTACCACCAGTTCCTAGATGGGGAAACTGATGGTAATTAAGACCAGCTTTAAGTTGGCAGAGAGACAGGCTAGCGCTGCCTTGCAGTGTCCCTCGTCTCTCACTCTTCTCCCCACTTGCTTTGATTTCCCCCCTTCTGCTCTCTCCCTGCTTGTGGCTGCTCTCCATGTAAACAAAATGGCATGGATGCTGGCTGATGTCAGTACCCAAATATGATAATAGCCATTTTGGTCAATGACATCAGTCAGCATCCCCGTCCTTTTGTTTACATTCACCTATATCTCCTGACCGGCAGCTGCATGGGGCCGACAATATGTAATTGGATGCTAGAACACGGATGGCTGCACAGCCAATAGTGTCCTTACAAGGGTTTGAGCATGCACTGAAGACAGAATGTCTGCGGTATGGACCCTCCAGCCTCAGTACTGCTGCCCACCATGTGACAGATTATTTACCCATTTTTATATCTTAATTGTTACTCAATATTGTGTGCTTATATTGTATTACTTGAAGCACTGTATACCACGTTTGTATTTTCTTTTATATAAATCTTAATAAAAAGTTAATGATAAATATTTACCTGTTTCTAACAGGTACAAGAATCTGTCACACTTATAGTGCAAAGTAAAGCCTGGTGCACACTATCAGTTTTTTTTTTTTTTTTTTTTTTTTTTAGTTTAACCTGGCGGGTTGAATGAACAAAAGCTGAGGAGCTTGCTGTACTAACTATCTGATGTTAGTACAGAGATCTCCCCACTGAGCTATTGTGTTCTGACAGGTGAACAGCTGTTCGGTCGGCTTCTGTCGGACAGGCTGGTGTACACAAGGGCCGAATGTTGGCTGGTTTTTGTTGAACTGGCCGATATTCAGGCCGAGTGTACCATGCATAGGACTGAATTCTAAAGATTGTCTTTGACACCTTTTATGAATTCCAGGGAATATGTACAGGGTCTTGTACTGGAGTTTAGGACAAAACGGGTAACTGTACTGGAACCTATCTATGAAGCATGGAGAAAGGAAATGTCAATATGTGATGCCTTGTTTAACCACTTGCTGACCAACCACCGTCATTATACTGTGGCAGTCCTGCGCAAACCGGCGTAGGTGTATGTCGGTTTTTGCATAGTAGATAGCGGGTGCACGCTGGTGACCCTCGTACAAGGTGTACAGAGGTAAAACGGGGAACTGCCTATGTCAACAAGGTGAATTTCCGTTCTGCCAGATGACATGTCAGAGATCTTCTGTTCCCAGTGATCGGGAACAGTGATCTCTGTCATGTCCCTGGTAGCCCATCCCCCCTACAGTTAGTATACACCCAGGGAACACACTTAACCCCTTGATCGCCCCTAGTGTTAACCCCTTCTCTGCCAGTGTAATTTTTACATTAATCAGTGCCTTTTTTTTAGCACTGATCAATGTAATAATGTCACTGGTCCCCAAAAAGTGTCACTTAGGGTCAGATTTCTCCGCCGCAATGTCGCAGTCCTGCTAAAAATCGCAGATCGCTGCCATTACCAGTAAAAACAGTAAAAAAAAAAGTCCCTAAATCTATCCCATAGTTTGTAGACGCGATAACTTTTGTGCAATCAATATATGCCTATTGCGATTTTTTTTTTTTTTTTTTTTATTCTTACTAAAAATAAGTAGAATATAAACTGTTGAATACATTTTGTTTTTATATTTTTTTTTTGTACTGTATTATAGCAGAAAGTAAAAACTGTGGTTTTTGTTTTTTTTTGTTTTTTTTTTTTTCAAATTTGTCCGTCTTTTTTTGTTTATAGCGCAAAAAATTAAAACTGTAGAGGTGATCAAATGACCAAAAGAAAGCTCTATTTGTAGGAAACAAAGGACGTCAATTTTGTTTGGGTACAGCATTGCATTAAAGCGACGCAGTGCCGTATCGCAAAAAATGGCATGGCCTTTAAGGGGGCTGAAGTAGTTAATGTAAGCCAGTGCAGAAAAAGGTCCCTGAATCATGAAGTTGTTGTTGTTGTCTGATCCAGCTAATGTTCACTCAACTTGGCTGATGATCATGATGTTCCCAGGAGAACAAGGATTGGTTGTGTGTTCTTTGCGTTCTCCCGCCACATTTTTCTATACACATTAATATTCAGACTCTGGCAATACGAGTGCGTGTAAGTGGAATAATTGTTTAGCATTTGGAATGCCTTACTCCTATCCAACAATGTGTATTGATAGTGTCAGAGAGTGAAAGCTAAAATCTGTTTGGCTGCTGTTGTCAATAGCCTGTTTTTTCTTTTTCTTTTTATAAACAGACCTCAGTGTATACTAATGACGTTTTACTGATTTTAGATGTATTTTTGGTTTTCAGCAATAGTTTTCCTATTAATCTTAAAGTGGAACTACACTGCATCTGAGCACCACAAACCAAAAATGCTATTTAGTTCATTTTTAATATTCAGAGCAAACTCCCCCATCTATCCCATGTCTCTATGCTTTTTTTTGCCGAGAAATCACTTTGAAAAACACCCCCTAGCATTTCTGGCCATGGCCATCTTGAGTAAGGGCAGATGATTCATGTAGCATTTACTTCCTGGAATCCATCTGCCAGCCTCTCTCAGCCTTTTCAACACAGAGGAACTCCCGAAATAACTTTCTGGCCTCAGAGAACCCCTGCTAAAAATATTCATATCTTTAACTCAGGATACATTAGTGTGATTGTCAGTGAGAAGAATGATCCTTACACTTGTGGTCATTGGGAAGAATTACCTCCTTACAGATAGCTAAAAAGATCAGTGGTGTCAGTGGGAACTTATGTGAGAGGAAGACATTGCTCAAGGAACCTCTAGTCACCTCTGGAGGAACCCTGGTTGAGAAACCCGCCTCTCCCCCCTGAGACTCCTGGGATATATGAACTCATTTACCTAGGCCTGGAAAAACCAGGAAGTAACTGAAGAAATGTAAAAATGTTTCAAACGTGGAAATGTGAAATACTTGCCACTCTGTTTACTAATGCTAGCAGCATAAGGATTAGAATTGGTCAATGTTGATTGAGAGAGTGAAGTTCCACTTTAAACAGGCCTTTCGTTCCCAATGTGTATTATGTTACTGATTCTGTTTCTGTCCAGAAAAAGCATTTTTATGTTTATTGAGCTTTGTTTGCTCTCCCTAATCCCTTAAAGAGGACTGGTCACTTTAAAACAAACTGACATGTATTAGACTACAGAGTTAAAATGTGTCCATTAGCCTTTTATCTCTTACTACATCATTTATAAATATACCTATGTGGTGAGATTTAAAGTTCAACACTAAGCTTTTTTAAATCTGTAGAGTCAGGTTTTTATTGCTGTCTGTGTCCCCACTGGAGAGGTTTACCTTCTATTTATCCTGGTTACCATCATTGCTGGGACAGAATGTGATAGAGAAATTAGAGTTTTCAAAGTTGTATCTGCATTAGTTTTCCCATACATTCACGATTCACCTTTCACGTTTCACAAATGCATGTTTTGTTTTCTTTTAGTTTCGTTTTTTTTGCGTGACCCTATAGGACAGCCCATCCACTTGAACAGGCTGCCCTTCACATGACAAATGTGCTAAAGAAGCTCCCGCAGCTGTTTTGGTCACAAAGCTTGGTGAATTTTGGTGAATTTTTTACTGCATGTTTATCACACACAAAAACGCATGTTTGCTGTCAATTGATGGCAAGAGCGATGTGCGTTCAGGGAACATGCTTGGAAATGCGTGTTTCTGCATATGTTCCCGGAACTCATGAATGCAGCCTTAAGCCTAGTACACATGGGTTGAATGCCGGGTGGCATTGACCAATTCAATATAAAGCGGCCGACATTTGGGCCCGTGTGTAATGCAGCAGGTCCAACAGAAGCTGGTCGTTCTGTCGAAGAGGCATGTCCAAAAAAGGTCTGCTGATCAGCTCCTGACCAGTGCTCTCAGCCATTGGCCAGAGTGCTCTAGTGGTGGGGCATCCCCCCCCCCCTACCAGAGCACAATGGAACTGCAGGGGAGATCGCTGTACTATCATCCCATTGTTATTACAGCGGCTACGACCTGAGTGGTCAGTTTTCTTTTTCCGTTTAGCCCGCTGGGTTGAAAGAAAAAAAAAACTAGTAGTGTGTACGAGGCTTAATTTTGTAGTGTGGTTGCCTGCTTTTACTTACCCTGTCTTCTTATACAATAATGTAACAGTACATACTTGCTGGATTACTTCTCTCTCTACAGATCTGTAAGTCTTTCAGAAGACTCTGTCTTCTACAACTCCTCAATTTCTCTTACCACTGTTTCCTGCTTCCGAGCTCCAAACCTTCTCCTAGTGGTTTCTGATTATCTGTAACAGGAGTGGAGGGGAAATCTCCACCTGGGTACAACTTTTATGGTGACAGCTGTCTAAGGAGCTATCCCCTCAATTTGCAGGATTTCTCATTCGGAGTTTTTTCACATGGGCTTCTGAGGGCCAGTAAAAACATGCGGCTGCCCACCCAAATGGTAACATTACAGCCTGACAGAGCTATACACATTCTGCGGCCACAACGCTTTGCTCCACAGTTTGTTGAACAGAATTTGACAGGCGGCATCATGTGTCGAATGCATCCATTGAGTTTAACAGGAGTGCACCACCACTGTGAGCCAAATGCTTGGCTTGCGGTTGTGGTGCATTTTTTTTCATTCCAATATCCCCTTTGATATTGGGGGGGGGGGGGGGGGGGGGGGGGTAGATATTTAACAGGCTACAGAATTGCCTCCTGAGCCCCTGCCAGCCGCTGCTATACTACAGTCTGAAAAAAACGATCCATAGATCGCTTTTCAGAGGGTGGCAATTCCCCACCATTCCCTACACGATGAAAAACACTAAAATCATTTGGTACATCAACTATAAAATGTAGGAATATGTCAGGATTTATGGACACAAAGGATGTCCCTCTTAGATTGTAAGCTCTAAGGAGCAGGGCCCTCTGATTCTTACTGTATTAAAGTGTATTGTATTTGTACTGTCTACCCTCAAGTTGTAAAGCACTACGTAAACTGTTGGCGCTATATAAATCCTGTATAATAATAATAATAATGTTTAATGTTGTTTGATTTTGTTTTTAGCTGCAGAGTCCAGTATTGTGGAGGGAGATTCCCAGATTCAGATGGGAAGGTTTGTTTCATTCCTACAGGTAAATTTTCTTCTGGAAGGAAATTTCTCTTCTTATGATATGACTTCTGTTATTTGTTGCTAATGTTGGCTGATGTCAGAGCGGCCCATTTATGAGAAATGGAGGATAGTAAATCATTGTGTGGTGGAGGTTGCTCTGCATTACATGACTGGGAGGTTTTAAAATAGGAAGACCACACAGCAAAGTTCTCACTGGAGCTGCACATCAGGTAAGTATGACTTCTAATAAAAAAAAGATTGGGGTCAGTTGTCTTTTAAGGGTTAGAGGTTTGTGGCTGAGTGGACGTTTTAAGTGTACAAGTAAGATTTAGGGGTAAAAGCTGAACTTTAGGCAAAAAAAAAAAGAGAAATGCTCTGCTACCTGTGAAGTAGCAGAGTAGCAATCCCTCTTGCAAATTGTAAGGGACTACCCATCCTGTTTCTTTTACAGCCTGCATCAATGTCAGTGAAGGTCTCTAATAATTGGCCCCGCTCACGCCATTTAGGCACTTCAAAATGTTTCTAATGCCGCGTACAGACGAACGGACTTTCCGGCAGACTTGGTCCGGCAGACCGGACTCCGTCGGACAATTTGTGTGTGGGCTCCACCGGACTTTATTTTCCCAAAAGTCCGACGGACCTAGAAATAAAACGTGTTTCAAAGCTTTCCGACGGACTCGAGTCCGATCAAAAAATCCGCCCGTCTGTATGCTAGTCCGACGTCTAAAACCGACGCTAGGGCAGCTATTGGGTACTGGCTATGAACTTCCTTATTTTAGTCTGGTCGTACGTCATCACGTACGAATCCGTCGGACTTTGGTGTGATCGTGTGTGTCCAAGTCCATTCGTTTGAAAGTCCGGCGGACGTACGCTGGAAAGACTGTCGGACCTAGTCCGTTGAAAAGTCCGCTCGTGTGTACGTGGCATTAAGGAAACTCAATATGAGTCGGTTAATATTGTCACAGGGCATAAAAAAAAAAACAATATCTAAAGAAAGAAGGAATGTCAAAATATTTCTTATTTGTGGTGTCTATTAGGCCTAATAAATCAGTGTTTAGGGTATGGTAGACTGGGTGTCCCCATACTACTGCATCCAAAACCACTGCACCAATGTTATTACCTTAAAAGCAAATCAACTGAAACTGTTTGTTTAAAGTGGATTTTCATATGTATTGTTTGTTTATGGGTAGCAGAGAACCAAATCCCCTCTGAATCTTTCTTGTAAAGGAAAAGAGATAATAGCATTTTACATTTTATTTGTTACAGGTACTTATATAGTGCCATCAATTTACTCAGTGCTTTACATATATACTGTAAATTCACATCGGTCCATGCCCTCGAGGAGCTTACAATCTAAGGTCCCTCGCTCACATACATACATACCTACACATACTATAGGACCAATTTAGACAGGATCCAATTAACCTACCAGCATGTCTTTGGAGTGTGGGAGGAAACTGGAGTACCCAAAGGAAACCCACACAGGCACAAGGAGAACATGCAAAGTCCAGCTAGGTAGTGCCATGGTTAGGATTTGAACCAATGACCCTAGTAGTATAAAAAAGTATTGCAAAACATTGAATTATGTTGTGTTAAATTATTTTGTTGCTTGTTTTCCTATAAACCTAGATTTACAGGGTAAAAATAAATCTCTTTAAATTTAAGGGATCTAACTTGCTATTTACAATGTCTTTCACATTGATTTTAGTATGCAAGATATGAGATGGCTGCCGATAAATAGTTAAAGCTCCCAGTAGCAAAGAGCGAAGTTGTCAGTGTAGCCCAAGACAAAAAAAAATTGTATTGCTTTAACTTTTACATTTCTGTTATATTTATTTATTTATTTATTTTGTTTTTTGTTTTTTTTCTCAGGAGCTTTCATGTTTTGTTACAAGATGTTACGAGGTTGTAATGAATGTTGTCCATCAGTTAGCATCCTTGTACACAAGCAGCAGGTAATTTTTGTGAGAAGCGTATGGTATGTTATATCTTTGTGTCATATTCGATATCTAGTTCCTAAAAAAAAAAAAAGTAGGAACTGGAGTAGGTTAAAGGATAAGTTCACCTTTGGGAACATGTTACATGTTCCAGCCAATTTTAGTTCCCACTCCTGCTGTTCTGTGTGACAGCAGAATGGGGAGAAGAGAGCTCTGCCCACACGGCTGCATCATTCATTCAGAGTTCTGTGAATGAATGAACTACAAGTACCGACATCCTTTGCAGCTGACCACTTGTAGTTCTCAGTGAACTACCACAGCACTGTGGAGTGCTCTGGTAGTTAGATTCTTCCTGTCGGTGTCAAACTGCTTGCCAATAAGGTAAAAGCAGACAGCTTACACTGACAGTCAATCTGCAGGAGTCCTGCATTGCACCTGCGATCTCCTGATTGCTGGTACAATGCCTGCCAGGCTCCTAAAAATAAATACAGTAGTAAATGCAATTTTTTTTAACCTGCAAAGGTGAACTTATCTTTTAAACTGGAATTCTAGCCAAACAGGAACTATGCTTACAAATGTTCCCACCCCCCTCCTGCTAACCTCCTAGTCTGGTCACATGATCCTGCAGCTCCGAATTCCAGTGTCCTTGAGCTGCAGCTGCAGGGGGGAGGAGGGAGTGCTGACAACGGCTCGGCCATGGGAGTCTATGGGGTAATGTCACCACTTTCAGAATTCCCACCTGTTGTCGAGTGAACCCTCTTCTTAGCAGCTGATGTTCACTGATCACTTGACTTGACCGGAGCAAACTAAAAATAGTTAAATATACACTTAACTATTTTTTTTACATATGTTAGGGAGGATAGGTAGCAGAAGGCGGGGGGGGGGGGGACGTTTTTAAGAATTAATGTTGGGCTAGCATTCCACTTTAAGTAAGGATATTGTATCTCGCTGCATTCCACTCTATATGTAGAAGTTCTGGTTCTCCATTTGGATTCCAGTAGCAGATTGGGTGGTGCTATCAAGGTCAATTCAGGCACCTTATGATGTTTGCTATACACCACTTCTCTTAGATTTATTTTCTTGTCTTTGCTACTGGTTTTGAGCTAGAGGTTTGGCAGCTTGGGAAAAAATGATTTCTTGCTGTTAAGGATTGATTCAAGCAGTGTAAGTACCTGAGTTTGGCTCGGTATTATCTTTTTGCAATGACTGTACATCAGATCTCAGAATGGGGGAGTGCATGGAGTCAGTCAGTTCATGTACTGACTTGAAGCATGCTGCTATTGGAGATAAAAACACAGTAACAAAGAGATGAGCTTATCTCTTTGTTATTTCTACTTCAGTGCCAAGTCACAGGCTAAGAGCAGGTCCATGACATCCTGGGCTCAGATGAAGTGGGTTGAAGGATGCTAGCCATCCTTCAACCCAGGAGAATGATATCAGAAAAGAAGTAATGTGGAGCACAGCTCTAGACTGAAGGTCAGTATTGCAGCAAGAGCTGTTTTTATAGTCATCTAATGGGCTAATATTTGTTTACTGGCGTTTTGTTGCAACTTTAATTTGCCTGTCGTCTTTGCCATAGCCCAAGACATTGCTGGGTGTGCGTATACATGAAACATTTGTAATAAAATGCAAAGTTGACTTTTATTCTACAACTAAATTGAGGTATACTGGCTAGGACATTGCTGGCTGTGTGTATACCCATAGGATTTGTATTATTAAGTTATCATGGAAAATTTTAGTGAAACTTTTTAAATGAATGTTACTCTTGTGACTTTTTGCAGGAATGAATCAAAGATAATTGAAACATCAGGAGTTCATTTTCTGGTAAGGATTGTGAATGTTGTTAAAAGGGTTGTAGACCCTCAGGGTTTTTCACCCTAATAAACTCTATGCATTAAGGTGAAAAATCTCTTATGATGCAGCTGTGCCCCAGAGCCGCCCTTTTACTTACCTGAACGCGGTCTTTTCAGCGACGGGGACGAGCACACCAGCTCCAGCTGGTGTCTCGGATCCTCATTGGATAGATTGATGGCAGCAGGAGCCATTGGCTCCCGCTGCTGTCAATCAAATCCAATGACATGGGGGACAGGGCCAGGTCCTGCGGGGGGACCCCAGAAAAGGAGGATCGGGGCCACTCTGTGCAAAACCCTTGCACAGAGGAGGTAAGTATGAGAGACTTTACAACCCATTTTAACCCTTTTTTTAAAGGTATACTAAAGTCTAATTTTTTTTCTTTAAAAATAACAAACATGTCATACTTGCCTGCTCTGTGTAGTGCTTTTGCACAGAGTAGCACAGATCCTCCTCTTCTCGGGTCTGTTACCGGGGCTTCTGGCCCCTCCCTCCTGCTGAATGCCCCCACAGCAAGCGGCTTGCTATGGGGGCACCCGAGCTGAGCCACAGCTCCCTGTGTCCATTCAGACATGGAGCCGCAGTTTGACCCCACCCCCTCTCTCTCCTCATTGGCTCACTGTCTTTGACAGCAGCAGGAGCCGATGGTGCTGTGCTGCCGTCTCAGCCAATCAGGAAGGAGAGTCCCGGGGCAGCCGAGACACCCGTGAAACATTGCTGGATCGAGATGGGGCTCAGGTAAGTATTAGGGGGGCTGCTGCACACAAAAGATTTTTTTATCTTAATGCTTAGAACGTATTAAGATAAAAAAACCTTCTGACTTTGCAGCCACTTTAAGGGTCTTTTTTTTTTTAAATATGTAAAGGAATAAATGATCATAAATAAGGGTTTAGCTTGGGAATTTTGGAACACAATACATAGGGGTTAATTTACTAAAGGCAAATTAGTCTGTGCACTGTAAGTGCAGTTGCTCTAGATCGGAGAGGAACATGCAAGGAAAAAAAAAAAAACAGCGTATTTGCTTGCACATGATTGGATGATAGAAATCAGCAGAGCTTTCTCTCATTTCAGAGCTTCTCGTCAGATCTAGTGCAACTGCACGTGCAGTGCACAGACTATTTGCCTTTAGTAAATCAACCCCATAATCTCACCTAAAAAGGTCATGCATCTGTTTGTCATGTAATATTATACCCAGAATAAGTGTATAGAGCGCATTATGGTATGCCATTATTTTATTTTTTTTAAGTAATTGCAGTTTGGCTGTTTCTGACTAAATAATTTCTTTACCATGTATTACTTCCTGTCATGATGAATGTATCATCCTATTTTTTTATGTAGACAATGTATGAACACTTAGGAGAACTGCTGACTGTTCTGCTTACTCTGGATGAAATAATTGAAAACCATGCCGCATTAAAGGATCACTGGACAATGTACAAAAGGTATGGCAGTTATTTTGTTTTGAACCTTGTTAATCAGTATGTGCATGAAGGTGATGTGTCCTTCCATGTTTGTTTACACCAGTTTTATTCTGCTTTAATATTTAAAGCATTAATAAGCAATGTGGTGTTAAAATGATACCACTTATTGGGTAACTCATAGTTAAAATATTAACATGGTACTACAGGCAATATCAAAAAGGACATATATTATGGAGTCTGTCGCTAGCATTAATGCCTAATTTCAGCTTTGCTATCACTTTAAATAGTTTGTTCCAAGCTGGCCCAAACAAACTATTTTAATAATACTAATACATGTAGCATCAACATGTAGAGCTGTGTTGTGGCAACAGTACTGGGAATTCCCATTCCACTCCTGGAACAAAATTGGGTTGGCTTTAGCGCTGCTCAGCCTTTCACAGTAAGCCTTTTATTATTAACGAATGTAAGTGATAGCAAAGCTGGAGTTAGGATTTAATGAAGCAGTCTTCTGTTGATCTGGCTGATCTTTTTCAACTTCCTTTAACAGACTAAGCTGTCCAGCAAAAGTGGCAGTTAGAGGTTTGAGACAAACCATTTAAAAAGGAAGTAAACCCTGGTGGGTTTTACTTCATCTTTATTTCCCTGCAAAGGTAAAGCATAATGGGCTACTATGCATTGCATAGTAGCCCATTATGTGTCATCTGAAACTGAAGCCTGCAGTGTCACCGCTGTCCCCACTCGCAGCAAGCGTCCATCTTCACCCCTCTTCCTTCCGGGGCCTCAAACTCCGGCTCTGTGACTGGCTGGAGTTGAGTGACGTCACTCCCGCGCAGGAGCTGCCAGTCACGGCATGACCCCTATTAGAAATGGCACGATCTGCTCTTTCTAAAGTGCACATCGGCACATGGCTTTATTGAAAATATTTCCTAAACCGTGGCTTACCTGTAGGTAAAACTGGTTGTACAGGGTGTACAACCACTTTAACACCAGCATGCTTACAGTGGTCCATTTATATTAATTTATACAAAGTCTGTATCCCAAAAGGAAAAGAAAACTGTTGCTGTAACCGCTTAAAAAGTGTTAGGGAGTTTGGCTTTAACTTGTAAGTGACTTAAGCCTGGTACACACAACAGATCGCCGTACTAACACAAGCAATGTTAGTACAGCAATCTCCCCTGCTGTGCTATTGTGTTCTAAAGGGGGACTAGCCCCATACCGAAGGGGCCTGGTATGGATTGATGGGAGACCTCAACGCTGCTTTTTTTTTTTTTTAATCAAATTTGTGTTCAAAACTGATCAGATGTGCGATTCATATTTTTTTCCAAAGAAGCCAATGAGCCTTAAATTTGCATCTGAACTGCCCTGCAGTGCTCAGAAAATGTACAGGACTTTTTAATGTGCAGTGAATTCGTATTGCTGCTGTACCACATTTATGTAAACTGGCTCCATAGAAAGCTGGTTTGATCCACATGTCATGCGAATTGGATATGGTTCAGAACGCATCCAACTTGCATATATGTGAACGGACCCTAAGACAGGAAGTGTGTTGCTGGACAGATCACTGGTTGAAAATAAAGGGGGAAAAAGAGCCTAAAAAAGAAGTAATGCAGCCATGACATTTAAAGAGGTTGTAAAGTCAGAAGGTTTTTTTATCTTAATGCATTCTATGCATTAAGTTAAAAAGCCTTTTGTGTGTAGCACAAAAAAAATATAAAGGTACTGAGAACCACAGTATAAAGTACGGGAGTACTGCTGAAAACTCATCCACTCACTATTCAAGGAAAGTGGGGCTCTGTGGTACACACAACTGCATAAAAAAAGAAGACCACATGAGTGAGCCACAGGGATATAGTAATCAATTAATAAATAGAAAACAAATGATCCAATGAATGTCAAACTTTATTAGTAAAAAAAGTCATAACAAAGGTAATAAAGGTAATCCTCCACCTTCCACCATCATAAAAAGACAAAGTTGTCTGTGTCTAAAAAACGTCTAGGTGTCATCCATGCATCCGCATACCCACACATCAAATCATACAGTATTCACTATGAAATGGGAAGCTAGGGTAGGCTAGCCAAAACTAGCAGGGCAGCCCTGTGAATTCCAATAGCCAGTGAGTAGCATTCAATGAATGTAATAATTCAGGTGTCTGGAGGGCTGCAAGCGCAGTCTCATGGGTATCGCCGTGATAAATGTGAGCTGGTACTAATGTCCGGGTGGGTCAAATGATAGAAAAGGGCAGCAAATGATGGCAGTAGGGGCACCAACCAATGAACACAGTACACAGGCAGCTGTGCGTGGAAAATGTCCTATGCAGACAGGGGAAACAATGCACAGCAATAATGAGGCATATTTACGTATTCGAGTGTCAACTTGAAAGCTCCATGAATCCGATGAAAGCCTAATGCCAGTGAAGTGGATCCAGCCTCCCATTAGTTCTCCTTGTGGCACGGCACACCAATCTTCATAAGGAGACACCGCACCAGGTGTATCTATGAGCGGCTCATGAAGGTCTAAAGCTGGATGCTGCACTTGGATCCACGCCATGTTGGCCATGCTGCAATGGAAGCGAAGGGGTGCAACGGATGGCTTCAGATGCACAGAGGCATGACGTCAACGCGTTTCGCTGGAAGTCCTTAGCTTCATCAGGACGTGGCACCCTCTAGTTGAGTCGTGTATAAATACACCTTCACACTCGGCCTCTTTTTATTTCTTCAAAAGGGAACCAATATCACAATGTGCATATTCAAATTAGTAGATGCGTGGATGATACTATATTGCTGAAGTAGGTGAAATCTCCATTTGAAGGATCCCCAGACAAGAAATTTCCTATGCATTGCACACAAAGCAAGCCACTACAAATAATATTGAAATAAGTAAACAAAAATTTTTATATGAAAAATGATTTAACTTTCTAAATAACAAAACATTCGCCCAAAAAGGGGGAAAGAGACTAATGTGAGAAGGTAGTTATATATACAGAAACAAATAACCAGACCTATGTACAATAATTGCATCTTAAATAGCTAGGATAGAGCCAATATGAAGACAAATTTCTGTGGAATATTGAAATAATTACATAGACAAATGTACATGGGTGTAGAGCAGGGGTTGGCAACCCCCGGCACAAGTGGCACACGAAGCCCCTTTTACTGGCACTCAGCTCCCTCCCCATCAGCATTGTTTGGTTCTCTAACTTTGCTGTAGCTGCAATCGTCACCACACACCATCTGGAGGAAGATAACTCACTTAGTTGCCACTACCAATTTCAGAAAGAAGGGATTTCACTGTGATTGAGAAAACCACAATCAGGTGACAGTTTGTGGAATTACTGTTGAGCTTTTGGGAACTTTGTTGAAATTATTCCTGAACCTTTGCGTCACTTACTACTGAACCCCTGCACTCTGTGCCCCTTTAAGCCACAGCCAGTATTCAGCACAATGAAAATCACACCCAACTTTTCCTGTGGCGCAGAGTGTCGCACTTTTTCTCAGCTGTGGGGGCCCAACTTATGATCCTGGACACAGGCCCACTGCTTTCAGAAAAATTCCCTGACCTGAGCTCATCATTGCTCATCCATTCCCGATGCTTGTATGTGACATCACACACATCACATACATCACATACAAGCATGTGGGCTAGATGCGAGAGTTGGATCAGCGGGGATGAGTGTGCCAGGACAGGTAGATGTGTCTCATCTCTGCTTCCTCTCACCACTCTGCATATCATAGATGAGAAGAGGGTACAGCAGAGCAGATGAGCAGGAGGGTACAGCGGTGGGGAAAATGAGCAGGGAGGTACAGTGGTGGAAGAGATGAGAAGGGGGTTCAGTGTTGGGACAGAAGAGCAGGGGAGTTCAGTGTTGGGCCAGATGAGCAGGGGGTTCAATGTTGGGCCAGATGAGCAGGGTGTTCAGTGTTGGGCCAGATGAGCAGGGGGGTTCAGTTTTGGTCCAGATGAGCAGGGGGGTTCAGTGTTGGTCCAGATGAGCAGGGGGGGTTCAGTGTTGGGCCAGATGAGCAGGGGGGTTCAATGTTGGGCCAGATGAGCAGGGGGGTTCAATGTTGGGCCAGATGAGCAGGGGGGTTCAATGTTGGGCCAGATGAGCAGGGGGGTTCAGTGTTGGGCCAGATGAGCAGGGGGGTTCAGTGTTGGGCCAGATGAGCAGGGGGAATCGGTGTTGGGCCAGATGAGCAGGGGGAATCGGTGTTGGGCCAGATGAGCAGGGGGAATCGGTGTTGGGCCAGATGAGCAGGGGGAATCGGTGTTGGGCCAGATGAGCAGGGGGAATCGGTGTTGGGCCAGATGAGCAGGGGGAATCGGTGTTGGGCCAGATGAGCAGGGGGAATCGGTGTTGGGCCAGATGAGCAGGGGGAATCGATGTTGGGCCAGATGAGCAGGGGGAATCGGTGTTGGGCCAGATGAGCAGGGGGAATCGGTGTTGGGCCAGATGAGCAGGGGGAATCGGTGTTGGGCCAGATGAGCAGGGGGAATCGGTGTTGGGCCAGATGAGCAGGGGGAATCGGTGTTGGGCCAGATGAGCAGGGGGAATCGGTGTTGGGCCAGATGAGCAGGGGGAATCGGTGTTGGGCCAGATGAGCAGGGGGGTTTAGTATTGGGGCAGATGAGAAGGGGGGTTTAGTATTGGGGCAGATGAGAAGGGGGGTTTAGTATTGGGGCAGATGAGAAGGGGGGTTTAGTATTGGGGCAGATGAGAAGGGGGGTTTAGTATTGGGGCAGATGAGAAGGGGGGTTTAATGCTGGGGCAGATGAGAAGGGGGTTCAGTGATGGGACAGGAAAGCAGGGGGGTAGAGCAGTGGGGCAGATGTGAAAGGAGGTGTATTGGTGGGACAGATGAGTAGGGGGTTACAGTGGTGGGGCAGGAGAGCAGGGGGGACAGAGGTGGGGCAAGAGAGCAGGGGGGTACAGAAGTGAGACAGATGTGCAGGAGGTACATTTGTGGGGCAGATGAAAAAGCGGGTTATATTGGTAGGGCAGATGAGCAGATTGGTTCAGTGTTAGGACAGATGAGAAGGTTATTCAGTAGTGAGACAGAAGAGCATGGGGATACGGCGGCGGGGCAGATGTGCAGTGAGGTACAGTGGTGGGGCAGATGAGAAAGGGGGTACATTGATGGGGCAGATGAGCAGGGGGGTTACAGTGGTGGGACAGAAGAGCCAGGGGGTACAGTGGTAGAGGAGATGTGCAGGAGGTACAGTGGTGGGACGGATGAGAAGGGGGTTCAGCGGTGGGACAGAAAAGCAGGGGGGTACAGTGATGGGGCAGATGAGCAGTGTTGAGCCAGATGAGCAGGTGGTTACAGAAAGATGAGCAGGGGGGGTTCAGTGTTGGAGCAGAGGAGAAAGGAGGTACATTGGTGGCATTGGTGGAACAGATGAACAGGGGGTTACAGCGGTGGGGGAGAGGAGCATGGGGATACAGAGGTGGGGCAGATGTGCAGAGGAGAAAGGAGGTACATCGGTGGAACCCATGAGAAGGGGCTTACAGTGGTGGGGCAGATAAGTAGGGGGTACAGTGGTGGGGCACATGAGAAAGAGGTTTACAGTGATGAGGCAGATTAGCAGATAAGTTCAGTGTTAGGACAGATGTGTAGGGGGTTACAGTGGTGGGGCAGATGAGCAGGGGGTACAGCGGTGGGGTAGATGAGCAGGGGGTACAGCGTTGGGGTAGATGAGCAGGGGCTTACAGTGGTGGGGCAGATGTGCAGGGTAGTACAGTGGTGGGGCAGATGTGCAGGGTAGTACAGTGGTGGGGCAGATGTGCAGGGTAGTACAGTGGTGGGGCAGATGTGCAGGGTAGTACAGTGGTGGGGCAGATGTGCAGGGTAGTACAGTGGTGGGGCAGATGTGCAGGATAGTACAGTGGTGGGGCAGATGTGCAGGGGGGGACAGTGATTTGAAGTGTGGAGTTGCAGGAATTGGGGCTGATCTGAGGCGTGAGAGTGCAGGATGTTAATTTTTCACTACTAACATTCGGTAGTTTACAGCATTTACTTTATAAAAAATCCTTTTAGTGATTGAGAGTGTGAAGTTGACTTTTTTTGTTATAAAATTGGCAAACTCAATTTCTTTGAAAACATTTTTCGGCACACTGTGCTTAAAAGGTTGCCTACCCCTGGTGCAGAGTGTGTGTTCCTGGGAAACAGAGTCCAAAGGGGATCTAAGTTGCATCCAGGAACACTTGTAAATTAGGTTCTTTGTTTAGTCTCTTTGGCATCAGTGCATTTCATTTATAAATCCAAAATTTTTCTTTTTTAGGAAGCACCACTTTTTTTTTTACTAATAAATGTTGATATTCATTTGATTATTTGTTTCCTATTTATTATTTGATTACTATATCCCTGTGGCTCACTCGTGTGGCACTTTGACTTTCCCCTCTCTGGTACAGCCTTCTTTTTTTATGCGATTCTGTGTGTAGCAGCCTCCCCAACACCCCCTAATACTTACCTGAGGTCTCTCTCTGTCCAGCGATGTCCACGAAAGTCTCGGCCATCTGAGATTCTTTTCCTGATTGGCTGAGACATTGAGGCATTATCGTAAACAGAACCGCCGGCCCTAAAGAGGGATACCTCGGTTGTGGCAGCAGCTGCTGCCGTTACTGAGATATCCACCTTCAAAGTATTGACGTATTAAGGTTTGGTAGGCATTAATATATAAACATTTTTGTTTTTGGGTTTAGATACCCTTTAACTTTTCCTACACTTTAGATTTCTGTATTCAGCATGATGCTACAGTATTTGGTAAGGAAACCCAAGTATTTATAGCGTAAGCATGAGCAATTGTTTGAGTTTCTGCACCATGTTGTTGTTTGCGGTTTCATGGAACTTTCATTACAGAATCCCTCAAAAAATGGAATTACAACCTGCCTTTGCCCACTATACATTACCCAGCTCTCTAGAATATATTTTGAGATTTGAATAAATCCCTTTATCAGCATATTTACCAAGGTTGCTGTACCCTAAAATGGCCATTGTTTCTGTTTTTTAAATTGGTATTAAATACAGATCTTTTGTGTGCAATTGATCCATATAAGAATGTAAATACACGATGCTTCTGATTCCCATAAAAAACAAAACAAAACAAAAAAACAACAGCTAAACATCCTATTTTAGCTGTGCTGTGAAGAGGTCACATGATCTTTCCCTGCTGGTTCCTGTCTGCAGGGAAAGGTCTGTGGGAGGAGCTTCTAGAAATGCCTGTTAGTTCTGCCCCCTAGTGGCTGGGAACATGTGGGCATGGAGGAGGAGGAGGGTGGAAGGGGGTCACAGTGCTTGTTAGTCAGTCTCCCAATCTCCCAACCCCCCCCCCCCACCAATGCCTAGGAACACATTGGCATGGAGGAGAAGGGAAGCAGGGGTCACAATGCCTGTTAGTTCCAAATCTGAAGACAGCAGTACACCATCATGGCCTACTGTCATTGCATACTGTATAAACTCAGTTCTTTAATGCATGGCTGCTGAACTCAAAATGCTGTATAGTATGGCTCTTTGGGAGCCTCCCTATAGACTTACAACTATCCTCTGTCTTTGCTGGCTCGATAACATGTTTATTCTCCCCTACAGGTTATTAAAATCCGTACATCATAACCCGGCAAAGTTTGGAATTCGGGAGGATAAACTGAAACCTTTTGAGAAGCTGCTGTTAAAACTGGAAAGTCAGTTGCTTGATGGCGCCTTATTCCAGGTAGTAAGCCATATCAGTACACTGGCTAGACATTTTGTAATTGAAACTTTTTCATATTGCTGGTAGTGAAATTGTGTCCTTTTAGAAAAAATCACAGGCAATAAAATTCATTGAATATATTAGTTATTGCAATAGTTGCTTTTAGTTTTGAATCCTCTGAATGGCAAAGTAGCTGACATGTTAATTTTAACCCCCAAATGCTTTCTTGTGACATTAGTGTTTCTGTGTGTATAGGACAGCACCAGTCATTGCATACAGTGTGATGTAAGCCAAAAGTAATTACACCCAAACTCAGTGGAGGTACTCACTGCTAGTGCTGTAAACTGGAGGTGCAGGGACTTCTAGAGATCAAATTATAAACCGATTCAAAGTAGACATAATTTGATATAGTATGTTTACTTTTATGGGTTTTTTTTCTTTATTCTTGTCTTGACTTCATGTATGCTTAAACTGCAGAATTTATTTGGGGATTTTTTCAGCATTATACCAGTACATTCAGTTTGTTTTTCTAAAATGTTTAGTATAATAAGTGAGACCGGGTATATTTTTGCTAGTGATGCATCTGATCAAATTATTTGTACTTAGTGGGTATTGTAGCAAAGCAAATTGTACCTGATGAATATTTGTTATTTTAAAGTGATTCTTATAGCTTGCACCAAAGTATTCCTGCAGCATTTAGCTTTAGTGACCTGAAACCTGAACGTCTGGTATATAGGAAGACTAGGCATGCCTTCTCTTTCTCTTAGTGCCAGAAAGACCTGTCACTAGGGGTGGGTGGACTTTCAGAGGGTAGCATGTATGAAGGGTGCTGTGCTACGGAGGAGTTTTTCTTGAATATCGCATGTATACTTTTGCCCCATCTGGTTAGCATAAAAAATATATATTAGGTACAGCTGTACTTTAAAGTTTGAGCATCCAAGATATTTGAACTTGCTTGCATGCTTCCCCATCTTTATATAGTCCTAAACTTTCATTTATAATGCTTTGTGCTCTTTTATGTCTAACAGGGGTGTGTTGATCAACAGTTTGACTCCTCCAATGGGGGAGTATCTGTCTCAAAGAATGGAACCTTTGCTGAAGAGTTTTCACATAACATTCGCACAATATTTTCTAATGTGGAAGTTAAACTAGGTGAGTCCAGTTTTCCTGTTCAGTTTCAAAGATCTACAAGCTTTTATGGTGTGACCTGTGATGTCAGCTAGTTTCCTTCTCCGTTACTCTGCAGGAGAAGCCTCTGAAATTGATCAGCGGGAGCGATATGTGGGGCTCTGTGGCCTTTTTGTACTTCACTTTCATATATTTCGGAGCGTAGACAAAAAGCTTTACAAGTCTCTCCTGGATGTGTGTAAGAAGGTAAAGTGTCATGTTGCATAAAACACTGAAAATATCCTTAAAGAACTGTATATTAAAATCCAAGAACAAAAATGTAGTATGATTCTATATCAGTCCTTAGATGCGGTGGCTGCATTAGTTTTATTTTCAGGCACAGTACATTGCTAGATGTCTATTATGTCTATGATGAGCTGGTGTCCTAACTTTCTGTGCTGAAATAAACAGGGTGCCGTACACTTGCACAAAAGTCACATTGGAAGCAGTGACTTTGTCCGTGCAGCTGCTGCATCCCAATTGACAGCTATGGGACTTCCTAATGGGGATTCACAGAACACCTGTGCATCACCAAGAGGGTAAACCTTACCCTCACCTGGAGCATGGATTTATACACCCTATCGGAATGAGGCCTTATGCAGCTACCTCATCCAAGGCCTGATCAGCTGTAATATATTACATTTTTGTACTTTTTTTTTTTTTTTATGTCATTGAACAAGTGCAAGATGCTGATATGGTATACTGACAAACAGAAAAAATAAAATAAAAAATAATAAAAATAAAATAAATATATACATATTTACACTGGTGTTGGTAAAAGAGTTGATGAGCAGAGCCTTATACTGTATAGTCTTTTAGTGTATGTAAATGTAACCAGATTAATGTAAGCTAGCAACATTTGCCCATTGTTTGAACTTTCAACGGGGAAGATTAAATAAGGTAAGGAAGAGCTACCATATCAAGCTTAGAACAAAAAAGTCTGCAATTTATTTTCGGAAATGTAGCATTTTTGTTTGAAGCATAATTATATTAATTAATGGTGCTTTTCTGATTTTAAAGGATAAGTTCACCTTTTGTGACATGTTACACCCATATTCAGGGTGTAACATATTAGAAATCCACCGGCCCCTGCACCCCTCCCGCCTCCCCATTGTAACAGGTGGGGGGGGAACTTCTCTTCCAGTTTCCTGTTACAATCTGCAAAGAACATGGCCATGCGGGGCTCTGCCCACCCGGCCGCATCATTCATCCACAGAGTCCTGTGAATGGAAAACTACAAGGTCCAGCAGCCTTTGCGGCTGTTGAGCGCTGTGGTTTTTCATTGATTCTTCCTGCTAGTGTGTAACTGCTTGGCTGTACAAGTACATGGCTTACACACGGGGTCTGGAAGAGGCCCACATTGCACCCACCATTTTCTGGTCATGGGTGCAATGTTTTTCCTGCTCCCAATAAAAAAAATAAAAGACTGTAAATGCAAGTTTTTTTACCTGCAAAAAGATGTGCATTTATTTTTTTTTTTTTAAGGTGAACTTATCTTTTAAAGATTAGCAGTCAGCGATAAGTTAGAAATGGAAGAACTCGAGGGTCGTGGCCTAGCGATGGCGCTGTGAGGTTGTCTGAACGGGAGCTCCATGCTGCGATCGGGTGAAGAACCATCCCGAGTACACAGACCTCACGGTTCTCACATGTCCGGGACCGATAAGGCTCCAGGGACACCTGCAGCACACAGAGGAACAGACATTGCGGCTTATTTTTTAAGGAATTCGGTGACTCCGTCTCAGGCCTCGGATCCCAAGATGGCGCCGCTGCGCTCTAACACGGCTAGTGCGGCTGCACTGAAGAACGCAGGCAAAGGCACTGTTCAGGAGGCACAGCTTCCTCTAGATCGAGCGGACTCGCCGATCCCTTCACCTGACCTGCATGGAACAGACCTGTCTCAGCTGTCACAATGGATGGAAACGCAGGGTCAGCCGTTGGTGGACACATGGAGGGACATCGTTTCACTCCTTCCTACTAAGCAGGACATAGCTGAATCAGCTGCAACAATAGTAAGTACCCTGTCCAGAGAGATCCATGATCTCAAGCAGAGAATAGACACGGTAGACTCCCGTGTGACAATGGTTGAGTCCGCCTCAGATGCTATAAAATCTAGAATAGTGGCGTTGGAGGAGACACAATTTAATTATAAGCGTTGCCTGATCTTGCTGCAGCTTTCCGTTGATGATGGGGAAAATCGCAGTCGCAGAAACAACATTAGACTGCGCGGCTTGCCGGAATCTACTTCTGGGGGGACCTCAGGGCTACAGTCACAGCTATTTTTAACTGCCTGCTGGACAAACCGCCTACAGCTGAACTGGAACTGGACAGGGTACACAGAGTACAGGGTCCCAGAGGAGGAGAAGCTCCTCTCCCTAGAGACGTCCTGGCCAGGGTCCATTTTTATGCGGTTAAAGAGGAAATAATGCGACAGGCTTGGACCAAAGGCCCGATGGACTTTGACGGCGCAGCTGTGCATTTATTCCCAGATCTATCACGACTTACGCTCAGAATGAGAGGCATGTTGCGCCCCCTACTGGAAGCCATTAGGAACGCGGGAGCTATGTACAGATGGGGCCACCCTTTTCACCTTGTAGTGCTCAAAAGTGGTGGTTCCTTCATCCTGCGATGCTCGGATCAATTATGAGATTTGTTCGCCTTTCTGGACATCCCGGCGATATCCATTCCTGGTTGGTTGGTCGCTCACATTTGGCATCACTCGGCCGGCATCCCCAAGACCACAAAGACGCAGCAGAATACGGCAACGTTCCAGATCAGAAGCTGAATTCAGGGACAATCCAATATCACCTGAACCATAGCTGGAGAAGGCATCTTAAGCAGACGTCCGCAAAGAGATTCCTCCGCATCTCAATATTTGTGTAAAGACACGGACTGTCAGTATCCTTTTTGTCCTTTAAGTAGGCCTTGGTTCTGCGGAACCATATGGTTGGCCTTTACAGCCCTCAACTTACAGAACATCTGGTTTAGATAGTTTTAACGTTTAGACGGAAGGGCCGCGTAGTCTGATCACGATCTGGCGTCGGATGGGCACGCGTCCTCTCCCCCGCCACTACTTCCTAACAGTTTTACCCTTTTTTTTTTTTTTTTTCTTTCTTTTTGGAATGTGGCTGGGGCACGTTGCAGGTCCTCTCCCAGAAGGCTTTGGAACACAGAGCTTGCGGATTTTGAGGTTTGGTATCATAGGTTATGTTTTGCTTGTTTGAATATGTTTATAATTTTTTGTTACTAATGAATACATGTGTCCTTTCATGATGAGGACTGGTCACCATCCAGTTGTCCTTCAGAGCAGTTACTCTGCTATTAAGGAGTTAGCTCCCCGGGGCTACCTCTATATGAGGTCTCAGTTGTGTGATAGCATAATATAGGTTCCAACTCGATGGCACGTCTCCCACTGCCTTACAGGGTCAAGCTCCCACTCCCCGCTTATAGGCAGCGCATACTTGCGCAAGAATTTGCTTAGCAAATATTAGTGCACCCTACTAACTACTTTTCTTCTTTTGGTGCGTGTTCTTTCCTTACTTCTTTTTCTGATCTCCTTCCTCTCCTTCCCTCTTTTCCTCGCCCTCTTTTCCTCCTAAATCCCCCCCCCCCCCTTTTTTTTTTTTTTTTTTTAATCATGTCATCCTTTAGAAGGGGACCTCCCATGTCATTTGGCACAAGGGATTAAATTTACCTCTTTAAATGTCCGAGGTTTAGCCACTCCGGAAAAATGTTGAAGACTCCTTTCTGATCTTAAAAAATCCCATAGCCAGGTAGCATTCCTGCAGGAGACTCATTTTAAGCACCAAGCAGTTCCCAGGTTTTACAGTTGAGACTTCCCCAATACATATCATGCACCTTCACCTCTGTCAAAGTTTGATAGCTAAATCGGTCCCTTGGACCCTCATGGAAGAACGCGCAGATTCACAGGGCCGATACTTGCTTCTGAAAGGGAAAATTGGAAATACCACAGTGACCCTGGTAAATGTTTATTTTCCAAACACAGACCACCTCGCCTTCCTGAGGTCTCTAGTTCCAATTATATTGGAATTCCGAGAGGGTATATTTCTGTTAGGTGGTGATTTTAATTATGCACAGGAGCCCTTGCTTGATGTCTCTAGAGGGGCGTCACATCTTTCTTTCTCATACCTCAAAAAACTTAAAGCAGAGCTGCATAATCTGAATTTGGTTGATCCCTGGAGAATTATGCATGCAGATGGTAGAGACTATACCTACTATTCGTCTGTTCATCGGACATATTCCAGGATTGACTTTTTTCTGATTCAGCATAAAGACTTACCTCTTGTCACCTCCTCCCAGATTGATTACATATCTTTTTCTGACCATGCACCGACCCATGTGACCCTGTGTTGGGATACTGAATCCCGTGCACCCCCGACTTGGAAATTAAATGAATCCATGTTGCAAATCCCCGAAGTACGCAAAGAAATAGTGAAAATTCTTTCAAATTACTTTTCTGAAAATGCTGATGCATCAGTAAGTCCCTTGATGGTATGGGAAGCACACAAATGTTTAGTGAGGGGTGAGCTGATCAGGATAGGGGCCTTGAAGAAGCGAGAAAGAAATAGGCAGATAGACTTGCTGATCTCTCAGGTGCGATCCCTCGAGCTACTACATAAGCGTTCCCTGGCCGAAGCTCATCTTAAGGCTTTACTGAAGGCCAGGGGGAACTGAAGGACTTACTCTACCAAAATACAACTCAAAGCTTGGCTTGGGCTAAGCGCTCCTTGTTTGAATTTGAAAATAAACCGGGCTTGATGCTAGCTAGAGCTTTACGTGGCCCAAGGAAACGCACCTTTATACCCCATGTTACCACAAGACAGGGGACCAAAGTACATACTTCCAAAGAGATAGCAGAGGAATTCTGTGATTACTATCGGAGACTGTACAATCTGCACCCAGGAGAGTCCTCCGTGACTTTACAGACCAAGACTGAGTTAGCGAGTGAATACATCAGGGCCTCCGGTATGCCCACATTGTCGGATGAAGTTCGAGACTCTCTGGAGTCGGAGATTACCGCAGAGGAATTTCAAGTAGCTTTGGCTCAAACAAAACCTCGGAAGGCACCGGGACCTGATGGCTTCACTTTGACTTATTACCATTCGTTTATGACTTTTTTGACATCACACTTTGTGGCTGCATACAACACATTAAGAGGGGGAACCCCATACCGGAGGACTCACTGAGAGCATATATATCTTTGATACCCAAAGAAGGGAAAGACCTAACCCAGTGTGGAAATTATCACCCAATTGCACTCCTAAACATTGATTTAAAGCTCTTTTCCAAAATACGGTCAAACCGACTCATATCACATATTCCACATTTAATACACTTAGACCAGGTGGGTTTCGTGCCGATGAGAGAGGCAAGAGACAATACAGCTAGGGTTTTTAATCTCATCCACACGATTCGCCCAACTAGACGGCCCTTTCTCCTGCTCTCAACGGACACAGAAAAGGCCTTTGACAGGGTGGCCTGGCATTTTATGTGGGCCACCCTGGCACACATTGGTCTTGGCCCCAATATGCTTAGCTGGATTTTGTCCCTCTACTCCAAACTGTCGGCGGCGGTACGGGTAAACGAATGGCGTTCCGAGTTTTTTACAATAGCAAACGGGACGAGACAGGGATGCCCCCTGTCCCCCCTTATATTCATTCTGACCCTAGAACCATTTATGTGTCACATAAGGGAGGACGCAAATATCACAGGCGTGCAGAAGCCCTCGGGTCATCACAAAATCACGGCCTACGCCGATGACCTGATTTTCTTTGTTTCAAATCCGCGGGTATCGCTTCCCGATATACTAGCAGCTCTTCGGAAATATGGGGAGCTGTCAAATTTTAAGGTCAACTGTGCCAAGTCCGCAGTGTTAAATATAATGATTCCGGAGTCAGAGGCCCACAGTATGCGTTCGACCTTTGCGTTCCATTGGGCGGATAAATCTATTCGATATCTGGATATTGATATTACACCGGACTTGGCACACTTGTATACCTTTAATTATATACCCCTGCTACATAGACTGAAAGCTGACCTCCGCAACTGGCATACTCTGACCTTGACATGATTCGGACGGTGCAATGCCTTAAAGATGACAGTTCTACCAAGGATTTTGTACATACTCCAAACCATTCCAATTCGGATTCCGCTGCATTTCTTCATACAGCTCAGGACGATAGAGACTTCATTTGGGCACATAAGTCACCCAGGATGAAAATGCAAATCCTGACTAAACCAAAGGAGAAAGGGGGCATCGACCTCCCTGACTTCCTCAGCTATTATAGAGCTGTACATTTTTTGAGGATTGTGGACTGGCATTGTAATAAGGAATCCAAACAGTGGGTAGGAATGGAAATTGAAGATGCCTCCATACCCCTTTTGACCTCTCCATGGCTTACTTCCCCACCACCAGAAGACATGTGGAATCACCCTTTGATAGGTGCCACTCTTAAGGTAGTTAGATCCATCATTCACACCACTGGTCTCTCACCGCTGCCCTCTCCTATGACGCCGGTAATAGGCAACCCGGACTTCGCACCGAGGCTTACTAGTAGGAGGATAAGACAATTGACCGTGACAGGGAAATGTAATCTGATGGATGTTTGGCCGCGGGGGGTGCTCCCCTCACCGTCAACCATCTCCAACCTTACAGACCGACCGCTAGATGCTTTCAGCACCTACCAAGTCCGACACTTTTTGCAGTCTCTGCAGAAGTCAGTGTACACTCCTCAAGACCTTACCCCCTTCGAATCGCTTTGTAAGGTAGGGGAACCCTTACGACATACGCTCTCTTTGCTGTACAACTACCTGACTACCCAGACTGAAGAGCCGACCCTGACATTTATTCAAAAATGGGAAAAGGACTTGGAGGTTCAGTTTTCACCACAACAGATAGATAAAATCCAAACTCTGGCATATAAGTCCTCCATCGCAAACCAATATCAGGAAATAGGATACAAAATGATGTCCCGATGGTATAGAGTCCCTTACAAACTCAATAAGATGAATAAACACGTCTTAGATAAATGCTGGCGATGCAATATGGCAGTTGGTACCATTATCCATATTTTTTGGACATGTTCAGTATTGAGACTGTTTTGGGAGGAGGTGACAACGACTCAAAAGCCTAACGTCAGTGAACCTGCAGGACAATCCGGCTGCATGTCTCTTACATCTGACGGAGAGACCCACTAGGAAATACAAAAAAACTCTGACAATGCAACTCCTCAATGCAGCAAGGGCATGTATTCCTGCACTCTGGGGGCAATCTCAACCGCCCACCAGGGTCCTGTGGTACTCCAAAGTCAGTTGTATACTCCGCATGGAGGAATTGACTGCCACCCTCCATAACACAGAGGAACAATTCAGGGATAAGTGGAGGCCCTGGAGACACTTTACAGGCACTGAATCTATGACATAAATGAGTCACATCCTAACGCACTGGGAATAAGATTGAATAACCTGTATGGATCTCTCTCTCTCTTCTTCTCTTCTCTTCTCTTGTTCATAATGGTTTTCACATAGACAAAGTACAGTAATCCTTGAACTGTTAATAACGATATGGATGTGCTTGAACATATCTTTTAATTCACGGAATTTGTTGTTTATTATGTCTGTATAAAAGATGTGATCACTGTATGTCAAGGAACTTTGCCTTTAATAAATACAGAATTTAAAAAAAAAATTGAAGAATTGTTTTGCAAAGCATTACAAGCCATAACTGGCTGCAAACTACTATAAGAAAACATACATGCCTTTCCTTAAATGCTGCAGCTACATTCATTCAATGATGTGATCCATGTTAACTAAGGGCCAGTTCACACCACATCCACAGTGGGTTTTGTTTCAGCATCAAAAATGCATGGAAAGAAGGTTATATGGTTTCCTATGGCATAGTTCACAGCAGTGCGGTCAGTTTCAGGGTGTTCCAGTTCAGAAAAAGAGTAGAACATGCTGCATTTTTCCTGCACTGGACTGTACTGGAATGCAATAAAATGCTTAAAAAAATCACCAAACTCCAGTACAGTGAAAAAAAAAAAAAAAAACAGGAAGAAAAAAAGCATATGGAATGCATCCGGAAACGTACAAAAAACCCCACAAAAACGCAATGAAGCACAGGAGAAACACATCCGGAACAGATATGGAGTCCATTTGTGGTGTGAACCGGCCCCAAGAAGTTTAATGAAGACTTGCAAAGAACAGTGTTCAAATTTGCGACTAGATCAACAGTCTAAAATTTAGACTGTAGAGCTGCAGCGGTACTCCTTTGGAACACTTGCCAGATAAACTACCGCACAAAAACAGGAAGATTACATTTACTGAATTATAAGAAATGCACACCCATGTGCATGTCTAGTGTGCATAAGGCAAACTAAATAAGCAAAGACCTAGAAAAGGTATCTAATTCAGCGAAGAAGCGCTTTTGAGCAAATATTCTGATTAGTCAGTTTCACATCATAATGAGATCAAGCAAGGCCACATATCAAAGCGGAACTTTAGGAGGAAGGGGAAGTTCCACTCTTCCTCCCCCCTTTACATTTGGCACTTTTTTTGGGGGGAGGGAAGCAGGTAACTGATTATGACAGGTACCAGCTCGCCCACTTACAGACAGATTGCCACGGCAATCTTAGAGGACAGTCCACCCCCCTTCCCCCGCAACATTCTGGGACTCAACACAGGTCCCATAAGACTGCAGGACCAATCACAAAGTGCAGCGTGATTCGCACATGTGCAGTTGGAAGCCAGCTGTGTAGCCGCAAGATGCCAGCGCCTGCACCCAAAGCCGATTGAAGAATCAGCTTGGGTGAGGATAGCACTGGATCCAGTATTTGTAGCTGCTGACATTACATTTTTTTAGGCAAGACTGGAGCTTTTGTTTAATTAGAAATTAAAGTATTAAACTACCCTCAATGTAGCCCGCCATAATCCAGAACTAAAACTTTAGTGAATGAACGCGAAGATGCTGAGTTAAACTGACTGTCATCAAAAGGACATTCATGTAGATTTGTTAGATGTCTAAGCCCTATTATTAGCCCCATTTCACAGCAGTGTCACACTCCTCAGGGGAATAAACAAGTTTGCATTTTTGTCTTGGTGTTGTTGGAACCATTATTCTGTTCAAGCCTACCCATTTTATAAAATTTGGGCCACAGCATGCAGCTGGCAGAGCCCTTGCTGGGAATGCTCTGTGATTGGAGGTGAATTGGTCTTGTGACTTTGAAAAATGACATTACCAGTTTATGTTCTCCAGAATGTTATTTTTCACAGAAAATTGTTATCCGTTCTATTGCACTCTGCTGGCTTCAGAGTCCAAAAGCTGGCAGAACACATTTGACATTTGTAAAGCACATTGCTCTTCTTTATGAATGTGTTTTTATTTATTTATTATTATTTTTTTTGGTCACAGCAGGTCATAATGTGGCTTTTAAAATGAGCCCTTCTATTTTCTAAGCATTCGCATTAGTTTTGCAAGAACTCTTCTTTGGATTTTATACACTGTGTAGTTGTAGTACAGTGGGGAAAATAATTATTTGATCCCCTGCAGATTTTGTAAGTTTGCCCACTTACAAAGAAATGAAGGGTCTATAATTTGTATCAAAAACAAAAAATCCAGAAAAAACTCACAAAACAAATGTTGCAGTTCAGTGGGTAAAATAAGTATTTGATCCCCAAGCAAAACATGACTTAGTACTTGGTGGAGAAACCCTTGTTGGCAAGCACAGAGGTAGGACATTTCTTATAGTTGGTGAGCAGGTTTGCACACATCTCAGGAGGTCCACTCTTTACAGATCTTCTCTAAGTTTCTTGACAACTCAAAGTTTCAGCTCCCTCCATAAATTTTCTATAGGATTAAGGTCTGGAGACTGACTAGGCCACTCCATGACCTTAATGTGTTTCTTCTTGAGCCACTCCTTTGTTGCCTTGGCTCATTGTCATGCTGGAAAACCTATCTACGACCCATCTTCAGTGTTCTGGCTGAGGGAAGAGGTTCTCATCCAAGATTTTACAATACATGGCCCTGTCCATTGGCTCCTCAATGCGGCAAAATCAGCCTGTACCTTTAGTAGAGAAACAGCCCCAAAGCATAATGTTTCCGCCTCCGTACTTGACTGTAGGGATGGTGATCTTAAGGTCATAGTCAGCATTTTACTTCTTCTAAACAAGAGGAGTCGAGTTAATGCCAAAGAGCTTAATTTTGGTCTCATCTGACTACAGCACACTCTCCCAATCCTTCTCTGAATCATTTAGATGTTCATTGGCATGAGTGTACATCTGCCTTCTTGAGGAGGGGGACTCGCTTGGAGTAAGAAAAATACAGTCAAGCATGGAGGCGGAAACATTATGCTTTGGGGCTGTTTCTCTGCTAAAGGTACATACTGACTTTTCTTCATTGATGGGCCAATGGACAGGGCCATGTATTATAAAATCTTGGATGAAAACCTTCTTCCCTCAGTCAGAACACTGAAGATGGATCATGGATGTGTCTTCCACCATGACAATAACCCAAAATATACCGCCAACGCAACAATGGAGTGGTTCAAGAAGAAGCATATTAAATCCATGGAGTGGCCTAGCCAGTCTCCAGACCTTAATCCTACAGAAAATTTATGGAAGGAGCTGAAACTTTGAGTTGCCAAGCGACAGCCAAGAAACCTTAAGGATTTAGAGTAGATCTGTAAAGAAGAGTGGACCAAAATCTCTCCTGAAATGTGTGCAAACCAGGTCACTATCTACAAGAAACGTCTTGCCTCCTAAGCTTGCCAACAAGGGTTTCTCCACCAAGTACTAAGTCATGTTTTGCTTTGGGATCAAATACTTATTTTACTCACTGAACTGCAACTCAATTTATAACATTTGTATCATGTGTTTTTTATGGATTTTTGGTTGATATTCTGTCTCTATAATTTAAAATACACCTATGATAACAATTATAGACCCTTCATTTCTTTGTAAGTGGGCAAACTTACAAAATCTGCAGGGGATCAAATAATTATTTTCCCCACTGTAACTATGTTTCTTGCATACACAAATAGAGTAGTTACTTTACCTTTCTGCTAGTAACCCCTAGGTCTACATGCTAGACAGGTTATTCTGCAATACTGTTCAGTTACATTCTTCTCTGTACGTTTTTTTTTGCCAAGAAAAACGTAGGAAATTACGTAAATGTAAGGCAATACAGTGAACACAAATCATGCAAAAATGTGAGCAGGCTCGCACCATACTGCGTAAGAATATTCATATCAAATATCAGTTAGGAGAGCTGATTGGAGGGAGGGGACACCCCCTTTACACAGCACACAGCAACAGAGCTGGAGGTCCCTCCTCTGTCCCCATGTTTCTCTTGGGGTCAGGAAAACTTGTCAGAAGTGACTCATGCTTATAGCAGAGGAAGGAGGCAGTGGGCAAAGAAATTACACTTATGCCCTGTACACACGGTCGGACGTTGATCGGACATTCCGACAACAAAATCCTAGGATTTTTTCCGACGGATGTTGGCTCAAACTTGTCTTGCATACACACGGTCACACAAAGGTGTCATAAAATCCGATCATTCTGAATGCGGTGACGTAAAACACGTACGTCGGGACTATAAACGAGGCAGTAGCCAATAGCTTTCATCTCTTTATTTATTCTGAGCATGCATGGCACTTTGTGCGTCGGATTTGTGTACACACGATCGGAATTTCCGACAACGGATTTTGTTGTTGGAAAATTTTATAGCAAGCTCTCAAACTTTGTGTGTCAGAAAATCCGATGGAAAATGTGTGATGGAGCTCACACACGGTCGAAATTTCCAACAACAAGGTCCTATCACACATTTTCCGTCGGAAAATCCGACCGTGTGTACAGGGCATAAGTGCTCAAGATTGAGACAAACACACGCTATAGAGAGATTTGCTTTGTTTATTTTTCATGTCTGAGGTTTACAACCACTTTAATATAATATCTGAGGTTTTGCTATGTACATGTTTCAGTATAAAGTGGAATTTGTATCTGTATTGTAGGTCCCGGCTATCACTCTAACAGCCAACATTATTTGGTATGCTGATAGTTTTCTAATCCAGAAGGTACCAGCTGCAGCCAAACTGATGGACCGGAAGAGCCTACTTGCTGTTAAGACTCAGAGAGAAACTTTTCTACAGACTAAGGCCCAGTCACTTACCAAGTAGGTCCATTAAAACCTGCAAACCACTTCAAATATGTGTGGTATCATTATAAGGTTGATTGTATTTGGGGGTAACTATAATTCTTTTAATAGTTGAAGGTTGTGTTATTCAAATCTGCTCAGTTTCCAGTTTAGTTAGCCACATTTTGTTTTCAACTTTACATTGTTTTAGGTGAAGCTGAGTAAGATAAAGCCATTTAGTATCTGATTAGTTAGCTAGACATTTTTCTGTCTTATGCTGGCCATACATGGTTTGAATTTATGCCAGTTCCTGATGAACTGGCTGCATTTTGAGCCATGGGTAGCCTTTTGCCATCACCCAGCTCCACAAACATTTACATGTCTGAAAATTGAAGGACCTTGATAGAAATTCCCTGCCCAAACTGTCTGCATTCAATGCAGTCACAGTTTGGGTTTTATGAAAGTCGCATCAGAAATACATTATCCAGCAGGGAAATTCCTCTCTCCACGCTTTTGAGCATGGATAAGGGAATCTTTTTTTTTTTTTTTTTTTTTAAAGAATTTTTTATTGTGCACATAACAAAAGAAAGCATACATCACAGTAGATAGGGTTACATAATCAACTACAAAGCAGAAATCACATATCCATTACATCACTGGTGCAGATATCCATCTACCCTTCATACGCCATGTGGGTCTCCGACCTTATTCTACTTTTGTAGTATATGTGCATTTTTATTTTTAACAAAACAAGAGAGAAAATCTCTCCTCATAACAATAACCCCCCCCCCCCCCCCCCCCAGCCCTCCACCCAGTGCTCTCCCTGGGAGAGACGACAGACCAGGCGTCCCACCCTCAGAGGGTGAACGCCCCCTCTGTACACCCCAACCAGAGAAGAGAAACCCCCCCCCCCCCCCCCCCGAGATGTCTGCATTCAATGTTCTGTGCAATAAAACATGAGAATCCGTGTCCTACCACAGTAAGAGGAGAATGTCTCCTATCCTCCTTTCATCCTCTGTTTGACAACAAAAAACAAAAAAAACAGTCCTTACTATCTAGTGTTCTGTGGCTCTTCCTCCTCTACTGTTTCTTGAACCCATGTACCTCTGCTATGAACACTCCCCTCAGTGTGGCCTTAAAAGCCTCCCACTGAAGAGGAGATGACCCAAAGTTACCATTTCCTACCCAGAACTGTTTAATGGCCTCTGCACACTTAAGCTTTATATATTCCTCCTGAAGCCAACTAGGCTCCATCCACCACAAGCGTATACCAGGTTTTGGTCCCAACTTAAGTTCCAATAACATGGGAGAATGGTCAGATAGGGCTCTGGGTAGATAGGAAACCTTCCCAACCATATCCATTCCCTCCCTCTCTGTCAGGATAGTGTCTATTCTGGAGAGAGTCTTGTGCGTTTCCGCCAGACATCTCTAAGTCCATGAGTAGACATCCACCCCGCAAGGGGGGCTGGAGTGTCAGCTGCTGCCCCCAATCTATCCAAAGTTGGTACAGATACAGTATTAAAATCACCCAAAATGAAGATCTTTCCCTCCGCTATCTCATAAGTAGCCTGTATCATGTCATCCAAATGAGCTAGCGAAAAAGGAGGAGGGACATATATGTTTACAATTGTTAGTAGTCTATTCATCACCTGTATCACCAATATAACATACCTCCCTTTAATGTCCGTCTAGACTGCGTGAATGGATATAGGCATAGCCTTAGTAACTAAAGTAGAAACCGCCCTCGCATATGAGGAGTAACTGGCATGGTAAGCCCCCCGCAATGTGAGCCCTTTTCAGAGAGAGGAGTCTGGAGCCCTGGAGATGTGTCTTCTGAAAAAGTATTAGGTGAGGCTTATATTTTTTAATGTAATCAAAAACTAATGAGCGTTTAAATTTTGCATTTAGGCCCCTGACATTCCAGGCCAAAATCTTAAGATTTACCTCCCATAAGTTAAAGATATGAGAAAATGGGGCGTCCTGCCCCCCTTGAGATATAGACTGCCAAAAAAAACACGAGGCTCCAGGCTTCTCCTCCCACAAATACAGAGCACAGTATTCATGATTAATCTCACCGAATGCAGACAATCCCAGCCAAATACAGACATAAATTCCCCAACAAACAGAAACCCCCCCCTCCCTGCACCCAGCCCCAACTTGCTAGGCACTTTTTACCCATAACCTGAGTTTAGATAGGCAGCAGAGATGCGACTTAAAAAAAAATGGCCTTTCTGTACCAGAAACAAAAAAATAAAAAAAAACGTTCTCCCCACAAAAAACGGAGGAAAAAAAACGAGAGAAAAAAAATGTTCCTGATAATCGGAAAAAAACTTTTTTTTCCTTTCTTTTTTGCTTAATATGACATATCTGAGAGCAGTCCACAGACTCAGCCTCTAAGAAAGGCACATGTAAGCAACAAACACCTTAATATCGAAGATTTCCTGTGTCAATATCTTCGTGACCAGGGTTGCATGGCAGGAAAACTGTAAAGGTAAATTTCAAAAGTACTAACTTCCAAAAGCAGCAGGACCATCTCAAAGTTTCTGTCCCGACAAAAGGGAAAAAAACAAACAAATTACAAGGATTTATAAGCGGTAGAAGTAATCAAGGGAGACAGCCAGATAGGCCATCCCTGACAATTCCATCCTTTCTCCCACCACTTGCTCTCTCCAGGGGGGGCCCACATCAAGGCGAATGGGAGGAGGATCTGTCTCTCTGGCGGCCACGTGCTTCTAGCCAGTCCGAGGCTTCAGTAGGGTTAGTGAAAAAATATGTTTTCCCATTTTCCACTAAACTTAGCAGGGTACAATATACTGTAGATCAAGTTGAGATCCCTCAATCTTTTCTTTATAGGTTGAAAAGAGACTCTCTGTTTCTGGGTGACCGCAGAAAAGTCAGGATAGATCGATATTCTAACGACATCTCAGGGCCAGTTCTAGCCCCTCACAGTATATTCTCCCGGTCCCGGAAGTGCAGTATCTTCGCTATCATGGATCTAGGAGGGGCTCCCGGCCTGGAATATGGTGTGCCCGTGCAATGGCAAACATTTTTGTGAAAGTGCCAGGATCCATGCACTCAATCAGCCATTTCTCTAGAAACTCTACGGGGTGCCTCCCCTCCACTCCCTCGGGGAACCCCACCAACCTTATATCGTTACTTCTCATGCGGTCTTCCATGTCAGCCATCTTTAAAGTGTGCTCAGACAGGGTCTTTTTTTGTCACCTGCGCAGCTGTGTCTAAAGGCCTGACAGTGTCCTCCAGAGAAGCAATGTGGCGGTCAGTAGCCTGCGCCTTCTCCCGCAGCTTCTGCATGTCATATTTCATAAAGGAGAACTCCACTTTGAGCTCCTCAAAGTGATCTATCAGCTTACTCTGGCAGCCCTGTATTGCAGCCATAATCTGGGTCAGGGACGGCTCATCCTCCCCCTCCACCTCCTTAGGAGATCTGTCCCTGATGTCTCTCAACCTGTCCAGCGATCTCCCCCTTCTCAGCACTTCACCCCTCTGGGGCTTAGGACTCACCCTGTCCGGGGGGGAGATGCCTGTTGCAGGTCCTCCACAGGTCTCTGGAGCGGCGGCCATTCCTCCTCCTCCTGTGAGCCGGTGCCATTTTGAGAGCCCCAGGCATACCGCGCCAGCCGCTCTCCCATCGTTTTGGGCCAGGGGGGCCCGTACTTCACCATCCCCGGAGGTTCCTGAGGGGTCCCTGCACACATCCCCAGCAAATCTGTACAGGATTCAGGTGCCGCTAATCCAGGATCACAGCAGGATTACAGATCTATAGACGGAGCTCAGGTCCTGCACTCCTCACATGCCGCACACTGGCTCCGCCCCCCATGGATGAGGGAATCTATTGAAATCTTTACATATATGGCTAGCTTTTACAGATCCTGTTAGTTGGATAAGGGGATGAAACAAATACAGGGAGGGTTTAGTCTCCATCAGTTTGTGTTTATGCTCAGAAACTCTACATCATTTCAGTTAGTTAAAGCGGTTGTAGTCCCTTATATATACTCAGTGAAGGGACTATGCTCAGGTGCAGGGAAGCCATCAGAAATTTTTGCCCCCCCCCCCAGCGTGACCACCAACATTCCCCAGGGCTTGCCCACGGGCTATCCCACCGAATCCACAGACCTGGCCACCTCACCTGTACGCCCTCCACCCCCCCCCCCTCAATCCTGTATATATGTCAGCCCCCCCACCAAATCTGTATATATGTAAGCCCCCCCCCCCCCGTATGTGTGTTGTTTTTATATATAATTTCAGCTCCACACATACACAAATGTGTAAACACACAAGCCTCTGGCCCCTCCCTATACACAAACAGCCCCCTCCCTTTCCTTCATACTCCCTACTTGTAAAGGAAATCTTCCTAGCTAGTCCCGGCTCGTTTTCACAAAGCTGACATGTTGCTGACACAGAGGAGCACAATACAGGCAGTTTACACGAGGGGTGCACATGCATATAGTAGCCAGAGGTAGCAGTAAAGATGTCTGAGCTCAATGATACAGAGCAGCACACGCTGCAAGATTGTTTCTATAGTGCACAAAACGGCTCCCCTTCACCCGTCCTGCCTTTTTCTGGGCCGGGCGGGCCCTGGTGCCCCTTACAGTTGTATCGGCTGTACCCCCCTGATGGTGGCCCTGCTCAGGTGATACACAGAGATTAAACAAATCATCCTACATAAGTTGTATCTGTCTATCTGCAGCCCTCTCTTCTCTACATCTGTTCAAAGTGCTGAATTTATAAGCTTCTCCGAGTTCATTAAAAAAAAAGGCCGTAGAGCTGAAATTACACTCTGCAGATCTCTCAGTGTGGAGAGCACTGAGAGCTGATTGGAGGGAAAGGACACCCCCTTCACAGCACACAGAAACAGAGCTCAGGCTGTCAATCTGTTGGAGATCCCTTCCCTGTCACCATTTTTCTCTTGGTGTTAGCAGAAATTGTCACAAGTGACTCATGCTGATAGCAGAGTAGAAAAGCAGCAGACAGAAGTGACACTTAGTGCTTTTAATTGAGACAAGTACACACTATAGAGGGGTATGCTTTGTTCATATTTAATGTCTGAGCTTTACAACCACATTAAATCAGCCTATAAAACTTGACATCTCCTAACGTAATTTCTCTACCATAAAAGTTAAAATAGATTAATTTGTTTTACACTGTGTTATGATTGTGAGGCAGTTGACAGACATTTTATATTGCTGGGTGTGTGTTTTAACATTAGTCAGTTTTTAAAGCGGAGCTAAACTTACCTTTTCTTCAACGTTCCCCGTCACTCGCCAGCATCATCGGCCTCTGGTGCTGGTTTTTGGCCGCCTTCCTTAGCTGGCGCGGGATGATTTCACTCCTGGGCATGCACAGTAGTCAGTCATCCCAGCACACAGGGACTGTGTCGGTGACGTAAGCAAAACTTCCCATGCGCAGTTCAGTTTACCAGGGAAGACAGCGAGCAGGCAGGTAGGTGTATTTTATTGTAGAAGAAACATTGCATGTCTCTTCTGCAGTAAAGAGCCTGCCTGCTTGTAGTTTGTGCCTTTAGTTCCACTTTAAGTCTCCGTGTAGATTCTAGTTTATAAAATAATAAAATCTGTCTAAGTACTTCCTGTTTGGTGTATGCTTAGAAACATCCTCGGACGGGAAGGGTGATATCTTGGTCATCGCTGCTGTGATGATCGAAATATCATCTTTTAAGTGCCAGTGATTCCCTACAAAGAAAAAGTAATCCTAGCGGCTAAAGAACCGCTATAATTTACAGGCTGCCTTTACGGAGCTCTCCCGTGCGATTGGGGAGCCTGGTTAGGAATGTGACCGGTGGCATCCAGCTCTGGGCACACAGTGAGAGGAACAGATGTTGTGCCTCCCACTGTGTGACGTCAGAACGCCCAGTAAAGTAGCTGGTAAGACCAACCTGTGTCTGATTGACTGCATTAGAGGCCAGAGGAGAGATCTGGGGTCTAATAGACCTCAGATCTCTCCATAAAGAGGACCTGTCACGGCCCATGCTTTTACAAGGGAAGTTGTTAATTCCATGTAATAGCGATAAAGTTGATCAAAAAACAAAATTAAGGTACAGTCTTAGAAAACAAATTTCAAATAAAAAATAAAATAAAACAATTTACACGCTCCCATTACCCTGTGCTCACGTGCAAATGCACACCTAGGTCCCGCACTCATATGTAAAAGCCGATCGCACCACACATGTGAGGTATTGCCGTGAACGTCTGAGCGAGAGCATTCATTTTAGTGCCTGACCTCTTGTGTAGCTCTAAAATGGTAACCTGTAAAGACTTTTAAAATGTCTATGGATCCATAGGTACCGTAATTTTGGCACTGTTCCACAGGCAGACGCCATTTTAAAGCATGACATGTTTGGTATCTATTTACTCAGTGTAACATCATCTTTTATATTTTACCAAACAATTGGGTGTTCTATTTTGTGTTTGTGCATTAAAAATCACTAACATGTATTAAAAAAAAATGTGTTTGAAAGACCGCTGTGCAAATATCGTGTACATAAAAACATGTTTCCAATGATAAGCTGTTAAAATCACAAACTATTAAACTTTGCCTTGCATATGAATTGGCTACAAATTTACACTGCAGAACATTATACAGTGAACATTTGTGTCTGCCCATCCCTTCATTGTATCATGATGATTGACAGAGGCTTTCGTGATATGCTGAAGATAAGGAGTGGCCTCACTCATAGATCTTATTTAGGTATTTTGTATTTATTTTTACATTTTTCACTTGTGTTTGCCATCTGAAACATTTGGGTATGCTATAAGTGTACCTGAGTTCACTTTAAAGTATCTAAATGTACATGTCTAGAAAGGAACACATGAAAAACAAAACATAAACTTGTTAATATGCGCAAAACAATGTCGATCCCCCAAGTTGTGTATGGCCCTCCAGCATTTTACTGTTGGTCCCATACTATAACTAAAAGCTTCAGTGGCCAGTAGTTTGGGATGGAGCCAAATGTAGCTGCAGGAACAGAGGTTTCTATTTGGATATTTTAGGCTATATGGGCTTCAGGGCTTTTAGTACTGTACACGGTATATGGTAATGTGTGCAGGCCTCTTTACTTTGCTGCCCAAACTATTTAGAAACTTTAACCACTTCAGCCCCGGAAGGATTTACCCCCTTCCTGACCAAGACATTTTTTGCGATACGGCACTGTGTCGTTTTAACTGACAATTGCATGGTCATGTGACGTTTTGGTAAAAAAAAATTGCAATAAACTTATATTGATTGGTTTGCGCAAAAGTTATAGCGTCTACAAAATAGGGTATAGATTTATGGCATTTTTATTATTTTTGTTACTAGTAATGGTGGTGATCTGCGATTTTTATCAGTATTGCAGCGGACAGATCGGACACTTTTGACACATTTTTGGGACCATTGACATTTATACAGTGATCAGTGCTATAAAAATGCACTGATTACTGTATAAATATCACTGGCAGGGAAGGGGTTAACACTAGGGGACAATCAAGGGGTTAAATGTGTTCCCTCACAGTGTGTTCTAACTGTGGGGGGATGGGACTGACTTAAGGAGGAGACCGATCATTGTTCCTCTCCCCTGACAGGATGTGGATTTGTGTGTTTACACACACACATACCCGTTACTGCTCCGTCAGGAGCGATCGCGAGTGCCCGGCACCTCCTATACTCCTTAAAGTGCCCGCCGTACAGCTACGGCGATTTGCGCAGTAGTGCCATTCTGCCGCCGTCAATCGACGGCGGGCAGTCGGCAAGTGGTTAAAGTGAACAGAGGTTGACTTTAAATGTTGAAGTGTTACTAAACCCACAGCAGTTTATATTTACTAAAATAATTGCATTTCCACGTTCCGTGTACTGTGGGAGACCAGATATAGTGAATGCAGGGTCCTGGGTTTGGTAACACTTTAAGTTGCGCTTAGCTGAGTACTTTTATAATTTCTGCCGTGTGTTGTGGCATCAAAAATTCTAATTCTAAGAATTCGAAGCAGTATTATGTGGCCCTCGTGTATAAAGATTGTAGAAAAGAAAAAGTGGTGTATTTTCAACAGCATGTAGTCAAGTGTGTGCTTTTAATTTTCTGCACTGGAAACATTTTTGTAAATAAGTCCCATGTTTCTGTCTTATACCTTTTCACTGGTTTCCTTGTCCTCTAGAGATGTCCAGTCGTACTATGTGTTTGTAACCTCTTGGATGATGAAAATGGAATCTATTTTGGCAAAAGATCAGAAAGCAGAAAAATTTGCAGAAGACCTGACCAGCAGATGTAATGTATTTGTACAGGTATGGTTTTTAGGGTCAGAATGTGTACTTTGTAGATAGTTTGACTGATGAAAATGTCCATATCAATATTCTTTCTCGGAAATATTCTGATGCAAAGACTCATTTTTAATGTTGCTACTAAATGGCAAAGACACATAATTTTATTTGCATTTTTTCCGCTTACGGGTAAAACAAATCTTAATGCCTTAAGCCCAATTTTGCAACTTTGACATGCGTTAGTAAAACTGTACAAATCACTTTGTGATTTCAGGTGGATTATACCTTGTTTTTCCAGGACAAATTGGGCTGTCATTTGGTAGTAAATGGTAATGGAAATCCTGATTTTTTTTTTTTATTTTTTTTATTATTATCAAAGGAAAACTGGCCCAAATTAGTAAAAAAAAAATATTTTTTTTTTAGCTGTAAATTTAATGCTACTACCATAACCTACCACCACAGAACAACCCAAAATGCTGCTACTGACAATCGCAGCGTTGCCACATATGTGTGTGCTTTATTTTATTTATTTTTTTATCCTACCTAAAATACACCGACACTAACTGACACTGATATTAAGTTAAAAAAAAATCCTGACATTGACCATTGACCCAAACACTAACCATGGGATTGACCTAGATCAAACCTTGATCTAGGTATATATATTTTTTTTTAATCAAATTTATTTATTAATTTTTCTACACACACTTTTTTTTTTTTCTTCTATCTCTGCAAGGACAGAGAAAGATATAATGCATCTTTCTCGTCCATTCACAGAGACAGAAAACACGGGGGTGGGCGTCACAGTGACTAATCACTGTGATAGCCAATCGGAGGCTATCACATTGATCAGATGACCCAGAATCGGACGTTCTAACGATCGGGACCTCGGGCCCTCAGTGAGATTCCAGTCACTGTGCTGGCAACGCGTTGTGCACGGGCTCTCTGCACAAAGGCAGGTACGTAAATATGTGGCCTCCCAGCAAAAAGCCCAGTGCAGTGTGGCCGCATATCGGTGTTATGTCGGCGCCAAGGGGTTAAAGGTTCTTTTTTTAGGAATTACCCACATTTATCCACAAACCTCCCTTCCCCCTTCTAGATCATATCCCAACATTTTTTTTTTATTCTACCTTGTTACTTTTTGCTTTTATGTACAAACAAACGTAAACAGACATGTCTAACATGGGACTGTTATGACAACTGAGCAAGAGTTTGCAGCCAGAGTAGTTGACCGATGGCTGGGAGGCAATATGTTGCCTCCTCATAGCATCTTTTAACCCTGAATAGCTTGAAATGTCCCTGTGACATCATCACCAGCCTTCTGAAATCCTTTGCTGGGGCAGCTGCTGATCTTTTGATGTAGGCACACCCTCAGAACTACATTTTCCTAGAGCCCTTTCCCTATACATGGTGTGTGGGCAGTCTGTTGGGAATCAAGGCATTAGCATTGCTTTTCTGGGAAAGATATGAATGTATGCATATGGGAGGGGGCTACGGCAAGTAGGTGGGGTGCTGTAGTTCAGGCAGGGCTGACAATTCTGGTTGGGATGTCGGAGCAGCAGAGGCATCGTGTTAGCCCGAAGCAGAGAGTTATGAGCACACTGGATTTCTAGCGCATCAACAGGTTTTTTTTTTTTGCCCTGACATACACTTTAAGGGTAGTTTTTACATTGTTTTTGAATTTGTGGAGAATGATGATATTCTGGTCTTAACCACATGGGTGGCCAAGGGGCAGTAAAAATAAGCAGATGAGCTGCAGTTTTTTCTAAAAAAGAACATGCAACCACTCAGAGCTGTGCACATGCTGTGGCCACAATGCTTTACTTCATAGCCGCTGCAAAAATGACACCCCCTGTTGGGGTTCGCCAAATGTGACCTATTCATGTGATGGGTACACGCTGCACTGCAGCCACGTGTAATGCATGTGAAGAGGCAAGATATTGCCCCCCCAGTTGTCTGGCATCTGCTGCCGTGCATGTGGATGAGCTCTTGCGCTGCAACTCTTGCTCAATTGTTATAGCAGTAATCCAATATTAGATATGTCTGGGTCAAACACTTAACTGAGAAGATTTAACTTTTTTTTTTTTTCAGGGATTTCTTTATGCTTGTGGCCTTAGCAACATCATTAAAACAACAATGAATCTGTACATGTCTATGCAGAAGCCAATGACCAAAACATCTTTGAAAGCATTGTGCAGGCTTGTGGAGCTTCTCAAGGTACAGTTTGAATTAGTATGAAATAAAACATACCTGGACAGCATTGGGTGGCTTAGTGTTTATTCTAAATAGTAATAAGTATATTGATGTACTTATCGGGTGGATTTGGCGAATCTGACGACATTTCATCCAGATCATGGTTCTCCAGTTCTTTTTATTATGAGCATGTACTTACTGTGGCCTGGATCCATCAATTGCTTATTTCAGCTATCACTTTCTCCATATCATTTTCAGAAGCTCTTTTCAATCTATTTGTACGCATGACCAGGGTAGATCTAACATGTAGCTTAAAGGCATCCCAAACAGTGTGTAGTGGAGCTGTCCCCTCATTGTCTAGGGAGTAGTGCCCCCAGTCGTCATCTTCAGGGAGTAGTGTGAGCCAGAAGGGGGTTTAACCTCCACATGGCTGGGGGGCGGTTGTGCGGCAGTGCTAACGTGGCCCAACCAGGACTGTGGTCCGAGAGTGACATCGGAGAGAAGCCTGCATCCTGTAATCTAGGTTGCAGTGAGCTGGAGATGAGGATTAAGTCTATACTAGACATAGAGTGATGCGTAGAGGAGAAACATGAAAAGGCCGGGGCATCAGGATGCACAGATCTCCATGTATCAACAAGGTTGAAGCTAGTAATTCGTTTTGCAAATCTGGTAGACTGGGGTGGAGTTTGTAGTGGTGCGTTTTCTGTATAGTTTATCCTGGCTAGGGTTAAGGGTCATGTTGAAGTTGCCTAACCAGACAGCAGGAGCTGTAGGGTGCAATGGCATAAAACTAAAGCCATCAGACAGAAGTGCAGAATTGAAAGGTGGAGGGATATAAAATGCCAATAATAAAATTGGTTCCCCATATATAGCTGCATGCAGAAAAACATATCTGCCCAGTGGGTCAACCTCAGAACCCTGGAGCTCAAAATTAGTGGATTTAGCTATAAGTACAGAAACACCTATGGAATGAGTGGTATGGGCAGAATGGTATGCCCAGCCTATCCAAGGGCATTTAAGCACCAACTGTAAACGACTTTCTATATGGGTTTCTACCAGGACTATTATGTTAGCTTGCTGTTTTTTTAAAGTGGATGTAAACCCACTCTCATCCTTTCTATACTACTGCCATAGTGGTTATCTCTAAGGATATACATGCCTCCTGCATGTATCCTTGCCTGTCAAATGTCTCCCCTCTGTCTGTTATGAGACCCGGAAAGCGGCAGATTCTGTGTGTGGGTTTGTTGTCTGGAGCTCGGTGAGTGGAGTCATGATGTCAGTAGACTCCCCACTCACCTCTACACTCCCCTTGGCCAGCCATCCATATTTGTTACACTGAACTTCTGCTGGTCTTGTGGATTATGCCCCATGATCACTAACATCCAGTCAAAACCCAGGAAAGTCACCACATGACTTCAGCATGCCCAGTCATGCTGAGGTGTGGAGCAGCCAATCCTGGGAGAGCTGGAGAAGAAAGGAGGAGGGGATCTGAAGTACACAGAATGTACACAGAATGCCTCTCTCACATTTGTGCATGAGATATGTAAATCACCTGTCACTCACAGCAAGGGGTAGGAAAGGACATTTATTTCTCTGACTGTTTTTATCTCACTGGAAAAAGATAAGAGGACTGCTCAGAGCTGGATTAACTCTTCGTGGCAAGACTAGGCACCGATAATATGAAATCCTATACTGTACAAGGTGCAAGCCTTAATTTAAAAAAAAAAAAAAAAAAAAAAAAAATTCGGGTTTACATTCACTTTAAGGAAGGAGAATACAGCTGACCTCTTAAATTAATTGTTTATGCCCCTAACATTCCAGGTGAGGAGTTTCAGGGAGGCCATAGATCAAACAGAAAGAATTTGAGGCTCCAGGGTTCTTGGTGCCCATGACACACACACACACACACACACACACACACACACACACACACACACACACACACACACACACACACACACACACACACACACACACACACACACACACACACACACACACACACACACACACACCATAACATAACATAAATGAAGGGACATGTTCTCCAATGCAAATATACTTTACTGAATCTTCAGGTCATCAAAATCGTCGGATCATATACATCAATGGCAGCAACTGTATACAGTTGCTGCCATTGATGTATATGACCCACACAAAGCAATACAGCCTGAGGAAGAGCAGGGATGCTCGCAACTGTATACAGTAGCTGCCATTGATGTATATGATCCGACGATTTTGATGACCTGAAGATTCAGTAAAGTATATTTGCATTGGAGAACGTGTCCCTTCGTTTATGTTTTAATAGATATTGGTGGAGAACAGAGAGTCCACCTTGACACTGCTCCAGCTTAACAGCAAGGATTAAGAAAAGGCAGTAACCCACCCAAAGTTTGAATATATATATATATATATATATGTATGAAGAGTGCAGAAAAACTCTCAGCAATAACCCATGTTGTTTACTGTACCATATATTTCAGATCTGTACGTAGTATAATAACATGTCTCTAACCAACTTAAAATATAAACCCGCCCTTCACTGTCCCCAACGTGTGCGGGCATCATACCCAAACTGCTAACATGTGGCAAACATTGTCCAACCTTTGAAACAAACATAAAGTAGCCACTGTATGCATGTGACAAAAATAAGTACCCGTGAGTATAATCTGGCTGTGGAAAAAAAGATATAGAGTAGAGCATGCCTGTTTGTATGTTCCAGCACAGGTCACATAAAAAGTCAGGTAGGGCGAAACTTTGCTGTTTTCTAATGAAACACAACATAGGACAAATCCCACTTGGTGGGTTGGGTGTCATGGTGAGCTGTTTGTCCGCTTCCCCCGGAAAGAACTGTATACTGGACTAGTACCATAGAAAGGGGTGAAGAAAATGGTCTGTCACTGGGATGGCTGGGTGATTCCAAGCTCATCTGTGATCAGGCTGAATAGTGTGGATGCATACAATTGTTGGGCAACAGCAGATGAGTATAGAAGACACTTAGCTGTGGGTTTCCCTGTGTTCAAGCCAGGAGATGGCTGCATCTGGATCTTCAAAAAAGTGCACTCTGTCATTACCCTCCACCCTGAGACGAGCAGGAAAAAGCATTGCATACTTAATATGTTTAATACAGAGGTGCCGTTTAACTTCTATGACACTTTTGCGTCTGCGCTGCACCTCAGTAGAAAAATTCAGGTACACAGCTATCATCTTATTGCCATAGGGGATATTTCCCTTCTCTCTGCTGAGGAGCAGTATGGTGTCCTGGTCCCTATAATTAAGGAATTTTGCAATGAACGTGCGAGGCGAGGCCCCTATCGGAGGTGGTCTCCCAGACATGCAGTGGGCCCGTTCAACAACGAATGTAGGGGAAAAAGCCTGCTTACAATACGTATTGCACAGCAGTTGCTCCAGAAATGAGGGGGGGGGGGGTGTCTGTTCCCTCCTCTCCCTCAGGCAGCCCGATAAATCTCAGATTACTCTGTCTAAGTCTATTTTCCATCTCCTGCTCCTGTAGCAGTTAATTTACTTGCAACTGCATGCTGTCTGAAGAATTTTGGAAGGGGGGGGGGGGGGGGAGTCATCCACAGTGCTCAGCTGAGTTTTTGTGTCTGTGGCCCTTTCCCTTTCCCTCAGCTTCTGGAAGTCCTGTCTCATCAGGGAGATGTCCACCTTTACTTCCTCAATCCTGGCGGTCAGGGTGGTTTGGCAGGTCGTTATGGCCTCTTGGCAGGCAGCAATGGCGTCAAGTACCCTCACGGTGTCGGCTCCTGCAGCAGTTCCCTTTCCCAGCATGGCACCGCCATCTTGTTCCAGGGGATCCTGATCTGTCCGGCGGTATTTGTCAAGTTTAGCCGCCGCTTCTGCACTTTTTTTCTGCTTGGACATTATTGCTGGAGGCAACAGGTGATCAGGCAACAGAAAATCGGCAAATTGCAGGTGTCAGAGTCCAAGGATGTGGTAATTAGGATACTGTGCCAGCGGGGGTCAGATCACCAGCATCCACATGCATGCCGCTCCAGGCCACGCTCCCCAACTTTAGTGTGTTTTTACTGAAATGATAAATTGTTGCGCTAATATCTTGGGACTTTATATGAAGCATGTACCAGCAAGCAGGTAGTAAGATGAACATCATGTTCATCTTACTACCTGCTTGCTGGTACATGCTTCATATAAAGTCCCAACCTCCCCTTTAATAATCCCCTTGTTTGTGCTATAGATTTGGGATGGAAACGCTTGACCTTACCAGGTCTTGGTTTCATTTAAAGTCCCTAGGGATGGAAATGGGTGACCTTACCAGGCCATGATTTCCGCAAAGTCCCTAATACCAAAAACCCCCTTCTCCTGCGCTAATATCTTGTGACAAAAAATTGTACTTGCCACTATATTTTTCCAGGGTGTCAGCTTTTAGAAAATATGTACTGTTTTGAAGGTTTTAAAGGAGAAGTATAGCCACTATAAATATTGGTGTAACATGGTATAAAAGATGGAGTTAGCCTTTAGATGGAAACATCCCAATTAATTTAAAAAAAAAAAAAATTGGATTACATTTTTTTTTTTGTTTTTTAAATGCACATACAGTGACAAATGTTATATATCGTGTGTGTGTGTATATATACCTTTTATTCTAATGTACCCACTTTTTTTTCTTACCACCAGGCAATTGAGCACACCTTCCACAGAAGGAGCATGGTTGTGGCAGATTCCGTAACGCATATCACTCAGTATTTACAACATCAAGCACTGAATGCTATTGCAGTTGCAAAGGTAACATCATTCCATAGGGATATTATGGCATGTGATAATTGTTTTATAGTTCTGCCTATCCTGCTTCACACTGTTTTCAGGATCACTACAGACTGAATTTCTGAGTTTGTCTTTATTAGGCAGCTCTGTGAAATCAGGATGTCAAGATTTTCTATTTTAGATGTGGTGTATCATACACTTGGCACTGGTTCTGAGATGTGATTTGGGGGGGAGGGTGGTCGATATGGCTGGAAATAATGTGGATGATTTACTAAAGGTAAGTAGTCTGTGCACTGCATGTGCAGTTGCACTAGATCTGAGGGGAAGCTCTGAAATGAGGGGAAGCTCTGCTGATTTCTATCATCCAATCATGTGTAAGCAAACATGCTGTTTTTTTTTTTTTTTTTTATTTTCCTTGCATGTTCCCCTCAGATCTAGAGCAACTTGCAGTGCATAGATTATTTGCCTTTAGTAAATCAACCTCAAAGACTGTAATGGCAAATAATATGTTTATTCTAATTTGTATTGAACCATAAAACTATGTAGTGGTTTTGTTTTGTATTTAGAAGCGGGTAATTTCAGACAAGAAGTACAGCGAGCAGCGATTGGACGTTCTTTCTGCACTGGTACTGGCAGAGAATACACTAAATGGACCAAGCACAAGACAGCGAAGGCTTGTGGTGTCACTAGCGCTAAGTGTTGGGACACAGATGGTAAGAGCTGATAGGGTGTAAAAACCACAGTCCCGTGGATTCCTTTCATTTGAAAATTCATATCGCATTTAATTGTTATGCCGCGTACACACGGTCGGACTTTACGGCGGACTTTGCCCGGCGGATTTTTCGACGTACTTTCCGACGGACTTTGTGAATGAACGGACTTGCCTACACACAATCCACCAAAGTCCGTCGAATTCGTACGTGATGACGTACGACCGGACTAAAACAAGGAAGTTCATAGCCAGTAGCCAATAGCTGCCCTAGCGTGCCTTTTTGTCCGTCGAACTAGCATACAGACGAGCGTACTTTTCGACCGGACTCGATTTCAACGGATAAATTTTAAACAAGTTTAAAATCTAAGTCCGTCCAACTTTTGAGAAAACAAAGTCCGCTGGAGCCCACACACATCGAATTGTCCGACGAAATCCAGTCCGCCGGGCAAAGTCCGCCGTAAAGTCCGCTCGTGTGTACGCGGCATTAGTCTTTCTGTGTGCAATTCTAACCTGTAGCTACAGTTATGTTCTTTTTTAATTGGGAATGGAGTTTGTAATATGGTACAATAGCCTGTGTTAGAGGTGCGCGATTCTTGCCAAAATGAGAATCACAATTTTTTTGCTTAGAATAAAAAGATCACGATTCTCACAGCATAAAATCTTTCACATTATACCAAAAAAAATTTAGCTAATTTTACTGGTTAGTTGTTTTTTTTTTTTAAATCCATTAAAGTGTAATTTTTTCCCAAAGATTTACATTTGAACTACTGTGTCGCAAATGCAGTGTGACATTAAAATATTGCAACAACCACCATTTTATTCTCTAGGGTCTCTACTAAAAAAAAATATATATAATGTTTGGGGGTTCTAAGTAATTTTCTAGCAAACCAAAAAATGATTTTAACTTGAAACCAACATCTGCAGATAAGGACTTGTGACTTTCCTGATCTACATTCTTGTGCTGTATTGTTGTCTGAAAGTATTGATATCAGTGAGTCTGCATGGATTGTGTTAAAGTATTAAAGGGGAGGAACGCTGAACTGTTGCTTCTGTTAGTGGTATGCATCTTGTGTGTATGTATGCCATGTTTTTTTGCACTAAAAATGCATAGGTGTGAATCAGGCCTAAGGGTTTCATAGAACTACAGTAGATAGCGGCCTACAGATACACAAGATGTGTACGCGTTTTTTTTTTTTTTTTTTTTATAGCAATATAAATTTTTTTTATTGCTGTCTGTGCCCCCATTAGGGAGATTCATCCTCTTAATTAAAAGTGAAAGTAAGAAAATCACAAATTTTGAGTTGATATCAGAACACTAATAGAGGGCAAAGCTTCCATTGGGGACACTAGTTATAGTAACACTGGGTATACACCAGGATTCCCTCACTTTGGAGGAATTTCCTCTTGTTTTCTTTTTTGGCTATTGGGCAGGAAGTGAAGGGAAATCCCCCCCTAATGGGACACATATGGCAAAAAAAAACTGATGGGGGTTATAACCCTCCCTGACTCTCTCCAAAATAAAAGTAAAGTTTTGTCTTTAGTTACACTTTAAGGTAGTCCTTAAAGTGATATTAAAAGCTATTTTTTTTATTAAATTTAAAAAAGGTTATGCTTACCTCCTCTTGGGCTATTCCTCCCCGCTGTCTGCTCCTTTTTCTTCCAAGTGCCCCATAGCAAGCCATGTGCTATTGCGGGGGGGGGGTCACCAGTGCAGGCATGCCCCTGAGCTGGGCTGTCTGAGTCAATAGACACACACAGCATCGGTAAGCCACGCTTCTGCTCCCTCCTTACAGGAGTTTGACTGACTGCAGCAGGAGCCAATGGCTCCCGCTGACGCCTGTGTCTCCTGTGAGAAGTGGAGGAGCGGTGCTGCAGCCAGGGACATCGCTGGATCAGTGAAAGGATTAAGATAAGTGTTTAAGGATGAGGGGAGAACAGTTAGTGGGGAGTTTTTACCTTAATGCAGGAAATACATGAGAGAGAAGGGTGGGGGATGAAAGAGCCACTACTCTGATGTGTCCAAAAAATGATTTTATTTAGGTTCAGCAAAAACAGCCAATCAGTTTGCTGAAACCAGCTGAAACGAACATTATACTAGTTGGTTCAGATGTTTTCATATGTCACGCAGGCCTAACATTCATTCTTTGGAGTAAGTCAACGTGACAGCCTGGGATTTAGCATCTTCAGAAGAAGAGATCAATAATGGCAGCTCCCATATTTCTATTGTTACATATTTACTTTAGACACTTCCAGACATCATAGGGAACATGGTTTAGAACTCAAGCATTTGTTTTACATTCAAAATTTTCACTTTGTAATTGGACTATTAGAACTTCTAATCTAATCAGGCGGTTTAACTGACTTCCGTAATATTTTACAGAAAACGTTTAAGGACGAAGAGCTTTTGCCTCTGCAGCTTGTTATGAAGAAACTAGACCTCATAAGTGAATTACGGGAAAGGTAAAGATTATGGACCAATACTCCTGGTATGGATGGATATATGTATGACCCAAAACCCTCTTTAGGCTTAGTTCACAAAACTGTAACGCAAGAAAAGTATCTTTATTTTAGCACAGTGACTGCTACTTTCAAATTTTTTTTTTGTATAATATCTATAAGGCATATGTCAATTGGCTTTTCTTCACTAAAGAACGTAGCCCATACAAGTCTAGGCAAATGCAAAAGCAGCTTAAAGAGGAACTAAAGTCAGAGATACTCTTCTTTCCAATGATCCCTGCGGCACCGACATCTTCTGCTGAGTTTTAGGGGCTCTTGATTGGCCGGCGTGGGATGATGTCATCTCGCCAGACAGAATTGGGTTAGCTGCTGTAAGCTGAGCTGTGCATGAACAGTTCAGCTTACATTGCAGAGGTCACTGTGATCATGCAGGTAGGTGTCGTTTATTGCAGCAGAGACACTGCATGTCTCTACTGCAATAAAAAGCCTGCCTGCGCACTGTGAATTAAAGCAGAACTTTAGTTCCGCTTCAGGCAGGTCAGCTGCACCTGCAGAATAGTTTGAATGATCTCATAATTGTCTAGAACTGATGCTGCATATGCATATCAAAGCCTAACAACGCTAGTCCTAATGTTTATTATGTTATCTTTTTTAATTGAGCCTAATTTTTGTTAGATGAGTATGGATGATGAGCAAAGCTGAATTAAAAAAACAAAAAAAAAAACACTTTATCCAGCTAAGATTTCCTGACATGAAGTTTGGTAATGTTTTCTGATTTTAATAAATATTAAATTGGCTTAATGCTGTAGATGAGTTAAGTTTTGTACCATGTTTGACCATATTGTTTTAATAAACAGAGTGCGAGCTCAGTGTGACTGCTGTTTTCTGTACTGGCATCGGGCAGTTTTTCCCATCTACCTGGATGATGTGTATGAAAATGCAGTTGATGCTTCTAGGTTACATGTGAGTAATATTTACCCCAGATACGTTATATTTGTCTCGTATAAATATTATTTACTGAAGTCCAATCTAGTTTTCATTTGATTTCCACTGAGAGAGGTTATTACAATTAATTTGATGCATTTTCAGTGCAACTTTCCATGTAGAGTTTGTTAGACACCTCTGCTCCAGACAAAGACTTGCATGGCGTTTGCTAATGGATAAGATTTTTAGATATCTAGTTATAAAACCTTTAAAGAGGAAGTAAACCTCCCTGTATTTGTACCTATAGGTAAGTCTATAATAAGGCTTAGCTATAAGAACTGTAAATATCTCCTAAACTTGCACTGTTTAGGAGATATTTACTGTATATGCTGCTGATGACGTCATCGACGAATGCGCTCTGAAGGAATGGCGACCTGTGCAGTTTCTTCAGAGCCCTGTGATGTGCATACTAGCACATTATGCCTTTACTTTGCAGGTAAGAAAAACAGCATTTACTTCCACTTTAAAGTGGTTGTAAATATGGTTGTACCGACACTTTTTTCAAGTACTCATCGATGCCAATTACCGATACTTTTTTTATTGTCATGTGACTGTGGCACTAATATGCAGCACTGATGAAGCGTGGACTGTGTTGGTAGGTTTTTATTTTTATTTTTTTACAATTACATTTTTTACAACTTGTATATATTTTTTCACAATGCTTTCTTTTTTTTGGGGGGGGGTTAGGAGTGGATGATGTCAGTGTTTTTTTTTTTTTTTTTTTTTTTTTTTTTTACTATTTGTTATTCTTTTTACAATTTAACCTTTTAATATTTATTTATTACAATTTTTTTCTTTTTTTTATCAGCCCTGTTGGGGGGGTGTCTTTGGTGAGATACCAGGGGTCTAAACAGACCCCTGACATCTCCTTTTTGAGACACAGAAAAGGACTGAGGACAGAGGTTCCCCAGTCCCTTTCTCAGCAGCCTCAGCATTTAAAGATGAATGGACAGGAGACAGCGACTCCTCTCTATTCATAAACTGAAGTATCGTAAACATAGTTTACTCTGCTCAGTTATGAATGGACAGTCGGTGATCACTGACTCTGTTCATTCCGAAAAGGAAGGAGCTGGTAAATTACATATTTACTGGCTCCTTCCTCTGCTCCCCATCCTGACAGATCTGGGATGGGTGGGGGGGGGGGGATGAAACCAGGGAGCTGGAGGTGGACACTGGGAGCCGAAGGAGCAGGACACCGGGAGCCAGAGGAGGAAGCAAGGGGACAGTCGGGAGTGACCGGTGCAGTGGTGGGGGCAGTTACAAGCATCGATCTCCCTGTATAGCTTTTAATGAAGCAGTTGACAGACGCGGGAGGGAGAGGAGGAGGAGACTTCAGCTGTTTCATTGAAAGCCACACAGGGAGATGAGTGCTTGTAATTGCCCCCCCCCCCCGCCATACCGATCACCCTTAATTGTCTCCTGTGTCCTCCTCTGGCTCCCGTTGTCCTCCTACCTCCTGCTGGGAGGTATCGGATTAGGCATCTAAGCATTTGCACGAGTACAATAACTATCGGTGCAACCCTAGTTTTGTAAACCCTTCCATATACCCAGTAAAGTGACTGGCCTCAGGTGATACACAGAGATGAAACAAATCCTCCTATATAAGTTGTACCTGTCTGCAGTCTTCTCTTCTATATATCTGTTTAAAGTCCAAAATTTATAAAGCTTTTCTAAGCTGTCAAAAAAAAGTGGGTGAAGAGCTGAAGTTGAACTCTGCAGTGCTCAGCAAGGGGAGCTCCGAGAGCTGATTGGAGGGAAAAGGCACCCCCCCCCTCCACAACGCTTATAGGGACACAGCTGAGACTGTCAATCTGCTGGATTTTCCTCCCCTGTGTCCTTTTTTTCTCTTGGTGTCAGAAAAACTTGTCAGAAGTGATTCATGCTGATAGGAAAGGAATATAGCAGCAGATGTAAACGACACTTAGTGCTCTAATGCAGTCAAGTACACACTATAGAGGGATATGCTTTGTTCATATTTCATTTCTGAGGTTTACAACCACTTGAATTAACTTTTTTGTCAGTTACTGAAGCTGGGTAATTAACTGATCTAAAAAAGCAGACACCCAGATGCCTATCTTGCATAAAGTGGTTGTAAACCCTTACATATACCATTTGAAGTGTCTGGCCTCAGGGGATACACAGATAATAAACAAATCCACTGACACAAATTGTACCTGTTTATCTGCAGCCCTCTTCTTTACAGCCTCCTAAAGCACAAATTTTACACAGTATTTCTAAGCTCTAGCAAGCAAGGGTGGCGTTCTGGCCTCACACACTGCAGAGCACAGAGCAGAGAGTCTATCTGCTCCAGTTTTGATATATTCCCTTCATTGTATTAATAACCTACTCTTTGATTTTTATTTCACATAGTATATGTTCAGTGCTTTGTGGAGCTGTGTCCCTGCAATGATGCATGCCAGACACTTGGAGTCCCATGAAGTGTTGCTGAAGAGTTATGAGAAGGAAATAATGGATGTTTTAAATGAGGTAACGGCAACAAATCTCAATACAGCTGTCCTGCCTTGGCTTTGAACAAACTTTTTATTTTTAATGTGGACTTAATGTGAGTAATTTACTTTTAGGTCTGCGGTTTCCGCTTTATTGCTTCCTCCTGTCTGTATTTTTTGACGCAATTAAAGGAGTCATTTTGATGAGCACTAAATCTGTTTAGCTTTTAGTCATAAAAATTTTACCATGACTCAACATTTTTTCATTGCCTCTGTTGTAATATATGAAATCTATTACTTATCACTTGGGAATTGACTCGTTTGAGTTTTTACCTTGTAATTGTATAGTTAACACCAGCCCCATGATTTGACCTTTTTCTCACTTTAGCATTTATTAGACAAACTGTGTAAAGAAATAGAGAAGGATCTCCGCTTGTCAGTCCATACTCACCTGCAGCTAGATGAAAGAAATCCGTTTAAAACCGGGATGAAGGACCTGGCCCATTTCTTTTCCTTGACTCCAGTTCGTTTCTTCGACAGGTTCATTGACATCAAAGGTAAAAACTATTGTAGCCCTCTGTTAGAAACACAACACTTGGGCATCAGTTACATTGAGCAGTTCCAAGATCATGTCATTTTTATCCGCTTGTAGCCATAGTTAGTTTTTAACAAAAAATCTAGTCAAGGTGTAGTATTCACATTAAGGACACAACACTACTAATATAGAAGTCCAGTAGAGGATTGCTTGATTTTGTTATATGCAGAACACTCCTTCCTGGAACTTTAAAAAAAAAAAAAGTTTAAAGACCCAGCATATTCCGCATGTTGACTTCTTGCCAGTGCTAGTTTTTTGGTATGGGGCTATCAGCATCAAGATTATGTGTAAGTTCTGCAGTTCACATAAAAGTCCCTACCATTAAAACATCTTATCACTAAAACATCAGATCCCTAAAGTAAGCAGTTAACAATTATTGCTTAACCATGAAGCTTAAACATCACCACTTTAAGACCAAGCCTTTACTGGCACTTTCTCTTTCCATGCAAAAATCTGTTTGTTCCTAGAAAATTACTTAGAACATTATATATATTTTTTCGAACACACATTTTTTGGCAAAAATACACTTTAATCAATTTTACTGCACACAAACACAATATAAAACCCATTTTTTTGGTAACATATAAAAGATGGTGTTACGATGAGTAAATAATTACCTAACGTCATGTTTTAAAATCGTGCATGATCGTGAAATGGTGCCAAACTATGGTATTTAAAAATCTCCATAGGTGATGCTTGCAGTCTGGTGCTAGAATTATTGCTCTCACTCTGATGTTCGCGGCAATCTCTCTCTCTCTCTCTCAATGTGTGGTGCAATCCCTGTTTACGTCTGTGTGCGTTAGCCTTTGCACGGGGGGACGTGGCACATTAAAAAAAATATATATATATATATTTTTTTATTTTTACACGTTTTCTTTCATTTTTTATTTATTTTTGTCACTTTTATTGCTGTCACAAGGAATGTAAACATCCCTTGTGACAGCAATGGGCAGTAACCGGTAGACTCCAGATCTTTCCTCTGCCCTTAAAAAGCATCTGATCACAACAAGATCGGTGTGTTCAGATGCTTTTTGACTTTTAAAAATGGTGCCGTTTGCTTCCGGGGAAACCAGAAGAATGTACCACTTTAGAGGAGCTTGTCTTGAGGGATTATGCAATCACATGAAATTAGTATACAATATCTGATAGGGTGCCAGAAAGGTTTGCCTAAAGTGTCCTTCATTTGTTTTTACTAATAACATAAAGCACATGCAAGTAATATGTTTTATAGGCTCTTCTTCAGGACTTTGCAAAGGTTATTTATCGTCTGCTTAGGTAAAGTGTTAATTGTTTTTGTTTGTTTTTTTCTAGCTTATGTCACACATTATTTGGATAAAACCTTCTATAACCTGACAACTGTAGCCCTCCATGATTGGGCCACTTATAGCGAGATGAGAAACTTGGCGACCCAGCGCTATGGTTTAACGATGACTGAGCCTCATTTGCCAAGCCAGACGTTAGAGCAGGTATTCTTTGTGAAATCCATGGTTATGTGTTGTGGTATTAGTATTCAGCAAAAAACATATCTAAGTGTAGCTGGGACTTCAAACACTGTTCATTTGGAGTAATGAAACATTCACCCGTTCAATGAGGACATTGGCTTCAGCTAGGCTGTTCACATCATACAAAGATGCTCTCCAGTGGGTACAAGAAAAATCACTCAAAGCTGGAGTGCCAAGCCAAAAGGGTAAATGGTACAAAATGCTTGAATGGTTTTTAGCAACATAAATTATAACAACCAGATAGTATTTAAACCAGGGCTCAACATTACCAAATCGCCATGGTGACTAGAAATTGCGTCCTGGCCCCGGGGCTTTTGTCAGCCATCCACCTCCACCTCCCACTTGCTGACTGTGCTATAGCTGAAAGACGGCTACAGCGCGGTCATCCAATTCTGGGAGGGTGTCCAATCACATCGGCCCTTTACCATGTGATCTGCTGTGTCCAAACACAGCCCGTCACATGTAAAGGCCGGTTATCGGCATTTCCTTACCTCAGCAGTGTCACAGCATTAGGAAAGCTGATAACCAGCTATCTTGTGACTGGGACATTTACATTGATAATCAGGGCACTGATCATCAGTGCCCTGATTATCAGTGCAGCCCTATCAGTGCCAATCACTGGCCAACAGTGCAGCTTATCAGTGCACATTAGTGTAGCTTCATCAATAGAGTTCGACCGATATATCGGCCGATATTTGGCTTTTTTTTACTTAATCGGCATCGGCCGATTGTGCTGATAAAAAAAAAATATAACTTCAGCGGGACTTGCAAATGACTTCTGTAATAGAAGTCAATTGCAAGTTGTCTGAAGGTTTCTTCTCTCCTCCTCTGGGCAGCCTGCCAAGTCTGATAAGAAGATACATTTGTATCTCTTCGGGTTCTTTTATCAATAGACTGAACTCCATGTGTAGAAGTTCTCAGTTTAACCATTTAAAGACTAAATCTTTTTTGACATTTGTTGCTTACAAGTAAAAATTCTGTATTTTCTGCTAGAAAATCACTTGGAACCCCCAAACATTATATATATTTTTTTTAGCAGAGACCCTAGGGAATAAAATAGCGGTTTTTGCAATATTTTATGTCACACGGTATTTGCGCAGCGGTCTTTCAAACGCAATTTTTAAAAATAAAATACACTAATTAAAAAAAAAAAAAATAAGCAGTAAAGTTAGCCCATTTTTTTTCGTCCAAAAGTTTTGGTTACCTGTTTTTGTGTATTTAATATTTAAGATCTAGTTATTTTTTTTTTAATCTAAATTATACATACAAGTGAACTGATTGGAGGTTTGTTTTGTTCAATAAATGTTTAAATGTAAAAAATTTTCTGTATCACTTATTACTTAAGGTTGCTGTCACACTGGAGCGGGCAGGCGTTGACGGTAAAACGCTGTTAGTTTTAGCGGCGCTTTACCGTCATTTTAGCGGCGCTATTCGGCTGCTAGCGGGGCGCTTATAACCCAGCTAGCGGCCGAGGAAGGGGTTAAATGCGCCCCTGAAGTGCTGCTGCAGAAACGCTTTGCAGCCGCTTCGGCAGCGGTGCGCATTCATTTCAATGGGCAGGAGTGGTGGAGGAGCGGAATACACCGCTCCAAAGACATCCTGCCAGCGCATCGCCTCAGTGTGAAAACACTCGGGATATCACACTGAGACTGTAGGGAAGCCGTTCTACAGGCACTATTTTTAGCCCAAAAGCGCCTAAAAAAACGCCCCAGTGTGAAAGGGGTCTAACTGTTAGATTTTATGAGATGAAGGGGGAAAAAAAAAAGAAAAAAAAAAAATCGGCCTAATATATCGGCCCAAAAAAATCGGCATCACATATCGGCCACCGCGATTTCTAAATATCGGCCAGAGAAAAACCCATATCGGTCGACCTCTATTCATCAACGCACATCAGTGAAGAAGAAAAATTTATTATTTGCAAAATTTTATAACAAAAATGAAGAAAGGGGTTTTTTTTTGTTTTTTTTTTACTTTTTTCATTTGTTTAGCAAAAAATTAAAAACCCGATGATTTAATACCACAAAAAGAAAGCTCTATTTGTGTGAAAAAAAATAACATTTCATTAAAATTTCATATGGGTACAGTGTTGCGTGACCACGCAATTGTCATTCCAAGCGCAACAGTAGAGAAACCTGAAAATTAGCCAGGGCAGGTAGGAAAGTGCCCGTACTGGGTTAAGTGGTTAAAAAAAAAAAAGCTAGCTCCTAACTTTTTTTAAATACAAAAATAATACTGCGCATGTGAAAAGATAATTCAGTGTGGAAAAAAAAGCAGTGCCACAAAAAACAAGAAACAAAATAATGGTGTGTACAGTGATTGATATTAAAAATACAGAATTTTTTTTTTTTTTTTGACCAAATGGCAAACTCCATTATTCAGCTGTGGATAAGGTTGTCCAGTCCCTTCAGCAAGTGAACATGCCACCACCACAATAGGTTGGACTCTTACCAGAGATCCTGGACCCTTTATCACAAAGGGTCAAACAGGCTTGATGAATATGTCCCATTAGGGGTCAACAGCAGGGCATGTACAAAGGAACCACATCAGGAACAGCTCAAGAGCATCCAGGGGACTCCACCCAAACGAAGATCGTGTAGTCATATCCAAATAAAACATAAAACGCTGGATAGTGTAAAACCTCCTAAGGCTTGCATTTAATATAAAGTATTGCACTTGCACGTATCCATAGTAAAAAAAACATTGCATGGTGAGAAAGGAAGGTGGCTGCCACAGAACATCCACACGTGTAAAATGCGTGATAACAGGAACATACAGCTCAGCCCGACCGGTTTTGTCGACAAAAGGACTTCTTCCGGGGCATGCTGGCTCTTAGATTCAAAGCAAATTTGTCAAGCCCTGATTTAAACCCATTAGACATGTAGGGTGGAGATTTACTAAAACTGGTGCATACAGAATCTGGGGCAGCTGTGCATAGTAACCAGATTCCAGGTTTTAACGTCAAAGCTTAATTGAACAAGCTGAAGTTTGAAGCTGATTGGTTACTGTGCACAGCTGCATCAGATTCTGTGCGCATCAGTTTTAGTAAATCTCCCCCATAATGTTGTCCCAGTGGGTTTAAGCCTTTTACCCCATGTTCATAATATTTATTATTTTAGCTCTGATGAGGACGGTGTGTTGCAGGCCCTTCATACACATTGGGTGTTTTATGTCTTTTGCTAAGGAACTATGAAAGCTTTTTGGACTTTTTACCCATTTTGGCTTGGTGCTTCTGTTGTATTTTAGTGCTTTGAGTGGTGTTAATATTGACTGTTTTGCTACTGCAGTGCGTTTTTACTTGTGGGTACATACCCACTCTCATTGGAAATAAAGTGGTTGTAAACCCTTCCATATACCCAGTTCAGTGACTGGCCTCAGATAATACACAAAGATGAAACCAATCTTACATAAGTTGTACATGTTTATCTGCAGCGATCTTTCCTCTACATTCATTCAAAGTGCAGAATTTTTGAGCTTGTCTTTGTTCAGTAAAAAGGGCACAGAGAGCTGAAATTACACTCTGCAGAGCTCAGTGAGGAGAGCTCTGACAGATGATTGGCGGGAAGGGACACACCCTTCTTTACTGAAGTTACTGCAGTAGCAAAACGGTCAATATTAACCCCACTCTAAGCACTAAAATACAACAGCAGCACCAAGCACCAAAAGAGGTAAAAAGTCCAAAATGCTTTCAAAATCTGGTGCAGCTGTGCATGGTAGCCAATCAGCTTCCAGGTTTTATTGTCAAAGCTTAATTGAACAAGCTGCAGTTAGAAGCTGATTGGCTAACATGAACTCTCTAGCTTTAGTAAATCAACCCCTATGTGTCACTTTGCCTACTGCTTCATTTCTCTGCACGAATCACTTCTGACAAGTTTTCCTGACACCAAGAGGAAAATGGTGACGGGGAGGAATCTCCAGCTGATTGACAGCCTCAGCTCTGTTCCAGTTACTCTAATGAAGCAGTAGGCAAAGTGACACTTAGGCTCCATTCACACTAGCGCGTTTTTTGATGCATTTTGCATTTTGCAGAAATGCACGGGAATTTTTTAACATGGGTTCCTATGGAACATGTTCACATCAATGCCTTTTTGTTTCTCTGCATTTTTGGAAAGGGTCAGGGACTTTTTTTCATGCAAAATGCAGCGTTTTGCATGTAATAGAATTCAATGGACAAGCATCAAAAACGCAAGTGCACCGTTTTTGTACCGTTTTTGATGTGTTTTTGCCTTTTTTTTTTTTTTTTTTTTTTTAATTTTTAAAAATTTTTTTTATAGACTGTAAAAAAAAAACTGTAAAAAAAAAAAAAAAAAAAAAATGCAAATCGCGGCAAAAACGCAGCAAAAACGCCGCAAAAACGCTGCTCAAAAACGTTGCAAGCATGAAAAAAAAAACCTCCAAAAACGCCCAAAAGCAACATGCATAGGTGTGAATCGAGCCTTAGGGGTTGATTTAAAAGGTAGAGAGTGCAAAATCTAGTGCAGCTGTGCATGTTAGCCAATCAGCTTCTAACTTCAGCTTGTTCAATTAAGCTTTGACAATAAAACCAGGAAGCTGATTGGCTACAGTGCAAAGCTGCACCAGATTTTGCACTCTCCAGTTTTAGTAAATCAACCCCTTAGTGCTCTTGATTGAGACAAGTACCTAGAGGAATATGCTTTGTTCATATTTCATGTCAGAGGTTTACAACCGCTTTAATGGAAGCAATGTGATCTGTTTTGGAATTATACTAGCAAAAGAAAACCCGAAGCAGAATTATCTATTTTGGTTCAGTAGGCAAAAAATAGGTTAAATTGTAAAGATGGCCCCAAGTTGGGAGCTCTGAGGTTACTTTTGATATCAATATATTTTACAGTAGCGGCACCCATTATTCTTTATATTACATACAGTTCCGTTTCTGGTGCTGGGTGCTCCTGATACACTGTATAGTCAAAGTTCTGAGGACACCAGGCCATCGTGCCCATCAAATTCCCAAACCATGGCCATTAATATGGAGTTAATGAAATATTAAAGTGCTGCCCTAAATATGTACCAATAAATGATTACAACTAATAATGTGACTAATGGATAAATCACATCATATAAAATATAATAATAAAAGCTTAAAATGTTTAAAAAGTAGAAGAAAAGTGGAACACCAAAAAAGTCATTATATCATAGTCCATAAATGGGCCGCATAAAGTGTGCCCGTGCAGTGTCAAAGTGCATCAAAGTACATATAAGTGCTTGGACCCAGTGATCTTGGGAAGAAGATGGCCACCGCTGTGAAACTCCCACCACTTTAGATGAAAGGGGTACGCTTACCAGATAGTGTGGACCCAACTACCATACGGTAATGGATCACATAGGCAGAGGTAAGTAGATATCCACCAACATTTCAAAGGGCTGGAACAGTCCAAATGCCACAATTTGGGTATGGGATGGACACGAAACTGTACTCCCAATCACTCTCAGAATGGATGTACATGTAAAAATACACCAAGCAGTCGCACATCGTGTAAAACCATCTTCAACAAATTTATTTTAAAGTGCAAACAACTTGCATGGATTGAATAAATATATCCATCCCATACCCAAATTGTGGCATTTGGAGTGTTCAACCCCCTTGAAATATCGGTGGGATTCATCTTCCTTGGTGGACATCTACTTACCTCTGCCTATGTGATCCATTACCATATTGTAGTTGGGTCCACACTATATATAAGCGTATCCCTTTCACCTAAGGTGGTGGGAGTTTCACAGCAGTGGCCATCTTCTTCCAAAGATCACTGGGTCCAAGCACTTATTTATGTACTTTGACACTGCACGGGCACACTTTATGCGGCCCATTTATGGACTAAGTGAGTTAATGACTTTTTGGTTTTCCACTTTTCTTCTACTTTTTAAACATTTTAAGTGTTTATTAATATATTTTATATGATGTGATTTATCAATTAGTCATGTTATTAGTTGTGATCATTTATTGGTACATATTTAGTGCAGTACTTTAATATTTCATTGGTTCTGTACACAATAATTGTCAATTGTGGTGTTTGCAGCTTTGTTTACACATAAGCACGGTAATCTCTCTTTGCATTTCATTAGAATGGAGTTCTCGGCTAACAGCCTTTACTTTCCTGAGAAGGTTTTCCACAAGTTTTCGTAGTGTATCTCTGGGACATTTGTGAGATCAGGTACTGATATTGGGCACCAACTGGCTCACAATCTGCATTCCAGTTCATCCCAAAGATATTCTATAGTGTTGAGGTCGGGGTTTTGTGTAGGCCACTTAAGTTCTCCACCAGACTCTTCAAACTATATCTTTAGGCAGGCAAACCCTTCCACTATATCATTTTTGGCAATTTGTACATATTGAAATGTGTGTGGTAAGCTTAAACCATACAAGAAAATGGAGAGTAAACTTAGGTTGTTTTTTTTTTTTTTTTTTAATATTATAACTTTTTATTGAAGTATATGCAAAAGTAAGTTACAAAACAGGGCCTTTTGAGCATACCCAGGTACTAAGCGTATACAACAGAAAAAAATCAAGGTACTATAAACATTTAACAAATACTAATACAACCATACCAACAACCTTTTGCTCACATGTGTATCATGGCGTAGGAGAGTTCGAATAGCCCTTTATAATCACACATGGGTCCCTACAGAGCAAATGGGGACCAAAGAGGGAATGGGGCCTTACAGGATTGAAATTCAGTGTCTGACTTTTCAGATCCAAAGTGCAGGAAATAGGTCACCCAGTCAGTACTCTCAGTAGCTGCTAAATGTGATGCATTAAGACCTAGCATAGGAGTTGTTATTGTGGACTGTAATCCAGAGATCCCACACTTTGTTAAATTTCCGTGTGCAACCATGGAAAAGGACTTTAGGTTTGCTGCTGTGGACAACACTTCTTTATACTACCATCTTTTAGTTGCCAGAATGAGCAGGCTCTCCTAACCCTCTTGTATTGAATTATATGGTAACATCACTGTCTACCTTATAATGTAAAGGGCTATGCAAACTGCTGGTGCTATATACAACCTGTATATTAATAATAATACATTTTTTTAACAGCATTTTCCCTGGCTGTCAGACAGTCTCTTAAAATCTAGATCTATCCAGATACAGTAGCTGGTTCTGTTACTGACATGTTCTGCCTTTCATTTCAGGGCCTAGATGTTCTGGAAATTATGAGGAACATTCATGTCTTTGTGTCTCGCTATTTGTACAACCTCAATAACCAGGTGTGTTTTAATTTTTGTATAGGCTTTATCATTAGAACTTTCTGGTAATATTTACATGGATGTGATTAACCTCTTGAGGACCTTTTTGGAGGTTTGATAGTTTTCAGTTCTCTCCAGTTGCTACGTCTAGGCACTGATGAGCTTTTATTTTTTATTTTACATTTGATGATATTTTACATTTTGTTTTGGGCTTACTTCATCTAGTATTGCATCCTCAAACACCACAAAGAAGGGATATTGAGGTAGTCCTGCTACAAGGTGCTACAGTGATGTTTCCCACATAGGGGTTCATTTTTTCCTATTAAATTGTAAAATTAAAATTTAAAATTTTTTAAATTTAAATTTAAAATTTAAATTTGTAAAATAAAAAGTATACATTGTAATATTCCTCCTCTCTTTGCAGATATTTGTAGAAAGGACCAGCAACAACAAACACCTGAACACCATCAATATCCGGCACATTGCCAATTCTATCCGAACACATGGCACAGGAATCATGAGTACAACGGTAGGTATTAGCTGTTTGGTAGTAACAGACATTGCTGAGCTGATTAAGGCTAGGTTCACACTCTTATGGGTAGTTGCCACTGTGGGACCACACCTGTTCCCACACCCACAGAGAAAAACGCACTGCCTAATGGCACCCCCACACACTGGAAGCAGCAGCACAGTTTCCTGAACTGCACTGTGGTTTGCCTGCGGCTGGGTTTTTTCCAAAGCCCAATGTAATAATTTTCACTTGCCCTTTAGCTATATGGTGAATGTAATGAGTATTAGTATTTGCATGTTCTTTTCCTTTACTTCTGTTTAAGCAGACATAACCCTGCTATTACTTGACTGATGTCTGTTTTTTCATTCAACCTTGCCAGCTTTTTTGCCTTTAATATACTGAGTTTTCCCGATCAGACTGTCTGGGGTACAATGTATTGCCCAGGATATGCTTACTATATTTTAAGACAACATAGTGGAATTAACATTACAGCATATGTGTAGAATATGTATACTGTATTATTTATATACTTTTTTTTTTTTTTTTTTTCATTTTCTTCCCGAATTTTCTTCTTTTTTAGATAATATTCATACATGGTGAATACAGATTATAGATTAAAAAAAAAAAGAAAGCCTGCCTGTTTTGGAGGGCTAAAAATACATTTTGTTTATATGAAATATTATTACATTAAAAATTCAAGTATGAATACTTCAAACCCTGGCCCAGTTCTTGGTTAAACTTTATGTAAAAAAAAAAGAAAAAAATCAGCCATTTAAGTGTACAAAGGCATTCAGCTTCTGAACAGTAGCAATGGCATTCATAGTCATGCATGCCTTTATTCTCATTGGGGTAGCCCCATTCACTTGATTCCCAGGCTGCCTATTATAAAGACCATGATGTTGAACCTAAATGGTTTGACAGGATTCAGTATTACAGCCCAGGAACTGGAGAATGGCCATTGCCATCAGTTAAAAGCTGGTACTGTAGTATTTGTAATTTTCACCAATTTATTTTTAACCTCTGTTCACACTAGATATTGTGTGAATTTGCTAGTGCATCTAACCCGCAACCCTTCTATGCGAACTGATTGTGGAGTGTATGTTAAATTAATGACTTGAACCATACAAAACCATGTCTCAAATCGCACCCCAGAGACACCGCATGTAATTCGCATAAGAATGTGCTGCAGTTCCTGTGCGAATTACATGCGGTGTCTCGCACTGCAGCAGTGCTCGCAATGGTGTTTACTTGCTCATAAAACACGTCTCAGGACCAATAATGAACTTACAGCTACTGCCAGAGAGACCTCCCTCACTCCATCTGCTGCTGGATCACTGTAACCTTTTCAGGCTGCAAGCTTGACGCAAATGAGAAAAGTTAGCAGTAATCAGAGGGTTTATTGAGGGTACAGGCATAACATTTATAACAAGTATTAGCTGATGCCTTGACGTGTTTCATACTCAAACGTCCTTAATCATACGGCTTATGAATAAACCGTTTTGGGTGTCAAAAGATTTCAAGGCTGATATGTTGCAATTTGTGACTTTACCTTCAATAAACCCTACTGCAGAGAACTTCACAAAACCATCTATGAATTCAACAGTAAATGTGGCTTTAACAAAGACTAAATGAGGATGATTTTTAGATCTGTACTCCATAAACCACTCCCCAGTGCTTAATTAAAACTTATTAATCACTTTTCCCCCAGGCCAAGTCTGACATTTCCCACATACATGTAAAAATCAGCATTTTTTTTTTTGCTAGAAAATTACTTAGAACCTCCCAAACATGATATATTTTTAAAAGCAGAGACCCTGCAGAATAAATTGGTGGTTGTTGCAATTTTTTATTGCTCTCTCTCTGGCGTTTATGGCGATACCTCACATGTATGGTGCGATCACTTTTTTACATATGTGTACAGGACTTCCTTTTAATGGCAATAAGCATGGCAGGTCCTCTTTATGGAGAGGTCTGGGATCAAACTGAGATTGGTTTGATCAGATGCTTTACAAGCCAGTAACAGCTTGTAAACATCAAACCGAAACCAGAAGTGATGAAAACCTTGTCCCTTCCAGTTTCTTACATCACAGGGGAGTTGAGGGTATTTATGTACCTTCCTCCCCTCTGAGTGCACCCAGGATCCAAGCGGTGGCAGTTCGGGGCTCCCCAATCACACGGGAAAGCCTGCTAAAGGCCGTGGCGTGAAGGGGGCTGGATGGCCACTCAGATCACTTCTACATGAAAGTCCATTGCTTGCTGAAAACTTTGATACTGGGATGATGCCTGCAGGTGCAGGCTTCATCCCAGTATAACCACTTAAACCCGAGGATGTACGGGTATGTCCTAAGGGGTTGAAGTGGTTAAAGGGAAAACAAGATTATAAATTGTTAAAGGAGAAGTAGGGCCAAAGCTATTTTGGCTATACTTCTTGTGGGGATCACAGGAGTGCAATTCGTTCTGCACTTCTGTAACCCATTTTCAGCCAACAACGGGCTAAAGTCCACTGACGGCTGGTGTCCCTCAGCTGGTCCAGGCTCGGGAAAGAAGCCTGGACTGGTACCTGGGCAGCTCAGGCCACCCAGAAGCCTGAACCGGCACCTGGCCCAGCTTCTCAGCAATCCGCTGAGAGCCTGAGCCAGTGGCTCCCGCCCCCTCCACAGCCCAGCGTTCCAGTGAGCGCTGGAGGGGCAGAGCAGAGAGCCGGTGACTGATGGTCATGGCTCTCTGCAAAGTATGTCCACTTGTTTTGATTAAATGCCTTGACTTGTATTTAGGCTTACTAAATCTTTAACTGTCATATTATCCTTTTTAGGTAAATTTTACATACCAGTTTCTGAGGAAGAAGTTTTATATATTTAGCCAGTTCATGTATGATGAGCACATCAAATCCAGGCTGATCAAGGACATTCGACATTTTAGAGAAGTGAAGGACCAAAATGAGCAAAAGGTACTTGTAAATGTCTGTTTATGAATTTTAGATTCATCACTAATGAAGATTGTGACATGTGACTCATGTCTATGTACCCGGCAGCCTCTCAGTAGATGCCCTGTACATTTCTCATAAGCTTGAAGTCAGTCGTAGATGGACTGTTTTAGTGAATGTTAATAAAATGTTTTACAAATGTGACTCATTAAATGATAAAAGCTGGAGATGTTGGTAGAAGTGGAACTGTTCCTATGCAAGCTTTCATACTGCTCTTGGGCTATTGATACATTAGACCTTGTGATCTAAAGCAATAGTGAGGTGGGCCATAAGTGGGATCACCCTCTCTGAGGACTGCATGCTTTCAAATTTGCTTCTCAAAGAAAACATTATTTTATTTTAATATTTAAATCAATTTTGTTAATTGTAAAGGTAATTTTGGAAATTCTTCCAGACCCTAATGCAGTCAGCAGATCTATTCACTATCCCTGTGCACCCTTGAAGCACCGGTTGTGCTGCCACCAGACCATCATTTAAAGAAAACTCTTCCCATAAGAGCATGTGGACTCAACATATTTTATGCATGTTATGTACCTGTAAAAACCTCTGTTGTATAGCCATCCAAAAGCCCTGAGACTGCTGCTGAGCTCCGTCATCTTGGATGTGATGTCAGCAGCTCCAGCAGACTCAGACCTGTCACTCAAGTGACACTGTAGCATTTGTAGCTACATAAAAACAAGTTATGAGGGGAGGGGCAGAGGTGCTGGGCCAGCACAGAGAGGGATTTGAGACTTCCAGGAGGGGAGGACGCTGTGATGTGCAATGAAGTATGGCTGTACTAGGGAATTAAAGTGGTTGTAAAGGCTGAAGGTTTTTTACCTGTATGCATTCTATGCATGGAGGTAAAAAACCTAAAGTGTTCACCTCCCCCTAATACTTACCTAAGCCCGATCTTGATCCAGTCATGTACCAAGACCCAAGGCTCTCCTTCCTCATTGGTTGAGATGCAGGAGGAGCCAATGGCTCCCGCTGCTGTCAGTTACAGCCGGGGGGGGGGGGGGGGGGCGGGGCTGAGCTACGCTCTGTGTCTAATGGACGCACAGAGCCGGCTCGGGAGAGAGCGCACCCACATCAATCGGCTTGCTATGGGGGCACTTGGCAAGGGGGAGGGGCCCAAAGCTCCAGTGGGGGACACGAGAAGAGGAGGATTGGGACTGCTCTGTTTAAAACCACTGAACAGAGGAGGTAAGCATAACATCTTTGTTATTTTTTGTTTTAAATAAAAAAAAATCCTTTACAATCACTTTAACTAGTCAACATTTCTATTAATTTTAAAGACAAATTGCAAGTCTATAAAAATAACTGATAGGAAAACCACTTTGTGTAACCATTTTAAAATACTTAATTTTTATGTGCCGTTCTAAGATAGTGATAGGTTTTCTTTAATGTTCAGGATTATGTACAGTACAGTTATATGCTACCAAACCCATCCTCACACATAATTTTGATATGGGCACAGCAAACCTTAAATGATTTGCCAGTTTCACTTCTTTGTTTCTAATGTCAGATTAAACCAAATGCTGCATTGTCTAGATTCAACTAAAATACTCGATTTATGAACGTGATCTGTACCCCATTGTTTTCTTTATCTACTAGTTCTATGTGTAATATTGGGCTGTGTTGTTTGCATAGCTGGAATAAGTAAAACTGGCAGATATGATATTATGATGCTAACATGTTGTTACATTTTCCGATAGTATCCTTATGAACGAGCAGAAAAATTCAACCGTGGAATTCGGAAGCTCGGGCTCACCCCAGAGGGACAGAGCTATCTTGATCAATTCAGACAGCTTATTAGCCAAATAGGTGAATATCCATTTTATTACAACGTTCTGCTAGCAACTGATGATATCTTGTCATATTAGAAAACAATGGTACTGATTTAAATGATAGCTGCACACCAAGCATCCTCCTTGGCACCCAAAAGTTTAGCTGATGCATGTACCTTAAATCTGCTGTAAAGTAACTGATCCTCACATCACATTCCCTGTCCACTGCTGCTTCCTCTGTAGTATTTTCAGTATGATGGGGACATTCACATCCTCACTCCAGCATGTCCTGACCAGACCCCTTGTCATCTCTGGAGTTTGTCTGTCTGCAGATGGTGTGTTTGCTGAGCTGCTTCATCGAGGAAAACACATTTTACAGATCCACTCCCAGCTTGAAAAAGAAGACTTTGCAGTTAGAAACTTGCCTATGGATTGAATGGAGTTCCTCAAGTTTTGTACTGCCATTTTCATAAAGCTAATAATAAAGGATTGTTTTTACACTTAGAGTAGATGTAAACCTGATTCATGAAATTTGATCATTGCACATAAATCTGCAGTGTTTTCTTATTTCTCTCTAAAGCCCAGAGTTGTGTGTTTCTGCTGTTTTGTTGCTCTGTTATCAGCATAATAACTTCTGACAAGTTCTCTGTCAACCAGGAAAAAACCAGCCTGAAATTTGTGTTGAGGGAGGTTAAGATAGATTAGCACAGAGCTTGACTTGTCACAGCACAGCTCTGCAAGTCTCTGCCTACATGGAGGGGGGGGGGGTGTCTTTCCTCCAATCAGCTGTTTTGGCTATATGCCAAGAATCCACTCCCAGTGCTGAACAGGAAGAGAAAATCTCTAACATGATCTGCACTTTCTAAAGAATATATATAGCTGAAGACAGCAGATATACATGTAAAACGTTTGTAGGAGAATTTGTTTTATCTCCATGTATCATCTGAGGCTGTTCACTTCACTGGGTATATGTGAGGGTTTACATCCACTTGAAAAATAAGACCTCAGTGTAGGTTTACTTTTTGGTGCTTTGAAATTCCATTTCCAAAGGGGCTTCAATCTTTGTAAAGAGCAGTGAGATATGGTGTGCACCCATTTTGTTTACTGACTTACCTAGGGCTATGTATTATTACATAGGGGTAATCTAGGAAAAAAACATTTGCTTCAAAACTCTGCATCTAAAGATACTGAGCAGTTCAAAAGTCAGCCTGCCACATGCATGAAGGAAGTGAAACATTACAAATGTAGCAACAAGCTGTTATAGGTATCTCAAAGAAAGAACTGCTGTTGGTGGCCCTTATACACAGACTGGGACCTCGGCTGTCAAATTGACAATGTAGGAGTGTGTACTGTGGTGAAAGTAGGGAATATATTAATTTATTCTTTGGAGGTTTTGCTGAAGAACTAAAACCAGGGATTTGGCCCAGCCGTGGCAGATTTGGTGTTTTTTACTAACCCCTCCAATGAGTTTTTTTTAATTTTATTACATGTGGACATTTTGCTTTTATTTGCCATTGCAGGAAATGCTATGGGTTATGTGAGGATGATTCGGTCTGGTGGACTCCACTGCTGCAGCAATGCAATAAGGTATTGATTGAGATTTTATTTAGAATAAATGATTTGCTTCATCCTTTAAGCTGTATAACTTTAGATAGCTCTCATGACTAAATGACCTTTGATTTTGTTATTCACCTTTCATAGTGGAGTTTGTGAGCTTCAGATTCTGTATAAAATTGAGTTGGCACATGCCAAACTTACACTGACATCAGATGCTTGAACAGACATGTTTACATATTAACCAAAGGGAAAGGGCTGGTACACGCACCTGTGCCTGTGACTGATATGCTTGCCTTCCGACCCATTCACACTAATGTGGTGCTTGAGTGCACACACATTAATACGCGTTGCAATAACCACTTCATCCCTGGACCATTTGGCTGGCCAAAGACCAGAGCACTTTTTGCAATTCAGCACTGCTTTAACTGACAATTGCGTGGTCGAGCGACGTGGCTCCCAAACAAAACTGACGTCCTTTTTTTCCCACAAATAGAGCTTTCTTTTGGTGGTCTTTGATCACCTCTGCGATTTTTATTTTTTGCGCTATAAACAAAAAAAGAGCGAAATTTTGACAAAAAAAGCAATATTTTTTACTTTTTGCTATGATAAATATCCCCTAAAAATATATAAAAAAACATTTTTTTTTCCCTCAGTTTAGGCCGATACGTATTCTTCTACATATTTTTGGTAAAAAAAATTGCAATAAGCGTTTATTGATTGGTTTGCGCAAAAGTTATAGCATCTACAAAATAGGGGATAGTTTTATGGCATTTATATTAATCATTTTTTTTTTTTACAAGTAATAGTGTCGATCAGCGATTTTTATCGTGACTGCGACATTATGGCGGACACATCGGACACTTTTGCCGATATTTTTGGACCATTCACATTTATACAGCGATCAGTGCGATTAAAAATGCATTGATTACTGTGTAAATGTGACTGGCAGTGAAGGGGTTAACCACTAGGTGGCTTTAGGGATTAAGTGTGTCCTAGGGAGTGATCCTAACTGGGGGGGGGGGGGGGGGGGTTATGTGTGACACGACACTGTTCACCGCTCCCGATTACAGGGAGCGGTGATCAGTGTCACTAGGCAGTATGGGGAAATGCTTGTTTACAATAGCATTTCCCTGTTCTTCCTCCCCGTGAGACGATCGTGGGTATCCCCGCGGACATCGAGTCCGCGGGACCCACGATCCTACTCATGGAGCTCGTGGCGGGCGCGCTCACCATGGCACGGCGGCAAATTCAAAGGGACGTACAGGTACGCCCATTTGCGCAGTCATGCCATTCTGTCGACGTATATCTACATGCGGCGGTCGGCAAGCGGTTAAGGCATCCCATTCATTTGAATTGGCCGTCTAGTACACCAAAAAAGTTGCATGCACATTTCCACAATGCATGTTCTTTGTCAAGGTGGCCCATCACACCAGTGAATGCAATGTGCAGTTCATGATGCAGTGAAGTTCATCATGTGGTGTACTGCTCTCATAGTTTTATGTGGCTTTTGCCTGTGTATATGGGCCAAGTACAGTGTATCTCTTTGCTTTAGCTGATCAGACCTCTCATCTCTCAAACATTGCTGGACAGAGAGGTCTTGGGAAATTCGAAAGGTAAAATCATACTGTGCTGTTGGCATTTCCACCTTATAATGCTTCTCCCACTTTTCAGCAAATGATATGAAGGTTTTTACTGACATAGATGGTATGCTTCATAATACTTGGTGGAGCCTAATTGGACATTGTGACAGGGCTGTACAAACAGAATGTCCTTTTTATGAGAATGTACGGTCTTTAGTGGTATAGCTTACAGGAAGTGCCATAAGTCCTTCATAGAGTATATGATGACAATAAGAGATATATTATTATAGTTATAGTATGGTAATGTTCCAGTACTAATTGTGCTGTTGTTGTAACTGACCAGTTAGTATGTCTGTATTGTAATGTACTGTAATCAAACATGCACTGCCAAAACATACTGGGACTTTTACAGAGCTCACACATCAACCTTTGAATTTTCAGATTCGTTCCAGACTTAGAAGACATAGTCAATTTTGAAGAGCTTGTGAAAGAGGAGGGTCTGTCAGAGGAAACGCAGAAGGCTGCAAGGTGAGATTCACCAACGTCATCAATTATAGCAGCACATTTGACTGAATGTCAAATGTTAAAGATTTCAGTGTTTCATCTGAGTGTAATGCAATCATAGAATGTTTATTGAATCTTCTTTTTATAGACAACTGGACTCTGTTCTGAGTGATCTCACCCGGAATTCAGCAGAAGGTACAGAATATTTCAAAATGCTTGTGGACGTGTTTGCTCCTGAATTTCGCAGTGCAAAGAACATTCATCTCCGAAACTTCTACAGCATTGTTCCACCTCTGGTGTGTATTAATTAAACATGTTTTATTGCTGTGCTTATTGCTGATTGTATGTTATATTGTTAGACAGAGTACTGTAAGCACAATTTCTAGCTTGCTGACTCATTGAAAGATTATAAAGAAGTAAACAGTAAATGATGGTAGCTACTTCACTTTGCAAATGATTTTATTAAAGGTAACTTCAGTATTATAGTCATAGAAAGTAAAAAACTTTTATCGCCTTTATTGTCCCATGGATTTCCTTGTTCTTAAATTTTATATCTGCCTTCTTACGACCAATGTCCCAGTTATATTCATCAGTGCAACTAGTAAGAGGCTAAAAGGAAGGGTGCTGAGTTTAATATGTATTCCTAGGAAACAAGTGTCTTTATATATCAATATTTCCCAGTTCTTCTCTGTTAATGTGATTGTAAATCTGCAGTATGTCACTTTCCATCCTTTTATTATGGCACGTTGGTATTCAGTGTGGAGAGCCTGGCAACTGGTAGTTTATAGCGTGTTCTCCTGATTTATAAATAAATGTATTCTTTAGGGTAACGCTCACATTTTCCACCTTTTTCCAAACCATAAAACTTCACATAACACCTAATAACACGTGATCTAATTCTGAAACTTGGTGTCTAACCCCCCTCTCCCCCCTCCCCAGCCATAACCCTTAAAACCTGAACCTGAAAATCCTAACATTTCCCATAAACACTCCTGAGCCCCAACTACTCAGTTAAGCTCTTCAAACCCATAGTTCCTTTCATTATACCTTTAAAACTAATTGATCACTTTGCATTGCAGTTGGTGCAAAAAGTTGCCCTGTGCCAAACAGCAGAAGTGCTCTGAGACCGGTGGCAAAACCAAATTATTTGCATTTCTGTTGTTTTTCTGACAAGGCAATATATATGCCTACTAATTAATTATTATTATTTTTTTTTTTTACTTCTTTCAGACACTCAACTTTGTTGAGCATTCTATAAATTGCAAAGAGAAACTCAATAAGAAGAACAAAGTTGGTGCTGCCTTTACTGATGATGGATTTGCAATGGGTAAGCTGTACTTCTTTTTCCATGGTGAATGTGCTAAAGTCAGACTATACCTAAACATATATTTGGCAAGGACAGGTTTTTGATGTGTGTTGCTTTGCAGCTTCTGGGCTTTTGTCTTTGGTGAGCTAATATCCATATTTGCATGTATGTTGCATGCAGGTGTTGCATACATCTTGAAACTACTGGATCAGTACCAGGAATTTGACTCATTACACTGGTTCCAGTCTGTGAGAGAAAAGTACATGAAGGAGAAAAGAGCCGTTTCCAAACAACAGAATGTACAGTCTAATAATCAAGATGAAAAACTGCTCCAGACAATGAACTTAACACAGAAGAGGCTGGACATTTATCTCCAGGTACACTGTCTTTTGAAGCTCTATTCAAATAACATAATTAAAACACAAGGGTCCAACCAGTAATTGTTTAAAGTGTGTTGATTTGGGAGGGGGGCATTAATCCAACACTGGTTGTCCTCCTGGTGCCTGCACGCTACTTCAGATCCCCTGTAGGGCTTTCTGGAACCTGACATATATTTCATCCATCAACGGATGCATGAAAAGCAGACAAACGGTCTGCATGTATGAAAGGGGCTTAAGACGTCATAACATACAAATGATGATTACAAATACCGACCAGCCTCCCTTCGCAGCAGATCTCCTATTGTTTGCCAGCTCATGTGCCTCACTACTGGCAAGTCACTGTAATAGGTAGCCTTGGTATTTTTACATTAGGGAATAGGCCAGAGCATACCGTGGAGTTTGGTTGCTATTTTCTGGTAATGTCCTTCCTTTTAGGGGTCTGAAGGTGTAGCCACACTAAAGCCATACACACGATGAGATTATCGGACGTGTTTTTTTTTTTTTTGCATGGGTAGTCTCCATATCGGAAACGAATAGGTTACTAAAGTATGAAAATTCTCGTATGAGAGAATAAAAATTTGGAAGTGATGTAATGTATTTGTGTTGTATTTTCGGACTAAAACTATATTGAATAAACAAAAATTGTATGATCTGGTATCGTACGAGAAAAATTTTCATGTTTATTCCTTCTGGAAATTTCAGACGTAAGCGGTGTACTAACGATCAGAATATCATATAATCACTTAGAAAGCGGTATTTTTTGAACAATGTTCTGATCGTGTGTATGGGGTTTAAGAAGCAGTGTGCAAATGTTTTTTTCCATTTAAGTTTGCTTTTACACACTGTGGATTTCAACATAGTCTTTTTTTAATGTAGATCTAATCCTCTGTTTAATTTGTATAGGAGTTTGAACTACTTTACTTTTCGCTGAGTAGTGCAAGAATTTTCTTTAGAGCTGATAAAACGGCCGCTGAAGAAAACTTGGAGAAGAAAGAGAAGGAAGGTGAGTTAAAAAGGTGCTACTGAAGTTTTTTTTCTCATGTTTCGCCAGTCTCCAGGCAGACCTTTCAGAGTACAGAACCAACTCACAATGTAGTGTTTCTGAGTGAATGCTGTCCTTATGGTATGTAAGAGGTTTTGTGTGCTTGATTGGGAAGTTAATGGTTGCATTTTATTTTGCAATTCTTGGAAAGGAATGTTTAGGATTTTCATAATTGAATATAGGATGGAAATCAAACTATTTATATTGGACGCAGTAAAGTGTTACTAAACCCAGGACCCTACATTCACTATATCTGGTCTCCCACAGTAAATTGCAATTATTTTAGTAAATATAAACTGCAAATACCTTTTCTCATTAGCGGTATATAGCATTTTTATGACTTCTATGAGTGTCTGGTTAAAGCTAGGAGTAGTTTTCATTCTCCTCTGACTGTCCTATGAGGCTGCAGGAACCCAGACTCTCTGTCTGGACAGTGCTGATTGATTGGCCCTGTGCTGATCACATGCACCCTCCCAAGAAAAAAAATACTCTCTAGCAATATACACCAAACTGAGCATGTGCAGAGTGCCCCCAAGGCTCTGTTCTATCAGAAGATGGATTGGGAACTGTGGGAGAAGACTAGATCAAACAGCCTTTTTACACAATGGGGAGGATTAACCCAATAGGTTCCACGGTGCATGCTTTACTACATGTACAGAATGATTTTACTGTTATGGGTTTAGTAACACTTTAAATATCCACACTTATGGGGAGGCTGCACAAAATACATACATTTAAAACTTTAGGTTTTTTTCACTTCAAATCCAACTCTGTGTTGGTCCAAAAATTAAAAGCTGCTTGCCCCTCCCCCCAAACATGTGCAGTATAAGGCTAATGCTCATTTCATTCAGGGTGGCTCTAATAGGGAGGAGTACTTACCTTAATCCATGGTTTCAGGTTTTTCCACCTCCCTGGGTTTCAGTAGTTATGACTGAATATATAAAAAGTAAATGTGGCGCTAACTCAGAACAAATAAGTATCAATAAATTATAAATAATTGAAGTCCATAACTGTAATCCATTCAGTGAAAAAAAAAAAGTCCAAAAAATGTTGATACAAGGAGAAAAAAATTGCAATATTGATAGTAGAAGTGAGGCAATCAGGTGCAGGAAAAAACATAAATTCTTATATAAGGTCACACTTACTTCCACAATCCACCAGGAGTGTGTCCCAGCCTCTCACCTTAGGCAAAGACCCCAGAGGGTCTAGCAGCGCTTCTGGTAAATATAACCTTAATGGCAATCTCCACTCCTCACCTTGGAGCACCAAACTAGGTATATGGTGTACAGGCAGCAATTGGGAAAGTCACGTGATCAGTGACACAACGCGTCGGGTGAAGCCAGGTCACATCACTTTCGGTCGAGACCGGAATTTCTTGAATTGTATTGATACTGAATGTTCTGATTTCACATGTAAGTTGCTACTTTTAATAAATTATTTTATACAAAATTGCTGCACTATGGAGATCTCCTTTATTGTATATGACCCTTGAATGGAGGAGAGTGAGGAGGACGTACTTAGCACAGTGGGAGAGTACCATATACCTAATATCCCCAAGTGCTGCCTTTACACCATATACCTGGTTTGGTGCTCCGAGGGGAGGAGATTGCCATTAGCCACTTCAGCCTCGGAAGAATTTACCTCCTTCCTGACCAGAGCACTTTTTGCGATTCGGCACTGCGTTGCTTTAACTGACAATTGAAGGTGCGACGTTGCACCCAAACAAAATTGACGTCCTTTTTTTCCCACAAATAGAGCTTTCTTTTGATATTAGTTCGCCTCTGCGGTTTTTATTTTTTGCTCTATAAACAAAAAAAGAGCGACAATTTTGAAAAAAAACACAAAATGTTGTACTTTTTGCTATAATAAATATCCCAATTTTTTTGTAAAAAAAATTTTTTTTTTTCTCAGTTTAGGCCGAAATGTATTCTTCTACATATTTTTGGTAAAAAAAATCGCAATAAGCGTACATTGATTGATTTGCGCAAAAGTTATAGCGTCTACAAAATAGGGGATAGATTTATAGCATTTTCATTAGTATTATTATTTTTTTTTTACTTGGCATTAATACAGCGTGCTATAAAAATGCATTGATTACTGTAAAAATGTCACTGGCAGTGAAGGGGTTAACACTAGGGGGCGATCTAGGGATTAACTGTGTTCCCTGGGAGGTGATTCTAACTGAAGGGGGAGAGGAAGTGACGGATCGTGGTTCCTAGCTAATAGGAACACACGATCTGTCATTCCTGTCAGAACAGAACAGGGAAGTGTGTGTTTACACACACTCGTCCCTGTTCTGTGTCTCCTGCTCACGATCACTTATGGCCAACGGTCATCTCGACCATCGGCCAGGAGCATCGGCACCCCCACTGTGCAGCAGGGGCGTGTGCGCCTGCTATCCCACCGCGAGCCGACGTATAGCTACGACGGCTCGAGCAGGGGAGCCAACCTGCCGCAGTGTAACTGAATATACAGTATCTCACAAAAGTGAGTACACCCCTCACATTTTTGTAAATATTTTATTATATCTTTTCATGTGACAACACTGAAGAAATTACACTTTGTTACAATGTAAAGTAGTAAGTGTACAGCTTGCATAACAGTGTAAATTTGCTGTCCCCTCAAAATAGCTTAACACACAGCCATTAATGTCTAAACCGCTGGCAACAAAAGTGAGTACACCCCTAAGTGAAAATGTCAAAATTGGGCCCAAAGTGTCAATATTTTGTGTGGCCACCATTATTTTCCAGCACTGCCTTAACCCTCTTGGGCATGGAATTCACCAGAGCTTCACAGGTTGCCACTGAAGTCCTCTTCCACTCCTCTATGATGACATCATGGAGCTGGTCGATATTAGAGACCTTGCGCTCCTCCACCTTCCATTTGAGGAAGCCCCACAGATGCTCAATAGGGTTTAGGTCTGTAGACATGCTTGGCCAGTCCATCACCTTTACCCTCAACTTATTTAGCAAGGCAGTGGCCATCTTGGAGGTGTGTTTGGGTTTGTTATGTTGGAATACTGCCCTGCGGCCCAGTCTCCGAAGTGAGGGGGATTTTGCTCTGCTTCAGTATGTTACAGTACATGTTGGCATTCATGGTTCCCTCAGTGAACTGTAGCTCCCCAGTGGCGGCAGCACTCATGCAGCCCCAGACCATGACACTCCTACCACCATGCTTGACTGTAGGCAAGACACATTTGTCTTTGTACTCCTCACCTGGTTGCTGCCACACATGTTTGACACCATCTTAACCAAAAAAGTTTATCTTGGTCTCATCAGACCACAAGACATGGTTCCAGTAATCCATGTCCTTAGTCTGCTTGTCTTCAGCAAACTGTTTGCGGGCTTTCTTGTGCATCATCATTAGAAGAGGCTTCCTTATGGGATGACAGCCATGCAGACCAATTTGATGCAGTGTTCGATGTATGGTCTGAGCACTGACAGGCTGACCCCCCACCCCTTCAACCTCTACAGCAATGCTGGCAGCACTCATACGTCTATTTCCCAAAGACAACCTCTGGATATGACGCTGAACACGTGCACTCAACATCTTTGGTTGACCATGGTGAGGCCTGTTCTGAGTGGAACCTGTCCTGTTAAACCGCTGTATGGTCTTGGCCACTGTGTTGCAGCTCAGTTTCAGGGTCTTGGCAATCTTCTTATAGCCTTTATGTAGAGCAACAATTCTTTTTTTTTCACATCCTCAGAGAGTTCTTTGCCATGAGGGGCCATGTTGAACTTCCACTGACCAGTATGAGGGAGTGAGAGCGATAACACCAAATTTAACACACCTGCTCTCCATTCACACCTGAGACCTTGTAACACTAATGAGTCACATAACACGGGGGAGGAAAAATGGCTAATTGGGCCCAATTTGAACATTTTCAATTGGGGTGTATTCACTTTTGTTGCCAGTGGTTTAGACATTAATGGCTGTGTTTGAGTTATTTTGAGGGGACAGCAAATTTACACTGTTATACCAGCTGTACACTCACTACTTTACATTGTAGCAAAGTGTCATTTCAGTGTTGTCACATGAAAAAATAGAATAAAATATTTACAAAAATGTGAAGGGTGTACTCAGTTTTGTGAGGTACTGTATTTACCAGAAGTGCTACTAGACTCGCTGGGGTCTTTGCCTAAAGTACGAGGAGGGGGCACACTCCTGGTGCATTGTGGATGGTGGAAGCAAGTGTACAAGCACCTGATTGCCTCGCTTCTCCTATCAATATTTCAATACTTTTTTGCACTCTGTTTAAGTTATATTTTCTTTGCACCTGCACTTTTTTGTACTTGTATCAACATTCTTTGGACTATTTTTTCACTGAATGGATTACAGTTATGGACTTGATTCAATTACTTATTTAGGCTGTCTTCATATGTGTGTTATGTATTGATCAGTTTTTCACTATTGTTCATTTATTAGTTTTTTGTTAGCACCACATTTACTTTTTATATGTTCTGTTTGATGTGGGGACACTTTTTAATGTTGGCTGCCACTCCTTTAGTATTGTCATTTTTTTTTACTTTGGTTTGCGCATTTTTTTTTTTCTTTTATCCCTTTAATTAGTTGTTATGACTTGTCCCCCAAAGCTTCCCCTCTCCCCAATGTTATCACGTACAATGGAAGACTTTCAGTCACTACTGGTCATGCATTGTATGTGAAGGCACAAAGGCCCAATCACATTCTGCGATGGGAACAAAAGGAGACCAGAGAGACAGGTGCCATGAGCCTATAGATTAAGGTATTGTGAAATCTTTGCTGCCTTACAGTGTTACTCCAGCCACTGGAATCCTCATCCAACATTTCCTGGGAGTGTTGATGCATACTGTAGTTTCACCTCCTGTCAGCCGCAATGCCACCAGTATCTCTTCAGAGCCGTAGGGATGTACTAGTGACCTAGCAGAAGGAACCGCAGTTGGGGAGGCAGGCATATGAAACATATGAAAAAAGGTGTTTTTAAAGCTATGCCTCCATTCCTTAACACTGCTGTGGCTGCTGGAAGGTGTACCAATTTGCTCTATTTACATAATGACTCGAGTTTAAGGCACCCATGGCAACCAGAAGGTTGAGTCAGAAATGAGCAGCCAACACAAAAACTAGAGCGCAGGGAATTAAATATTAATGAGAATAGGAAGAATGTACAGCATATAGGCCTCAGGTGGAGTGTTTAAGATGGTGAACAGTGGATTTAAGGACTGCATGAATAACACAGCCTGACAAGCATTTGTTTGTTTTGTAGAGTCTTCTAAAGCAAACGACACAATTCCAAATAACTCCTCCGCCTCAGACTCCGTTATGAAGTGAAGGTGCTTCACAGCTCACCTCGGATCCCCAAGAATATCTCATCTCTTTGCTTGGATGCGTTAAATGCAAGAGACTGGAAGCAGACATTGCACTTCACACACAGCTCTGATCACTGTGATTCCCAGGAACATATAAAGTGTGTGCACAGTTATCCAGTGTCAACTGTGAAAGCCATTAGGCAGAGCTTGAAAATAGACTCCAGATATTTTGGGAAAAGTAATGGTGCGTTCTTACAGATTATAATGTAAACATCTCAGAATACAGGGATCCTAAGACTGGAACAACCACAGAAGTGAATCTTCTTAGTCAAATTCACATAAATGAAGTTACAGACGTATATATCTGAGAGAAGGTTATCAGTTTGTATATGTGTACATGTGCACTTTTTGTACATCAATTAAGTATTGTAAATGTCGTATCTTCATATGTAAAAATGTATAAAATATATACATTATTTCAACCTGCTAAAGTGTGCTCTTATTCTTAATGAGGTTGATTTACTAAAGGCAAATGTACTGTGCACTGCAAGTGTATTTGCTCAAGATCTGAGGGGAAGCTCTGTTCATTTCCATCATCCAAGCAAAAATGCTGCTTTTTATTTTCCTTGCATGTGATTTGAGTACTCTTTGCATAGTGAAGCTTTAACTCATTTACTATGCCCTGGAGCAAGTGCACAGTATATTTGCCTTTAGTAAATCAACCCTAATCTCTTTCGTAGTGTTGGAGCTCTGATTAATATAAGAGTTCCAACTAGAGCAACTCCAACCTTACCCAGGGCTGTCTTCCTTTGCTCCCAATGCTGATCCGAAACAAGAATGCAGATACATACATCTGACTTTTCATTTGCATGCTTGTTCTGGGCCAGTAAATCAATAAGTATTGAAGTCATGGGTTTTGTATACCAGCCTGGCAAGTAGCATTTTCAGAAAGCAGTCTGTACTACTATGCTATAGTTCCAAAAAGGTACAGCCATACGCCATTCCTTGAGAACTATATGTCCAACGTAAGGTAAGCTGATGGAATATAATTCGTATTGGTTTGACTTTGCGTACTGTAGTCTCCCTTCCTGCTGTGCATTGTAGATACTCAAAGTCAGCCCCAAAATTAGGGCTTGAAGTTGCCTGCAGCAAAGCTTTTCCTGTAATGGAACTGGTATTCCCAACAGGCTATTTGTGCATTGGACCACTGGTGACCTCACTGCCCCCTGGTAGTTTTGTGCAGGAGGAGGTCCTCATTCTAAAAATAGGAAGATTGCCTGCACCCCCCTGTCTCGCTCTACTGATCCTGTAACTTCTAGTTGCCTTGGAGGTCAAAATGTTACCAGTGATGTGGAGGCTACAGTGATATGTAATTGAATTTTAGCTCCCTGCAGGTTAATTTGTTGATACAAAAAAGCTCCTTCTAGGGCACAGGGGCCTGAGCAATGACAAAGGCATACTTTGTCACTCACACTTCAGCCAAGTAAACACTTAAGAGTACATCCTCCAAGAATCCAGGCTCTTATGTGCCAACATGTATAGGGAACACATGCCTTAAATGGGAGAAAGGTGCCATACTGATCTTTCCCCTGTAACTGCAGGATCCTATAATGTAATATGAATTTTGTAAGGTAACAAATGGGTCTTTCACTACTTTTTTGTGCATTAATAGCACACCATGATCATGTGGAGTTTAGCTTTCATACACACATTTCTTTATGAGGTAGAGATGTATGATTCATAATATGACACTCGGAAATAAAATAAGCAAGACCATCAAAATTTTATTTTATTAGTGCAAAAAGGACAGTGGGCTTAGATTCCAACAATATAATGTTCACCAATCCCTAAAGGGTTGCTGGATTATTAGAACTATGTACATATAACGGACATCTTCTGCATTGTTTCCACACTACTAAATTCCATTTTACAATAGACATACAGGATTTAAGACTTTTGAGACAGTAGAAATAATTGATTGAACATGACAGACACTTAAATGATTAGCTGGTTTATGAAAAACTCCAGTAAGGTATAAAAATAGAATACATCTTACAGTTATTGGTCATTGTTATTTACAAATCAATTTCTATGCATATTATAGTGCAGAAATGGCCAGCTGTATTCCCAACAAGTGCAGAATTATTATTCCTGGTATGAGAAATTTAGTGTACATTTAATGTGAAACTCAGGCATGTTTTTTTCTTTTTTAGGTTTGGATAGAATGGGAATGGTCAGATTATTATTTTTTTTATTGCTGGCTGCAGTCTCCTCTTGGTCTTACCCTTATCTGTGACAGCCATTTACAGGGTGTCACTGGAACAGACAGTCAATGTGAGGCAAGCTACCCAATTGGAAGACAGACAGCAGTCCAAAAACACTTTAGTGCTAAACCCAGGGATCTTCTTTCTTCACAATTCTTTCCAAAATGCCCATCAAGTGTGCAGCCCTCCTGCAGCTAGGCAATCCTTAGACCCAACTGCAAAAACACAGAGAAGGGTGCGACCACCTTATGCATTACCATAGCCACATTTTATTTGATCCACACACGAAAGTTAAAACATCAAGCAACACAAATCTGCTCCAGCTGGAACGTAGTACAGTTCAGCCTGGGAACAAATGGTTGAACAGCTGATGCGTTTCGGGGGTCATGCCCCCTTCCTCATTTGTTCCCAGGACAAACTGTATTGCGTTCCAGCTGGAGCAGATGTGTTGCTTGATGATTTAACTTGCATGTGAGTATCCATTTGTCTATGGTAATGCACGAGGGGATCGTGCCTTCCTGTGTGTTTCTCTGGACAATATTTAATTTGTCTAGTGACCAGAAGTCATTCCAGCTGGGTATATGGGCAGCAAAGACGTTCTAACCATTCCCCACTCCATATCCAACACTTTGCATAAATTTTGGGCAAGTTACTGTTTAACATGAACCTGACAATTCTAGGCAACTGAAACTGAGCATATGAAAGAAAATTCTAAGGGAGGTGGTTGACTTAATAGAGAAGTATGGACTTTATACTCACCTAGGTGGATACAGCATCAATCTGATGCTGCCTCTTTCCCCCGCCAGGTATAAACTGAGCAATCTAACACCACTGATTGGTTTGTTCTCCCCCTTCTGCTCTGAGCAGAGAAACGTGACTGTCAGTCTCCAGGTTCCTGCTCTACCCCCTCCAGTGCTCACTGGAGCGCTGGGCTGTGGAGGGGTTGGGGGCAGGTGGATCCCTACCATATGGTTCTTTCCCAAGCCTGTACTAGTGGAGTGACATCAGCCAACAGCTGACTTTAGCCCGCTGTTGGCTGAAAACAGGTCACAGGAGTGCAGAATGAACTGCACTCCTGTGACCTACAGGAGAAGTACAGCCAAAATAGCTTTCTCCTTTAAGTGAAAACTGCAAAGTGTAAAACAAGCAGATCCAGAGATAAGGGTGGCTGAATTTACATAAAAATCAACTTGTAAATATTGAGTTATGCTCCAACATCTCCAGTGAAAGTAAAAAAAATCCAGTTTTTTGGGTCATCCCCAGAAAAAAAGTGTAGAGAATCTTCCAATGGGGACAATAGTTCTGGTGACAACCAGGGAGTCCCTCACGTTGGAGGCATTTCTCACTTCCTGTTTTGGCTCAGGTCAAAGGGAAATCTCCCCAAGGGGACCTATGGCAAAAAAAAAAACAACTGACAGGCTTTTTTAAACCTCCCTTATGCTATCTAAAATGGAAAATAATGTTTTGCCTTCTAGCTCCACATTAGGAATGATTAGATACAAATCACAGCATATTTTAGAACCAAGAATACTTCCTTTGATTGATAAAGCAGATTTAACCCTGTATTCAATAAAGAGTGTCAATTCTAAAGAGCAGTATCCCATAGAAACCACTCAGAATTCATCCTGCTGAAGTCAGATCAGGACAAGATGAATTCAGACTGGCTGCAAATACTTTTGTTGCACTTATAAATTGGCATTTTAAGGAAATGAGGTCAAACGATCTATAATTTGATAATAAACATATATAAAACAAACAAAAACATGTCACATGAAGATGGCCCTCATAAAGAGCCCCAGAAACCAACAATTACTGTTTGCACAAGGCAAAGTGGTCTGCTTGAGCTGCTAATACCAAAATAAACACAAATACATTTCTTAATATCATATATATCATTTCCCATAGAATGAACGAATAATGACTTTATTGAGGATTACATCTAAATATTATCCACATGCACTTTTTTTTTTTTTTTTATTTGGTTTTAGTGTGTTGTCAGGAGAGATGCTTTTTAAAAGGAGAAGACCGTTATTTAATAATCAAGCATTCCAAAGCTACAATATTGTGATGTATATGTTGTTAAGGAAATGAAACTGCAAAGAGATACAAAGATGAGTCATTTGTTTTCTGCCTGTTTACCTCTGGCCTTGCACGATCCCCTATGTAAAGCTATTAAGAGTCATACACATGAATCATCTCTATTGAGTTATTGTTTCATGGTACACTCAGGTACTCGAATTAGGTTGCCTGCCCACTTGCAGGCAGAAAAAAATGTAAACACTGGAGTGGGGTCATTTACGAGTGCTCAGAGTGAATACACATGAAAACCTGTATTGGGTATCATGTGTGGCCTTCACCAATGACTCAAGAGAGAATTGGATACATTGATTAATATTTCAAACAAAATATATAAAATTGTATGGTGCTGAAATAGACACAATGGGGGTTATTTACTAAAGGAAAATCCACTTTGCACTGCAAGCGCATTTGGAAGTGCAGTCGCTGTAGATCCGAGGGGGACATGCAAGGAAAATTAAAAACAGCATTTTAGCTTGCACATGATTGGATGATAAAATCAGCAGAGCTTCCCCTTGGATGTGCAGTTGCTCTCAATCTTAGTGCACTTGCAGTGCAAAGTGGATTTGCCTTTCGTAAATAACCCCCAGTATACGCTTCATATGACCAGACCTCAGGGAATCACATTGGCTTTAGCATCAGTGTTTACCATTAATGAGGAGGTCTGCAGCACATTTAAGGTAAAGAAAACATTTGATACCATGTAGGTGGATCCATTTTAGCTTTACAGTATTATTTATTGTCTTGTCAAAAGTACTCAAAGCTCTGATGTGCCGCTACATAAACAAAATACCCAAAATTCATGAAATGATTGAGCCCAAGTTCACATTGGAGTGATTTGATGTGCCAAATATGCAGCAATTCTGACAATGGCACTGTCTGAATCGGTGCGATGCTGCACCGATTCTCAAAAGTAGTTTCTGTACTACTTTTGGCGACTTCATGGTGCGATTTACATAGACATCTGTGCCACAACCTGCACAGATGTCTCTGAAATTGCCCCGTCGCCCCCGCAACCCCCCCCCCCCCCCTCCCCCGAAGTCGGGACTGACCTTACATGATTTCATTCCCGCTGTCAGTGTGAACCTAGGCTCAAAGTAATAGGGCAGATATTATAGGATCATATAGCTGGCATGCAAAGAGAAATGGGCACAAGTGTTAATTTTTGGGTATTTTTTCAGAAAGGAGTGGTTTAAGAAAAAAAATGCTGCATCATCTCTTCAAAATGATAAACAGGACTACAACAATTGGGAAAAAAAAAATCTCTACCTTATGCTCCTGGAAAGGTCACTGTCATTTATACCCTATTCATATTCTATATGTAAACATTCATAACCTTCTTACTGATGAGGTTAAAAAAAGAACGCACATCCAAAATTTGCACTTAAGGTTTATTGGGCTGTAAGGAAGCAGGGCCATCGAGTACACAAATATTCATGGTGGACAGCACTTCGTATTGTATATATAGATCAACAAATACTTGGAGCTCACAATGGCTACCTCCTATACACATGAAAAGATCAAAACAGGAGATTATGAATTACGGGCATATCACACCTATTGTGTGCAAATCTACATTTCATGCCATAGACTCACACACAACAGATAAAATAATCCATCAGCTCCTGGAATCTTTTCATGCATAGCAGCCTTCTAGTTAGTCTACCTCTGAATAAAATGTGTACAGTGCTGATACCTTGAGGCTATGGGAAGACTGCGCAGTACCAGCTGAGCACCACTCACCCTGTGAGGAGCAATACTCAGATTAAACCACAAACATGGTATCTGAGCATAAAATGATTATGGTATTAACTGATCATAAATTAACTATTGATAAGGCTAGTCTTGCTGGGATCATTTTGTGTGGCTTACATTATTAGTCTAATTCAATTGGTCTGCTGACCCCTCCAGATTTACAATACAGACTTTGTCAAAACTGTTATACAATCTCTAATGTTGATAATTGAAAATTACCCTCAGCAGAAAAAAAAAAGTGTTTCAACACCGTGGAATCTAGACATTTTACCAACAATCAAAGCAGCCTTGAGAATGTATAGAAGGATTTCAGAGATGCTGTTTAAGCTTCAGATTCAAGTCCTTCTTCACATGGTTGAATTTCCTCACTGTCTTCTGATTGGACATTCAGAAGAACAAACTTGCCATCATTCGAAAGGGGAACTGACGACATAAGTTGTGCCAATGCTTCTGGGTCCTACCAAGAAAATACTGTTAAATCACAACTTATACAAACTGAAAACAGGATTTCCATCCATAACACAATTATAGTAAGCTCCTTCCTGTATATGTAGTTTGTACAGTTATGCAAAACTGTAAAATGCACAGAGCCTTAGCTATTGTGAGCTGTAGTCCAATAGTCACACTGTTATAGCATATGCATATCCCATAGTCTGAAGTAGAATGGAGTTTTGCATACCGCATGGACAGACTGTTTCCAAATCTGTCAGCCACACCTTTCAATACTTGACCACATAAAACCAAATGCTCTTGGCATCTTATGATCTCCAATCCAGTCACACCATTTCGTTTATACATGGGTTTCATTGTCATGTACTGATATGGAATTTACAGGCAAGTCAAAATTACGCTGATCTTAATCATAAAACTACAGGATACAGGCAGCTTCTTCATACACCATGGGATGTCCCCAAGTAATCAATACAAGGATGGGCACCCACTAGACAAATGTAACTGTGCCAACAAGCTCAAACAACAACAGGGATCCAGTTCAGAGTGTGGTTGCAAGAATGGCCAAAAGTTGCATCTGCAGTGGATTTGACATCCACCTGGTAAAACATTTTGAAAAGGTATGAACAGAAGACCATACAGAGCTGTACGACAGAGGCTTGGTGCCTAAAAAAAAGGTCCAGGATGCGCCAACAGATCTTCTGCAGTGGGTGCATAATAGCACAAGAGGATGTTTTTGTTGTTGAGCATAAGCTGTTGTATTCAAATTCCTTATCCATTGTGCAAAGGGATTTTTGAAGCAGGGGTCTGAGGGTGTGAGGTACCGAGGAAAGAACAAACAGGGAATCTGTTTGTCTAATGGAAACAGTGGCTTTTCTCTACACTAGTCACAAGGATGGCAGGACAATGTCCTCATTGAGATGGAACATTAAAGCCACCTTCAGAGGACAGGATAGTCTAGACCAGGGGTATCAAACTGGTGCTCCTCCAGCTGCTGCGGAATGCCTCATGGGACTTTTAGTTCCGCAAAAGCTGGAGGGCCGCCATTTTGAGACCCCAGGTCTAGACTCTAGAGCAGGGATATGCAATTAGCGGACCTCCAGCTGTTGCAGAACTACCATTCCCACAAGGCACTCTGAAAGCCACAAGCATGACACCCAGAGGTAGAGGCATGATGGGACTTGTAGTTTAGCAACAGCTGGAGGTCCGCTAATTGCATATCCCTGCTCTAGAGTCTAGACCTGGGGTCTCAAAATGGCGGCCCTCCAGCTTTTGCGGAACTACAAGTCCCATGAGGCATTGCAAGGCTGACAGTTACAAGCAGGACTGATGGGACTTGTAGTTTCGCAACAGCTGGAGGGCCACAGGTTGGGCACCCATGCTCTAGAGCAGGGGTAGGCAACGTTGTATCTCCAGCTGTTTTGAAACTACAAGTCCCATGAGACATTGCAAGACCCTAACAATCACAGGCATGACTCCTAGAGGCAGAGGCATGATGGGATTTGTAGTTTCACCACAGCTGGAGGGCCAAGGTTGCCTAGAGCATAATACAACCTTGTCATTGTGAAGTATGAGGAAGGTCTCTTTACAGAAAAGGACCACCAGTTTCTTTACAGAAAAGGGCCACCAACTCTGTCAGAGTCACATATGACAGAGTTGGTGGCCACCAGAAAGGCGATTTTGCTGGCAATAATCCTGAAGGGGATATCCCCAATGGGTTCAAAAGGTGGTTTCTGCAAGAGCTATATTCTGGTCATGTTTGCAGGAAGGCCAGAATGCGAGGCACAGAGGAATGAACTGACTGCCTTTACACCAGGTGAAGTAAGAATTCCAGGTATGATAATACATCTTCCTGGAAATAGCTTTTCTAATTTCAGAAAGGTATGAATCACAGACTCAGAGACCCCTGTTATCCCTTAAGACCTGGGTTTCAAAAACCATGCCGGTAAAGCCACAGACTGTGAAGAAGGGTTGAATAGAGGGCCTTGAAACAACAGATGTGGCCTGAAGGGGAGAGGCCAGGGGTCTTCTGCAAAAAGTCGGGTATGTTTGTGTACCAGATTCTTCTGGACCAGTTCTGTGTCAGAAGAATCACCCATCTTCCTCTTTGGTGGAGAAGGCATAGATTAGCCTGAACTGAGACCAGGGGATACCTAGAGCATCCAAGTCCAGAGCTAGAGGAACCTTGGTTCTTGATACAAGGTCCACATCCAAAGTTCCCAATTTTTGACATAACAGCTCCAACTCATCTAGATAAAGAGACCCCCTCCCCCTGGTCCAAACAGTGACATATGGGATAATCCGTCTGCCATTTGTCCACTCCTGGAATGTAGACTTCAGAAATTGCTGGACAGTGAGTTTCTGTCCACAAAAGAATCTGATTTGCTTCCTGCCAGGCTCCCCTTCCCCCATTGATGGTTGATTTATGCATCTGTGGTGGCATTGTCTGACTGCACCTAAACTAGGTCCCTTTAGAAGGGGGTCCAGTGCTGGAGGGACAGCCCGACAAGCTCTGAGCTCGAAGACATAGTCTTGACCATGTTTCCTGAACTGTCAAGGATTGGAAGATTCCTCCCCAGCCTGACAGCCTTGCATCTGTTGTAAGAACTTTTCGATTGTAGGGAAGGAAACATTTTTCCTCTGTTAGAAGTGAAATGGTGATCCACCAGAACAAGGAATTTCTTGTTCGGGAATATAGAAAGATGGATAAATCCATGGAAAAAGCATTATCTGAAGGCTTGAAGCAGCTGAATTGTCTTTCGATATCTGCTGAGAGTCACAGGGGAGGAGAGGGTCACCAAGATAGCCTGTCATCTGAATGCCCTGAGGTCTGAGAATCTTTTTTTGGGTGTAGGAGCACTGAACCTTATCGTTATGTTATAATGTGAGAGGCTGCTCCCCAGCAACTGTGGTGTCTTGCTGGGCCCAAATTAATAAAGTGCTAAAAGAATGGGAGCAGCACATTAGCTTGCACAGTCCTTTAACACCTGGATTGAAATTGCTGTGGCTGAGTTCTGAGTATGCAAGGATGCTAAGATCTTTGTGATCACCCGGCAGCAGAGGACAAACCGGAGGGCAAAGCAATATACTGGAAGTAGTCATTCATGGGTACAGGAAAATGGTCATCTTGGATGTCCAAGGATGCTATGTGTCCCTCTCGTCTTGGAGAGGCAACTACTGACTCCATATAAAGTTTTGGAATGTGAAGGAATTTTAGGTCCAGTATAGCAGATACCTCTGTTGAGATTTGGTATCATGAACAGGTTTGAGTAGAATCTTTTGAACCTGTCTTGGTACTGGTACAATGACTCCCTGGGGGACAAGATGTGGTTCAGGGCCTTTTGAAAATCTGACTGTCCTTGGAAAATTTTAGGTTGATTTGAAAGAAGAAAGCTTTGAGGGGATAGAATCTTAAACTCTAGCTTGTACTTTTTTTAAACCACCTACAGGTATGGGACATCTGTGATCCAGAGAGATGCAAACTAACAGATGTCCCACCATTCCTACTTGTGACTTGTTTGATGAACTGGTCACATGCCTCACTAAATACATATCTTCCTTGAAAGGGCATACGTGTGAGGCCCATCTTACAGACAGCTTCTGCTGTCCTACCCTGTAGCCATAGGATTATGTGCATTATCGATATTTGTCTCATGATGTGTTCCAGGCCATCTACACAGAAAACAAGAGTAAAAGGCTGTTGTAATTGCTGCAACAGCACAATCCTGAAAGGCAAGGTCATGTTGGTTAGTCATTGTCCTATTCCAGTTAACTGCAGTTTGAGATACAGAAATAGTGACAACAGCTGGTTCCTGGGCCTGCTACGTTATAGAGAACTTTTAAGAGCATCTCAAATTTTCTGTCAGCAGAATCTTTAAAAGACGGAACATCTTCAATAACTAAACTGAGATCTTTGTTTAGGACAGAGACAACCACAGGATTAGCTCACTTTTTTGGAAAACTCATTTTCCACTGGGTAGGGTTCAGCAAAGATTTTTGAAGGAGTGAGAATACTTTCAGGAGTGACTCCACGATAGAGCGCACATTTTATCTCTTTATGAAAAGGGAACTGATTTGTATGTTTCTTTGTGCCCAAAGGGGCATGGCAAGACAGGTGAGCCAACCTGCACAACGCCAAGGCTTTTATGGACAGAAGAAATTAGCTTTTAAACATTAGCAAGCATGTTGCATGAAACTCCCCCTTCAATGTATTGACAGTGTGGGGGGAGAGAAATCATCTGCAGCTACCTCCAACACTGCCTTAACATCCTCTTCATTCCCGTCTAATTCAGCATCCTCTAGGACTGACATCAGGATCTAACTCTTGTTGACAAACTTGAGTAGAAGAGTTTTTGGACTCTGGGCGAAGATGGCTGAATAAAGGTAGCAATTTGTCCTGGAAATTGTGACATGGATGCAGAGAATTCTTCTTCTTGTTGTGTGAGCTAAAATAAGATGCTGAGTGGCATAAAGCCAGTTCCAGCTCTGGTGCAAGGGTTGCCTCATCTGAGGTTGAGCAGACCTTTGGCAGAGTGAATGTTAGCCTGCTGTTTAGAATTGGCTCCCTTTCACCTGGTCTCAAACATAGCTACAAGTGAGGGTATTCCCTGTGGGCTACTCACAGAGTAGAGTTTGGGAGATAGGATAAGCATGTCTGCTAGGAGTATGCTGTAACCCATGAGTAGACAGTCCTGCAAGGAAATCCTTGTGCCCAAAGCTTACGCAGAAGCGCTTGAGTACTTTATAAGGTCTCCAGGTGGAAGTGGCATTAAAGTGTGCAACCAGTGGGTGTGTTGTAACACCTAGTCATCCCCGTGTGACTGAGCTCTGAGTGGTTGAATTTTAGTGCCAAGTTTGAAAAGTTTACACTGCAAAGTGAATACATTCCCTTGTTTTACACAGTGATAAGTCAGAGACACAGGGTGACCCTGTCTTACCTGTGCATGACGCTGGACTGTATATAAAGTCTGGGCTTCACCTGTCATGGTGAGCATACCACAGAGGGGTCTCCAGGGACTGTGTTCCAAAAAAGCACTACCCTGAACATATATAGCACTCTGCGGCTAACTTAATACACTGCACCAAGTGCCAAGGGGAGCAGAATCCAGTGCCCAAAGCAAGATTACAGGCTGTACCCACAGTGTGGGATTTGCATATGGCTCCCAAGGTTTTACCATGGTTATACTAATCTAGATACACTGCTTCTTTGTAGAGAGTAGAAGACAGTGAGGTGTTGACTGAAGAATCAGAAAAGGTCCATCTCCAGCCACTAGCAAAAAAACTGATTTACAAAGTGGGATAGGGTTATAAGGGAGCATGTCCTCAAAAGCTTGCCATTGTCCAATCACCGGAGGGTACGAGCCTATATCCCATTATGTGTGAATAAGTTGCCTGTGTCCTGTAATGTAAACTGTTTCTGTAACTGCTTAAAAAAAGTGTTAGCTAGAGTTCAGCTTTAATTTGTTAGTCAAGTCCATCTACCACTACACTCTCCCCAGTCTAACAATGCTGCTCTCCAAAGGTGTCACCATTGCTTCTCCAGTGGAGTGAATACACACTAAGACAGAAAGCAAGTTACAGACCATATCACCAGTTGAAAATAAAGGGGAAACATTTTTAAAAATTATAATAATGCAGCAGCCACAGTTAAAGTTTGATAAACTGCAATGTATCATATTTTTTTTTGTTTTGGGGTTTAATACCACTTAAAGTCTCCTGATGCAATCATGTGTGCCCAAGGCTTGCCAAATCTTCCATTTACTTGCTATTTTATAAAGCCTTAATGGTTAATTAGACTAATGCCCTGTACACACGGGCGAACTTTTCGGCAACAAAGGTCCGACAGTCTTTCTGACGGACTTTCAAACGAACGGACTTGCCTACACACGATCACACCAAAGTCCGACGGATTCGTACGTGATGATGTACGACCGGACTAAAATAAGGAAGTTCACAGCCAGTAGCCAATAGTTGCCCTGGCCTCGGTTTTAGCCCATCAGACTAGCATACAGATGAGCGGATTTTTCAATAGGAACTAGGTCCGGCGGAGTTCCGACGTAAATATTTGAAACATGTTCCAAATCCAAAGTCTGTCAGATTTTCGACAGAAACAGTCCGCTGAAGGTCCGATGAAGTCTACACACGCTCGGATTGTCCCCCGGATTTGGTCCGTCGGACCAGTCCAGTCGAAGAGTCCTCTCGTGTGTACAGGGCATTAGTCAGTTCCATGTCTGCACCATACAAAAATGGTTTCACAACTGTGTTCAATCCATTCATATGATGTGACAAGCTCATGCCAAGTGTAGCTACCTTTTAATCACGTTTTTGCAGAGGACAAGTTTTGATAATGTAACTTTATGAAGTATTAAATATTGCTTTCTATCCCAGAGAAAAATTTTGAAAATATGACCTAGCTCATTCCTGGTTGTCACTCTCATCCCCTGGCTTAAGTAGACTCAGAATTACTTTCCTAGAACCTGTATTCACATCAGGTGACCTAGCATCACCTGCTACATACTTGTTGCAGTGAGGGTATCCCCCTGTGGGGAAGCCGAGCTAAGTGCTTCCATAGACACATCTGGCGCGGCTTGGCCCCGCCGCCCACTATCTGCTCACTGGATTTGACTGACAGCAGCAGGATTCAATGGCTCCCGCTGCTCTCAGCAAAGTCTGTGAGACCACGAAGAGAGGGAGAGAAAACCTGCAGATGGATACAGCACTGGATGGATACAGGAGTCAGGTAAGTGTTAGGGATGGGGGAACAGATAGTGGAAGGGTTTTTTTTACACTAATGCATTAACCACTTAAGGACCGAGCCTCTTTTTTAGATGTGTTGTTTACAAGTTAAAAACAGTTTTATTTGCTAGAAAATTACTTAGAACCCCCAAACATTATACATTTTTTTCTAACACCCTAGAGAATAAAATGGCGGTTGTTGCAATACTTTGTCACCGTATTTGCGCAGCAGTCTTACAAGCAACTTTTTTTTGAAAAAATACACTTTTTTGAATTTAAAAATAAGACAACAGTAAAATTAGCCCAATTTTTTTTATATTGTGAAAGAGAACGTTATGCCGAGTAAATGGATACCCAACATGTCACGCTTCAAAATTGTGCCCGCTCGTGGAATCGCGACAAACTTTTACCCTTAAAAATCTCCATAGGCGACATTTAAAAAATTCTACAGGTTGCATGTTTTGCATTACAGAGGAGGTCTAGGGCTAGAAATATTGCTCTTGCACTACCGATCACAGTGATACCTCACATGTGTGGTTTGAACACCATTTTCATATGCAGGCGTTACTCACGTATGCGTTCGCTTCTGCACGCGAGCTCGGCGGGACGGGGCGCCTTTAAAAAAAAATTATTTTTTTTTCTTATTTATTTTACCTTTTATTTTTTATTTTTACAACGTTTAAAAAAAATAAATTGTGTCACTTGTATTCCTATTACAAGGAATGTAAACATCCCTTGTAATAGAAAAAAAGCATGACAGGACCTTTTAAATATGAGATCTGGGGTCAAAAAGAGCTCAGATCTCATATTTGCACTAAAACGCATAAAAAAAAAAAAAAAAAAAAAAAAAAGTTGTCATTTAAAAAAATGAAAAAAAAGGCCCTTTAAGAGCTATGGGTGGAAGTGACATTTTCACGTCGCTTCCACCCTGCAGTGTCATGGAGACGGGTGGGGGCCATCTTCCCCTCGTCTCCATGCACAGCCACGGGAAGGATCCGACTGCCGCCGCCGCTGCCGGTGGCTCCGGTAAGCGGTGGAGGGCACCGGACCGCAGCAGGAGGGGGGGGGTCCTCTCCAGCCGCCGATAAAAGTGATCTTGCAGCGAATCCGCCGCAGAGACCACTTTTATCTTGTAGCGGACCGCCGGCAGAACGAGGCGATACCGGGGTTATGGCAGCTAGCTGCTGCTATAACAACGATATCCGTCCTCAACGTAGGACGAATAACGTCGTGCAGCGATCCGGAAATGGTTAAGCAAAAAAAAAAAAAAACTGTAGGCCAGGTACACACAGGCCAAATGTCGGGAGTCATTTGCCAGTTAAAAAAAAAAAAACAGCCAATGTGTATTGCCGGTTGAGCATGCTGGAAAACCAGCAGCTGACCGACTCCCGATCAGCGCTCTCAGCCAATGGCGGAAAGTGCTGCTGATCGGAGTGTTCTGGCAGGGGGGGCGTCCCCCTGTCAGAACACAACAGCTCAGCGGGGGAGATCGCTGTACTAATGTTGGTTGGTTAGTACAGCGGCTCCGACTGGAGCTTTTTTTTCCATGCAACCCAGCTAAAACACACTAAGGCCCGCTTCACACAAGTGCGATGCCAGACATCACATGTGATTCGCACCGCATTGCTGTTCAGATCACATGCGATGTCTGTGCGATGCGATTTCGCATCACATTCGCACCAAAATGGTGCAGGACCCTTTTTTTGTCCACACTGGAATGGGATCACATGGGTGTTCACACTTATGCGATCCGATTTCTGCACCATTTCACAGTTCGCGCTGCAAACCGCTCTGGGGGTGTCATTAATCTTGTATTGACACCCGCAGTGGTTCGCAGATCTCAGTGTGAACCACTGTGCCATTCAGGTGTGATGTGGGAACCCGCACTGGATTCGCAGGGTTCTCGCATCGCACCAGTGTCAACAGGCACTAACTGTTATGCCACGTACACACGGTCGGATGTTCGATGGGAGCCCGTTGTCGGAAATTCCGACCGTGTGTAGGCTCCATTGGACATTTTCCGTCGGAATTTCCGACAAACAAAATTTGAGATCTGGATCTCAAATTTTCCGACAACAAAATCCGTTCTCGTAAATTCCGATCGTGTGTACACAATTCCGATGCACAAAGTTCCACGCATGCTCGGAATCAAGCAGAAGAGCTGCACTGGCTATTTAACTTCATTTTTCTCGGCTCGTCCTATGTGTTGTACGTCACCGCGTTCTTGCCGTTCGGAATTTCCGACACCATTTGTGTGACCGTGTGTATGCAAGACAAGTTTGAGCCAACATCCGTCGGAAAAAAAATATGTTTTTTTTTTTGTCTGCAAATCCGATCGCGTGTACGCGGCATTAGTGTGTATCTGGCTTTAGACTTTAGAACCACTTTATAGTATTGTACCTATCTTAATTCTAAAGCTAATCTTAATCCATGTAGTTAAAAAAAAAAAAGCAATCTTACCTTTTCTGCAGCAGAAATTTCTTTTCCAAAACTGATTGAGAAACAAATCTGTGGAAAACAAACATATATTATAACCCTATTCAGGACTTGACATAGGCACACATTAAAGTTGTGTGGTAAGATACTGAAGCGTTGCTAGGTGTATGGGTGAATACTAATGAGAAAAACACAAAACAGCTGCACCATTTAAAATGATCTTAAGCATTAAAGGATATATAATTCTTGAGCAATGGTGCGCTTGTTGTATGTAGTGTACATAAAGTGAAATGTGAATAAATAAATCTCAAACAATTGATACATAGGATTAAGAGCTCAATTTGACCCAAGGGGGGTTGCCTCCCAAGATGAGCAGGCATTGCAGCCGGTGATGGAAGTGGTGGCACGGATCACATAATCAACTATTATATTCTGTGGAGCACTTTATTAACATTCTTTTTATATTGACTGTCTTTCTTATATTGATTTTTATATTGACTTGTTTTGTATCAATTGTTGGAAATTTATTTATTCACACATTAAAGTTGCTATTACGCAGCATAAAATACTCCTAATACATTGTAGAGAGTGTAAACTTGGGTTTTCAAGGTTGGACCAGTCTCTCTCAGTACGTGCTACAGATCCCAGTCACAGTCAACTGGTCACATTAGCAATGACTAAGTGGTTAGCACTTCCTCCTAGCAGCACTATGGTTGTCGGTTCGAATCCCAACCATGACACTACCTGCCTTGAGTTTGCATGTTCTCCCTGTGCCTGCGTGGGTTTCCTCCCACACTCCAAAAACATGTGGGTAGATTTATTGGCTCCTGTCCAAATTGGCCCTAGCATGTATATGTATGAATGTGAGTTGGGAAACAATGTGAATGTATAATATATGTGTAAATCGCTGCGTAAATTGATGGCTCTATACAAAAACTAAATAAATAAATAAATGTCTGAATATGGTGGACAGTTTTGTTTGGATGTCTTTTACCCCCTGAATAAGTTGCACAGGAATGTCTCTCCAGATTTATACCAGTCTATCACTATCAGTAAGTCTGTGCCTGCAATGTCTGATAATCTGTGGCCACAGCCTACAGTATGTCCATCAGTCAGTCTTGCAAGCAATTATGCACAAAGCTTGTAGTTGACGTCTCAATGAAACCCAATGTCATCATTATAATATGACAGCAGATGGCACATTAGACCACATACTATAAAATATGAAGTCATTCACAGTTAAAGAAGGCACTTCAGTGACCAGATTTCACTTTAACAAATCAAGATGACTTAAGGTCAATTATGATCGTTTGCTGAGAGTTATCATCTATTAGTGTAGTGTAGAATTTTAGATTAACCACCATGTAGCCTGTTTCTCCCTTTTTACTAACAATCAGTGATGGGTTGTCTGGTACCCAAGGTTAGGAGGCCAGAGTGCACCCCCCTTCTCTGACTTCTCTAATTCAACACTACAAAATGTAACACAAACTTAAAACAGAAAAGAAAGCCAAGAGAAGGGAATGAAAGAATAAATAAAAATGATAAGGAATAAACTAAAATTTTGACTACAAATTTTACAGTCAAAAACTCATTAAGGCTCCATGCACACTGGCTTAAAAAGCGTTGCTTCTGCAGGAGTTTTGTGTTCTGCCTGTAGAAGCAGCTCAATGTTATCCTATGTGTTCATACACATTAGGATGATTACAGGCATATTTTGAGCTCAACATTTACAGGCAGAAAAAAAAAATCCTTTTGAACTGCGTTTCAGATTGGAGCTCACTGGCAGCAATAACGTAAAACTCTAACTTGTCTGAACTTTGTACAAAAAATGCTCTATATGAGCGTTTTTTTTACTCCCAAGAGAACAGACGTTTTATTAGGCCCAGTGTGCATGTTAACTGCAAAATTTTTCTGTAATTTGCCCCTTTTATAAAAAGGCACTGAAATCATGTTTTTGGTACAAACACTTTTTTAAAAAAAATTTGGTGCTACAAAAGAACAAATGCAAATTTAAAGTGGAACTAAACCCATTGATTTAACTGTTTCACAAAACAGTTCCATTCAGGACCAATTCACATGGATTTGCGCTAAAATGTATGTATATTTCTATCTATTTTAGTCGCCTTTTAATGCACACAGACATCTGTTAACATACATTTTGCATTTTAGCGCAACACAACACAACGTCATGGTGTGAATAGGACACATTGGAAATTATTGTTTTTCAGATGTCCTTCATTTGATCTGTGTTTTATAGCTGTGCTAAAACACACTGGTGTAAATTGACCCTCATCAAGGCTTCTGCTCTCAACCAAACTGTCAAGCTATCAAATGGCTGGTGTCATAACTGATCACTAGTGTTGAGCGAATGGTTCGGCCTGAGCTTGGCTGTTCGCCCCGTTCGGGAAACACCCAAATTTTCAGGGTGTTCGCACTGCATTCTGTGCCCTGATTTGGCAAAGCTTTGGCGAATCAGGGAGCAGTAAAAGCTGGTTGTTAAGGAGCGGGGCCAGGTTTGTGGGGTCACAGGAGGGTCCCCCAGGTGACGTTGCCAAGTGGCCCTGCCCTTACCTATATAAGAACAGCAAAGGAGGCATTTGGCGGTCAGGCGTCAATGAAGGCGGAGCGTTTTTTCTTTGTTCTTTTTCAGGAGCGTCAGGCGGCGTGATTGACGATAGATTTACATCTGATGATACTTTTTATTTTTAGTAAAGGAAGTGTCAAAATATGGCCTCTGTGTTTTAATTAATTTTTGACACTTTTTTGGTTTATGGGTAGGGGTACATAGTACACCATACTCATTCACATAGAGGGGGGGCAGGATCTGGGGGCCCCCTTGTCAAACGGGGCTTCTAGATTCCGATAAGCCGCCTTGCCCGCAGACCCCCACAACCACAGCCCAGGGTTGTGGGGAAGAGACCCATGTCCCCATCAACATGAGGCAAGGTGCTTTGGGGTGGGGGGGCTGCCCAAAAGCACCCCATGATGAAGGCATGTAGCTTAATATGGTTCAGGGGGGGCGCTCCCCACCCCCTGACCTGCCAGGGTGCGTGCTCAGATAAGGGCCTGGTATAGCCTGGGGGAGGGGGACCCCACAATGTTTTATTTTGTTTTTTTTCAATAGCCGGGTGTCGGCAATTGCAACCGGTCAATTCAAATGTGATTTGACTAGTTTTTTTTTCTTTAGACATGTCATTTTTGCTGCTGCATGTTCTATGCATGATACATAAACACCACGTTACAGGCAGACTAAAGGGACCCCCCCCAGGCACTATATTTAAAGGAATTTTTAAATTTTTATTGTTGCCTTTTAAGCATCAATAAAATCACTCCTCCTGAAAAAACAATAGTAAAAAAAAAAAAAAAAAACATTTTGCATTGATAGGTGTCCCCCGGGGCAGTACCCGGAAACTCCCATACCCCTTTTACTTGCATATAAGCCTTCAAAATGGGCACTTTTGATTTTTCCTGTTCGGTTCCCATAGACTTCAATGGGGTTCGAGAGAAAGAACGACTCAGCGTAAAAAAAAAAAAAAAAACAAATCATGGGGAAAAAAAAAAACAATGGGAAGAAGGGAATGAAGTTGATAAAAAAACAAATTAGGGTTTACTAGGCATTAATAGAAGGCTAAAACATAAAAAGTGGTTATTTTAAACACAACTGTAATTTATGATTGAATAATACAATAGTAGTATTCATAACTAAATGCAGAGCAGGACCATAGCTGTGAAACAGATAGCTCACTCTTGCAGATTATGTAAACAAAAAAAAGAAAGTTTAACCCTGCGCTTACCCAACAAGTCAGCAGCTCACACAACAAATAAGGATTTTGTCTCAAAATTACAAATGCACAAACAAGTGTAGCGCTAAAAATTTTGCAAGCTTAAGATGTTACGTATACATAACGAGAATTTGAAAAAGAAAAGAAAAAAAGTCTCTATCAATTCTTAGTGTGCAAAAATACAGTCTCTGGTAATCTTCAGATGTCACTTTAAATACAGAAAATTATTCATAATCCAATGGTTACATGCAACTTCCTAATCACCACGTGGATAAATCATGCAGAGAATTGAGTGTGATGGACCCTCCACACGGAAGAAATGAAGGCTTACCAGAGGGGTTGGACTCATAGGAACCTATGTTCGATGAGTCAACCGAGCTTGTATCACCAACAGGTAATAAAAAGGAAAGGACCTCTAAACTGGATGGCAGCGGAACTCCAAACTTGTCCAGAACCGTGAGGAAACCCTCTTTATAATGGATGGCAACCCGTCCAATGGACCGTCTCAGAGGAATAGCCCATATGAAATAAAAAGGGGCCACATAGCATAATACCGTTTGTAAAACGAATTTATTTAAAACAAGTAAACAACTTACATTTCTGTAGTAAAAAAGCGCTTCAAGTAAAATTATGGCAGGCAGTGGAGTCTCCCGACGCGTTTCGTCTTACAAGACTTCATCTGGGGTACTCACCCACTGCTGCCATACCCCTTAATATAGATACCATGGCCCCCTTGATGAGAATCCAGCTTGTATCAACAGGAGACTACAGAGAAGAAAAGAGAAAAAGAGTCTAGTGGGGCAAGGTGTTTTTAATTTGAGTACTCAAACACTTACCCACGCTGAAATTTTAGTGTTGGGTAAAGGTCTCAAATATGCCCCCCCTAAGAAATTAAATAAATTCCATACGTTCATCGACGTCCACAAATATATACGCAAAATTAATATCCAAAGGTATTTGATTTCCAATCCAATACGGACAGATTACCCGGCAGTTACTTCAGGAACTGTACACTCGGGATTATCTAACCCTTCCCTCTTTGTCCCTCCTGTCCTCATCACTCCTGCAGTAAAAATTTTTAGGGATCTTGTTCTTGATGATCTCGCTAAACTGCCAGAGAAACACATCCGATATTCACCATTATCGAAAGAAGGATTACAATCCTTGTGTGCACGAAAAAATGTAGTGGTCCGCCCAGCGGACAAAGGAGGAGGAATAGTTGTTTTAGACAGGAGCCAGTATGAGGAAGAGATGTATCGGATTCTGAGAGAACCCGATACTTATATGGAACTTCCTAGTAATCCTACTAACATCTACAAAAAACAATTACAGACACTTATAACTAAGGGTTATGACTGTAAGATCTTAAACAAAAAAGAAAAAGCATTTTTGATACCCTCTGCACCAAGAATCCCCACTATATACTATTTGCCTAAAATCCACAAAAATCCGGTGTGTCCCCCAGGGAGGCCCATCGTAAGTGGTATTAATTCCATTACCTCACGAATAGGCAAATGCATCGATTTTTATTTACAGCCCATTGTAATGAAAACACCTTCATTTTTGAAAGATACCAGTTCCACGATTAAACTTCTGGAAGGGATTGAATTACAGGAAGGGTATATTATGGCCACAGCGGATGTGGCCTCGTTATACACATGTATACCACACGAAAGAGGCATAGAAGCGGTCAGACATTTCCTTCACCGGGAACAATCTCTGGCATCTTTTCAATGCGAATTCTTGATAGAACTGCTTGAATTCGCGACCAAACACAACTACTTCTGGTTCGGTCAACGTTATTACTTACAACAACGTGGAGTGGCCATGGGAGCGAAATTTGCTCCTAGCCTTGCGAACCTCTTCATGGCCAAGTGGGAGGAGGATGTCGTCTATGCCCACGGAACCACTTCATTGGTTCTGTGGGCTAGATACATAGACGACATGGAGTGGTACTTCAGAATCATTGAAACAATTCTTTGAGTGTCTTAATACAAATGACAGAGGTATCTCTTTAACATATGAAGCTAGCGAAACTGAGATCCACTTCCTCGATTTGGAAATTAAGATTGTGAATAAGCATTTTGAATTTAATACTTATTTTAAGCCAACGGATCGAAACAGCTTCATCCCTAGGGATAGCTGTCATCATAGATCCTGGTTGAATGCAGTCCCTCGGAGTCAGTTCTTGAGACTCCGGAGGAACTGCACCAATCTAGATGTGTTTATAGAACAAGCGAACGTCTTGAAACAACGGTTTCTCGACAAGGGATATGATGGCACTACCCTAGAATCAGACCTTCGGAGAGTTATCAGTATTGACAGAGATTCCCTCTTTGAAGCTAAACCGGAAAGAGAACCTGACACCACATTCAAATGGGCCATGTTAACCTCATACTCAGTACAACATAAACAAATTAAGAATATTATGAAAAAACATTGGGGGGTTTTGAAGCAAGATAATATCCTAGGAAAAATGCTACCTGAACAAGCTAAATTAATTTTTAAGAGAGCACCATCCCTACGTGGCTTAGTAGCACCCAATGTCACTAACCCTCCAGTGCGTCCTTCATTTTTTCACGACTGGACTGGCTTCTTTCCGTGTAGAAAATGTGTTGTATGCCAACATAATACATTAGTGGGACGTAAACTAACAGAATTTACATCTACGGTCACAGGTAAAAGGTATACTATTAAACCTTTCTGTACATGTAATTCCAGGCATGTGGTTTATTTAATTACATGTCCATGCGGCCAACAATACGTTGGCCGCACAACGAGAACCTTTACCAGAAGAGTGGGTGAACATATTGCCCTTATCAAAGGGAGGAAGTCGAAGCATAGTGTACCGAGGCATTTCAAGGAATTCCATAATGGTAATCCACTAGGTTCACAATTTCTAGTGATTGACCAGTACACTCCACCCTGGAGAGGAGGAGCTATGACCAGGGGTGTCTCCCGTTTAGAAACATTCTGGATACATGAGCTACAATCCCTTTTTCCACGTGGTATGAATATGGAATTATACATAAACGCATTTATTAACGACTCTTAGATTATATATCTACATCAAAAATGTATGTTGTACACGTTAATATATGCAATATTTTGGGGACCCATTGAGAATCCATCTCGGAGTTATATTAGGTGAATAAATTTATACAAAAGAAAATAACCTAATTCATATATTGACTAATCCACTGATTTTTACTATGGGGATTTCCCACATCCTCTGGCCTTTTGGACACATTCATTCACTTTAAGTTATTGGTTAGTCACTCATGTCACTTAGACTCATATGTCTTTATTTGAGGATATGTACACCCTACGGTGGTGTTCATCATGTTCTCCTCAATTTAATGTTTCCACTCTTTACATTTTTAATTTTAAAGATTTATATGTCTTTATTTGAGGATAAGTACACCCTATGGTGGTGTTCATCACATTTACACATTCATTTTTCATATTATACCTTTTCCACTTCATCAGTAATGTAATTTTCACTTTTTATCTTTATTTTCTTTTTTCAATTTTTTTTTCTTATATTTTCTATTTTTATTTCATTTTCATATTTTCAATGTTTTATTCATTTTTCGTTATTCCTTCAATTACACTATTGTGACACAGCTTCTTTTTATTTTTAACCTTCTTTTTCCCCCTTTATATCTCCTATTGTACTAACTTATAGCGGAGACACGTAGGGAGAATTGACATTGATACACCACTGAATATCTCATCTTCTGTGGCTGTACACATGTGTCTATTTGTATTCGGATCTCAACATTGTCATCGGGCTACCCCCTTGTTGCGCTGTCACGTCAGATCTCAGCTGACGTCACCGCGCACAGTTGATCGCCACACTGATGCTCACCCCCTCGTTGCGCCGTTACGTCAGATCTCAGCTGACGTCACCGCGCATAGCTGATCGCCATACCGAGGCTTGGGACGCACGCCTGAGTCTGTTTGTGTTTAGCGCTCCAGGAGATGGGAAACGACGTGCGCCCGTCCTAAAGACGCGGTGACGTAGGTCGGGTCACATGGTTCTCGTACACAAGCTCCACACCATGAGGGATTTGAAATACATTGAAGCTACATTAATTTATTTTATTGTTAGATTCCTTTTTATCTTGTGGAGGTGGGAAGTGGTTCATACATAAGATCACATTTATTAGAACATTTGCATGTAATTTAGCAGGACGTTGGAACGCACATGGATACTCCATAAGGAGGCTTGGAACGCGCGCGGGTCCGCCATTTTGGCCGAACCCGGAAGTGCGGGTTAATTGTTGATACGAGCTGGATTCTCATCAAGGGGGCCATGGTATCTATATTAAGGGGTATGGCAGCAGTGGGTGAGTACCCCAGATGAAGTCTTGTAAGACGAAATGCGTCGGGAGACTCCACTGCCTGCCATAATTTTACTTGAAGCGCTTTTTTACTACAGAAATGTAAGTTGTTTACTTGTTTTAAATAAATTCGTTTTACAAACGGTATTATGCTATGTGGCCCCTTTTTATTTCATATAGGCTATTCCTCTGAGAAGGTCCATTGGACAGGTTGCCATCCATTATAAAGAGGGTTCCCTCACAGTTCTGGACAACTTTGGAGTTCCGCTGCCATCCAGTTTAGAGGTCCTTTCCTTTTTATTACCTGTTGGTGATACAAGCTCGGTTGACTCATCGAACATAGGTTCCTATGAGTCCAACCCCTCTGGTAAGCCTTCATTTCTTCCGTGTGGAGGGTCCATCACACTCAATTCTCTGCATGAGTTATCCACGTGGTGATTAGGAAGTTGCATGTAACCATTGGATTATGAATAATTTTCCGTATTTAAAGTGACATCTGAAGATTACCAGAGACTGTATTTTTGCACACTAAGAATTGATAGAGACTTTTTCTTTTCTTTTTCAAATTCTCGTTATGTATACGTAACATCATAAGCTTGCAAAATTTTTAGCGCTACACTTGTTTGTGCACTCTTGCAGATTACACAGGGAGAATTCTCCCTTTGTATTCATCAGAACTCCATGACAGCTGGGTGATGTGCTCTGTGCGATCTTAAAACAGAGCGGGCAATTGTCAAAATGACAGTGGCGTGGAGTGCCGCTGGTTACACAGGGAGAGTTATGACCTTCCAGTGTAATCTACGGAGCTGAGCTGTCAGTTTGACAGCTCAGCTCTGCACAGTGCAGGAGATGCCCGAGTAATGCAGAGGCTCCGAGCTGTATCCCCCACAGCTCTGCGCCCAAGCCGAGTTCACCTTCTGCCTCTGCTTTGGCCAGGCCCTGCTATAAAATCAATGACACATATTCAGACAGCCTGTCAATGATAAGATGACAGAATACGGAAATCTAAGTTGAGCTTAGTTGCAAATAATATTTAAATGATTTTGACTGAGAAATGCAAAGTCTGTGCTATTATTCAAAGTATCTTTCCCATTCCAGCAATGGTTAACATTTAAGTAACCACAATGCAGCAGAACTCTTATAAACACTGAAAGTGCTTTGAGATCTTAGGATATGTCAATGGATAAAAGGCCTAAAATGATTTTTAGTCTATGAAAATGTTCTCTTCTAAAAAATTCCAGCACTACAAAAAAAAAAAAAAAAAGCTGGACCTCTTGGTTCTTCTGATATATGCAGACTTGACTTAAGCTGGCCTTAAGTAGTAGATTCTCAAAAAAATGTTTTTACACACGCACAGTCTCATCAGTATCAATACCCACAGAACATTGTCCTTGGCTAGCTACCATTCTCCATGGCAACTTAGCAGACTTCTTGGTAGCATGGTAGTCTCCTGGCAACTTCCAGCTAGCTCTCATGACATTCTTTCAAGCAACATTTAGATGTTATTGCACTCTCTCTGATAAATTCTAGCTTGTTTGGCAATCTCTGATAAAATGGTAGACCTTTCTGATATCATAGCATGGTAACTTGTGACACTATATTTAATATGGTGGCACCCCGCTAACAAGCCTGCTCTTAAAATTTACCAGCTGCAAATGTGCAGGTTGAACTATTTAAAGCAGAACTCCAGGAATTTGGTAACTTTTTAAAATGTGCTAGGTTATAATGGGTTAGGTCAAAATGGGTATATGCTACCTCATGGACTTATTACATTTTACAGTTTTACTGAGTGTCAGGAGTACAGCTATTGCTATTCTCTTAGGGTTCTGACAGGTGTGATGCTGCATTCTCGCACAGCAGCTTCTCTGCCCCCCCCCCCCCCCCTTCCCATTCACAGAAGGCTTTGTATTTTGTGAATAGGTTCACATAATGCTCCATGATTGGGCAAAAGGAGAGGCGGGCAGATAAGTGATAAGTCCACGAGGTGGTATACAGAAAGGCATCAACGTTCAAAACATGCGATACCTCAATGCAGTATGGGAGTTACCGCAAAATGATATAAGCGAATGCAAATGATATTTTCCAAGTCCCATCAAAAGTACAAACATGAAAGAACAGGGTTAGGACCTTTTCACCCTCTGTGTTACTCTCCAGGACATATGCGCTCAGTGAATCCCCTCCAGATGCTTCAGGGGTACAAACCACAAATCCCACCAGACGCTTGTTCTCTTGATGGGCAGCAAATTGTGTGATGTTTTCAAGGTCAAACTGTAAAAGAAAAGACACACATTTTCATCATCAACCTCAAAGGGTATTTACATATTTGGCCTAACTCATACAGTGATATTGGTATATTATATAAAATGATCTTTCAACTATAACAAATTGGCTGTAGTATATTATGATGCACAATCATACAGACCTTTTTTCAGATGTAAAAAAAAAAAAATTAAAAAAAAGCGTGTGTGTGTCCGTCCACAGAGAACAGCGCACAATTACAAAAATACAAGAGGAGTAACTTTTAAATCTTACAAGGCTGCTTAAAAGTACCTAATCTTAATATGTAAATATGGAGATTTATTGCCATAACATGATATGGCAATACCATGCTTAAACCCACCACTGCACCAAAGTACCCAATTTTCAGTGGGTACTACACTATTCATAAAAAAAGAATGAATATGAATAGTGTCGGACCCACAGAGAATGGGGTACTCTGGCGCAGTGGTGGACTTAAGCATGGTATGGCCATTTGATGTGACTAAATCCCCATATTTACTTAAGATTAGGTGCTTTTAAGCAACCTTGTAAGATTTAAAATTTACTCCTCTTGTATGTGTGCGCTATTCTCTGTGGATATATATATATATATATATATATATATATATATATATATATATATATATATATATATATATATATATATATATATATATACACACACACACACACACACACACACACACACACACATATACACACAGTGGGGACGGAAAGTATTCAGACCCCCTTAACTTTTTCACTCTGTTATATTGCAGCCATTTGCTAAAATCATTTAAGTTCATCTTTTTTTCCTCATTAATGTACACACAGCACCCCATATTGACAGAAAAACACAGAATTGTTGACATTTTTGCAGATTTATTAAAAAAGAAAAACTGAAATATCACATGGTCCTAAGTATTCCCTTTGCTCAGTATTTAGTAGATGCACCCTTTTGATCTAATACAGCCATGAGTCTTTTTGGGAAAGATGCAACAAGTTTTTTTCACCTGGATTTGGGGATCCTCTGCCATTCCTCCTTGCAGATCCTCTCCAGTTCTGTCAGGTTGGATGGTAAACGTTGGTGGACAGCCATTTTTAGGTCTCTCCAGAGATGCTCAATTGGGTTTAAGTCAGGGCTCTGGGTGGGCCATTCAAGAACAGTCACGGAGTTGTTGTGAAGCCACTCATTTGTTATTTTAGCTGTGTGCTTAGGGTCATTGTCTTGTTGGAAGGTAAACCTTCGGCTCAGTCTGAGGTCCTGAGCACTCTGGAGAAGGTTTTCGTCCAGGATATGGCCATATTCATCTTTCCCTCAATTGCAACCAGTCGTCCTGTCCCTGCAGCTGAAAAACACCCCCACAGCATGATGCTGCCACCACCATGCTTCACTGTTGGGACTGTATTGGACAGGTGATGAGCAGTGCCTGGTTTTCTCCACACATACCGCTTAGAATTAAGGCCAAAAAGTTCTATCTTGGTCTCATCAGACCAGAGAATCTTATTTCTCACCATCTTGGAGTCCTTCAGGTGTTTTTTTAGCAAACTCCATGCGGGCTTTCATGTGTCTTGCACTGAGGAGAGGCTTCCGTCGGGCCACTCTGCCATAAAGCCCCGACTGGTGGAGGTCTGCAGTGATGGTTGACTTTCTACAACTTTCTCCCATCTCCCAACTGCATCTCTGGAGCTCAGCCACAGCGATCTTTGGGTTCTTCTTTACCTCTCTCACCAAGGCTCTTCTCCCCTGATAGCTCCGTTTGGCCGGACGGCCAGCTCTAGGAAGGGTTCTGGTCGTCCCAAACATCTTCCATTTAAGGATTATGGAGGCCACTGTGGTCTTAGGAACCTTAAGTGCAGCAGAAATTTTTTGTAACCTTGGCCAGATCTGTGCCTTTCTGTCTCTGAGCGCTTCAGGCAGTTCCTTTGACCTCATGATTCTCATTTGCTCTGACATGCACTGTGAGCTGTAAGGTCTTATATAGACAGGTGTGTGGCTTTCCTAATCAAGTCCAATCAGTATAATCAAACACAGCTGGACACAAATGAAGGTGTAGAACCATCTCAAGGATGATCAGAAGAAATGGACAGCACCTGAGTTAAATATATGAGTGTCACAGCAAAGGGTCTGAATACTTAGGACCATGTGATATTTCAGTTTTTCTTTTTTAATAAATGTGCAAAAATGTCAACAATTCTGTGTTTTTCTGTCAATATGGGGTGTTGTGTGTACATTAATGAGGGAAAAAAATGAACTGAGGAAATGAAAATGATTTTAGCAAATGGCTGCAATATAACAAAGTAACAAAGAGTGAAAAATGTAAGGGGGTCTGAATACTTTTCGTCCCCACTGTGTATATATATAAAATCTATAAGCAGCACCAACTTTAGATATTCAGCCCCCCCAACCCTTTGTGTGTATGTGTATATATATATATATATATATATATATATATATATATATATATATATATACACACACACACACACACACACACACATACATACATATACGCACACACACACACACACACACACACACACACAGGGGGGAAAAAAGTAATTGATCCCCTGCTGATTTTGTAAGTTTGCCAACCGACAAAAAAATGATTAGTCTATAATTTTAATGGTAGGTTTAATTTTAACAGTGAGACAGAATAACACAAATATCCAGAAAAACACATTTAAAAAAAGTTATACTTTGATTTGCATTTTAATGAGTTAAATAAGTATTTGATCCCCTATCAATCTGCAAGATTTCTGTCTCCCAGGTGTCTTCTTATACAGGTAAGGAGCTAAGATTAGGAGCGCTCCAATCTCTCCACCATGGCCAAGACCAAAGAGCTGTCCAAGAATATCAGGGACAAGATTGTAGACCTACACAAGGCTTGAATGGAATACAAGACCATAGCCAAGCAGCTTGGTAAGAGGGGGACAACAGTTGGAAATAACACAAAATAACTGTCAATCTCCCTCGATCTGGGGCTCCATGCAAGATCTCACCTAGTGGAGTTTTAATGATAATGAGAATGGTGAGAAATCAGCCCAGAACTACACGGGAGAATCTTGTCAATGATCTCAAGGCAGCTGGGACCAAAGTCGCCAAGAAAACAATTGGTAACATACTACGCCGTGAAGGACTGAAATCCTGCAGTGCCCGCAAGGTCTCCCTGCTCAAGAAAGCACATGTACAGGCTTGTCTGCAGTTTGCCAATGAACATCTGAATGATTCAGAGGAGAACTGGGTGAAAGTGTTGTGGTCAGATGAGACCAAAATTGAGCTCTTTGGCATCAACTCAATTCGCCGTGTTTGGAAAAGGAGGAATGCTGCCTATGACCCCAAGAACACCATCCCTACCGTCAAACATGGAGGTGGAAACATCATGCTCTGGGGGTGTTTTTCTGCTAAGGGGACAGGACAATTTCACCGCATAAAAGGGATGATGGACGGGGCCATGTCCCTTCAAATCTTGGGAGAGAACCTCCTTCCCTCAGCCAGGGCATTGAAAATGGGTCGTGGATGGGTATTCCAGCATGACAATGACCCAGTGTGAGATTGTATATGTATGTGTGTGTGTGTGTGTATATATATATATATATATATATATATACACACATATACATATACAAACACCTGCATGCACGGATAGTCTGTATGCCAACAGGTACATCTACACTAACAAAGAACTATAGCTATGGTGTGGCTATAGGAAAAACACTAAAAGACCAGAAGCAACCTTTTGTGATCTAAAGCTGATCTTTATGGAGGCATAAAAGATATAAATGAATACAACTCTGTAAGCATTCATAAATGATATTTATACGTGCAAGCAGCGTTAGTAAGTTACCTAAGCACAGACCTAGCTGTATTACTTAAAGTGGTATTAAACTTGAATTTTAAAATATGCCCTACAGGTAAGCTTAGGATAAGCCTTACCTTTAAGTACCTTGGAAATCGCCTAAACTTGCACCGTTTAGTAGATATTCACATCAACTCCAGCCAATTCTGTTACTGGCACATGCGCACTATGCTCTGCATTCATGATTGCAGAGAGTGCCATGCTGAGATGGGGAGCGACCGGATATCCTTTGAAAGTGTGGGAAGCAGTTATGGCTCAGCACTGGAAGGCTCTATTTTACAAGTATGCCAGTATGCGGTGCATACTAGTACGCTATAGTATAAACCTGCAGAGGACCCATTTTAACCACTTGCCACCCTCCAAAAAATGACGGCGGCAAAGTGGTTTAGTTATCATCATTGGTCGTCATATGACGTGATCAGGATAACAGAGCAGGGTACGCAGCGCGGCGACCGGAGGTGCTGCGTGTCAGTCTGACACACTGCAACTCGGATTGTGGTATGAAGCCTCTGACAGAGGCTTCATACCACGTTATCAGCTGTGACCAATCACAGCTGATCGCGTGAACCAGGAAGTGCCAGTAAATGATCAGCGGGTCTCCATGTCAGAGGGGGGGTCTGTGCTGATAATCAGCACATTGATTATCAGCACAGCCCCCATCAAAAGGTGCCCATCAGCTGCCAATCAATGCCTATCACCTGCCAGCCTGTCCCCCTCTATAATGCCTGTAAGTGCCCATGAAAGTGCAGATCAGTGCCCACAACAGTGCCCAAAAAAGCACCAATCAGTACCCCATCAGTAATGCCTGTCAGTGCCCCAAAGTGCCAATCAGTGCCACTCAGTAAAGCCTGTCAGTATCTCCTCATCAGTGCTGCCTATCCAGTGCCACCTATCAGTGCTGCCCATCCAGTGCCACCTATCAGTGCTGCCCATCCAGTGCCACCTATCAGTGCCCATCAGTTTTTTTTTTTTCAAAATTGTCGCTCTTTTTTGGTTTATAGCGCAAAAAATAAAAACTGCAGAGCTGATCAAATACCACCAAAAGAAAGCTCTATTTGTGGGAAGAAAATGATAAACATTTAGTTTGGGTACAGTGTTGCATGGCCGCGCAATTGTTATTCAAAATGCGACAGCACTGAAAGCTAAAAAATGGCCTGGGCAGGAAAGGGGGGAAAGTACCCCGTATTAAAGTGGTTAAAAAGAACATTTTTGTAAAGTTTAATACCACTTTAACTGTAGCAGAGAAAAGTCAGGTCCCTTGCACTGGTGTGTGGCAGAAATATAAACCTTTTGGCCAGTTAAAAAGAGGTCCTTTTCAATCAATTTCAGAAATCAACCATTTAACAAGCAAACTATTAGTGACAGTGTGATTTGACTAAACAAAGTCCCATTATATTTCAGAGCCCTTTCTATTCAAATAATGCACCAGAGACGTTTATAATTAAAACAGCTGGCGATACTGTTTTATACTGCTGTTGTAAGACAAAACACAGTTGAATGTTTAAAATCAGATGACTGATCATTCTGACTGTACAATATGGACTCTACAAAAGGAATTACAACTTATTAGAAAACCTAAAATACATTTTCTTATTTTGCCCACACTTTCCAATGCAATCCAACATCCTGGTGCAGTAAGAGTCCTAAATCTCCTTAGTGGGATTCCTTGTAAAGGGTGCAGCAGGTGATCGTTTTATACTTACACTTATTCTTGTAACTTGTGTTTGTGGATCTATTAATCTAGAGGTAAAAAGAAAATGATCAGTTAAACCCTACAATTTAAAAAATAACACATCATTTCTAATTTCATGATTACACAAGCTCTTGATAAACCTCAGATCTGTTTTCTTGTTTCTAAATTATAAAATGTGTGTATAATACAATGCACTGCTGTATTTAACTCTGCACAGCACATAACTGTCCATTATACCTTATTTTGCACTAACAGCTACATTTTCAGGACAAGCTTCAAAACAAGCTTTCAGAACGTTCTCTGTTTAACATTTTTCTAGAACTTTGTGTATCAGTACCGTTTAAAGTGTTTGTTACCCCAGCATTTCATATTCCTGATATGTGCCTGCTCTACCATGTACTTGTATGAAAAGTATCCTGGTCTCTTTGCATTGCCTACGTTATGTAAAATCCCTGGTGTTCCTGCCAGTCCCCTTGCTTTCCTATTAAAAACTGACCACACTAAGCAGGAGAACACAATGGGGTCAGTCCTCTAGCTGTGCTGGGAACTCAGCCTGCTCTCCTCCAATGGTCAGATTTGCCCTGATACACCCACCCTGCACAGCCTTTCACTGGGAAGCCCAATGTGCTGCTGCTTCTCCTCCCCCCAGCTCTTATCCAGCTGAGAACAGAGGGAACATAGTGATCACTTATAAAAAAAAAAAAAAAGGAAAAAAAAAAAGGTATTATTTTTATATCTATACACAAGTGTTTTGCCCGATAGGTGATCCTGGCACAAAGCTTTTGGTTGGGGCATCAATGATTGTGTACCCACAGTCTCCAACATTGGAGGCAAAGTTACGTAAATAATAAGCACGGTGTGAGGTACACGTGCAGTAAGCTCAACAGACACCAATGCCAATAATCGCAAACTGTGTTAAAACTACTTTAACATTTTTCTCTTGAATAATAAGTAAAAAAAAAAACATCGTAAGACACAATGCAAAGCCGTATTCTCCCATAATCAAAATGCACTAGAGAAAATGGAAAATAAACAAAAATCATTCATGTTACATATCTTCCAACAATCTAAGAATCAAAGACATAATACTGCTATAGTAGAAGTCAGCTGGATTAATCAGGTAGCCACAATGACTCCTTTATTATTCGTCTAGAAGACAACAGGAGTAGAATATCATAGCCATTAAAGCTCAGCTCACATACAATACTCAAGCTCCCTCACGAGAACCGCTCAGAGGAGGGAGGCCTTGCAACCCCAATAAAGGAAGTGAATGTCCCGCCTTTGCAACGTGGGGACATCCCAACACAGAAAATATTTGAACTAAACAGGGTAAGAAAAGAAGAAAAGAAAGGGGAATACAGTATACAGCCACTTGCCAACCCTCAAATCCGGGAAGGCTGCCTAAAAGGAGATATACCGGGAATCACCCATAAGGTATTTAATCCAGGGGTTCCAGCATTTCTCAAAAAGTTTACCTATGTCATTCAGTATTGCGTAAAGACACTAATTTACCATGATCCATGACAGTTTAGTCTTGACCAAGTCAAATGGTATTGTGGCAGACATCCAGGACCTGGCTTTGGCTATTTTCGCTGTTACCAACATGAAATGAATCAGTCTTCTCAGACTGCTTTCACATTTTACAGCATTTTATAAAATGAGGTTGTTGAACTTGCCAAGGTAACACCCACAAAGATGTTTCAGGAACTATTCTTTTTTGCTATGGTTAAGCAGCTCTTGAACCACCCATTGAAGGTGTGCAGATGTCAAAGAATCCATTGATGCCTGCAATTAATTTTGACTAGAGATTACAGAATCCATCTATCAAATTTTAAATTTGACTCAAATCTGACAAATGTGCACAGGTGGATATCCATAAGCTTAAGTTATCCTCTGGTTGATTGGCCAAGCCCAATCTGTCAGACAACAACATGGAGTCTTCAACACATAATATAGAGTCAGAATAGTAAGACTAATTGACCACAAGCTGGTAGCAAGGCAGATGAGAACACAACGATGAAACATGGAGTCTCCCACACATGGACCACAAGTTGGTGGAGTGGCAGATGGGAACCCAGTAGTTCATGCCAATTATTCGAGGTGTTGACTTCTAACCATTCCTTAATCTATCCTACTTAATGTCTATACTTTCTACAGTGAGGTTGTTGAGAAGATTCTGCCTGATCCATTTTATACAAAACTGCAATTCATGTGTGGTACAGAAGCTGCTCAGTGATAGCGAACAAACAACACATTAAATCAGTGAAAATCTAACATATTCTAAGTTGCATAGCAGATTATAACATGTGTGAAAAAAAAAAACAAAAAAAACACACACACTATACCTAATGCTTTTACTGGTTACCATCAAGTGAGATTCTGTCATCCGGAATATATTATGAATAGCTCGAGCAGCTAAGACTTGTCGCATGGCCTCAAAGATGACCTTGTTGGTGTGATCCGATTTTACTGCCATTGATCCTAAGAAGCGAACTACAAACATCTGTTGCAGAAGTAATCCTGAAAAATAATACAATTATTACAAAACAAAACAGTAATTCAACTGTAATAAGCATTTCCATACTGCTCCCTAAAAATAAAAAATAAATTAAATTATCAAACTTTACTACAGTTTTATTGCTTCTAATTCTTCCAATCTTTTCCCCTAGTAACTTGCATCCCAACACTGTTGTTCCATAGCCGGTAACTTCTTTGTTCACTTGATTGTTCAGCAAAGGCTTGTAAAACTCAGCAACCATGGCTAGTGGCTATGTAAAATAATCAGTGAATATAGGCACACCCCGCCCCAAAACATTCCTTCCTAATCAAGATGTTAGCAGGATAGTTATTTAAAGATCTTTACCATCATAACAATATACAAACCCAAATTAAATTCCACATAGTTACCCAGCAACTGTACCTCTGGAAACAGGAAAGCATTTGCTTTATTGTATCACTATGTAGTAAAACTATGGCCAAATTCCTCTGCATAACTATGGCCACACAGAACTTTGTATTCCTAGGATGACATTTTTTCTGTTTCAATTGTTTTTATTAATAGTTTTAAAAAAGATAAAGGATCATTTGGCAGACAAATCCTCGCACGCTCCAGACGTGTAACAAAAGAGGCTAGGATGACATTTTTTACAAAATATTAGAAAGAATTTAAAAGTTCACCTATCAGAACTGGTCGTTGACAACCTGAGAACTCCATATATAGTCAAAAAAAGGTCTCAAGCCCACAAGGTTCTGATGGAAAGAGAGGGAGGGGAGGGGATAGACTGATGAACAGCCTGAGAAGTTAACTAGCTGTGGTTGAAAAAAAAAACACAAGATAATGGTGTCGATATATGGTAGAAGGTAATGGATGAAAAATGGATATTTCAACGAGGAAACAGTTGCTGTGATATTAATGGTATGGATATGCAGTCCGGAATCATCCCTGATAGATGGCTGTAGAGCAACCTGTGTATATGTAATTAGGACTATCCCTCTATGATAACCAGGGGAATGAGACCTAAAAAACAGTGGAACACATTGCAGTTAAAGATTTAAACCAGACAGTGTTGTAGCTGCATCCTGGTTTTATTCATCAAAAGTGGCATAACCTGAATTATAGTCTTTAACATGTATGTTATATTCACAGGTCAGGGTAATCAGCATTTATTGTTTCCCCATACCCAGCATGATATCTCAGGCAATATTGAGTATAGGGGCCGGCCATACGATACCCTTCTGTAGTGTTGCTCTCCACGGTAAGTCAGCTGCAAGAAATTATCTTGTGTGTTTTATCCAAGAGTCCTGCAGCTGTCCTTCGGTATAGGCGCTAAACAGCGCATAAGTCCCTTCCAATAATCCACGATCTTCACGCTGTATTACAGCTATCAGGTTAGCCAACCTCCCTAGCTCGCCGTGAGCTCACTTCCGGGACACGATGGAAAGGAGAGGCGTCACGTGATGCTGGTGACATTAAAACCTGAGCACTCCACCTGCCCTTTCCCAAATGTCCTCCATGTTCCCAGCAAAACCCTTCGCATTGATGCCACTTATCTTCACCACTTCTAGAAGACCTACCGTTATCTCTTACTATTAAGCAACCAGCTGTGTAACACATTTTTCTAACCCTGGCAGGGCTGCATGTGATGTCTCCCCAAAAAAGGCCCTCGAGTTGCATAACTATACCCCGAAGCCCCACACACTTGAGATCTGGCAAAGGTTTACACAACAGTAGCTCAGCGATTACCTCATAAACAAAGACGCGCAGTTGAAACATACTAGGCCAGGTACTGGAACGCATACCTACAACCCCAAGTTGCTGGCTTGCCCATAAAAATTGCATAACACCAACACCATAAGTACTTCATAAAGTGTCTAATATTAAAAGAAAGGAATTTGAACAATATGTACACTAGAAGTTGTAGACTCATACTACATCAACATAAAGATGATGATATACAATTGTAGTAAAAATGCTACACAAGACAATAGTCCTTGACCATGGCAGAGTATATTTGTGAAGATGTTGCACTGCATAATAAAAGTAATAAAAGCAGTGGGAGTAAACAGCCAGTAAAGAGTTATGGATCAGATGGAAAATGAGGCACCAAAAACCAAATCTACACAGCATTAGACAGGCTGTCCAGCTGCACGTGTGGTTTCACTGTATATGTTACCTGGACCATGGGATTACTTAGTATCACAAGGTACTTTACATTCGAGCACTGTGCTCTACTTCATCATCTCCTTTGCATTAACAGTTTCCTTTTTGGTTTTATTTCTTGTTGCTTTTGGAGATTGGCAACTCTTTTAGCCACTTCTGTCGCACCAGTTCTATTTTTCATCTACACTAGGTGACACCTTATTAATCATACTATATCTCTTGGCGTTTCTATGGTCCTTATAAGCAGGGGCTATACTCCATCACTTTGTGTTAGCAGCAATGGATCTGTCACATTTATACACATTAATTTACTTTAAAGAGTTTTTCTTTTTCGGAGTTGACATGCGGCCCCATTATCTAACACCCATGGCGACCTGTATCCTGCTGGGGGCAACTTTGTGTGCACCTGATGCTCCCATGGACCTCTGTGACCTCTGGGGATAGACATTGTTGGTGGCCACTTTGCTCTACAGTATTGCATAGGCTGAACTTGACATTGCATGTGAGTCACTGCTGGTTGGAAAACCATTTTCCTCCCGATTTTATTTATTTTTTATAAATTTGGTCTTTACCTAGATTACGATGTCAATATGCATTTTTTTCAGATTTGCTCAGCATACGCTCCTGATGAGTGAGCTATATCCACAAAACGCATCGAGCTCTATATAATGCAGGTTTGATCCCCTTCAGGGTTTCAACATAAGTACAAGTTTTGACTCTAACATGTGATTTGATCATGGTATGTACAAGGTTTATTACATTTCAGACCTCATGATACATTACATTATGGCTCACATATGGCCAATTGCTCGTGTACTCTATTATTTCTATGTATATATTGACTCCCAATGTGTTTTATATATGAAGCAATAGTTGTTATTAGGTTTATGTACTTTATGTTGCATTTTATATCGCTTATGCCAATAAACGCCATTACTTTTTTTTATTTAGTCTGACGATACTTGCTTCATTTAAAGTCCCAACCTCCTTTTTTATTTTTAATTTTAAATGTTTATTGTGTTTCACAAGAAAAAGAATACAAAAACATCACCAATTGGGCATACCCTGGCGTTAATTTGCGTACATAAAAGGCAAATGAGTACAAAGCATGAGGAGTATTAACGTGTAGCTTCTACCAAGCTACATCAAAGCTAAAGGGATTAGTTTTAGACAAACGATTATAAAACAGAGATATATAAAGGCATACAATATCACTATAATGAGCGGACAATATCACTATAATGAGCGGTTAGAATACTGTGGAAGAGATCTCCAAAGGGTAACAACAGTGGTGTCGTAAACAATAAGAACTGTTTTGAGTATCATAACAAGGTATTTTCAGGTATGTGGAGTAGGAAGGGAGGTAGAGGACCTGTTCCAGGAAAGGTAGGACAACTAACACCAAGGTGCACTTCTAGAGTCATAGATCCAAAGTTCCCAGGCTTTGTTAAATCAGTTTGTGGATATGTTGGCTTTGGCAAAAGAAAACTCCATTAGGAAGTGCAGGTTAAGTAGTTGGATGGTCCCAACCTCTTTTTTATTTCAAGTTATTACTAAGGTATTACTAAGTAATAACAGAAGGAAGAGAGAAAACAAATAGCTGGTGTAACTGCTAGGTCATTGCATACTGTGGACTATTGAGGTACAAATAAAGGCTCCTGTATGACATTCTAAACAAGTACAAATCCAGTTATCCAATTACTCTATGAGGCACAAACCTCATAAAAATAAACAAAGAACGTCCTTTACTTTCCTTGACCGAGCAAAACTCTTCATGATTTGTGTATCACATGTTCCTACTCCCAAATACTGCAGCCCACAGTAGAGGGGAGGGGATGTGTTGTGTTAGCAACAGAGACCGAGCTGTCAAACCAGGATGCAGTTGTCAGGACTATGCTTGGCCAGGTGATGATTGATAGGCTAGAGCAGTGATGACGAACCTTGGCACCCCTGATGTTTTGGAACTACATCTCCCATGATGCTCAACTACACTGCAGAGGGCATGAGTTTCATGGGAAATTTTGTTCCAAAACATCTGAGGTGCCAAGGTTCACCATCACTGGGCTAGAGGCGTGTGAATCAGCAGTAACAATACTGATAGCCACGCTTGCTGCAATATTTTTATTTATTTCATCCCACTGTAGTGCAAGCATGGATAGCCTACATGACAGTAGTAATTCTGCTGTCAATTCAGGAGCAATAAAGCATTGTTGCCACACCATCACAGGAAGCTGCAGTAGGTGGACATCACTGGCATGTATTTGTGGGACTTTGCAAAGGGAAAGGGAAAGTGCAGATGCACATATAGCACAAATTATTATTTTTTTAATGGGAAGCCATAGTTCTACTACATTAATACTCCTATTACAGAGCATCGTTGAACTCCAAACTTGAAAGCCAAGTGGATCAATACAATTGTCCTGGATAGCCTTCAGATAGTCATAGAATCAACAGAATAGTGACCAGTCTCTGCAGCATACCGCCACTCCCAGAGACTCTGGTGCAGCCATGATATAACAACTGGTAAGGCCTAAAGATGATGCCATAATACCACCAATTATAATTTAATAATATTAAAATACATACACAGAAGTGGATCTGTTTATAAAGGTTTTTACAAAAGAGTCACAAAACGGTCACCCAAGGGTTACATATTTTCTAATTTGATGCAATTGGAAAAACTGTTTGAATCTTGGGTAAAAAACATTTATAAAGAGACCCATGGGCTCTGTACACAGGAAAGCAACTCAATTAGAAGCTTTTTGGGGAGTTGAGACACCATCAAATCTGTGTTCTGTCAATGCTTAAGATAGAAAATATTACTCAATACAATACTTCAGCTTTATGTTAGCATTTTGTAAGCTGGTTTCTGACCTGGTCTATTAATATTGATAATGTACTTAATGTATTACCTTCCTCTGCCGGGTTTTCACCGGTGTCTTCAGATTCTCCAAACGGATTTGTGCGCCTGAAAATACAACACATATGAAAAACAATTTGTACTACACAGCACGTATATTATGGAGGCTTTATTGTATACTTCATGGAACACTTCAAGTAAATTGTCACTGCATGATATTGTACCAACTTTAATGTATTATGAACATTTTCTGAATCACTGACCTGTAAAACTATGTAGAAGATTGTTAAACTATAAATGGCATGCTTGAATATTCAGCACTTAAAGTAGAACATTGAAAAGAGGAAACCCACAGAGTGCCACTCCACTGCTTAGGGGACCAGATACAACTTTACTCCAATAAAAGTCAGGGGGACAAATCAAAAAGTAGCCAACCAGCTGCTGACAAGGCCTTTGCTTGTAATCACATTGGAAAGAATAATATTAAAAGTTCTAGTTCACCTCTAGTCTATTCTCATTGTTTTCAATGAAGACCTGACGAAGGGGGTATTTTTGGACCCCCAAATGCATTGGCTACTTTTGGATAGTCCTTCTGTCTTTAATTGGAATAAAGTTGCATCTGAACCTCTAAGCAGGGATGTGGCACTTTAACTCTCATTTTTATTACATTTTGCTACAAGCCAAGAAGACCGTTGAGATCCGCTGGGGTGTAGAAGCCACCTGCCCCGGAACCAGATTATTTGCATCAACATCATTACTTTATAATAGCAATAACAATAATTTAACCTTATGGGCCCAGTGCTATTTTTTCCACTTTGCTCATCTAACTTTTATTCTGGCATACACGACATTTGCATTGCTGTCCCCTCTATTACTGATAGTACTGTTCGCTTTCTGTATTGACTTGAATCTGAGCCTGTATAATTGACAACCAACATTGCCTAGTTTAATCACCACCCTTTCTTTAAGCCTACTCTAGTCTTGTCCACCCTCACCAAAGCACAAAAAGAAAACTGAACAGCAGAGAAACATGTGACATGAAATTACATTCCCAAAAAGAGTAGGCATTTTGATTTCCGAATATAGATGGAGTAGAGTTTTCTTCTGAAATGACAGATCTCAACTAGAAGTTAAATTTGAAGTAGAGAAAAGGTGCACAGACGTGACAGTGAATTTATACCGGTTTCCTCTGTTTTGGTCCTGGAATTCAGTGGCTGGCAGAACAATGTCAAACTGAATAGGTGTGCCCGGGACTATTAACTGCTCTGGTTGCAGTTCCTCTGTGCCATCTTCAGTCACATGGTTAGTAGGCTCTCTCTGTGGTACATTCTGTCTTAAGCTTTCACTGCACAGATAAAATGAACAAGCACAAGTCATCACATACTGTACATTAAAGTCAGACTCTGGCCTTTTCTAAAGTTTTGGGCAGACTTAAAAAAAGGTCTACTTCTGCCAAATTTTTATTGCGGTCCATGATCCCTTGGGGAGATATTACCTCTCTGTAAGGAGCAATCGTCAAGGGGGCAGGAATTCACAGACCATAATAATAACCTGACAAATGTTCTAATTATTCCCCATTGTACTGTAAAATTGAGTTGTGTAGAAGTCTGTATATACACTGGAGAGTACCCTTGCCTTCTTTCCCAACAGGAAGTGCAGGGAAGTCTCCCAAATGGGGACACTGACCACAATAAAAAAACGATAGACATTCTGTCTTCCCCACTCTGTTCAAAACTAAAAATAAAGGAAAAAAATAAAAGATATATTTATATCGACGGTTCTATAAGGTCTGCACCATACCCTGTAAAATTAAAACTGTTAAAACTGTTGGAATATAACAATATTATATATATATATATATATATATATATATATATATATATATATATATATACAGAGCCTTGCAAAAGTATTCACCCCCCTTGGCATTTTTTGTGTTTTGTTGCCACACAACCTGGAATTAACATGGATTGTTTGAGGATTTGCGTCATTTAATTTACGGAACATGCCCACAACTTTGAAGATTTCTTTTTTTTATTGTGAAGCAAACAACAAATAGGACAAAATAACAGAAAAAGTCAATGTGCATAACTATTCACCCCCCCCCACAATACTTTGTAGAGCCACCTTTTGCGGCTATCACAGCTCCAAGTCACTTTGGATAAGTCTCTATGAGCTTGTCACATCTTACCACTGGGATTTTTGCCCATTCCTCCTTGCACAACTGCTCCAGCTCCTTCAAGCTGGATGGTTTGCGCTTGTGAACAGCAATCTTTAAGTCTGACCACAGATTTTCTATTGGATTGAGGTCTGGGCTTTGACTAGGCACCATTCCAACACATTTACAGGTTTCCTCTTAAACCACTTAAGTGTTGCTTTAGCAGTGAGTTTGGGGTCATTGTCCTGCTTGAAGGTGAACCTCCATCCTACCCTCAAATCACACACAGAGTGGTACAGGTTTTGCTTAAGAATATCCCTGTATTTAGCACCATCCCTCAACTCAGACCAGTTTCTCAGTCTCGACTGCTAAAAAACATCCCCATAGCAGGATGCTGCCACCACCATGTTTCACTGTGGGGATGGTGTTCTTTGGGCGATGTGATGTGTTGGGTTTGCGCTAGACATAACGCTTTCTTTGATGGCCAAAAAGTTCAATTTTAATCATATCAGATAAGAGCACCTTCCTCTATACATTTTAGGAGTCTCCCACATACCTTTTCGCAAACTCAAAATGTGCCATTTTGTTTTTGCTGAAAGCAATGGCTTTCTTCTGGCCACTCTGCCATAAAGCCTAACTCTATGGAGCGAACGGCTTATTGTCGTGCTATATACAGATACTCCAGTCTCTGCTGTGGAACTCTGCAGCTCCACCAGGGTTACCTTAGGTCTCTGTGTTGCCTCTCTGATTAATGCCCTCCTTACCCGGGAGTTTTGGTGTGCGGCCTTTTTCTTGGCAGGTTTGCTGTTGTGCCATGTACTTTCCATTTGGTTATGATACATTTGATGGTGCAACTAGGGATCATTAAAGATTTGGATATTTTTTTATAACCTAACCCTGACTTGTACTTCTCAACAACATTGTCCCTTACTTGTTTGGAGATTGATCTTCATGGCAGTGTTTGGTTAGTGGTGCCTCTTGCTTAGGTGTTGCAGCATCTAGGGCCTTTCAATAAGGTGTGTATATGTAATGACAGATCATGTGACACTTAGATTGCACACAGGTGGACATCATTTCACCAATTATGTGACTTCTGAAGGTAATTGGTTGTAGCAGGGCTTTTTATGGACTTCATAACAAAGGGGTTGAATACATACGCACATGCCAATTATCAGTTTTTTATTTCTGAAAAATAGTTTTATGTATATATTTTTCTAATTTTACTTCACCAACTTAGACTATTGTGTTCTGATCAATCACATATAATTCAGATTAAAAAAACATTGAACTAAAGGCTGTAATGTAACAAAATAGGTAAAAAGCCAAGGGGGTGAATACTTTTGCAAGGCACTGTATATAAATATAAATAAATATATAAAAAAAAATGCTTTTACCTGTTCTGTGTATTTTCAAGTCTCTTGTCAAAGCTGGTGATGGGGGTAACTGCCTCTTGAGCTGTCTGGTTTAACCTGATAGCTACAGCCTAATAGAGAAATTGAGAACAGTCAGACCATTAAGGCAAACTCACAACGCCACCAGGATATTCCTTCATGAATGAATTACCTCTGGATTATCTGTCAAGTAGATCTGTCTTGAAATGTTATTGATAGCACAAATCCACTAAACCAAAAGGAAAAGAAAAAAATATTAATGTAAATCTATTCAGGTGGTCTGTTAACTTCAGTATACATCTCTCTATGTCCAGTGATTGTGGATGCAATTCAAGATACAATAAAGGCATTTTCAGTATACCATTGCTGGGGGTCCCAGGGCACTCTGCAATGTATGAAAACATATGAGCTGGCATCTTGAATTATATGCTTTATATTACAAAGAATAGTGCAGCACTAGATATCACAATTAATGCATCTCCTCATCCAATAAATCAATACATGAAAGATAAAATAGTTATTGGAAAGGAAACAATAGGATTTTTAATACAGCTTACCTGTAAAATCCTTTTTTTGGAGTACATCACGGGACACAGAGCAGCCATAGTAATTACTATAGTATGTGGGCTATACACCACCTATGGGTAAATGGACACTGGCACACCCAAAGACAGGAAGTCCCCCTCTATATAACCCCTCCCATACAGGAAGTACCTCAGTTTTGTAGCAAAGCAATGAATATCCCAATAAAGAGGGAAGGGACGTCTGTGTCCCGTGATGTACTAGAAGAAAACGATTTTACAGGTAAGCTGTATTAAAAATCCTATTTTCTTTATCGTACATCATGGAACACAGAGTCACAGAGAACACAGGGATGTCCCAAAGAATTGTCCTTGAGGGGAGGGAGACACATATCAAAGCAGGCCACCATCATACGTGAGGACCTATACTGCTGCCTGCAGCACACTGTGCCCAAAAGCGGCATCCTCCCTCCGCCTTACATCCATCTGGTAAAATTTTGCAAATGTATTGAAGACCAAGTCGCTGCCTTGCAAATCTGAGCCATAGAGGCCTGGTGACGCACTGCCCATGACGCACTAATTGCCCTGGTAGAGTGCGCCCTAATCTGAAAAGGTGGAACCCTTCTTTTCAGTTCATAAGACTGACGAATAACCTGACAAATCCACTGAGAAATAGTCTATTTCAACGCTGCCTGCCCTTTTCTGGGCCCTTCTGGCAGCACAAACAAAGCACCAGTCTTCCGTATCTGAGCTGTCACCTTCAGACAGATCCTGACAGCTCTCGCCACATCGAGAGAATGCAACAATTTTTCTTCCGCAGAGCGAGGTTCTGGAAAAAAAGGAAGGCAGGGAGACATCTTTGTTCAAGTGAAAACTGGACAATACCATAGGAAAAAAGGTTGGGTGAGGACACAACCCCACCTTGTATTTATGAATAATTAAGTATGGCTCTTTACAGGAAGCATGACCAGTAAACGCCAGGTATGTTACAATACACCTTCTAGTCGTGAAAAACAGGTAAGGCATTTTGCTACTCAGAAGAAAACCCTTGAAGTGAAACAAAATGTGTTCCTTTCCCAGGTTCTTCATTTTTTTTTGTTAAACGTACCATTCCCGCTGCAGGATACTGCTGGAATCACAGCCAGACCCAATCTTAACCCATCACGGTGGGCCAGGTCTTTGCACAGACCTTCAAAGACCGGGTGCCCTTTGCATATTGGGGTCCACACCCTTGGACCTGTACAGCACCCTGCCAGGACAACCTTTGGTATAGTCATGTATCCAAGGGCCTGGATCCCAGGGTCCAGCCCTCTAAAGAGGAGCATTACAGGCAAAACCCCGCTGCTTCTTCCTCGAGGCTCGGGTGCCATCCATTTTGGCCATGTCATTTTGAAAATTTTTGTTTATTAACATTTTGGCCATGTCATTTTGAATGGATCCGACCGCATAGCCCCTTAATCCTGGCAATGATTTCTCCAACGGGGCTATCCATATTATAGCACTTCAATCCACCATGACCAACACCTTAAGATACTGGCGAAAAAACTGGAGGTACTTCCTGTATGGGAGGGGTTATATAGAGGGGGATTTCCTGTCTTTGGGTGTGCCAGTGTCCATTCACCTATATGTGGCGTATAACCCACATAGTAATTACTATGGCTGCTCTGTATCCCATGATGATAAAGAAAATCATAAAAAGTAAAAAGGAAGAATCACACTTATATACAAGGCACTTCCATTAAGTTCCAGCAAAAAAAGCGCTGTCACGTAAAACCACATGGAGTCAGCATGAGGAGACGTCCGTGGGTGACGTCAATCCATCTTGCACGCGTATTATCAAAAGGAGCAAGACTTCATTAGCGTAAAGGAAAGCACGTCATACACCCGTCTTAAATAGCAATGAATAATCCACAGAGTGTGATTCTTCCTTTTTATCAAATTAAATTTAAGCCAGCAGAGAGCACTAGATGTTTCCTGTTTTATTTGCATATATCGGGATATTGGGACACTGATGATAACCTTTTGAATGAATAAATGGTGGTGTTTGCGGCGCGTGAAAGAGTGTGTGTGGAAGAGGCAAAATGAATGAGGGTGGTTCTGCTTATATGTAAATAAAAAGTGTTGTGAAATGATATCAAACAAAAATCACATAAATAAACGTGATATAATCCTGATTGGCGTTATAACTCTCACTCTCTCATACTGGTTACTGGAAGTTCAACATGGTACCTCATGGCAAAGAACTCTCTGAGGAGCTGAAAAAAAGAATTATTGCTCTACATAAAGATGGCATATGCTATAAGAAGATTGGCAAGACCCTGAAACTGAGCTGCAGCACGGTGGCCAAGACCATACAGCGGTTTAACAGGACAAGTTCCACTCAGATCAGGCCTCGCCATGGTCGACCAAAGAAGTTGAGTGTACATGTTCAGCATCATATCCAGAGGTTGGCTTTGGGAAATAGATGTTTGAGTGTACCAGCATTGCTGCAGAGGTTGAAGGGGTGGGGGGTCAGCCTGTCATTGCTCAGACCATACGCCGCACACTGCACTAAATTGGTCTGCATGGCTGTTGTCCCAGAAGGAAGCCTCTTCTAAAGATGATGCACAAGAAAGCCGCAAACAGTTTGCTGAAGGCAAGCAGACTAAGGTCATGGATTACTGGAACCATGTCCTGTGGTCTGATGAGACCAAGATAAACTTATTTGGTTCAGATAGTGTCAAGTGTGTGTGGTGGCAACCAGGTGAGGAGTACAAAGAAAAGGGTGTCTTGCCTACAGTCAAGCATGGCGGTGGGAGTGTCATGGTCTGGGGCTGCATGAGTGCTGCCGGCACTGGGGAGCTACAGTTCATTGAGGGAACCCTGAATGCCAACATGTACTGTGACATACTGAAACAAAACATGATCCCCTCCCTTCGGAGACTGGGCCGCAGGGCAGTATTCCAACAAGATAACGACCCCAAACATACCTCCAGGATGACCACTGCCTTGCTGAAGAAGCTAAGGGTAAAAGTGATGGACTGGCCTAGCATGTCTCCAGACCTAAACCCTATTGAGCATCTATGGGGCATCCTTAAATGGAAGGCGGAGGAGCGCAAGGTCTCTAACATCCACCAGTTCCATGATGTCTTCATGGAGGAGTGAAAGAGGACTCCATTAGCAACCTGTGAAGTTCTGGTGAACTCCATACCCAAGAGGGTTAAGGCAGTGCTGGAAAAACATGGTGGCCACACAAAATATTGACACTTTGGGCCCAATTTGGACATTTTCACTTAGGGGTGTACTTACTTATGTTGCAAGCAGTTTAGACATTAAAACTGTGTGTCGAGTTATTTGGAGGGGGACAGCAAATTTACACTGTTATACAATCTGTATACTCACTACTTTACATTGTAGCAAAGTGTCATCACATGAAAAGACATAATAAAATATTTACAAAAATGTGAGGGGTGTACTCACTTTTTCACTTTTATATATATATATATATATATATATATATATATATATATATATATATATATATATATATATATATATATATATATATATATATATATATATATATACACCCACCGTTATTAAAGTAACTCATCTTGCTCTATCTCGTCTTCCCTCGCTTTTTTTGTTTATGCACTATTTTCATGTTTTCTCGCACCTTGAAGGAGGATTGCTGCAACCTCTGGTTGGTGGATGCTCTTTCTTTTCTTGTCATGGTATGTATTTTAAGGACTTGGTTTTACATCTTAAAAACATTAGAAAATATACATATTCTTCTCCTATTATGAATTCCTTTTTTGTTATGTTCAAAAATACTACGCATATCTATTATCTTCAAATGACATACAAATTGTTAAAATGTAATATATTTATTGCCTAGATAAAGGTCTCTAAAAAGTTTCTAAATGGTGTATAACAATTAAGTATATTACAGATACATGAACTTAATAGTGATTACAATGTATCTCTCAGTACCAATAGGAACTCCTGAAGAAGCTATCGGTGAAACGTATAGCGATCCATTGGCACCAACATTGCAAATTCATATGATTGTCCTCTAGCCAGAGGGAATCTTCTAGGACTACCTCGTAACCAGTGTCAAGGTCATCCATGCGATTTCTTTGTTTCAACTTTTTGATCTGTTCTCTTGTATGAGACAGTGTATCTTTCAGACATGTTCATGTTTTTTCCCCTTATGTGTTTTTTAATGCGATTTAAATAAATGATATATTTTTACTATAATACAAGACTATTATTCTTTCCTATTTGGGATTACAGTGGGAACCTTTAACCACTTCAGCCCCGGAAGATTTGGCTGCTCAATGACCAGAGCATTTTTTGCGATTCGGCACTGCGTCGCTTTAACTGACAATTGCGCGGTCATGCAACGCTGTGCCCAAACCAAATATACGTCCTTTTTTCCCCACAAATAGAGCTTTCTTTTGGTGGTATTTGATCATCTCTAATAAGATATAAGCAATAAGCATATATATTGATTGGTTTGCGCAAAGTTATAGCGTCTACAAAATAGGGGATAGATTTATGGCATTTTTATTATTATTATTTTTGATTTCACTAGTAATGGCGGCGATCGGCGATTTTTATCAAGACTGCGACATTATGGCGGACACATTGGACACGATTGACAATTATACAGCGATCAGTGCTATAAAAATGCACTGATTACGGTATAAATGTCACTGGCAGGGAAGGGGTTAACACTAGGGGGCGATCAAGGGGTTAACTGTGTTCCTGGACTGTGTGTTCTAACTGCAGGGGGAGGGGACTGACTAGAGGGGATGAGAGATCATGGTTCCCAGCTAATATATTGCAGAATGTGACACCACATCCAATGACAAATAGAGGTAAAACAAAAAAGAGGAAAAAGTACTTCAACTGCTTGCCGACCAGCCGCCGTCATTATACTGTGGCAGGTCGGCACGATCCCGCAAGCTGTCGTAGCTATACGTCGGCTCCTTTAAGTGGGATAACAGGCGCATGCGCGCCACCGAAAGCGCGCACACGCGCCTGCTGCGCTGCAGGGGTGCCGATGCTCGTGGCCGACGGTCGCGATGACTATATATGCAACCAATGACGTTATGTGCTCTGAAGGACCTGCCACCCAGGCCAGAGTCCTGTGCTCTAAACAGCGGCTCCACCAAGCATGTGTGGGAGTGATGTCATCCCGGCTCTAGCCAGTCACACAGCCGGAGTCCGCAGTGAAGATGAAAGTGGCCTCCAGCTGTGACATCGCATCGCTGAAATGCTTTGTTTTTTAGGTAAGTTTCACATAATGTACTAGTATGCGATGCATACTAGCACATTATGCCTTTACCTTGCAGATAAGAAAAAAAAAAATTATAAACAACCTTGCCCAGCGGTTTACAACCGCTTTAAGAAACCTTGTGTAAAGAAATATAGTCTCTCCCAAGTTGTGGTGACCAGGCCTGTTTTACTGAAATGTTTAAAAACTGATTAGTTTACAAAGTGACATTCATTTCTGGGTTCACCCCAAATTATAGCTGATGATTTCTTTTTTGCGTTGCCCTGTTTTATTATTCAGATAAAATATATTTTTGTAAGGGTAAGGGGAAAAAGTTGTTGGAAAAATGACAGCTAGCAGCAACTTACCTCTTCATATTCCCTTTTTCCTTCTGCTTGGAGGATGATGCTCCTAGAAAAGTAACACAGAACAGTGATTCTTCAAAGGAATATGTCACAAAGCAGAGCACCTGTGTCAAAAGGCTTTGATGCAACTAGCCACATTCAACTTATGTCTCAACATTAGATCTAGCCACTGGACCCAAACCACCACAGAATCACTGCCTGGAGCTAGCAAGTGGCACGTGAACTGGGAAATAACTGCTTCCATCAGAACCTTCTCAAGCAGGCAAGTTCCTAATGACCATACCTATGTACTTGTACACAAGCAACATAACTGAAACCAGAAGCAGATGACATGCTCTTCTGTTTGTAGGGTAGACTTGAAAGAGCGTTTTCCATGGGACACATAGCTTGAAATAACTGTCAAGCTACACAGATTACACATTTTCCAATGTCGTGACCAGTGATAGGCTTTGACAAGCAGCCTACCCATTAGGAAAACACCACTAGTTATTGCAAACTTGCAATGAAAAAAGATTGCACCATTTAAAAGGTATCATTATGGCAAACAGCAAACTTTTTTTTCTTCCTCTCAGGTGATAGTAAAAATTTGCCCAAAGCCCAAAAATGACACAGGATACATCAAAGTCATGTGATAGAACTACAGCCACAGCTGTTCACTTTACTAAATTATAGCGCCTTACCCACAATAGTCACGTAGTAATTTTTTGATTTTATGTGATTCTCTAGAGCTCAGACAGATCTATTTAAAAATATTTTGGAAGTATATAAAAAAAAAAAAAAAATCAAATCAACTTTCTCAAGCCCCACTAAATACAATCAAATTTCTCAACTGTGAGCAAAAACAGACATCTTTAAGAAGACCAAAAGGCTCAATTCAATCATTTATAATGCATGTGCCATTTGCTGTAATTTTCAGCCACGTGACAGTCACATTCAACTGTCTGACACAAGAAGCATTAGCGATGTGCATACCGGGATATTTAATAATGATCATTTACAGTAAAAGATATCAATCATTACAAATTCACCCTCTCCATGAGTGACCATTATTACTGGGACAGAAAGGGATGCTAGATCTAATTTTTTTTTTTCACCAAAATAAGAGGGAAGGGGACACCAGTTCCAATGGTAACTGTATAAGTGGGAAATTCCCATCACCAGAGATTTCCTCTTATTTCTGTTGTGTGTGTGTGAGAAGAGAAACGTCTCAGTAGAACAAAGATAGCAAAAAATACATTTACAGGAGTTTTAGCTCTACCCTAACTCCATCCACAATTTAAAAAAAAATAAATAAATAAAAAACAGTTTTAGCGTTATATATATATATATATATATATATATATATATATATATATATATATATATATATATATATATATATATATATATATATATATACATACACACACACACACACACACACACACACACTTTAATTTATGCCACATTGTTATTTCTGCCCTTTGAAAAAGTGAGAATATTTTGGGGGTTTTTCCACTCAAGTTAATTACACATTTCTATTACTCACGTCTTGCCACTGGGAGAAGTGATCTGGAAGCAGTATCGTCTATCCTCACAGTCCACTGCCATAACAGAACAATTGTCCAAGTCTTTAATAAGGCCCCCAGCCACCTCACCTCGGTGCTGACACATTAGGTTTCCGCCTTGTGTAAAGAAATATAGTCTCTCCCAAGTTGTGGTGACCAGGCCTGTTTTACTGAAATGTTTAAAACCTGTGATTAGTTTACAAGTGAAAATTACAGAAAATAAACAGCACTAGGTTGAGGTAACAGGCATCTAGAAGTCTAAGCTTAAAAAGGAGAAGCAGGGCCAAAGCTCTTTTTGCCCTACTTCTCCTGTGGGTCACAGGAGTACACTTAGCTCTGCGCATCACTCTGCCAGACCAAGCTTTTGGGGAGAGCCCAACTTTAATGTTGGCTCAGACTGTCAGCACACAACTCAGAGCCTGAGCCAGCCGCTCTTGCCCCTGCACAGCTCAGCGCTCCAGTGAGCGTTGGAGGGGCAGAGCACAGAGTAGGCTGACGCTCACAGCTCACTGAAGACTGAGAACGGAGCAATCAGTGGTCTTTGATCACTCAGCTCTTGGTCTTAGTGGCAGCAGGGAACAGATGCAGCATCAGACCAATGCTGCATCCACCAAGGCGAGTATGAAGGTTTGTTTTTCGTTTTTTTAAATTCCCATACTTCTCTTTTAACCATTCTTTCGTCAATCAAAACTGCTGTCAATTAGAATTTGGTTTCATTACTAAAAAATTTACTTTAAATGAAACACAATGGAGAATACCAAATGGCAGCACTAAATATTACGGTAACTTATTACCAGAAGGCCCACAATATGACCTGGATAAAATTTCAGTCTCAAATTCAAACCACCTGAAAAATGATCTAGATAGATTTGGAAAAATGGCCAGTTGCTTGACATAATTCAGTCGACATCTTGAAACCCCTGGACAGACATGTAATGCATTTGACAACAAGAAACATCTCCTTGCTAATTCTAGAACATTTAGCATACTATGGCATATCATAAGAAGTGACAGTTCAGGTTGATGCATCCTAAAAAAGGAATTTGGTGCTGTATTCCTACAAGAAGAGACACCGGTTACTTATAGCTGTGAGGTACTGACAGAAACAAACATCAGATATGCCCTAATAGAAAACAAGATGCACAATTGTATTTGGTCAAAATGAATCCATCAATAAATACTGTACATGGACATTAAGTAACATTTATATCAGATCATAAATCCTTGAAAATGACCATGAAAAATGATTTTGTATCTGTCCCACTTAGGTGACAAAGAAGGATGATGATACTTTCAAATATATGACAATGTAGTGACTTAAAAGGCCACTGAATAGGATTCTAGTTGCCAATATCCCAAGCAGACAGCCACATGAAAACAGGGATACTACTGATGAAGCATTTGAGACATAATTATAATTATTGGGTCACATTAATTATAATGTGGCCAAAAGTTTTGAGAATGACACAAACATAAAATTTTCACAAAGTCTGCTGCTTCAGTGTTTTTTAGATCTTTTTGTCAGATATTACACTAAGGGCTCTTTCACACGGGGCGGATCAGTGATGATCCGCCCCGTGAACACCCACTTGCTCAGCGGGGATCGCTCTGCGGATCCCCGCTGAGCAGGAAGATGACAGGTCCATCGCTGCACACTGTGCAGCGACGGACCTGTCAGAGCGCCGCTCTCCCCTATGGGGGATCGGGTGATGACGGACCGTAGTGTCCGTCGTCACTCAATCCGATCCGAAAATGGATGGAAAAGTAGGGTTTTCCTCCGTTACACTTTTCGGATCGGAGCAGGTCGGATGTCAGCGGACATGTCATCTCTGACATCCGACGCTCCACAGGGATACATGTATGTCCGTTTTTCATCCGAAAACGGAAGGATGAAAAACGGACATTACGCATCCCTCGTGTGAAAGAGGCCTAAAGGATAATTACAAGCATTTCATAAGTTTGCCGTGTTGACCCTTTTTTGTCAAGACCTCTGTAATTTGCCCTGGCATGCTGTCAATCAACTTCTGGGCCACATCCTGACTGATGGCAGCCCATTCTTGCATAAGCAATGCTTGGAGTTTGTCAGAATTTGTGGGTTTTTTGTTCACCCGCCTCATGAAGTTCTCAATGGGATTAAGGTCTGGGGAGTTTCCTGGCCATGGACCCAAAATTGTGAGGTTTTGTTCCCCAGGCCACTTAGGTATCACTTTTGCCTTATGGCAAAATGCTCTACCATGCTGGAAAAGGCATTGTTCGTTACCAAACTATTCTTGGATGGTTGGGAGAAGTTGCTCTCTGAGGATGTTTTTGTATCATTCTTTATTGCTGTGTTCTTAGGCAAAATTGTGAGTGAGCCCACTCCCTGGGCTGAGAAGCAACCCCACACGTGAATGGTCTCTGGATGCTTTACTGTTTGCATGACACAAGACTGATGGTAGTGCTCATCTTTTCTTCTCAGGGCAAGGTTTTTTCCCAGATGGCCCAAACTATCGGAAAAGGGGTTCATCAGAGAAAATGACTTTACCCTAGTCCTCAGCAGTCCAATCCCTGTACTTCATGCAGAATATCAGTCTGTCCCTGATATTTTTCCTGGAAAGAAGTTGCATTTTTTCTGCCCTTCTTGACACCAGGCCATCCTCCAAAAATCTTCGCCTCACTGTGTGTGCAGATGCACTCACACCTGCCTGCTGCCATTCCTGAGCAAGCTCTGCACTGGTGATGCCCCGATCCTGTAGCTGAATCAACAGTACAAGACATTTCTGGTACTTGCTGGGATTTCCTGGGCACCCTGAAGCCTTTTTCATAGCAACTGAACCTCTCTCCTTGAAGTTCTTGATGATCCGATAAATGGTTGATTTAGGTGAAATCTTAGTAGCAGTAATATACTTGCCTGTGAATCCCTGTTTGTGCAGAGCAATGATGACTGCACATGTTTCCTTGCAGGTAACCATGGTCAACAGAGGAAGAACAATGATTTCAAGCACCACCCTCCTTAAAGCTTCCAGTCTGTTATTCTAACTCAATCAGCATTACAGAGTGATTTCCAGCCTTGTCCTTGTCAACACTGACACCTGTGTTAACTAGAGAATCACTGGCATGATGTCAGCTGGTCCTTTAATGGCAGGGCTGAAATGCAGTGGAAACTTTTTTTTTTTTTGGGGATTAAGTTCATTTTTGTGGCAAAGAGTGACTTTTAATTGCAGTTCATCTGATCACTCTTTATAACATTCTGGAGTATATGCAAATTGTCATCATAAAAACTGAGGCAGCAGATATTGTGAAAAATTAGATTTGTGTCATTCTCAAAACATTTGGCCACAGCTGTACAGCTAGGTGCAGTAAGCATGTATGCTGTGCCCTGATTGGCTCCAGGAGCAAAGCCCAGAAAACATTTATCACTTAACTTTTTTTTTTTTTTTTTTTAGCAATGAATGCTTAAGATCCCAGTGATTTTAAACAGCTCTTTAATGCTTAAATACATATACAAGTACAGGCTAGCACATTTATAATTACATGCTGTGAAATAGTGAACGGACACTGTATAACTGGATGGCTTAGCCTTAAAGTGTCACTAAACCCACATCATAAAAAACTATCAATAAATGGTGTATTACATGCTATTCATACTCACTCAGTCACTATGAGATTCATTTTCTGTATTCTGTAAAAAACCTGGTTGATCCTGCTGCACTCTCTCTCCACCTTCTGTTCATGTCCCCAATGCAGCTAGGGATTTTGCAGCTGTGGTGGCACATGCTCAGTTTTCAGTGAGTTTCTATGCTGAGCATTTCCTATCTCATCTGAGCAGCCCATGTGACTGTAGAGTCACACATGTGGATGTATACACAGTGGTAAATGACAGCCCGCTTCCTCCATCTTCCTTCATGCCTACTAACCAACTAAACACAATGGGGTCAGGATATTACATGTAGATTGATGGAGGCCTCACCTCCCTCCTAGTCTAAGACAGAGGCTGGAGGGGTGTGGCATAGCCTGTGGCTTGCAGAAATCCGCCCGCACCAGGTTATTACCAAACATAATAAAGATTTGATTTCAAATATATATTTGTATGCCAGTTTAAAACGGTTTATGGATATTCATTTTTACTCTGTATTACAAAAGCTTTTTTAATTTTTTTATTAGTGATCAGCAGCAGCTCATACTGCTTATGTTTCTCTGCAAACACGCTGGGAAAGATCTGGGTCATATGACAACTATATATTAATTAGAAAAAAGGTACGTAGATTTTTTTTCTATTAAACTAATTACAGTGCCATCATCCACATACAGAAATAGAAGGAACGATTAAATTAAACAGTGTGTGTTTAGTATCACTTTAATTTATTTCTCTAGTGAAAACACCACATTACCTCCTCATGTTGAGATAACCAGCCTTTTGAATCAGGTTTCGGTTGATGATCGGTGACGTAACATCATAATCTGGAGTATACATGGCATCATTACCAGACAGAAGTTCTTGCTGAGAAATCCTCATGGCATCTGCTTCTGTTTCGAGTTCTCCTTGTATCCTGCAAGGGCGGGTCACATCATTATTTCAAATAGACTTTTAGTGAATGACAAATTGTTTTACTGACACCATAAGGCTGAAGTTTAGTCTGCTTTTATTATACCTTCCTTGGTTCTTTCCATATTACTCTGTTGCTCTATGCAATGCAGGCAAGATCATGGCTGGTAGCAGGGGCCAAGAGGCTGTACATAGCTTCCTGAAAACATGACATCATCCTGCCTTAGTACTCCTCTAAAATAGCCCTCATGCAAGCAGTGAGTCGACTCTTGAAAGGAGTTATGCAAATAAAATGCCTTGATTGGGTGTTAACCTGGGGGATTGGGCATACCTAGGCAGGCTGCATTTGCCTGCAGACCAGTCTAGGTAATGCCCGCATTTGATGCTGCACCTCCATAAATAAAAGAACTGAAATCTTATGAATAAAAAAGAGTGGGCCAAGAACAGTCAGACTGGGACAGAATGGTCTATTTCAGGGTTTACCAACCTCATTTGTCAAGTATTTCTAATGGACCATGTTCTGGGAATTTCCCATAAATAAAATAGTGGTCAAGCCCTTGACTTTGATTTAGAGGACCCGTGCAAGGTAAAGGAAATCCTGAAAACATGATTTGCTAGGGGAACTTGAGGACTGAGGTAGGGAACCACAGAGATAGATGATGCTGGACATTTTCCAGCCTGGAAATAGGAACTGACTTGCTGCAGCATCTAATGCACACTGTGGGAAGGTCACTATATGTAGTAAAATCAGGGTAAGCAATATCAGTACAGTGGAGGAGTCTATACATCTGTGCAAGACTGAAGGTCAAGTTGGGGTTCACCTATAAATGTGAATAATTCAGAAAGTCATATTTTAGTTTCAGAATCTTCATGCTAAATAAACACAGAACTGTAAATTCTCTTCTGCATACAGGTTAACACATATTTACACCTACAGAAAGAAGAGATGACACACATGGGTGTTCTGAAGAACAAAGTACCATCTGCACTACTGCATTACTCGTCACAGTACAATAATTAAATATTTACTATGTACGACATAATAAAAAGGGACCTTTATATGAGGAATACTACAAAAAGGAAAGGTGTACATCAACCTAGGCAAACCAACCATTCAGATATCAGCTTTGAGCTCTGTAGTGAATTTGATTTATTAGAATACCATGTCTGACTTTTTGAAAAGTAATACTGTGCTTCATGTGCAGCTTTTCCTAATTAACAGAGATTTAAGCTTCATGATAAATGGCTACATGTGCACAGGACAATTGTCTTTGTTGACTATGCATATATTGGAACCTGAAATTTAGTCCAGACTATGTAAAATGCCAGCAGACTTGTTTTTTATATCAGTTTAGATTGATGGGAAAGTATGGAGAAGAGAAAATACATAGGTGTATAAAGAAAAAAAGAAAAAAAAAGAAAAAAAAAAAAGAAGATGCTATTCAGCCAAATAATTCAGGCCAAGTCTTTCAAAGCAATGAGTCACAGACCATCTTGGGCTTAACAGTAACAGTTATTGCCGCATACCTTACCTCTGAATCATGTTTGTTACAGATGAAAGAAATTCGTCCATTTTTTTGGAAAACATTTCAAATCCTTTTTTAAAAAAGTTAATCTGCAAAACATTGTTCAAGAGAAACACCAAACACAGTCAGGCATGAGATAAGCACAGTACCACACATCATTTTTACAATTACAGAAAATGCCTGGACATTATCCAATCCCAAAGTGCAGCCTTTTTTCAACCAGGGTGCCCAGGTACCCTGGGGCACAAGAGGCATCTTCAGGGGTGCCTTTACAAAATGCCTAAAAATTGCCCCAAAATTGTATACAAGCCAGCGAGTGGAACAAGCCTGCCTTTTAGTTACACAAAGCCAGAGATTTTTATTGCGCACCATTACGACCTTTTAGCCTCCGGTGTCCCAACAATCAATGACATCATCAGGTAATAAGGAGGATGATGATTTCCTGCGCAGAATCCTTGTTTGACCCTCCCCTGCCCCTCTCAATTAGCATTGGGGTCACATTAGCTGAGTGATGCAGAAAAATTGAGGGAGACGAAAAACATTGGAATACTAGTCAGTACCAGTGTGCAAAAATATTTGCTTTGGAAGAATAAATCACCTCTAAAATTGGGTTTCCTACATGTGTGGGTATTGCTGTGCATTATGCAAAACTATTAGAATCGTTTTTTACATTTTAGAACGGGGTACCTCGAGACTATAACCGGAGAACTGAATGCCTTGAGATTGTCCATAATTCTAAAGGGTGCCCCGACTGAAAAAAGGTTGAGAAACACTGCAATAGTGTAGAAGGCAATGGCTGACATGACCAATCTCAAATTAGCTCCCAGTCCATTTATCTCCTGAAAGATTGTCTGATTTGTAAGTGAAGGTAAATAACAAATTGACTCTAATATAGAGTAAGCCCTAAAGCGTTAGGGTCCTTTCACATGGGCGTTCCGTATGCCCGTTTTTCCTCCATCCATTGGCGAATAAAAAGTGGACATACATGTATGTCTATGGGCTAGCAGATGTTAGAAGATAATTATTGGCTGACATCCACCTCCATTAAGTTCCGTTTTTTGAGACGGAACAAAACCCTATTTTTCTTCCGTTCAAGAAACGGAACGAACGAAAAACGGATGCTAGCGGACGACATCCGCTTACATCCGATCCGCTGACATCTGTTTTTCACCCAAAAACAAGGGCTTCAGTTTTTTAGTTTAGTTCAGTCACTTTTTTTTTGTAAAAAACAGATGTAAAAAGGAAGTCAGTAGATATGAAAACGGATGTTAAAATTTACATCCGTATCCATTTTTGTTCCGATTTTTTTTTTCATAAAAAAAAAAGTGACTGAACTAAAAAAACTGAATGCCAGAGTAAAAGGACCCCAAGGATAAAGGAATGTAGGCTTTAGTAAAACAAGGAGATGTAACTCGATTAATATGGCACCACATCCATTGGAATTCAAACAGAAAAAAGTAAGGACTTTACTAGTTGCTATAAAAAAACCCCCAATGAAGAAAACAAGTGCTCAGAAAATAGTATTTTTATATAATTTTATTTAACCACTTGCCAACCGCCGCACACACATATACGTCGGCAGAATGGCCGTATAGGTAAATGGGCATACGATGTTCGCCGGTGGCCCGCGAACATGAGACGGAGAGGCAGAATGGGCAGTTAGAATCACTCCCTAGGACACACTTAACCTCTTTGATTGCCCCATAGTGTTTAACCCCTTCCCTGTCAGCGTCATTTATACAATAATCAGTGGCTATTTATAGCACTGATCGCTGTATAAATGACAATGGTCCCAAAATAGTGTCAAAAGTGTCCTATGTGTATGCCATAATGTCGCAGTCCCGATAAAAAAACGCAGATCACCGCCATTACTAGTAAAAAAAAAAAAAAAAAGAATAAAAATGCCATAAATCTATCCCCTGTAGACGCTATAACTTTTGTGCAAACCAATCAATATATGCTTATTGCGATTTTTTTTTTACCAAAAATATGTAGAATTCGTATCGGCCTAAACTGAGGAAAAAATGTGTTTTTTATATATTTTTGGGGATATTTAGTATAGCAAAAAGTGCTTTTTTTTTTCAAAATTGTCGCTCTTTTTTTGTTTATAGCGCAAAAAATTAAAAACTGCACAGGTGATAAAATACTACCAAAAGAAAGCTCGATTTATGGGACAAAAAAAGAAGGACATGAATTTCATTTGGGTACAACGTCACACGACCACTCAATTGTCAGCTAAAGTGACGCAGTGCCAAATCGCAAAAAATGCTCTGGTCAGGAAGGGGGTAAATGCTTCCGGGGCTGAAGTTGTTAAACAGCATATTTAAAACCATAAAAGCATATCCACAAATGTGTAGAACACTTTATCCTACATTTCCCAACTGGTAGTGTTGGGTAATTTAGTATATTGAAACCTGTATCAAGTGGCCCAAATGCATGTGTTGTATAACATATAGAATTCTCATATACTGGGCCAAGTGCAGGGATCAATAAATCATTAATCAGGATCTCAATGTCTTGAGATCCTGACTGACGATTTATTGATCCCTGCACTTTGCCCAGTATACAAGGATTCTCCATCAGTTATACAACACATGCATTTGGGCCACTTGATACAGGTTCCAATATACTAAAATTACCCACTACCAGTTGGGAAATGCAGGATAGAGTGTTCTACACATTTGTGGATATACTTTTATGGTTTTAAATATGACGTTTAAAAAAAATTTGTATTTTTATACATCTTCAGGGTACTCGTTTCTTCCTTTGGAGTTATTTATGGCAACCGGTAAAGACCTTACTTTTTTCCTTTTTCTGTTCAAAATGTAAGCTTTAGTGAGCAGTGAATAAACTGCTCAGACTACAGATTCTCTTTATATAGTTTCCTTACAATATAATATATATTTTTGTTATTACAACGGTGAAAAATACACAATTATCTGCAGCCAATAGGTGGAGAAGAAGCGAAGGCATCACATTCCCACCAAGCTGATTTACTAGCCATGATGTGGGATTTTCCTAAAAATAAGGCAATCTAGAAAATATCACGTTATGGCCACAAGATGTAACTCAATCATAGGAAATAAACAGGCAATGATATTTCACATATATTACGGTGGGCTATTCATGAAGTCTGTGGGAATGTTGTGCTTGGGTTTAATAAAAACACTCATCAATATTCCAAAACTCCAGTTAGGACTATTTTTATAAGTTGGTGTAATAGACCTGGGTAAGGGTTGAGGATGGGTGGAAAATGTGCATGTAATGTAGGTTTGGTAACCGGGTCTTCCTAGTGGCAGGGGAGGATAATTTGTGTAATAAAAGGAGCGCTACAATCCAAAATACTTATGATGGAAGAATGAGAGCACAGTAACAACCCATCATCACCGATGCACATATTAAAAACTAGTCAAATACTAGCGACACTTAAACCTGCTCTCACCCCCATTCTAAGCCTATTCTAACTACCTTGTAAAGGAAAAATGTCTATACTTTTCTATTCTGAGGGCACTGCAGTCCGGTCACATAATCTCTCCAGCGTCTGGCATTAGTGATGAGGAGAGATTGCCGACTGCCGAGCCTGGGCGATTACATCACCCACAGACTTCCTATGGGGCATCTATTGTGGGCTGTCCCTCCTCTACACTGAAGCTGGCGCTAGAAGACAATCATGTGACCTGACTAGAGCACCCTCAAAATAGAGAAGTCTAGACATATTTCCTTTACAGGGTAGTTAGAATAGCCTTAGAATGGGGGTGGGAGCAGGCTTAGGTATGGTTAGTATTTCACTGGAATTCTACTTTTATGTACAATCAACAATTATAACTGCAATTAAAAAAAACAGCATCAATGTTTACACTGACAGCATAAAAACCTGTCCTCCAAACGTTTAATTCAAATTGATATGTTAATATAAATAAAAATAAAAAAAATAATAAAAACATAACATGTACCTGTCCTTGGGTGTAGCCAAGTATAGGATCCAGCATTGCTGTCCTCTTTCTGTACTGGAGGGCATTTAATGCACAGTAGTACTGCAAGGATGAGAGGTGCTGCTTTCTTCTAGCCCCAGCAACTTCCTTAGCAACTTCAGCCTTTAGCTACAGAAAAGACACACTTTGGTTGATATTTTTAAGCCAGTTGAACATAAACACAATAATTTACTGATGTTTATACTCAGGACAGAAAAATCCAGAGTAAAATGTTCTTTAAGGCTAGGTTCACATCTGTGTGGGTGGTTCCCGCTGCGGGTCCGTACCTGTTCCCATAGCCGCAACTACCCGCACAGAAAAACATGCTAGATGCATGCGGGTACCATGCACACTGGAAATCGCACATGCACTGCACTTGCTGTTCCCGTGTGGGCTGCGATTTCTAAGACCCCATACACACCTAAGCAGTACAGAGTGATGCCGCCGTGTCACATTTTATTTTGCAGGATTTTGTGGTGCATTTTTGAAGCGGCACCATTCACTTTGAATGGGTCTCCCTGCGCTCCAAAGATGCGCAAAATAAACGTATGTATCAAATTTTGGCACTGCGACAGGCATGTTTGGCAATGTGTTTTTTGCTGCAATTTTTGCACATTTGTCACAAGACAAAAATATTGTTGGCGTTGCCAACAAGATAGGGGTAACTTGCTACATATTTTCTGTACATGCCCTAGTATCCATCCCTTCTGAGACGCGATTCATGATCTAGTTTTCAAGTCGACTGGATATACACTTGGAGGACAGGCCAGAAACGTGCCTATTTCACTTAACTTCACTCTCACGGTGTAGATACAAGAGATCACTTTTGATATACCTAATGAACGCAGCAAAAATCTGCATCCCTCAAAAATGGAAATGCTCAGATCCCCTGATGGTGGGCCAGTGGATCGCTGTAGTGAACGAAATAGCCGAAATGGAAGGTTTAACGGCAGCTATGAGACAGAAGGAGGAGCAGCAGCACCGAAAAACATGGTATTACTGGCACAATTTCCAATATTCCAGTCACTACAACACCTATGTGTTCTCTGCGCTTACTTAGATCATTCTACCAGAGAACAAGCGTCAATAGAGATGCTGGAGTGAATTTGTGTAGGTCATGAAGCGATGGCCCGACCTCTAGTGTCCCAGCTAAATTAATATATTTAATCTCTGTGTTCCCCACATCCCTCCACCCCCCCCCCCTTTTTTTTTCCTTCTCTCACTTTCTCTATTCTGTTCTTCCTACTAACTAATGTTTACACATATAATGTAGGACAGAATAAATTAAGGAAAATCTGCTGCGCCAACCAAACAAACATCAAGCAGCCAACACCACCAATTAGACTAATTGTATAGATTAATGAAAGAAAGAAAAAGTGTAGCGCTATATTGTGCCAATAGACATCAATGTGAAATGTATTATATAAAACACCTGTGTATATATCAAATACTAGGTCCTGCTAGACCTCGCAGAAAAAACACTGGACAAGTTAAAAAATCAAGTGATCCAAAAAACCATTACTGGCAACATGCTGTATGGTATAAAATAATATGAATTGTCATACAGGGTGTATGACGCTACCTCAAACCATCTGTCTACTGCGCTAAACGTATCTTTTTTTCGCTTATATAAACTTTGTTTTTACCCGAATTTTTATTGGAACTTTTTTTATAATACAATAAAATTTCCTGGTAATCCGGAATTTACACTATGTGGAGCCTTTTTTCTCCTTCTTCCTCTGTCTCAATTGTATGAGACCCAAACGATCGCTGGAGGACGAATCCGTGGTACCGCTCAGGATTGGGGACCCTTCCAGGACTCTCTTGCCATGGACCAAGGACAGCTGTAACCTTGCCGTACCTAACGGTGCAAGCTCGTACGACTCACCGCCAACGGCCTGTTAGTCCAACACGTCCGGTAAGGGCATTTTACATTACTTTCCGCCTGGTTGAGTATTGGAAGAGTCCACTGGGGATAGGAATAGATGCTATTGTGAGATTTACATCTATGCTCCAGGATTCCTCTGCTAGATTGAATGAACTGTCCAATACCCCAGGGACTTGCCATTTATCCCCACCTCAATTCCTACTATATATGTTTGTGTTTGATCTGAGGGTTTGGGATTATTTTTACTGTGTACACACAATTCATATTATTTTATACCATACAGCATGTTGCCAGTAATGGCTTTTTGGATCACTTGATTTTTTAACTTGTCCAGTGTTTTTTCTGCGAGGTCTAGCAGGACCTAGTATAATGTAGGACATGCTATTTGATGTGTGTCAGTTGACAAAAATTCTGATAGCAATTCGGATCACTATTGTAGTGCTACTGACTTGTGTTCTTTGTTGGTTTTTTCTTTCTTTTTTATTTTCTTCTTATACATTTAAGTTCTACCCTGGAAAATACTAAGTACATAAGCAAGGTCCTGCTTAAGAGGTATCAAAATCGTATGTCCACACAGCATACTGCCATGGCAGGCATTTACATTAAAGGGTCCCCCCCAATAGGTAGATATTTTTGGTCCCATTGCTATACTTGTTAAACTTGTTAAAAGGTGGCACCTCTGAGCATTGTATCATTAATTCTTTTTTGTTAGATTTCTTGTCTTGCTGAAGTACACAATAAAATTGTAACTTTAAAAAACAAAAACTGAGTAATATTGTACTGAAAAAGCAATTCAAAATTTTTGATTGATTTGTTTTGCATTTTCTTTTGTCAGAAAAGATAGTCAAAAATAAAAATAATTATGAACTGCATTTACAACAAAACAGAGGATGAAATGCGCATATACTCTTTGACGATGGTAAATAATATAATTACCTTTTTTTTCTAGCAGATGAGACCAGGGCAAAATGTTTTACACTGACAACATGACAACAGATAATTTTGTAACTAACAATTTTCAGGGTCGTGACCATTACATTTTGTAGAACATTATATGCTCAAAGTAAGTGGAAACTGATTATACTTAAAAACACATTTACAAAGTTCATTTCACACCCTTTAAATCACATCCAATCACCAGATGGGCACTGGGTTACTAATCAGTAAATATTACCAAAGCCTACAGATTTCCACAGCATAAATCAATATACCATCCGTTTGCTTTCCAGTCCTGGTGGCTTTCATAATCACCCACAGTACTCAACCTAGGGTGCTTGATGCATATTTTTTCTTATTAGTAATAATACTGAGCCCATTTAGCCATGGTAAATCCACTCTATACCCCTGTTCTGCAACGTTATACCAAAGTCTCTTAATTTGCCTGCCCAATCTAAATTTCAGAAAACAACATTTTTTACTAGATGTGGAAAAGCGAAGTAAGAAGAACAGTATACATCGTCAGAAGCATTATTTTCTATGGAAGGTGCAATTTTTACAGTAAAAGCAGGTATCCTCAATTGTTGTATTGCTTACCTTTTCATTTTCTCTCTTTTTTGGCAGTCTGCTGTACTTTGCCATTGATAAATCATGTTCTAAAAAGAGACACAAAAAAGGCTTTTAAATAATGTATGGCTATAAAACGTCTCAAACTGATGTCAGGACATATATACAGAACAGCATAACCGTGAGAGGTATTTATACAAGGGCAAACATACCATTGCTAGCAAGTAGAAAAAGATCTTTTAACGTGCTTACTTCTGCAAAACAAAAAGGTATAAAATTAAATGGGAATAAAAAAAATAAAAAAATAATGGCAATGCATAAAAATTAAATTTTACCAAAAAGTGTCCTTAGAAAAAAAATTGAAGCAGGTTCTTCTGGGACAGTAGGAAAGCAAAAGGAGAGAGAAGCGCCAAGCCAATCCTTTAAACAGCTTAGGAAGTTAGTCAGTATATAAGTATAAAACACTAAAAACTTGCATGAAAAATGTTGGAGCACTTGCAGAGGTGCTAGAGCGAGTGGGAGCTTCCACCTACAGTGTCACAGGAGCACAGGAGGACCGTCGGGAAGTCTCTATTGAGGGATCCACGAGTGCCGTGTGTTAGCCGCAGCTGGAGCCTCGATAAGCCTCATGGAGACGTCGGCTGTGTGTCTCTGGGTGGGAGTGTTCCAGGACTGTCAAACTGGGGAGCCGCCCACACGCTGTCTGGCCAACTGATTGGCCAGACAGTGTGTGGGCGGCTCCCCAGTTTGACAGCCCTGGACCACTCACACCCAGACACACAGCCAACGTCTCCATGAGGCTCCAGCTGCGGCTAACACACGGCACTCCTGGATCCCTCAATAGACTTCCCGGCAGTCCTCCTGTGCTCCTGTGACACTGCACGTGGAAGCTCCCACTCGCTCTAGCACTCTGCAAGTGCTCCAACATTTTTCAAGCATGTTTTTAGTGTCGTTTTACACTTATATACTGAATAAATTCCTAAGCCGTTTAAAGGATTGGCTTGGCGCTTCTCTCTCCTACTTTTACTTTCCTTTTGTTGACAGTGATCAGGTTCCCCAGCCCGGCCCTGAAGCAGCCTCACTCCCTTTACAGCCTCCATTTAGAGACTTTAGAAACTAATTTTTAGGAGTTCATCCCCCAGAACTTTCAATCAACTCACCATTCACATGGTTGCACCTTCATGTATCAGCATGCAAATGCATGCCTTTTCATTTAAATTTTAATCTTTCTCATCATATGGTTTAGTGCTGAACGTTATACCAATATTGTGTATGTTTTTTTTGGGACAGTGAGGGTGGTGGGGATCAAGTCAGCAGTAAGGAGGATACTAAAAGAAGTATGTCAATGGAACTGGGAACTATAGAAGTTGAAAAGGAGACACCAAAATGTATTCAGGTTATTAGCAAGCACATGTCACAGGGCCCAAGCCAAGTGGAGGTAGAGCCGGGGACATGGCAGATGGCACAGGACTTTGTTGTCGGGGATTGTTTAAAAAAGGAAATAGAACAATGGAGCAGAGATTCCCACTTGACCAGAGTCAGTGGAGATGAGACAGATATTTAGCATGGTTCACTTAATAAATGTGAGGGATTATCACACATGCACTGGAGATGGGGTGCTGAGGGGCTAAAGCACATGTGGTAGGCACGGAAATATTTTACCTACAGTATGTGCTGTGTGAGTGTGTAACTGCAGACTGAGAAGATGGAGAACCTGAGGAGTAGGTGCTGGAGAAGGAATACAGGTGAAAGAACAATGTGTGTGTCTGTCAGTGGTGGGATGACACTGGGGAAAGACAAATCTGTATGCTGAAAATGTGATGTCACTTGGGAAGGACCAGGAATAGACAAATTTCCACAGGGTCAAACTGATAGTAAAACTTAGAAATGATTAAGCGCATTCTGCGTGAAACACGCCAACAACTGCGGTTTCCTGTCCTCTTGTTACCTGAAACTGATGTCATTGTGACATGCAATATGTGCGATCTGTCCTTCCTCGGCACAGTCTGTCATCCTGTCTCTCCCCCCCCTCCTCAACAGCAGCATTTAATCTTGAGGCTGTCAGCTGCTAATCAACCTCTAGTGTCTCATTGATTATCAACAGTCCCGAGAATACAGGACAACTGAGGCTGTGCAGAGCAGGCCGAGACAGTGCCTTACTGGATTTTACACAGTATAGACAATTATTTTTAATTTTTTACATAGCTATACCTGCAGAAGGGGCCAGCCTGAAGCAATCTATCAGGACTTCTGACTAAAGTTCTACTTTAAACAATTTTATCACTTTAACAAGCTGCTGACAGGTAAAAAGTGCATACCTGCAGCAGCTTTCAATGCCTTTATTCTAACGGATTGCTGGGACAGTTCTGATTGAGCAGTTCTCATTCCCATACATTCCTATTGTTCTATTACTATGACTTTTCATACACTTCATGTTTTGTTTTTTTTTGTTAAAGTGACAGTCACTTTTAGTTAGCCAGCAAGGGGTATCACGCAACTTTCAAACATTCTACACTGATTGATGGCAAACACAGTACAGCACTCTGTTACTAGCTTATGTAAAATATGTTGGTATAACTATACCAATGTACTGTATAATGGCAGTGTTTGATACCACAAAAAATGGTAAAGATCTCAGGAGAAGACCATGACATATAGACACCTCCAGATCTCAGACAATCATAGTTCCCTTAGCAATGAACTCCAACCTCTACAGAAGAGTGCTCCTGAAGCGATGCTGCATCAGCTCACTATAGCATACCTCCCAACCGTCCCGGTCTCTACGGGACAGTCCCACCATCACATTATTTTCCCGGCATCCCGCAGAAACGGGCTTTGTCCCGCGCTCCGATTGGCGGCAGCTTCAAGTCCAGTGCAATGACTCTATACTGGACGTGCAGCTGCAATGTGGAACAGAAGCCGGGTCTCCCTCACTGCCCCAGGTAAACAAAAGTTTGCTGCCTGGGAATTTTCAGTCAGGGCTAGTGTGCTGCAGCCAATCAGCTCTTCATACCAGACTTGTGTCATCAGTGTGTTCTTCAGGAAGTTTCAGCTGGACAGGTCGGCCCTCAATGTCAGGAATGTGAGAAGACTGTCACTGTGGGTGAGTTACAGCTTTCTGAATTTGAGAATCCCCAGCACTGAGCCGTGAGGAAAAAGCACTCTGCCGGTATCAGCTTTAACCCTTGCCAGGCTGAAAAAGAATTAGCTCAGTGTCTCAGCAAGTAGAATGGGGGGGGGGGGGGTTATTGTGTGCAGAAGCGGTAGAGGCGGATGGTGGCCAATGTGTATGGGGGTAATGTTTGCAGGAGGGGGCTGTGTGTACAAGGAGTGGGGTAATGTGTGCAGGAGGGGGCTGTGTGTACGAGGGAGTAATGTGTGCAGGAGGGGGCAGTGTGTACAGGGAGGGGGGTAATATGTGCAGGAGGGGGCTGTGTATACAGGGAGGGGGTAATATGTGCAGGAGGGGGCTGTGATTACAGGGAGGGGGTAATATGTGCAGGAGGGGGCTATGTGTACAAAGAGGGGGTAATGTGTGCAGGAGGGGGCTGTGTGCATGGGGGGGGGGTGTAATATGTGCAGGAGAGGGCTGTGTATACAGGGAGGGGGGTAATGCGTGCAGGAGAGGGCTGTGTGTAGGAGGGGGCTGTGTGTAGGAGGAGGCTGTGTGTAGGAGGAGGCTGTGTGTAGGAGGAGGGGGTTAATGTGTGCAGGAGGGGGCTGTGTGTAGAAGGAGGAGGTAAGGTGCAGAGGAGGGGGCAGTGTGTAGAAAGAGGGGGGTAAGGTGCAGAGGAGGGGGCAGTCTGTACAGGGAGGGGCATACCTCCCAACTGTCTAGAATTTAGTGGGACTGTCCCAATATTTTTAAATAAATCTCAGCATTCCGCGAATCGCAGAGCCCATTGCCAGAACAGGGGCACAGTAGCACAGGCACCCAGGACACCTGCCATGCCCCGACAATTTAAATGAGGTTCTTAAGGTAGGCTCAAACAAAGTGTTAGTTCTCTGTCTTACTTCAGTGTACACAAAATCATCTGTAAAGGGAGCGATTTTTTAAAATTTTTTATTACTGTGCTGGGGTTGGTATGTGTCTGTGAGAATCTTACCTGTGGTACAGCAATCGATGCATATTTTATAGGTACAAGAAGGGCCCAGGTGGTGTTGAACCTTGTCTCTCAAACCCCTCCCACCGCTAACAGTTTGGCTACACCCATTATTTGTTGCAGCGCACTGTGCACCACCACAGGTCACTGCCCCCCCTGAAGTGTCTCTCATTCAAGTTCTAAAGTTGGGAGGTATGCTATGGCTATGGGCTTCAGTACTACAATACAGTAATTATAACCTTTTAAAAGTTTGTTGCCATCAACACCGCAAAAACGGAAGCCCTCCCCCTTAACATGCCACATCACACTGCAATGCCTGTCTCTAATGTTCCCATTATCCTTGAAATCCTCCTCTCTAAAATATGTTAGAGGTAAAGAGGAACTGCAGTCTGCTCACATAATCTGTAATAAAAACATCTTTGCCATTCTGAAGCTTCCCTCTAACCACTTTGCATATTATTTTATATATACTGTGATCCTGTACTTGCCAAATATCCCTCCACTGAGTCAAGCTGCAATCATTTTACCTGTGGGCAGCTGAAGCTGCTGCCTATTAACTTGCTGGATTTATACAGACACACAGAGGCACAACTCCAGCTCTGCAGCTCTCATTGGCCCTCTTATGACTCACCCCCCCCCTGCCTTCCTGGCAAACTCTTGCGAGAATGAGAGCTGTGCATGATGTCATAAGCCTAGGCTTTTTTACCAGAAAAACAGGTGTGAGCTGTTTTTACTATCCAAAGTTAAAACAAGGGCAGAAGATTTAATAGATGGAAAGATGAAAAAAAAAAAATACTGAAGTTCCGCTTCAATTGAACCCCTACCTACAATAAGCTCTATAAGGAAAACTTCCCTCCACTGTACCGTATTATTGGAAAGATAAGGCTTTGTTTCGCTTTGGTTAATTGGTGGATGTTAGAACCAGAGTATTGCATTCCTTCCAGGACCTGCAAGAAGCTTATGATCTTCTTAAACAGGCTTTCTTCAGTTACGTACAAATTTGCCACTATGCACAATCTCCCTTAAATTTTATAAATTTATGGCATTTGAAAGAACCAATTTCCCGGATCTATCAAATTCTTATCTATCCTCCTGAACAAGACCCATCCAGACATGTATACTTCTGAAAAAATGGGAACAAATCCTGGGGGAGGAATCACCTCTGAATATATAGCAAATCGTATGGTCACAAGCCTCCCAAAGCTCAATTGGCAAATTGTATAACGGAAAATAAAGTATAAAATCCTTTTCCACTGGACCAAAATCTAGAACTGCTCCACTCTATATATCCATCTTCTGATAGGGGCTGCAAGAAGGAGTTGGGAACGTTGTACCATACTCAACGGTCCTGTCCAGTCCTCAAGCCTTATTGGCAGACTGTTTACACTTTTCTCCATTACCTCTTTGGGTTCTGGATCCACTTTGATCCTAAAACATTCCTTTTGGGACTCCCCACCCTGAACGTTCTCCAAAACTTAAAAAAAAACAAAAAAAAAAAACTGCTAGCCCATGTGCTGACAGCTGCATGGCACCTAGTGGAAAAAGCAGGGGCCTACCTCTTGAGTTGCATGCAGGATCTGGGATGTAAAGATGGAATACCTTAAAGCTTCCCTACACAACTTCTTGGACAGACATAATCAAGTCTGTGGGAACTGTGGGACCTTTTGGAGACTCCACTTACCTGACTTATTTCTACTAGGGACTACCTTGGGAAGGGCTATGGAGTGTGTTCATGTATTTTTTTCTTTATATTTCTTCTCAATAATGGCTTGTTCTCACTAATGGCACAGGGCTTGTTCTTGTGGAGCTGGTTACTAGTCAATTGCTACTTGTGGTACTTGCCAGTGGTGGCTGGTGCTCAAAACTTTTGGAGGGGGGGGGGGGGGGGGCGCAAACAAACTGAAAAATTAAAGGACTAGTAATGCAGGACTGCAAACAGCCATTTATCAGGCGAATATGTGTCATTTCTACTAGGTAAAACTGTGCCCATCATATGCAGCCTCACTGTGCTCATCATATGCAGCCTCACTGTGCCCGTCACAGTAGGCCAATCACATCCACATTTAAAGTAAAATAAAATAAAACCACTTAACATAAGGTGTCCTCATCAGAGCCCCCTTTTAGGCCCCTTTCACACGACAAGCCCGCTTGGATCCGCCTGTATGTTTTTTAGACAGATCCGAGCGGGCCATCCATTAACTTTTATGGGGAGGCGGATGTCAATGGAGATGTGTCCGCTAACATCCAACTGCCATCCGATCAGCTAAAAATCAGACGTATGGCGATATGTTCAGCCATCCGTCTGGCGGATCGGATGAGGTCTGATGACATGCTGTCCGTTTTCGTCTGATCTCCCCATAGGAATCAGGAGGGCTCTGACAGGCACCTCCCTGCTCAGTGAGCAGAGACGGACCTGTCATCAGCCATCTCAGCAGAGATCAACGGAGCGATCTCCCTCTGAGCTGGCAGACTCCGCTAAAGAGATCTGCCCCGTGTGGAAGGGGCCTTACATCAGATGTCCCAATCAAAGCCCCCTATACATCAGGTGCCCCCATCAGCATCCCCCTTTACATCAGATGTCCCCATCAGAGTCCCCCTTTACATCAAATGTCCCCATCAGAGTCCCCCTTTACATCAAATGTCACCATCAGAGTCCCCCTTTACATCAAATGTCACCATCAGAGTCCCCTTTTACATTAAATGTCACCATCAGAGTCACCCTTTACATCAAATGTCCCCATCAGAGTCCCCTTTTACATTAGATGTTCCCATTAGAATCCTCCTTTACATTAGATGTCCCCATTAGAATCCTCCTTTACATTAGCTGTCCCCATCAGATCCCCCCCCCTCACTCACAGCAAGTCTCCCATCATCCACTTTCGGACCAGCTGAGATGAGTCAGAGAAACCAGAAGTGAAGGCACAGGACTCACCAATCACACACCACAGCAGGGAACAATGCTACAATGCTATAGAGGGGAATGTTCAGGGTGCAGGGGACTTTCTAAAGGAAGCCAATAGAGCATCTTGTTTGTAATCATGTGATTGCAAACACGTCATGCTTCTTATAGCAGCTGTGTGTCCGGCACCCTGCACACACTTAAAGGGCCATTATTATTTTTGGCATTCCCCCCCCCCCCCCCCCCCCCATTGATTACAGCACGTCATGCTTCCCATACACCTTTGTGTCCGGCATCCTGCACACACTTATTTTTTATGTATGATGTGTAGCTTTGAGGGGGGGGGGCCCTAAGGGCAGGCCCCCACTGGTACCTGCATTGATACCAGTGCTACCTCATTACCTAATTTTACATTTGCAGTTCTTTTAACTACCAGTTCTTCTGCTATTATGCCACTTTTCAGTGCCCTATGTCTCGCAAGTTGTACCCATGCTCCACAGCTGCCCTGTATTTTCTTGTATTAAGATTAATAAGTGTCAGTTTTTGAAAAAAAAAAAAAAAAAGGGAAGACGGACCTTGCCAACATAAAAGTTAAACAGTTAAACATGTACCTGGTTAGGGTTTGCTGGCTTTGGGATCTAAGGATGTCTCTTTAGCTACTTTACCTTTAGAAAGCTCAGCCACAGAGATGCTGCACACATTCATTCAAGATCTCCAGAAACAAATGAGTATTAAAATATACCGGCTAAATGAGAGCCCACACACGTTTTTTTTCAACAAACTTTTAGATCTGTGTTTTTATACAAAAGAAAATAAAAATAATTACGTTGCCTGTGGTCCTATTAGAAGGGACTGGGTCAAAAAGGTGACAGATATTATGAGGCAGAAATTTGGGCTATTTACCTGTAGAGGAAAAATGGAGAGCTTTAGTAAGATAGGGGTTGTCTGGCTACATTATGCCTCAGGGTCATTAACACAGCCAAACTGATGACTTACTCTTGCCCCCTAGGGATGGACCTTCTACCTAAATGATGGGTTTTGGAGAAGTATGGAAAGCAGCCTGTTCATTCTTGTGTGGAGACTGGAATGACTATTTGTAAGAGTTTCCATGTCCTGGAATGGGAATCCCTGTTAAGTGACGACACTTGCCTTGAAAAATTTTGCTCTCTCTCTCTCATTATTCGGTTTCTTATTCTTTCATTTTATCTTTTTGATATACTCAGCATTGGATCAATTACTTTATTGTATGGATTGTTAAACTACCTTACTTGCTCACTTCTCAGGTTTATGTTTGCTATACTAAATGGTGATGCAAGGTATGGACACTGGAGAAGTTCTCGCAATTAGATCATCCTTGATGTTTACATTATAACAACAGTCTGGAAGTTTGCAAGTCTTGTTTGGTCCATTGTCGACCAATATATCCTTAAGCCTGCTACACACCACTATTTTTTTTTCGTTCAACCTACTGACAGCTCAGATCGGAGGTGCTGTACTAACAATCTTAGGGGGGGGTTGGGGCGGAACACTCTTACCATTGGCTGAGAGCGCTGATCAGGAGCCCGTCGACAGACCTTTTTCAGTCATGACTCAGTCATGAGCCTTCAACAAAAGCTTCTGTCAGACTGGCTGCCATACACACAGGCCGAATGTCGGATGGTTTCTGTTGAAGCGGCTGACATTTGGCCCATGTGTACTAGGCTTTATACAGACAATTGTCATGTGTAACATTAGCATTTCTTACTTGGAATGAATGCATTATTTGTATTTTTTTTGTTTTAGAAAATATACAAAAAAAATATTAAGTTGTTAAAGAGGATCTTCAGGCTGTATAAAAAAATAAAAAATAAAAAAAGTCAGCAGCTACAAATTCTGTAGCTGCAGACTTTTAATAAAAGGGCACCTGTCCAGGAATCCAGCGCTGTCCTCACCCAGGCCGGTTCTTGATTGGTCTTTAGGTCCCCGGCGTTGGCACGATAACCATGGGAAGCGGCTGTGACCTTCTGCAGCTTTACAGCCAGCTTCTCACTGCACTTTGTGAATGGACCCACAGGCTTCTGGGACCGATGACTTGTCCCAGAAGGCTGTGGGCAAAAGGGGGGAAGGGGGGGGACACAAACTTCTGCTTGGATTGCCTAGGCAAAAGTGGGAGTGGGTCCCTTTCAGAGCCAGGTACCCGCCCCCCAAAAGAGTGTCCAAACATTATAGAAGGGAGGGGGAGGCGGAAAAGTGGAACTTCCCCTTTTGTGTGAAATCCTGCTTTGAGGTCATAAACCTTTGTGAAGAATTACCTTACCTGTAAGGTCCTTTTCACGGAACTGAATTAAGGGCAGCACCATTGTATCTGCTAGCTGCTTTGCCAGTTCTGTATGAAGTACATTAAGCTGCAAAAAGAATGAAAGGGAATATTTCAGGTGATTATAAATGTACAATTACTTGAGTGAGGTCTGTGTAAGCACTTTGTGTGATTTGTGCTATTTTTCAAAACTCTGCCATTTTGAGGTTTCATTTGAATTGAATTTCTTTAAAAACACCCAATAATGCTTGTGGGTCAATTTAATTTAACAAGTTGTTTATAAGTTTTTAGTAAATGTTTGTTATGCTTTGATATACAATCATTGTTTTATGAATATATACATTTAATATATGACAAACAATTCACAGAGCAAAATCTAAAGCAGGCAATGGCAACCCTTGGCATGTAATGCTATTTGTGGTGCCACCTGCTGCTGCAAAGCCTGGACTACCCACCTCCCTGACCTCACTGAAAGCCAGCCACTGGCATTTGGCACTGTGCAGAAAGAGCTTGCATGCAAGTTTACAGCAATACCCTGCATTTCTAAAGGTACAAGGTTAGGGACTGATCAGAGGTCTGAAGTTTATTCATTAGAGCTGATCTGAGGTCTAAAGTGCACGCATTGGGGCTGATCCAGTGGTCTAAAGTGCATGCATTGGGGCCGATTCAATGGTCTGAAGTACATGTATTGGGGCTGGTCCAGTGGTCTGAAGTGCATGCATTGGGGATGAACCAATGATCTGAAGTACACGCATTGGGGTTGAACCAATGGTCTGAAGTGCATGCATTGGGACTAAACATGTTTTATGTGTGTGACAGTTAATCAATTTATACACTTCTAGTTGTGCTGCTAAAGGTAAACCCTATTATACAGTTCATAAGTTTAACTTGCCATTAGCAGTATATATATATAGGAGGAGTGTAAAAAATTAATAACAAACAAAGAATACTGGCACGCCAATTGTCTAATGCTTGGTCAAACAAGATGGTCTTGTGTCTTATTTCAACCTAACTGACTGTACCTAAGACGCTCAAGGGTCTATCTAGAAATGTTTTCACACAAGAGTAAACACAACTTCCTTGCAGGATTAACTTTGTAAAACTTGACTGAAAATTGTGCGATTCTTGTGTGAAAACATTTATAAATAGACCCTTTCATGTGGAAAAGGTTGCTGACCCCCCTGATCCAACGAGCCTGCCTTAAAGCAGCAGCTACAGTGCCTTGAAAAAGTATTCATACCCCTTGAAATTTTCCTTATTTTGTCATGCATGTTACAGCCAAAAACGTAAATGTATTTTATTGGGATACAATAAAGGAACAAGGAACACAAGGAACACAAAGTGGCACAAAGTGGAATGAAAATATTTATTTGTAAAAAAAATTTGAAAACCATTTATCATGTGAAAAGTTTGGTGTGCATTTGTATTCAGCCCCCCTGAGTCAATACTTTGTAGAACCACCTTTCACTGCAATTAAAGCTGCAAGTCTTTTTGGGTATGTCTCTACAAGCTTTCCACATCTAGAGAGTGACATTTTTTGCCCATTCTGCTTTGCAAAATAGCTCAAGCTCTGTCAGATTGGATGGAGAGTTTCTGTGAACAGCAATTTTCAAGTCTTTCCACAGATTCTCAATTGGATTTAGGTCTGGACTTTGGGCCATTCTAACACATGAATATGCTTTGATCTAAACCATTCCATTGTAGCTCTGGCTGTATGTTTAGGGTCGTTGTCCTGCTGGAAGGTGAACCTCCGCCCCAGTCTCAAGTCTTTTTCAGACTCTAACAGGTTTTCTTTTAAGATTGCCTTGTATTTGGCTCCATCCATCTTCCCATAAACTCTGACCAGAGCACCTTCTTTCACGTTTGCTGTGTCCCCCACATGGCTTCTCGCAAACTGCAAACAGGACTTCTTATGGCTCTTTCAACAATGACTTTCTTCTTGCCATTCTTCCATAAAGGCCAGATTTGTGGAGTGCACGACTAATAGTTGTCCTGTGGACAGATTCTCCCACCTGAGCTATGGATCTCTGCAGCTCTTCCAAAGTTACCATGGGCTTCTTGGCTGCTTCCCCGATTAATGCTCTTCTTCCAGTTTAGGCGGACGGCCACGTCATGGTAGGATTGCATTTGCCATACTCTTTCCATTTTCAGATAATGGATTGAACAGTGCTCCGTGAGATGTTCAAAGCTTGGGATATTTTTTTTTTTTTATATAACCTAACCCTGCTTTGAACTTCTCCACAACTTTATCCTTGATCTGTCCGGTGTGTTCCTTGGTCTTCATGGTGCTGTTTGTTCACTAAGGTTCAAATCTCCGAGGAGTTAACAGAACAGCTGTATTTATATGGAGATTAATTTACACACAGGTGGACTCTATTTACTAATTAGGTGACTTCTGAAGGCAATTGGTTCAATTAGATTTTAGTTAGTGGTATCAGAGTAGAGGGCTGAATACAAATGCACGCCACTCTTTTCAAAATCTTTTACAAATAAATATCTAAAAACAATCAATGATTTTCCTTCCCCTTCACAATTATGTGCCACTTTGTGTTGGTTTATCACATAAAATCCCAAAAAAATACATTTACTTTTTTAGTTGTAACATGACAAAATGTGGAAAATTTCAAGGGGTATGAATACTTTAAGGCATTGTACAAACACTGTAGCTGCTGACTTCCTATTAGGGCACCTACCTGTCCAGGAATCCCGCAGTGTCCTCACCCTAGCAGATTCTTGAATCAGCTCTTGGGTGCTGGCGCTGCCATCTTGGGAAACCTGCCTTCCGGCTTCACAGTCGGTTTTCTACTGCGCATGCGCTAATCACGCTGCTCTTTCTCAATGGCCCAGCTGCTGTGGGGGCCGAACTTCCGGCTGAGTTTGCCACGGTGAACTCAGCAGGAAGTGGGAGTGGGTACTTGTGGCACTGGAGGGGGGAGAAGGCAGACAAGCAGAGCTTCCCCTTTTGGGTGGAGCTTCGCTTTAAGGCTTGCTTTTGCTGACTGTAACGTTGGACTGATCCGTCCAATAAGTTTTGAGTCAGTTCTCTGGCTCATTGACTTTTCAGCTTAGATTATTGAGTTCTGTATCAAAAAGACATTCCTGGGGGATGGATAGAAGAATACATAGTATGCACATACAATATTTCATGTTTACTATTGGTGTTTCATTAAGCAGAGGTCTCTTCATTTCCTGTCCCGGGGACTCAATAGGAATGGAGATGATAATATTTCAAGCGTTGGGGAAATCCCCTCTTAGACAGCTGTCACAGAACCAAGTGTCTCAGTTGGAAGATTTTTTCCTTTATTCTTGTTCTGGTGGCAACTCAAAATTTTGGCTTTACCCTCACTTTCATTCCCACTGACATTGGCGATCAGGACATTTAGGGTGAGTGAATCTCCCCCATGGAGCATAAGAATAACAATCCCACAGGATTTCTAACCTCTCACCACTCTATCCACATCCAAAATAAAGCTTTGACTTTAGTTAAACTTTAAGGTAAACACCTAATAGCGGAGTTTGGAAGCAATTCTCACCTTAAGTATTTAGAATTGATCATATTATTGTACTCTGTGGGTGTGATTGCACAGCAGGCTCCATGTTCAAAGCCTGCACTTTTCTAATCCATAATATTGGTTACCTGGGCTAGATGGTCATCCTAAAATCACAGGTGCTCATTTATCTATTTCACAGTTTTTCTGAGATTTTCAGCTTGGATAACGATGCTTTGAAAGTCAACTTGAGGTTGCCAGAATACAAGGTCTCACATATACAGTAGTTTGTGTAATACCAGCAGCCACAAAGTCTTATAATTTTTATTAAGTTGTTAGATAAAATATAATTACATTGTACAATTCTATAGTATTATACCTTCTATGAAAACAAAGCCAATGTCCTCATTTCAGACAAGGAGCAAAATAGAAGTGATAAGTCCAACAGAAAAAAAAACAAAAAAAACAAAACAAAAAACAAAAAAAAAAAACACTAACACACACAGTCTTATTTTCAGTATTTGCCTTTGTAGGGTGAAATTCATAAAATGGGAGAGGTTTCACCCTTGAATTTCTGTCCATCCAGCCTTGAGATTGACACATTTAAGTCAGACGAATTTCCATCAGTCTATGGGCAGGCTGGCTTTATTCGACGTCAATTAATCAAGTGACTTTAGTACAACCAGCCTGTCTTTTTTTTTTTTTAGCCCTATCACTGCCGACGGCTATAGCCACCAGCAGTGACTATTGTATTCTGCTGGTGGGGAAGGTTCCCCCTGCTAGCAGTACACAATAGCGCTGCGGGAGGGATTCATGGGACCCATGGTTGAAGGAAAAAATATTGCATAATGTTTGGCCTGCCTTAGTCTCGGTCTTACATTTTATAAAAGTACAAATAAATTTAATGTGGGGGAGAACAATGCCCTGCAAATAAAGGCAATTGACAGAGGGGAAACAAAATGCTGTGACCAATGGCTATACAGAGCTGTCCAGAACCAACAGAAGTGGAACAATATAATATCTGAGACAGGCTTCATTTACTGCTACATGTCTTTATAGAACATTTCTTTTTTCCAACAGTGCTTTCCAAAATAAAAAGAAATCCAACGCCTGCTAATTCAATATGTTCATTACTTAACCACCCCATAGCAGTATTTATATATATTTTAGAATATATAATATACACACACACACACACACACACACACTCTGGCCTACAGGGGACGTGCGCGTCGGCGGCGGGCTGCTTCTGCTGTGATTAAACAGCAGAAGCCGATCTGAGGGTGGCGGGCACTGGATGTCTGCCGACACATGCCGATTGTTGGGCAGAGGCTCACAACGGGGCTCTGCCTATGTAAACAAGAAAAATCTCCATTCTGACGGGGAAGAGATGAGTTTTGTGTCCTTGCAAAGCAGGGAATAAAATCCATCACTTCCCCTAGTAAAAGCAGCGCATACTAAAAACACTGGCTAGGCTCACAGTTATTAAGTTGTTAAGTATAACTAAAAGGCAAAACTTTTGTTAGTTTTGGATAGAGTGAAGAGGGATTAGAATGCTTGTCAGTTTTTATTGCTGCCTGTGCTTCCGTTAGGGAGATTCATCCTCTCTATTTGTCCTGTTTACCATTATCATTAAAAGTAAAAGAAAATCCCAAATTTTGGGTTGTCCCCAGCAAAGTAATAGAGGGGAAATATTCCAATGGAGACACTAATTTCTGTGACCTGGGGTCTCCAAGGAATTCCCTTAACTTGCAAGAATTTTCTCCCACTTCCCGTTTGCCTATGGGGCAGAAAGTGAAGGGAAATCTCCGCAATGGGACAAAGATTGTAAAAATTAAAATAACAAATAAAAATCTGACAGTGGTTATAACCCTTCCTTATTCTATCCAAAATGAAAAAAAAAAAAAAAGTTTTGCCTATAGTTCTACGTTAACCCTTTGATTGCCCTAGATGTTTAATCCCTTCCCAGCCAGTGTCATTAGTACATGACTTCCCTGCTGTTCTTTTGTGTTCTGACAGGGGGGTGGCCCCCTGCCAGAACGCTCTGATCCACACTCCCTGCCATTGGCTGAGAGCACTGACTGGGAGCCGGTCGGCTGCTGATTCTCCAGCATGCAACGCCAACAGAAGGCGGCCAACCAGCCAGCTTCTTTTGGACTGAGTGCCTTACACACGGGCCAACTGTTGGTCGTTTTTTATTGAACCGGCCGATGTCGCCCGTCATTCGGCCCAGGTGTGCGGGGCTTTAGCCAGCGTTTCATTTACTTCACACCAGAGTTGAATACAGTGTGTGGCAATACTTGTATGCTATGACGTATCTTAGAGCGAGATTTGCTCTGCCAGCACCTGAATACAGAGTGTAAACCCAGGAAACTGATACTGAAGGCTTGGAGAGGTGCCAATCTGTAATGGTAATTCCGATTTCTATTGTCACACAGACAGAAAGTGAAGTAGTGAGGGTAAATCTTTCAGTGATGACACCTGTTCTGGTAGCAACTGTCTTAATAGATCAATTCAATAGGTCAATTCTCTTTGCTTTGTAGAGGCTTGTTCTTACTTCCTGTCGCACTCCGGAACAGAAAATTATGGCAAATTTCATCAACAAGACAGCAAGCAATAAACTGCTAGCTGTTTAAAGCGGAGCTCCATGCAAAAGGGGAAGTTCCGCTTTAAGGACTTGTACCCACTGCTTTTGAAGAATTGGCATTTTTGAGGAGCAAGGGAGGGAGCAGGTACCCGATTTTGACAGGTACCCACTCCCACTGCAATCGAAAGTTCTCTCCCCCCCCCGCAATCTTCTGGGACACATGACAGGTCTGCTCGCACATGCGCAGAGGGCACCCCACTATGAAGACACAAGCTGTCACAGATGAGTGCCCATAGTTAAGATGTCAGTGCAGAGGAAAGAAGACGGTGGGTGAAACTGGCTGAGGTGAGCACACTGCTGGATCATGGGACAGGTGGGTAGTGTCTTTTAAAAGTCAGCAGCTACAGTGTTTTTTTTTTACAGGAGACTAGAGCTCCTCTTTAACCTCTTCCATACAGTAACACAAAAAAAAAAAAAAACAAAAAAAAAAAAACACACATTTTGGCTGTCCATACATACCTCCTTTACAGCAAACTAAATACATTAAAAATAGCAAAATAGCCAGGACCACTAGCACCTTTAGGCGGTTTTAAATTAACATGGTGTAAGCTGAAATTCACATTTAACACCTTGCCTACCAATGTACGTTTATAAACATCCTGGTGGTCAAGGCGTCAAAACAAGTTCATGGCTGCAGCTGCAGACCCTGGTTTTCAGCAGACCCTGGCTTTCACGTAAAAGTGATCTGGGTAGCTGTAGAGCCGCAGATCACTTTTAAAAATATGCTAAATGTGTCACCTCTGGTCACTCATACAACGCGCAGTGTTTCCTGGGTTCTCCCATTTCTCTGGGGAGGCCAGGACTGTGGTAAAATTCATTTTAGTTTTTTTTTTCGTTTGTTTTTTTATACATATTCGATAAACAGTTGCACAGATATTTTGCAACATTAAAAAGTACAACTACTACCATTTTATTCCCCAGGTCCTCTACTTTCAGAAAATATTCAATTGTATCAGGGTTTAAAGTATGGTAATTTTCTATTTAAAATTTTTTTTTAATGTGTGTGAAAAATATTAAAATTGCCCCAACAGAAAAGTGGTTAGCACATTTAATTTTTTTAATGTGTGGTCCATATAATAAAAGTATATCCTGCACAACCTAACACAAACAATATACAGTGCCTTGCAAAAGTATTCACCCCTCTTGGCTTTTTACCTATTTTGTTACATTACAGCCTTTAGTTCAATGTTTTTTAATCTGAATTACATGTGATGGATCAGAACACAATAGTCTAAGTTGGTGAAGTAAAATTAGAAAATATATACATAAAACTATTTTTTCAGAAATAAAAAAATGATAATTGGCATGTGCGTATGTATTCACCCCCTTTGTTATGAAGCCCATAAAAAGCTCCTGTGCAACCAATTAACTTCAGAAGTCACATAATTAGTGAAATGATGTCCACCTGTGGGCAATCTAAGTGTCACATGATCTGTCATTACATATACACACCTTTTTGAACGGCCCCAGAGGCTGCAACACCTAAGCAGGAGGCACCACTAACCAAACACTGCCATGAAGACCAAGGAACTCTCCAAACAAGTAAGGGACAATGTTGTTGAGAAGTACGAGAAGTCAGAGTTAGGTTATAAAAAATATCCAAATCTTTGATGATTCTTAGGAGCACCATCAAATCTATCATAACCAAATGGAAAGAACATGGCACAACAGCAAACCTGCGAAGAGACGGCAGCACACCAAAACTCATGGACCAGGCAAGGAGGGCATGAATCAGAGAGGCAGCACAGAGATCTAAGGTAACCCTGGAGGAGCTGCAGAGTTCCACAGCAGAGACTGGAGTTTCTGTACATAGGACGACAATAAGCCGTACGCACCATAGAGTTTGGGCTTTATGGCAGAGAAGAAATGCCATTGCTTTCAGCAAAAAACAAAATGGAGGAATGTGCTCTAGTCTGATGAGACTAAAACTGAACTTTTTGGCCATCAAAGAAAAACGCTATGTCTGGCGCAAACCCAACACAACACATCACATCACCCAAAAAACACCATCCCCACAGTGAAACATGGTGGTGGCAGCATCATGCTGTGGGGATGTTTTTCAGCAGTCGGGACTGGGAAACTGATCAGAGTTGAGGGAAAGATGGATGGTGCTAAATACAGGGATATTCTTGGGCAAAATCTGTACCCCTCTGTGTGTGATTTGAAGCTAGGACAGAGATTCACCTTCCAGCAGGACAATGACCCCAAACACACTGCTAAAGCAACACTTGAGTGGTTTAAGGGGAAACATGTAAATGTGTTGGAATGGCCTAGTCAAAGCCCAGACCTCAATCCAATAGAAAATCTGTGGTCAGACCTAAAGATTGCTATTCACATGCACAAACCATCCAACTTGAAGGAACTGGAGCAGTTTTGCAAGGAGGAATGGGCAAAAATCCCAATGGTAAGATGTGGGAAGCTCATAGAGCCTTATCCAAAGCGACTTGGAGCTGTGGAAGCCGCAAAAGGTGGCTCTACAAAGTATTGACTTTAGGGGGGCTGAATAGTTAAGCACATTGACCTTTTCTGTAATTTTGTCCTATTTGTTGTTTGCTTCACAATAAAAAAAAAAAAAAAAAACCACACATCTTCAAAGTTGTGGGCATGTTCTGTAAATTAAATTTTGCAAATCCTCAAACAATCCATGTTAATTGCAGGTTGTGAGGCAACAAAAACGAAAAATGCCAAGGGGGGGGTGAATACTTTTGCAAGGCACTGTAATTGGCAGAATACAAACAGAAATGTGTCATTCGTTTAGTCATTGATTTCTTTTAAAGGCTGAGATATCCAACTAGTATCTGGTGGTGGAGGTGTAAACTGCAATTTTACATTTACCACCAAACATGCTGTTAAATCGTTTTTTTAGTTTATACCTTGTCTTCCCTGCCTATTACATAAAACCTTACACAAGATAAACTCTAAGCCTATGTAAGAAGGGCAGGCATTTGAAATCATGTACACACCTATATGTGTACTTCATATATAGTAGGTATTTAAATAAGTGAATTAAAAGAAAAGTTTAAAGAGAACCTGAAGAACCTAGACCTTTAGTTTCAACGACAAACTTCCCATATATAGGATTATGTGAATTAATCATATTTTTTACATATTATTTACCTGTAAAAGCCTCCCTTGTGCAGACATCCAAAAACCCTGATACTGCTACTGGATGCCATCGTCTTGGATGCAATGTCAGCAGCCCCAGCAGACTTACAGCTATCACTCAAGTGACACCCTATAGTCTTTCCCTTCCCTCCTCCCTTAGCTGATACATAAAACCTTTAGGTAGGAAGGTGAAGGGAAAAAGTGGGGGAGCTTGGCCAACACAGTAACTAGAAGAGCTGAAGTGTTTTAGGAAATTTACTATTCCTAAAGTAGTCAAATTTGCTATCAAGTTCAGAGTCACACTGCAAGTCAATACAAAACCTAGTTTATGGAAAAATGCTGCAAGAAAGAATTTAAAATACATGATGTGCTTCAACCTGACATTTTTTAAAAGTAGTGAGCAGGGCCCCTTTAACCCAGGAGTGAGGGAGACCAATAATAAAGCTGTCTATAGACAGGTAGACCAGTGGCTGGATGAAGAAAAAAAACAAACAAAATACCCCCAAAAAACACATTCCTTCTATATGATCGCATGTAGACTTGGAGCGCCGCTCAAAGCTGGAAGATAACAAGTGTCCCTACTGGTATTCAGAAAGTGGGAGCAGGTGTCAGGCACTAATTCAAAAGCATGGACATATGTGGGATAAGACGCTGCTCAAAAGCGACCCAGTGCTTCAGATGTGGATATGGGTGTGTATGGCCTAAGCCAGCGCTGCCCCAGCCACGCCCCCTGACATGCTTCGTTCCTCTGTGACCAAGCCCCGGCTGATGCTGGCTGAGGCCATACACAGCCATATCAGAAGATATGTGATCAAAAAAAAAAAAAAAAAAAGTAGAATATAATGAAATTACACACATACACAGCCCTCATAATTTCCACTCGACTGTTCGCATTTGGTGAGTGCAAATAAGTTGAGGGCGAGCATAGAGCAATGTTGCCAATCATTTGATGTGGACGGCTGCTGCCTGTAAAAAATATGGCCGCGGACAGGCTTTGGAACTGCGCGGTCGTAGTTCCGAGGCCAGCCCGGGCTCAGACAGGGGGCGGGCAGCCAGGCTGGTTGGTGACGTGACTGTGGCGGCGCTTTTTATGAACTACATGCTACAGCAGCGGCAACCGGGCCGGTCCGGGGACACGGCAGCCCGAATGTAGAGGTATCACATGACCCCCGGCTGCCGCCTCAGAGCCCTCATCGGTGTGCCCGAAGGAGGGCAAGTACAGGGGAGGCGGAGAGCAGAGAGCCGAGACTGGAAACCGGGGGGGATGTGGTACAGCTGTCCTCTCCACCAGAGGGTAAGACTGGCCAGGGAGAGGGAGCACCAATAATGTCTAATCAGAGTGTCTGCAGGAGCTGTGCATCTACCCCCTACCTGCCTGTAGAGAGCTGGGAGTTGTAGTTCCACATCTGCAGACCAATACCAGGCTGTATGCTGACAGGAGATAGAGCAGATGGCCAAACACTGTCCAATCGGATTGCAAATGGTCCTACGCTATCCAATATGATTGCAAATGGTCCTACGCTATCCAATATGATTGCAAATGGTCCTACGCTATCCAATATGATTGCAAATGGTCCTACGCTATCCAATCTGATTGCAAGCGGTCCTACGCTATCCAATCTGATTGCAAGCGGTCCTACGCTGTCCAATCTGATTGCAGATGGCCAAACGCTGTCCAATCTGATTGCAGATGGCCAAACGCTGTCCAATCTGATTGCAGATGGCCAAACGCTGTCCACCCAGATTGTACAATCTCCTGTAATATGGCCGTACACTGTACAATCTCCTTGAAAGTGGATCTTCAGTCCTTCTCTGGACAGTCTCCTACCCTGCCAGTGCCATGTAGATATGCCATGGTAGAGCCAGTTGGCACATACACACACACACACACACACACACACACACACACACACACACAGACTGAAAAGTATTCAGGCATAAGAGGAACTCTGCAGACCCTAACACAAAGGGAAACGTTGATGTAAAGTGCAGTACTGCAGAGTGCAGACTCTGATGTAAAGGGAAACGCTGCAGACCATAGTGTTAGGGGGAATGCTGCAGACTCTGATGTAAGGGAAACGTTGATGTAAAGTGCAGTACTGCAGAGTGCAGACTCTGATGTAAAGGGAAACGCTGCAGACCATAGTGTTAGGGGGAATGCTGCAGACTCTGATGTAAGGGACAAGTTTGTGGACTGTGATGTAAAGGGGGGGTTAGGGGGTTATTTTTGTAACTTAATTCTGCATAACACATTTACAATTTACAAGGGCGTGTTTAGGGGTGGGGAAAGTAACTTTTAAGCCCTGGCTAGTAGCTCAGGACTTGAAATTTTGAGATAGATATCTATATATTAAAAAATCTCTATCTATATCTAAAAATTATATCTATGTCTAAAAATTATATCTATAGATATAATTATATCTATCTATCTATCCACACACACACTTTAATTTCTATTTTAAACCAAATGAGTGTTTTACTAGGTGAGGGTTTAAATATATTTTAATGGACACAATAATATGCATTTTTCAAATCTCCAGTCAGAAAACACATCACTAATTGTTTCTTTACCGAAGAACTTAAAAGCTAAATTCAGCAAGCTATAGCAAATGTTTGCAGAAAATAGTAATTGTAAAAGTAAACTTACAATGGATATCACTTAGTGAATTTAGCCCTTAGAGATTAGTTGTAAGTTTTTCAGAGTTTGGGCCCAGGATTCTATTCCCACCAATAACACCCTTTGCATGGAGTCTGTATTTTCTGCCAGTGTTTGTATGGGTTCCCTCCCAAATTGCAAACACGCCGGAAGGTTTATTGGCAGACATCCATATTGGCCCTAGTGAGCATGTATGACTGTGGTAAGAAATTAAACAAATTGTCTCAAGCTAGGATTTATGTATTCAACAACAATGAACATGTCGGTATAAAAGAATATAATTTACTTTACAAACATATCCTAAATGTGCTTCTCTCACCTTTTACTTCAGTTCTTAAGGCCTCATGCACATGAGATGCTGGTGCAAACTCTGCTGAACACAGGTTTTTAAAAGCTGAAACCGGCGTTTAGAAACGCCCGCTTTGCCGAGTTTGCATGCCGCATTTAGCCGCATTTGCGTCTAGAAGCGTCTGCAGAGCAGAGAATGACATTTTGCGACCCGACTTTGGGGCCCCATATCTCGGGGCCACTTGGTGCTAGGAACCCCACATTTGGTATGCAAACACAGTGGAACTAGCACATATTCAAAACTGTGTTAGCACTTCAAATTTGGGGTTCCTAGCATTAAGTGGCCCCGAGATATGGGGCCCCAAATTTGGGTTGTAAAAAACACTTATAAACGCAAACGCGGCTAAACGCGGTACTGGCGTTTGGCGTCTGCAACGTGGAAAACTTTTGCTTCTGAACCCATTATTTTGCTTCTGGAAAAACGAGGTTAAACACAACTGCCTAAAAACACCAAAAAACGAGACTGTGTACATGGACACATAGGATAACACTGAATGGGTTCAGGGGCAGTTGAAAAAAGTGTCAAACTGCCTCTGAACACGAGTTTAACAGCGTCTCATGTGCATGAGGCCTAAAGTGTATGCAAACCCGAACAATGAACTTCTATTTTTTGCTCCATTTTGGACTGTTAAATATACCATTGAATGCATTTTATTTCTGTTTTATAAGTGACAAAAAAAAAAATACAAAAACTAATAATCATGTCAGAAATTCAGAGCTGTCAAGTGTCCTCCGCACATTTTGTGTACGGTCTCAAAGAGCCTATTAGGCCCTCCCCTGTTCTCATCTTGGGACTACAAATCAATTGGTGCCTATGCTTTGGAAATAAAAAAAAAAAAAAAAAAGTGTGATTGACTGAGTAGTTCAGCAAAAGAAAACTGGGCAGGACTGTTGCTACGCAGCCCATAAAAATGCTGGGTGTTTTCAGCACATCAAAGGGGCTGAATGAATTTCTGGCAGACAGTTTTCTGTACTAAAAAAATGCAGGAAAATGTGAATATTGAAGGGATGCACTGCCTATTTTTATTCATTTACTTTGCCTTGACATACACTTTAACAGCAAAGCCTGGCAGAGTTTGTTGCAGTAATTATGCTTATATGGTTTAACCACTTCAATACAGGGCAATTATACATCTTCCCGCCCAGACCAATTTTCAGCTTTCAGCGCTGTTGCACTTTGAATGACAATTGCGCGGTCATGCTACACTGTACCCAAACTAAATTTTTATAATTTTGTTCCCACAAATAGAGCTTTCTTTTGGTGGTATTTGATCACCTCTGAGATTTTTATTTTCTGCTAAACAAATAAAACCGAAAATTTTGAAAAGAAATTTTTTTTATTGTTTGAGTTACAAAACTCTGTAAATAAGTATGTTTTCTCCTTCACTGATGGGCACTGATAAGGCGGCACTGATGGGCACAGATGAGGTTGCACTAATGAAGTGGCACTGATGAGGTGGCATTGATGGGCACTGATGAGGTGGCATTGATGGGCACTGATGATGGACACTAACATGCGGCACTGATGGAGCACTGATAGGTGGCACTGATATGCAGCACTGATGGGTACACATAGGTGGCACTGATGGGCACTTATAGGTGGCACGGGTGGGCATGGATAGGCACTGATAGGTGGCACTGATGTACTGTAATGTATGGTACTGATGAATGCCAATCAGTGCCAAACAATAATGCCTGTCAGTGATGCCCATTGTGGGCACTGATTTGCATCCATTGTGGTCTACGGTGGCATACCTGGTGGTCCTTGTGGCATCCCTGGTGGTCCAGTGTGGGCCTCCTAGGGGGGCTGTGCTGATAATCGATCAGCACAGGCCCCCTCCTGTCAGAGGAGCAGCTGATCGGCTCTCCTCTACTCGCGTCTGACAGATGCGAGTGAGGAAAAGCCGATCAACGGCTCTTCCTGTTTACACTGTGATCAGCCGTGATTGGCTACGACTGATCACATGGTAAAGAGTCTCTGTTAGAGACTCTATACCTAGATCGGTGTGTCGACATATGACGTCCGGTCAGGATATTGAAACCACTTTGCTACCATCATTTTGCTATATGGCGGGCGGCAAGTGGTTAATATGATACCAGGAAATAAGAATATGGCTCACAAAATAGTAAAAACATCCTTGACTTTGACGGCTCATGCACACAGCCATAAATTACATTGTGTTTTCATCAGTACAACTTTTTTTTCTATGGTTTTATATGGGCCCGTGCACATGGTGGATAAAAATCTGTAAAATTGCCCTGCGTTCAGATCTGTAAAATCCAAATTGAAAAATAAATGTATGGGGTCAGTAATTTACACGTATACATGCGTAAACACATGTAAATGCACATGCGCATAATTTTAATCTCAACTCAAAGAAAAAACAAAAGGCAAATTTTCTGTGTATAAAATGCAAATGCATGCTTTCGCTCCTGTATGCTTTAAATACATGCACATTATGAAGCATACTTGTGTTTTTACACAGGGTCTGTCAGCAAGTTCCTGCATTTATGATCAGGAATGTTATTAGGCTGTGAGCATGAAGCCTTAAATAACCTTGTACTACGAAAACATGAAAGGCGACATGACAAAACTATCACGCTGTACGTTCAGGATGTAGATCAGGAGATCTGACTTTACTTTTTGTTTCTCGCATGCTTGTTCCAGGTCAGTAACCCAAAAAGGTCCAGCAATAGTCAGGCAGATAGCATTTTCAAAAATTGTCAGTGCTGTCCAGTAACATACAGTAGCCAATCAGAAAACAGACATAATTAGTAGCTGTACGCTGATTATCTAAAAACTGATCTCTAGTTGATTACTATTGATTAGTACACCCAATTGCTCTTAGCAGGGTCTTGACCTAAAATGACAAAAAGGACCACTGTATAAAAAGATCCTCAGTCAATGGCTTGACCTCTACAAGAGGCTTTCATAGGTAAAATAGAGTTGCAATTACTTTCAAACATTTGCTAAGCCAAGTGTTTCTAATATGCATAGAGATGCAAAAAGGAAATTTCACTTTGCATAAACATTTTAAATAGGAAACAGAAAAACGGAGATAAACTAACCTCATCTACTACATTTGCAAAGTATTGTAACGTTGATATGACTTCTTCATCTCCTTTTCCCAGAGCAAAATTCTGGAAACAAATCATGGAAACAAATGAGGTTACAATGACCAGCTGGTGCAAAAGATAGAAAATAAACAGCATATGTTATTATTATTATTATTATTCAGGATTTATATAGCACCAACAGTTTACGCAGCGCTTTATAACATAGGGGCAAGACAGCACAGTTACAATACAAATCAATACAGGAGGAATCAGAGGGTCCTGCTCGTTAGAGCTTACAATCTAGAAGGGAGGGTCAAGTGGAACAAAAAGGTAATAGCTGTAGGGGGTGAGGTGATGGAGAAAATTTTAATACAGTTGTTAGGTTTGTGTAGAATAGGCTTCTCTGAAGAGAAGGGTCTTTCAGGGATCGTCTAAAAACTAAAAGAGTAGGAGATAATCGGACAGATAGGGGTAAGGCTTTCCATAGGATTGGAGAGGCCCTGGAGAAGTCCTGGAGGCGAGCATGGGAGGAGGTGACGAGGGAGCTAGAGAGCAGGAGGTCTTGAGAGGAACGAAGAGAACGAATAGGTTGGTATTTAGAGACTAGGCTAGTAATATAGCTGGGGGCTAAGTTGTGGATGGCTTTGTAAAAAGTTGTCAGCATTTTGAATTTAATTCACTGGGTGAGCGGAAGCCAGTGGAGGGATAGGCAGAGAGGAGTAGCAGACACAGAGTGATTGGTAAGGTGGATGAGTCTGGCAGCAGCATTCAAAAAAAAAAAAAAAAAAAAATTTAAATTTTCTTTTTTTTTTAATTGTTCTGGCTGTGATTGCTTTCTGGATATACCAGTTGAAAAGAGACTCACTGTTTAGATGATATTAGATTGGATTCACCACCTTGTCGCTGCTATTGAGGACCAATCTAATATCATCTAAACAGTGGGTCTCTTTTCAACTGGTATATCCACCAAGCAATCACAGCCTGAACAATTAAAAAAAAAAGAAAAATTTAATTTTTTTTTTTGAGGCTCTGTATTTTGACTCAGCTGACTATATTTTCCGATCCAATCTATATGCGGTGCTATCTTTAATGTTTCATGGAAACATGGTGCTGAATGACTAACAGGCTTGTTGTGGATCTATTGTTTCTCCTTGACTCAAGTCGCATGTTCAATATAGGTTATGTACTTTTCAATAAATATTGTTATTCTCCATACCTCTTTGTTGTTTCCTATGCCTCCAAAGTCCGACCCAGGTCTACTGTTCTAGTATTCCTTTTTCTTTTTTTACTCCCTTAACTGTACTTCTGTCTTGGTCTGATTTTATGGTTTCTGACAGTAGGCGAAGGCCATGAATTCAGAAGATGCAGTCAATCCACTTGTTGGTAATATTTTTTTCCAGATTGGATGAACTGGATCACCGCATGGATCAGTTCGCCATGGTGTTACAAATGCTCCTGAGTCTCACGGCTCACCTGGAATCTCCCACTGTGCCCCCCCCCGATACAACCTATGTTGCAGGCCGACCCTGCTGCTGTCCCAGTCTCTGTGGAGGCACCCGCCTCAAGTATTACCTCTATTAGAGGTACAGTGGCTTGCGAAAGTATTCGGCCCCCTTGAACTTTTCAAACTTTTGCCACATTTCAGGCTTCAAACATAAAGATATAAAATTTTAATTTTTTGTGAAGAATCACCAACAAGTGGGACACAATTGTGAAGTGGAACGAAATCTATTGGATATTTTAAACTTTTTTAGCAATTAAAAAACTGAAAAGTGGTGCGTGCAAAATTATTCGGCCCCTTTACTTTCAGTGCAGCAAACTCACTCCAGGAGTTCAACGAGGATCTCTGAATGATCCAATGTTGTCCTAAATGACTGATGGTGATAAATAGAATCCACCTGTGTGTAATCAAGTCTCTGTATAAATGCACCTGCTCTGTGATAGTCTCAGGGTAATGTTGAAAGCGCAGAGAGCATCATGAAGACCAAGGAACACACCAGGCAGGTCTGTAATACTGTTGTGGAGAAGTTTAAAGCCGGATTTGGATACAAAAAGATTTCCCAAGCTTTAAACATCCCAAGGAGCACTGTGCAAGCGATCATTTTGAAATGGAAGGAGTATCAGACCACTGCAAATCTACCAAGACCTGGCTGTCCCTCTAAACTTTCAGCTCAGACAAGGAGAAGACTGATCAGAGATGCAGCCAAGAGGCCCATGATCACTCTGGATGAACTGCAGAGAACTACAGCTGAGGTGGGAGAGTCTGTCCATAGGACAACAATCAGTCGTACACTGCACAAATCTGGCCTTTATGGAAGAGTGGCAAGAAGAAAGCCATTTCTCAAAGATATCCATAAAAAGTCTGGTCTAAAGTTTGACACAAGCCACCTGGGAGACACACCAAACATGTGGAAGAAGGTGCTCTGGTCCGATGAAACCAAAATCGAACTTTTTGGCCACAATGCAAAACAATATGTTTGGCGTAAAAGCAACACAGCTCATCACACTCAACACACCATCCCCACTGTCAAACATGGTGGTGGCAGCATCATGGTTTGGGCCTGCTTTTCTTCAGCAGGGACAGGGAAGATGGTTAAAATTGAGGGGAAGATGGATGCAGCCAAATACAGGACCATTCTGGATGAAAACCTGTTGGAGTCTGCAAAAGACCCGAAACTGGAACGGAGATTTATCTTCCAACAAGACAATGATCCCAAACATACAGCAAAATCTACAAAGGAATGGTCCACAAATAAACGTATCCAGGTGTTAGAATGGCCAAGTCAAAGTCCAGACCTGAATCCAATCGAGAATCTGTGGAAAGAGCTGAAAACTGCTGTTCACAAACGCTCTCCATCCAACCTCACTGAGCTCGAGCTGTTTTGCAAGGAAGAATGGGCAAGAATTTCAGTCTCTCGATGTGCAAAACTGATAGAGACATACCCCAAGCGACTTGCAGCTGTGATCGCAGCAAAAGGTGGCTCTACGAAGTATTAACGCAAGGGGGCCGAATAATTTTGCACGCCCCACTTTTCATTTTTTTATTAGTTAAAAAAGTTTCAAAAATCCAAAAGATTTCGTTCCACTTCACAATTGTGTCCCACTTGTTGGTGATTCTTCACAAAAAATAAAAATTTTATATCTTTATGTTTGAAGCCTGAAATGTGGCAAAAGGTTGAAAAGTTCAAGGGGGCCGAATACTTTCGCAAGCCACTGTATGTCTGGTTCCGTCCTGCTTCCCCTGTGATTTGGGGGCGATCCAGTCCAATGCAGAGGGTTTCTCAACCAGGTTGAGATATACTTTGAGATGCTGCCCCAGGCATTTCCCACAGACAGAAGCAAAGTATGTTTTGTGATATCTTTGCTTTCTGAGAGAGCCTTGGCCTAGGCAAACCCTCTATGGGAGACGCAAAAACCCTGAGTTTGTGGCTTCCTTTATTTGACATTCCCACACGCTCCGTGCTTCTGCTGCCAAGTGCCTCATGTCAATCAAACAGAGTACGAGAACTGTTGCTGACTACGCCACTGAATTCCGTACTCTGGCAGCAGAGGTTGCGTGGGACAATGAGGCCCTCGTGGCTGCTTTTTCTCATGGTCTCTGGGATACCATCAGGGATGAGATAGCAACCCAAGATATATCCACTGAGCTGGAGAAGTTGATCACGTTTGCCATCCTCTTTGACTCCAGACTCAGAGAAAGACTCTCTTTTAAGGAGCGCTTGCGGAAGACTCCTGTACGTTTGTCTCCGAGATTTGCAGTCCCACCCATGCCAACTGCTTTACCACCTTGGTGCCACGTCCTCACCCTATACATGTTGAGAACCATGAGGAGTATGAAGTACAGTCTATTGTTGACTCCCATAGGTTCCGTGGGTGCATACAGTACCTGGTGCATTGGAAAGGGTATGGCCCGGAGAAACGCTCTTGGGTCTCATCCTCGGACGTACATGCCCCTTTCCTCCTCCATGATTTCCATAGACTTTTTCCCCTCAAACCCGGTGGTCCTCCGAGGGGGAGGGGTCGATGAGGAGGGGGTACTGTCAGGGCTGGGCTCAGCCCTTCCTTCTCTGAGCTGGCCGCTCAGCTGTCGGCTAATTGCCAGCTCCCATCTCTCTCCACAGTTACTCAGCTGTTGATGATCCTGCTCGTCAGTCCTGCCTACTTAAGCTGTCCAGTCCTGAGGAGCTCTGCCTTTGCCTTGGTCACATCACTAGAAACCATCTCCTGTGTTCCTGTTTAAAGACTGGCTTTGCTGACATCCCTTCTGGCTCCAGATCCTGCTTGCTGTTCCACTACATTGATCCCTGACTTTTGGCTTGGCTGACTATCCGTTCCGGTTACTGAACTTTGGCTATGTTTTGACTACGTTTGTTCTTTTTACTTATTATTATTATTAAACAAGTGTGATTTAACTGTACTTCTGTCTCAGTCTGATTTCATGGTTTCTGACAACCTGTTAGTAAATTAGTGATACGTGAGGAGACGGAGGGAGTGAGCCGAGGGGTAGAGAAATAGATTTGGGCATCGTCAGCGTAGAGGTGGTATTGGAAGCCATGGGAGGTCATCAGCTGACCCAGGGAGAAGGTGTAGGATGAAAATAGGAGAGGTCCAAGAACAGAACCTTGGGGGACCCCAACAGAGAAGGGAAGAGGAGAGGGGGTGTAGAATTGTAAGTTATGCCAAAGGTGCGGTTGAATAAGTAGGAACCAGCGAAGAGTACAGTCACGGAGACCAAAGGCATGGCGTTTTTTGAGGAGGAGGGGGTGGTCAACCGTATCAAAGGTAGCAGAGAGGTCCAAGAGTAGGAGTACAGAGTAGTGTCGATTGGTTTTGGTCGTTAGTAGATCAATAGTTTTAGGAGAGCAGTTTCTGTGGAGTGTTGGGGAGTAAATCCAGACTGAAGGGGATCGAGAAGGCCATTAACAACAAGGTGGTCGCTCAGTCGATTGTAGACCAGATGTTCAAGGAGTTTGGATAAAAAGGGGAGCAAGGAGATGGGGCGTAGGCTGTTAAGAATGGATGGGTCCAGTGATGGCTTTTTAAGCATAGGGCTGACAAGTGCATGTTTTAGAGAATTGGGGAAGATGCCAGAAGATAGACAGAGATGTGGGTTAGAGAGTGTAGAATAGAGCCAGAGGGTGAATGTAGCATTTGCGAGGGAACAGAATCCAGAGGGCAGGTGGTAAGATGGACGTTAGCAAGTAGTTTAGCAACCTCGTCTATAGTGGTGGGGTTGAAAGAGGGAAGTAATGATTGTACCTGTGGACGTGAGGTGTAAAGCGTGGAGGGTATCTGAACAGTAGAGGTCTCCTCGCGAATTGTATCCACATTTAAGTTACCCGTAACTGAGTCGGTTGAAAAGCCCACTTCTTGTTTGGGTTCACTGAAGCCTCCTCAAGATGTGCATGCTTTTCCTGTTCATTCATTGCTGGAAAAGCTTATATATTCTGAGTGGGATCACCCAGATAAGCATTTTTTCCCTCCTAAAAAGTTTTCAACACTTTATCTTATGGAGGAAAAGTTTACAAAGATGTGGGGTATACCAGAAATTGATGCTGCTATATCCTCTGTAAATAAAAGTTTGACTTGTCCTGTTAACAACGCTCAAATGCTTAGGGATTCAACTGATTAAAAGTTGGAATTCCTGTTAAAAAACATTTTGTCCTTGGCAGATTCAGTAGCTCAACCTGCAGTGGCAGCAATTGGGGTGTGTCAATCCTTGAAAGACCACTTGAAACAGGTACTCAAGGTTTTCCCTGAACAGCAGGCCCAGGAGTTAGCCGAGTTACCAGCGGCTTTGTGTTTTGCAATTGACGCAATCAGAGATTCTATCCTTCAGACCTCTCACCTTACACTTGGGTTGGGGCATATGCGTAGAATTTTATGGTTGAAAAATTGGTCAGCCAAAGCGCCATGCAAAAAGCTCTTGGCTGGTTTTCCTTTCTGCGGTGTGAGGCTATTTGGGGATGATTTGGACAATTATATCCAAAAGATTTCAAGTGGGAAAAGTATCCTTTTGCCAGTTAAGAAAAGGAGTAAACGTCCCTCATTTAAAACGGGCTCTTTCTCCAGTGCCAGGGGCATCAGCCTCCAGGCAGTCGCGATGGCCTCCACCGTCAGGTTCAAGAGGTAAAAAATTCAGAGTCAACCCCAGGGACAAATGAAGTCCTGGGGAAGGAAACCTACAAGACAGAACGCTAAAGCCTCTTTATGAAGGGGCGCCCCCGCTCATTCGAGTGGGGGGGGGGGAGACTGCTACAGTTCTTAAAGGTCTGGCAGGAGGATTTTCGGGACAGATGGGTGGTCTCCACAATAACTCTAGGTTACAAACTAGAGTTCTGAGAATTCCATTTCCTCAGATCAAATGTTCTCAAAGACCCAGAAAAAAAGAAGTCTCTCCTTCAAGCATTATACCGACTTTTGTCGCAAAAAGCGACCATGGTGGTTCCCAGGGAAGAGCAGAGGTTGAGGTTTTTTTCAAACCTTTTCACTGTGCCAAAACCAAATGGAGATGTCAGACCCATTCTAGGTCTTAAAGATCTAAACTGGTTCCTAAAAATTTCGATCTTTCCGCATGGAATCAATACGATCAGTAGTCTCCATCGTTCAAGGAGGAGAACTTCTGGCATCAATCCTATTTTCCCCGCTCATCAGAAATATGTGTTTCGAAGTAGAAAAACTTCATTTTCAGTTTGTAGCTCTGCCTTTCGGTCTAGCTACTGCACCTCGGGTGTTTACAAAGGTCTTGGCCCCTCCTCTGGCCAGATTAAGGGCCCAGGGTATAACGATTATAGCTTACTAGATGACCTGCTCTTAATAGACGGGTCGGTAGCCCGCTTAGACCAAAGCTTGGTCACCACGGTCAACTACCTGGAATACCTAGGTTGGGTCCTCAACCCAGAGAAGTCTTCTTTAAAGCCTGTAAGAAGACTAGAGTACTTGGGTCTGGTTATAGATACAACCCAGAAGAGGGTGTTTTTACACCAGGCAAAAATCAGCGCCATAAAAAGGAGCTGGTTCAGGTAGTCAGGGCAAAGAAAGGTCCTTCTATTTGCCTTTGTATGAGGTTGTTGGAAAAGATGGTGGCTTCATTCGAAGCGGTTCCCTATGCTCAGTTTCATTCGAGACTGCTGCAAAACAGTATCCTGTCTGCCTGGAACAAGAAAGTCCAGGCGCTAGATTTTCCGATGCGATTGTCGCCAATAGTGCGTCAGAGCCTCAGTTTGTGGTTCATACCTGAGAATCTGCGCAAAAGGGTATCAGAATTGGCGGCTCTTTCTTGTGATATTTTATCATTCACAAGGATAGAGTAGTATTGCGTCCTCATCCTAGCTTTCTACCAAAGGTGGTTTCAGGTTTTCATCTAAACCAGGATATTGTTCCGCCTTCATTTTTTCTGGAACCCTGTTCTACGGAAGAAAAGTCACTACATTCTCTGGATGTAGTGAGAGCAGTCAAAATCTATTTAGAGGCGACTGCTCAGGTTCGGAAAACTGATATTTTGTTTGTGTTGCCTGAAGGTCCTAGAAAAGGACAGGCAGCGTCGAAATCTACTATTGCTAAGTGGATTCAGCAAGTAACTATTCAAGCTTATGGTTTGAAGAGGAAAGTTCCACCTTTTCAAATCAAAGCGCACTCCACCAGGGCTGTTAGTGCTTCATTGGCAGTGCATCACCAGGCCTCCATGGCTCAAATCTGCAAGGCCGCAACTTGGTCTTCAGTCCATACTTTCACCAGATTCTATCAGGTGGCTGTAAGAAGGCATGAGGATATCGCCTTTGGGTGCAGTGTGCTGTCTCCCTCCCCTCAGATAGCATTGCTCTGGGACATCTCATACAGTAAATACTGTGGCTCTGTGTCCCGTGATGTACGATAAAGAAAATAGGATTTTTATAACAGCTTACCTGTAAAATCCTTTTCCTGGAGCACAGAGGTCCCTCCCCTCTTCTAATACACGTACATTGCTTTGCTACAAAGCTCCCAGTTTTAAGGGGAGGGGTTATATAGGGAGCTAAACTTCCTGTCTAGGGTGTGCCAGTGTCCATCACCTAAAGGTGCCTATATAACCCATACAGTAAATACTGTGGCTGTGTTCCATGATGTACTCCAAGAAAAGGATTTTACAGGTAAGCTGTTATAAAAATCCTATTTTTTTTTCTGACAGCTCAGATCGGAGCTATTGTGCTCTGACCAGGGGACACTCCCAGCGCCAAAAAAACGCCGGTTAGCGCTCTTAGCCATTGGCTGATTGGGATCCGGACAGCTGCTGGTTTTTCAGCATGCACAGCTGGCTTCTGTTGGACCGGCTGCCATACACATGGGCCGAATGTCAGCCGGTCTTTATGATGTCGCCCGACATTTGACCCATGTACTAGGCTATAACCAAAATATAAGACCTTAGAATGGTAAAGATGTTATGCATACAGCATTTTAAACATACAAATTGACTGAATCACTGAAAATCACATTTTACATGACTCAACAAGACACAAGTCATCATGACCAAATCCATTGTTATTTAGAGTTGAACTCTAGGGAGATATACAGTAAATGACACAAATTAATTGATATATCATCATTAAAATGTATTTTCAGGCAACCAAGGTAAGTACCTGAATTTGACCTAGGATCAGCATCTTTCAGTCTCTGTACTTCAGGGCTGGAGTGCGAGTGGAAGAAGCAGCACAAGAACCAGCTGAGCTGACAAAGAGCATGCCGATAGGAGGAGAAAGCAGCAAAAAAGTGCAATGAGCTAATAACAGTGCTGTTTCTCCTTCACTTTTTAGTCACAGGGTGGTGTAGGGCTCATGATGGCCTGGGCTCAGAGGAAGTGGGTTGAATGATGCAGGTTGTCATTTAACCTTGATGGTTATTGACATCTAGCGACAGAAAAGAAGTACTGCAGGAGACAGCTCTGGAAAGAAGGTGTAAAGAACGTAGCTGAATTTTAGGTTTTAAAGGATATAAATTTTCTGTTTTTTCCTAGAGTTCTGCTTTAAATGATAAAATTCATTTTTCTTGAAAAAAAAAATACGCTGAAAACTCCATGTATTATTTACAAAAAACAGACCTATTATGATAAGTCTTGCAATGAGATAACAGGAACAGCAAAGCACAACCCATTTCACCAACCTGAACATGTAAAGAGCAAGAAAAAGTATGTGAACCCCTTGGAATTAACTCGTTTTCTGCAGTAATTTGCCATAAAATTGTCATCTGATCCTCAACGAAGTCACGATAAACAAACACATTGTGCAGCTGATAACACACAAACAATTCTAAAGTGTCTTTTGGAACACACCCATTAACCACTTCAGCTGCGGAAGGTTCTACCCCCTTCATGACAACGCCACTTTTTGCGATACGGCACTGCGTTGCTTTAACTGCCAATTATGCGATCGTGCAACATTGTACCCAAATAAAATTGATGTCCCCCCCCCCCCCCCCCACAAATAGAGCTTTCTTTTGGTGGTATTTGATCACTTCTGCGGTTTTTATTGCTTGCGCTATAAACAAAAAAAGACCAACAATTTTGAAAAAAGTAAAAAAAAAAAACAAACAATATTTTTAACTTTCTGCTATAAAACACAATAAAATCAAAATTTCTTCATCAATTTAGGCCAAAATGTATTCTTCTACATGTTTTTGGTAAAAAAAATCCCAAGCAGCATATATAGATTGGTTTGCGCAAAAGTTATAGCGTCTACACACTATGGGATAGATTTATGGACTTTTTTTTTTTATTATTGTTTTTACTAGTAATGGCGGCAATCAGCGATTTTTAGCAGGACTGCGACATTGGGGCGGACAAATCTGACACTAAGTGACACTTTTTGGGGACCAGTGACACCAATACAGTGACCAGTGCTGAAAAAAATGCGCTGTCACTGTATAAATGACACTGGCAGGGAAGGGGTTAACATCAGGGGCGATCAAAGGGTTAACTCTGTTCCCTGGGAGTGTTTTCTAACTTTGTGGGGGATGGCATAACCGAAGACAGACAGAGATCCGTGTTTCTGCTTAGCAGAAACACAATATCTCTGTCTTTCTTACTAGCAGAACGGCAATCTGCCTTGTTTACATAGGCAGACCGCCGTTCTGCTTCTCTCTGAACGATCGTCGGGTGTCCAATCACAGGGGGAGCGGGGCTCCGGCGGCATGCAATGACGCACCCCAGAGCCAAAGAAAGGAATTACATACAGGTACGTGATTTTGAGGGGGCAGATTACACAGCACTTGCACTGTGCTGTTTAGTCTGCTTTAAGGTACCAGAAATTTTTTTTTTTCTTTTTTGGGTTAACAAATGCTTTAAGGCTAGAAAGGGATACAAAGAAATCTCTAAGTCACCAGACTCTGAAACCGTCCTAGACAGCGTGACTTGCAAAACGACTTCTGTATAGAAGTCAATGCAAGCCGCTTCGAAGTCACACCAAAGTAGTACAGGAACCTTTTTCTAATTCAGGGTGACTTGAGTCGCTCCTATTAGAATGGTTCCATTGCAATTGGAGCAGGACTTGTCAGAAGTCTAACTCGCCTGGTAGGTCACCCCTGTGTGAACCGGCACTTGGTGTTTATGCATCCATCAAATCGACAGAAAAATAGTCTATAAATGGAGACAGTTTAGTACTTTGGCTACTCTTCCTAGAAGCGGGCTCCCAGCCAAGATGACTCCCAAGGCACAATGCAGAAACTTCCATGATGTAAAGAAGAACCCATGAGTGACAGTTAACTTGTTCAGATCCGCTTGTTCAGATCCGCTTTGCCGGGAGTACGTCTATTGACGTTGTCCCCTTTCAAAGCTGGCCACGCCCCCCAGAAGGGGGCGCGCGCTGTGATCACCCGAGTCAACGATCCCGGCCCCTTACTACCTGATCAGCTGTCAGCCAATGACAGCTGATCACGTGATGTAAACAGAGGATCGCTAATCGTTTTTTTTTTTTCTTCTCGCGCTGAAAAGAAGCTGATCGCCGGCTTCTGTTTTAAGGGACATTGGTCCCGAATAGGAAGAGGCGAAGCTGCCTCATATGTGCCCACAAGTGCAACCTGCCAGTGCCACAAATCAGTGGCCACAGTGCCCCAATCAGTGCCCACAGTAGTAAGTGCCAGCAATGAGTGCCACCTATCAGTGCCCACAAGTGCCACCTATCAATGCCCACCAGTGGTGCCAATCAGTGCCTCATCACTGCCACCCATCAGTGCCACCTATTAGAGCCCTTCAGTGCCACCTATTAGAGCCCTTCAGTGCCACCTATTAGAGCCCTTCAGTGCCACCCATCAGTGCCCACCAATGCCACCTATCAGTGCCTACCAGTGCCACTTCATCAGTGCAGCCTATCAATGTAGCCTCATCAGCGTACATCAATGAAGGAGAAAAATTACCTGTTGTTCGCAAAATTTATTAACAAAATATAAAACGGTTTGTATTTTTTTTTTTTTTTTTTTTAATCAGTCTTTTTTCATTTTTTTTATCAAGAAAAAAAAAACTGATCAAATATTACCAAAAGAAAGCTCTATTTGTGGGAAAAAATGATAAAAATTAAATTTGGGTACAGTGTTGTATGACTGCGCAATTGTCGTTCAAAGAGTGACAGCTCTAAAAGCAGAAAATTGGTCTGGGCAGGAGAGGGGTTTAGGTGCCCAGTAAGCAAGTGGTTAAAGGCTTGAAGACATCACTGGAACTGGCAAACATCCCTGTTCATGAGTCTACCATATGTAGGTCTTTGAACAAGCAGCTGCTACTCTCAAAAAAACATTGCTGAGAGCCTGATGTTTGCCAAAGAGCATTCTGGTAAACTGCAACTGGGAAAATGTGGAGTGAAACAAAAGCTGAATAGCCACTAGCAATAATCACTGTTCTCCCAGTAGGGATGGCTTCCCTTGCTCCCCCTGCTGGGAGAGCGCAATACTGACTGTGGTTGCATGAAAGAAAAATCACACCATCTATGGCCAGCTTAAGGTGGTTCCTGTATGTGATGCTCCCACGGCATAACGGTTTGGTTTGCCAAACTGGTGTCAGTTGATGAAGTCAGAGGCAAGTAAAACAACAAGCGTGTAGGTGAAAAACTGACAAAAGTCTGAGCAGATGCAGCTCAGGCAGTGGTGACACAAACAGCGGACAACCAGAGGACAGACCGGGTGATAACCAGAATGATAATCGTGGATAACTAAACAGATACCAAAACTCTCAGAAAAACAATCACAAACCTTTTGCTAGCAAAAGAGAAATGCTATAGAAATGGTGGAGGAGTGTACGTGTGTGTGTGTGTTTTTTTTTTTTAACCTCTCGGTAATTCTGCTGCTGGACAGTTGTCACCAGCAACAGGATTATTATAGTGGCATAGGCCTAACTGAGCAGATGAGACTGCAGACTAGTTTTCCCTATCCAATAAAGAATCCTCCTGGCCAATGACAGTATACAGACTGGATTAGAAGTAGAATGGCAGGAGTGTTGAAGATTTAAAAAAAAGAAATGACAAAAAGCTATCACATCACAGTGATTCACTGCCTTACTATTTGCTTTCAGACCGAAAAAAAAACAATTAAAAAAAAAATAAAAATAATAATAATAATAATAATAATAATAATAGGACCACTAACTAAAACCTTTTGGCCATATTGTAATTTTTGGCATTGTACGCTTTTTTGCTTTTTAAGCTTCATATTCTTATTTCATATTAACGACTTTGCACAATCGCATTGACCTATTTTTGTTCTATGATCAAATACACACAGCGTAATAATAACCACTCATCTGGAAAATATTTGTACCTGTTTTTCATATGAGAGAAGTTGGCCGGACAGTTGCTGGGTTGCTAGACACATTTCATTCTTCAAAAAGAACACAAATATCAAAGTCAGCAAATACCTGCACAATTTCAACACACAAGGAGAAAATGTCACTGTATAAATATTCTGTTCTTCTTTTAACTGATATTATATGTTTGATAGTAAAGGAGACAAAAGTAAGGACAGTCTGAAAAAAAGACAATGTTGCAAGAGCTGAAGTTGTAAAATTGATCAATAAAAAAAATAAAAATTGTAGCCCTTTCTTGCCATGAATAAATACCATTGCCCTGAGCTTCACCGTGTCAACTACAGCCGAGATAACGATGGCATTGGTCTTTGGCTGAAAAGTGCACTGTGGGTGTCTGACAACATTAGAGAGATTGCAATAAGTCTTGTTTTCGATCAGACACACCTGATAAGCGAGCTCAGATGATCAATAGGAAACAGAGCCAGTTCATGTATGAGGAAACATGGCTGTCCACGTGGAAAAATATAATTAAAAAGCTATACAAAAATAATTTTTTAAACACACTTTGTTAAGACTGTTTACATTTAAAAGGGGTTGTAAAGGCCGAAGGGTTTTTATCTTAATGCATTCTACACTTACCTGAGGTCCCTCTCTGTCCAGCGATATCCACGAGTGTCTCCCTCCCTAATTGGCTGCCGCTGCTGTTAAAGTCAGCTAGCCAACCAGGATACAGAGGGGGCAGGACTGGACGGGGGCTCTGTGTCTGAATTTACACAGGGAGCTGTGACTCCGCTCAGGTGCCCCCATAGCAAGCTGCGTGCTGTGGGGGGCCAGGAGTACCAAAAAAGGGACCCGAGAAGAGGAGGATGTGGGCTGCTCTGTGCAAATCCACTGCACACAGCAGGTAATCATAACAGGTTTCTTATTTTTATAGGAAAAAAGAGGCGAACTTCTGCTCAGATCACTGCAGCAAGAACCAGGAGCAGGTACCTGTCAAAACCAGTAGCTGCTGACTTTAAAAAAAAGGTGCCAAATGTGGCGAACAAGTGAACCTTCCCATTTTGGGTTAAGTTCCGCTTTAACCACTTCAGCCCCGGAAGGATTTACCCCCTTCCTGACCAGAGCACTTTTTACAATTTGGCACTGCGTCGCTTTAACTGCTAATTGCGCGGTCATGCAATGCTGTAACCAAACGAAATTTGCGTCCTTTTCTTCCCACAAATAGAGCTTTCTTTTGATGGTATTTGATCACCTCTGCCGTTTTTATTTTTTGCGCTATACACGGAAAAAGACCGAAAATTTTGAAAAAAAATGATATTTTCTACTTTTTGTTCTAAAAAAAATCCAATAAACTCAATTTTAGTCATACATTTAGGCCAAAATGTATTTGGCCACATGTCTTTGGTAAAAAAAATGTCAATAAGTGTATATTTATTGGTTTGCGCAAAAGTTATAGCGCCTACAAACTAGGGTACATTTTCTGGAATTTACACAGTCTTTAATTTATGACTGCCTATGTCATTTCTTGAGGTGCTAAAATGACAGGGCAGTACAAAACCCCCACAAATGACCCCATTTTGGAAAGTAGACACCCCAAGGAAATTGCTGAGAGGCATGTTGAGCCCATTGAATATTCATTTTTTTTGTCCCAAGTGATTGAATAATGAAAAAAAAAAAAAAAAAAAATTACAAAAAGTTGTCACTAAATGATATATTGCTCACACAGGCCATGGGCATATGTGGAATTGCACCCCAAAATACATTTAGCTGCTTCTCCTGAGTATGGGGATACCACATGTGTGGGACTTTTTGGGAGCCTAGCCGCATACGGGGCCCCGAAAACCAATCACTGCCTTCAGGATTTCTAAGGGCGTACATTTTTGATTTTACTCCTCACTACCTATCACAGTTTTGAAGGCCATAAAATGCCCAGATGGCACAAACCCCCCCCAAATGACCCCATTTTGGAAAGTAGACACCCCAAGCTATTTGCTGAGAGGCATGTTGAGTCCATGGAATATTTTATATTTTGACACAAGTTGCGGGAAAGTGACAATTTATTTATTTATTTTTTTTTTGCACAAAGTTGTCACTAAATGATATATTGCTCACACAGGTCATGGGCATATGTGGAATTGCACCCCAAAATACATTCTGCTGCTTCTCCTGAGTATGGGGATACCACATGTGTGGGACTTTTTGGGAGCCTAGCCACGTACTGGGCTCCGCAAACCAATCACCGCCTTCAGGATTTCTAAGGGTGTACATTTTTGATTTCACTCTTCACTGCCTATCACAGTTTCGGAGGCCATGGAATGCCCAGGTGGCACAAACCCCCCCCAAATGACCCCATTTTGGAAAGTAGGCACCCCAAGCTATTTGCTGAGAGGCATGGTGAGTATTTTGCAGCTCTCATTTGTTTTTGAAAATGAAGAAAGACAAAAAAAAAATTTTTTTTTTTCTTTTTTTAATTTTCAAAACTTTGTGACAAAAAGTGAGGTCTGCAAAATACTCACTATACCTCTCAGCAAATAGCTTGGGGTGTCTACTTTCCAAAATGGGGTCATTTGGGGGGGGTTTGTGCCACCTGGGCATTCCATGGCCTCCGAGACTGTGATAGGCAGTGAAGAGTGAAATCAAAAATTTACGCCCTTAGAAAGCCTGAAGGCGGTGCTTGGTTTTCGGGGTCCCATACGTGGCTAGGCTCCCAAAAAGTCTCACACATGTGGTATCCCCGTACTCAGGAGAAGCAACAGAATGTATTTTGGGGTGTAATTTCACATATTCCCATTGCATGTTTGAGCAATATATCATTTAGTGACAACTTTGTGCAAAAAAAAAAAAAATAAATAATAATTTGTCTCTTTCCCGCAACTTGTGTCACAATATAAAATATTCCATGGACTCGACATGCCTCTCAGCAAATAGCTTGGGGTGTCTACTTTCCAAAATGGGGTCATTTGGGGGGGGTTTGAACTGTCCTGGCATTTTATGCACAACATTTAGAAGCTTATGTCACACATCATCCACTCTTCTAACCACTTGAAGACAAAGCCCTTTCTGACACTTTTTGATTACATGAAAAAATTATTTTTTTTTGCAAGAAAATTACTTTGAACCCCCACACATTATATATTTTTTTAAAGCAAATGCCCTACAGATTAAAATGGTGGGTGTTTAATTTTTTTTTTTCACACAGTATTTGCGCAGCGATTTTTCAAACGCATTTTTTGGGGAAAAAACACACTTTTTTACATTTTAATGCACTAAAACACACTATATTGCCCAAATGTTTGATGAAATAAAAAAGATGATCTTAGGCCGAGTACATGGATACCAAACATGACATGCTTTACAATTGCGCACAAACGTGCAGTGACAACAAAATAAATACATTTTTAAAAGCCTTTAAAAGCCTTTACAGGTTACCACTTTAGATTTACAGAGGAGGTCTACTGCTAAAATTACTGCCCTCGATCTGACCGTCGCGGTGATACCTCACATGCATGGTGCAATTGCTGTTTACATTTGATGCCAGACCGACGCTTGCGTTCGCCTTAGCGCGAGAGCAGGGGGGACAGGGGTGCTTTTTTTTTTTTTTTTTTTTTTTCTTTATTATTTTTTTGCTTTTTTATCTTATTTTAAAACTGTTCCTTTCATTTTTTTTTTTTTTTTTAATCATTTTTATTGTTATCTCAGGGAATGTAAATATCCCCTATGATAGCAATAGGTAGTGACAGGTACTCTTTTTTGAAAAAATTGGGGTCTATTAGACCCTAGATTTCTCCTCTGCCCTCAAAGCATCTGACCACACCAAGATAGGTATGATAAAATGCTTTCCCAATTTCCCAATGGCGCTATTTACATCCGGCGAAATCTAAGTCATAAAATGCTCGTAGCTTCCGGTTTCTTAGGCCATAGAGATGTTTGGAGCCACTCTGGTCTCTGATCAGCTCTATGGTCAGCTGGCTGAATCACCGGCTGCATTCTCAGGTTCCCTGTTGAGACAGGAGAGCCAGAGAAAAACACGGAAGACGGTGGGGGGGGGGGCATTCTCTCCCACTGCTTGTAAAAGCAGTCTAGAGGCTAATTAGCCGCTAGGATTGCTTCTACATGAAAGCCGACCGCTGGCTGAAAAGAATGATACCAAGATGATACCTAAACCTGCAAGCATCATTCTGGTATAACCACTCAAAGTCGTGAATGCTGTACCTGAAGACAAAAAAATGGTTAACAATAAAGCACAGTAAACGGTAAAGTATAAATAATTACATACCTGAAAAACAAACATGATAAAACATAATAACAATAAAACATTGCAGAATAGAATACAGTAAAAAAGAGCAGAACAATAGAGAGAGAATAAAGAGAGAGAGAACAATAAAACGACAACTATTATTTTTTATTTTATATTTTTGTTTGTGTTTTTTTTTTTTTTTTTTTTTTTTTTACACTTTTTTTGTAACTGTAACTTTTATAACTGTAACCGGTTCCAGGTTCGGGTCTCTCAAAATGCGATGGCATCTTGGGAGACCCTGTGAAAGTGTGCCTAGTCTGTGGAATGCTGTACCCTACGCTAATACTCAGCTAGTGAATGGTAGCGTTCAAAACATTCACCAATGCAAAGACCAGGATTGTCAGGACAGGAGGGACAATAATAGCGGGTGTCACGCCTATATCCGCGCTTGCTGCAGACACAACATCTTTTTTGGGGGGGTTCGTTGGGTAGGGGTACTCGGGAGGACATAAAAATGCCTCTCATGCAGCCGACTGCATTTGGTTGGGGATGTGAATGGGGGAAGTACGGGCGCTGCAGAAGTGGTGGGTTCCCAATTAGGATTGGCGAATGCACCAGGAAGGGCACTATGGGCATGACGGGCCTGTGTTTGTCTTCTTGGTGGCAGCGGGACACTATTTGTGCTTGCCACCTCACCAGCTTGAACTGCACTTATGGGACTCGCCACGTCACCAAGTGTTACTGCAGTGCTGGTTTGACTACGACCGGGGTGTACTAGGCCGCTGGCGCTTGCCAGTTCACCAAAACGCTACCAAAAAAACTGTAAACGATCGCAGGGATCAGGCCTGACTCTGCGAACGCTGCAGTTATGCATTTAGTGTTTTGTAAGTGACAGTGATCGATCGATACTGCACTTGGGTGGGCTGGGCTGGGCGGAGGGGCAAAACGCAGGTGCTAGCAGGTATCTGGGCTGATCCCGCTAACACTGCGTTTTTGGGAACCCTAAACTGCTGGGGACGCCAGTATAGATCTGATCGGATCAGATATTGATCAGTTCAGATACTATACCACTAAGGGAGGTGTACAGTGCGTGCGTGGGTGTTAGCGCTACTGGCACTAACCTGACGCTGCCTGGGGCTGGTGCTTGCCAGTTCACCAAAACGCTACAAAAAAAACTGTTAGCGATCGCAGGGATCAGGCCTGACTCTGCGAACGCTGCAGTTATGCGTTTAGTGTTTTGTAAGTGACAGTGATCGATCGATACTGCACTTGGGTGGGCTGGGCTGGGCCGGGCGGAGGGGTAAAACGCAGTTGCTAGCAGGTATCTGGGTTGATCCCGCTAACACTGCGTTTTTGGGAACCCTAAACTGCTGGGGACGCTAGTATAGATCTGATCGGATCAGATATTGATGCGTTCAGATACTATACCACTAAGGGAGGTGTACGGTGCGTGCGTGGGTGTTAGCGCTACTGGCACTAACCTGACGCTGCCTGGGGCTGGTGCTTGCCAGTTCACCAAAACGCTACAAAAAAAACTGTTAGCGATCGCAGGGATCAGGCCTGACTCTGCGAACGCTGCAGTTATGCGTTTAGTGTTTTGTAAGTGACAGTGATCGATCGATACTGCACTTGGGTGGGCTGGGCCGAGCTGGGCGGAGGGGCAAAACGCAGGTGCTAGCAGGTATCTGGGCTGATCCCGCTAACACTGTGTTTTTGGGAACCCTAAACTGCTGGGGACGCTAGTATAGATCTGATCGGATCAGATATTGATCTGTACAGATACTATACCACTAAGGGAGGCGTATGCTGCGTGCGTGGGTGTTAGCGGTACTGGCGCTTATCTGACGCTGCCTGGGGCGACGCATATCACCGCCGGGCGATCAGGGGGCTAAATCTTTATTCGGTAATAAACGGCGGGTGCCCTGACATTATAAAAAATAAACAAACTAACCAGCGTCACCCGTAACGGTTATACAGTGATCAGTGGTGAAAGGGTTAACTAGGGGGCAATCAAGGGGTTAAAACATTTATTAGATAGTATATGGGGGTCCCTGTCGCTATAAAACTTTGACGGCGAACCTAAATATTTACGTCCCTAACTAGCATCACCAGCGACACTAATACAGCGATCAGAAAAATGATCGCTTAGCGACACTGGTGACAGGGGGTGATCAAGGGGTTAAAACTTTATTAGGGGGGGTTAGGGGGGTACCCTAGACCTACAGGGGGCCTAACACTCACTGCCCTGACACTGTAACTGTCACAAACTGACACCAATACAGTAATCAGAAAAAAAAAAAAAAAAAAAAAAAAACCTGCTTGGTGTCAGTTTGTGACGGGGGGGGGGGGGGGGGTGATTGGGGGGGATCGGGGGGCGAATCGGGGTGTTTAGTGTGCCTGGCATGTTCTACTGTGTGTGTGTGTGTTGTGCACTTACATTGCAGTCTTCTCTCCTCGGCCCGGAACGGAAAATACCGAGCCGAGGAGAGATGACATCATTTCCTCTGCCTCTGTGTACAATACAGAGGCAGGGAAATGATCCCATTGGCTGAGAGCGATCGCGAGGGGGGGGCCACGAATGGATGGCCTCCCCCTCACCTCCGATCGCCGGGGGAGATTTGCCGACCGCCGCAGGCACCGGGGGGGGGTCCGATCGGACCCCCCACCCGCGGGCAGGCAAGGACGTACATACACGTCCTTTTGCCTGCCCGTGCCGCTCTGTCGACGTATATAGTCGTGCGGCGGTCGGCAAGTGGTTAAGGAGTTGTAAAGGCAGGTTTTTATCTTAATGCATTCTATGCATTAAGATAAAAAAAACCTTCTGTGTGTAGCAGCTTCCCCAGCACCCCCTAATACTTACCTGAGCCCCATCTCTGTCCAGCGATATCCAGGAGTCCCTCAGTCGTCCAAGACTCTCCCTCCTGATTGGCTGAGACACAGCAACTGTGCCATTGGCTGTCAAAGACAGTTAGCCAATCAGAGGAGAGGGGGCGGGGCTGAACGGCAGCTCCATGTCTGAATGGACACACGGAGCTACAGCTCAGCTGCCCCCACAGCAAGCACTTGACCGGAGGGAATGGCCAGGAGCATTGAAAAGGGACCCGAGAAGAGGAGAATCCAGGCTGCTCTGTGCAAATTCACTGCAATAGAGCAGGTAAGTATAACATGTTTGTAATTTTTTTTAGACAAGGCTATACAATCAGTTTAAGTAGAGAAGAGTTCAAACGTCACATTTGTACTGCTCTCTGCGTTCATGCAAAATAGATTCCCAATATCCGCTGATCCTGGTGACCACCGTAAGGACTGAGAGTGATGGAAATACAACATTTTCAGCAGAACAGAACATGAGGGAAGTCCCTCCAGTGGGGACATTTTATTCTGGTGACAAGGACACTTAAAGAGATTTATTTTCCTTCCTATTGTGTCTACATTACAGGAACTTCAAGATTAGTAATTTAAGTTAATTACCATATTCAAAATGAAAAACAAAAATCTGTTTTTGTAACTGCTTAAAAATGTGTTAGGTGGAGTTCTGCTTTAATTTTTGAAAGTCACTTATATGAGGTCCATTTAAATCTACTAGAGCATCTAATACTACCCTATCCACAGGTTAACAATTCTGCTGTCCCAAGGTGTCTCCATTGTTCCTCCATATAGCGGAGACACCCTAAGACAGGAAGTGTGTTACTGGCAGGATCAGCAATTAAAAATAAAGGAAAAAGAAGCCAAAAAGCAAGAAAAAAAAACAAAACAAACAAATGCAGACACCACATCTAAGGATTGGTAAATTGCAAAATGAAAATTTTTGTTTTTGGGTTTGGACACACTTTAAAGTGTTACTAAAATCTATTTTTTTTTTTTTTTTTTAAATTAAAACAAACATGTTAGTTATACTCGCCTCCTCTGGTGATGCACAGAGCATCCCTGATCCTCCTCTTCTCAGGTCCCCCGCCGGCGATCTTAGCTCCTCCTCTTCTTTGTGTGTCCCCATAGCAAGCTGTTTGCACACAATGTCTGCTCGCTCCCGAACGGTGCATCTTTGGAGCCGCACTTCAAAGACACACCGTGGGACTTAGCCCCACCCCCCAACTTCCTCCTCACTGCATTTGATTGGCTATTTCAGTCAAGCAGAAGAGAGGGTAGAAGAGATGCAGCCTTCCACAGCACTGGATCTCTTCCCATTCAGACAGGGAAGGGGGAGGACAGAGAAATATAAAATATTTTCTACCCTAATACAAGGAAAGCATTAAAAAAACTCTCTCCATCTATCTATCTATCTATCTATCTATCTATCTATCTATCTATCTATCTAATCTATCTACACACATATTTAGCTTTAGAATCAATTTAAAGTAAAAAGGTTAGATTTGTAGTAAACCGCATCCAAAAAAAATTGGGCCCCCAGGCAGTTTAAGTCATAATGTGCTAGTATGCATGGCATACTAGCACATTATGACAGATTTACCTGAAAACGAAGCCCTTCAGCAGCACACGGTCGCTGCCGAAGGTGCTTCCATCTTCACCTGGACTTGTTTGCGGGCTTTGGCAATATGAATGGCTGAGCCAGCAATGATGTCACTCCCGCGCATGCGCACAGGAGTCACTGTTTACGCAACGGCTCAGAGGGAACAACATGGGGGTGTCATTCCTTCAAAGCGCATGCGCTGGTGACATCCCTGGCTGCAACTAAAGTAAATATCTCCTAAACAGTGCACGTTTAGGAGATATTTACTGTACATATAGGTAAGCCTTATTATAGGTTTATCTATAGGTAAACATCATACCTGGGAGTTTACTCCCACTTTAAGAAAGGCATTAGGAGGCATTTAAGGTTTAGGATGGATAGGTTTGAGGTTCACTTTTTTCCAGCGTCTAAAAAGCCACACTGAACACTACCACCACTGGGTCCTATATGTGGAAATGTAATTTTTTTTTCACAACGGTTGTGGGCTTTTTATAAGCTATGCTTAATGGGTTTTCTGCTTAGCAGAGTGATTTTTCTGAAACCGAATTGGGAGTATGTTATGTAGATACTTTAGCTTGTGCTAGCAGAGATTATATGGTATAAACATCTTGTATTTGAATTACATAAACTGTACATGTTATATTTTTCTAGCTTCTGAGAGATTATTGTTATACTTGACATTTCCTGTGGTGATTTACCTCATCTGATTATGGCTGTCAGTTTAGAATTACTCAGCTAATTTTTTTTCTCTTCCAAATAGTTTCTAATAAATATTTTTCAAATGTGTATATATCTTAAATCAGAGCTATACTTTCTGCAACACTGGCTCGTCTCCCTATAGCTAAAAGACTGAAAATCAACATATAAGCATACCACCCCCATTTGTAGTAAGCATTTGAAAGGTGCTTTGGGGGGGGGAGGGGCAGGCGGGGGTGCGCATTAAAAAAAAAAAAAAAAAAAAAAAAAAGGGTGTCTGCCTTTATAAAACATCAGTTCAGATGTCCTATTGATCAGTTATTTTCGAATGTCACCAGCCAGAACCAGGTTGAATAACAAGCATGTCTGCAAGTTAGAAGCACTTTGCCATTGTCTTTAAAAGTAGTCCTAAAAACTTTAATTCTAATTTTTTTTTTTTTTTTTAGAAATGTATTTTTTATTATTTTACATTAATTCACATTTGAATACCACATCAGATGACCAAATTATAAGTTTGGGAACTTTATAGTCACCCGTAAATCATTCAGTAGCCAGAGATTACAACCCTTTATATTGCTTAGCTCCTTGTTCTGCACATTGGCCTACCTGTGCCCCATAGACTCGTTGCATTGTTTGAAGCAGCTGATTTGTATAGTCGGTTAGTGTTCCGGCATCTTCCTCAAATACGCTCAGTAGGGATCTCGTCTACAGTAGGAAAACACAAAACACTGATGAATATAAAATTTACTCAAACTCCAGGAAATATCTTTGCTTAGTTACATTGGTCCTGCTTGGCACAATGTAAGAAAACATATCGCATGCCTGAAGGACCACCACAATATTCACAATATTGATTTTTTTTTTCTAATTAACACAAGGCACTCCATGAATGGACGCTGTGGAGATTGTGATTTCACCGCCCCTTCTCTATACCTCATCTAATAAAGAACGCATTGTATTCACTGAAAAAATACAAAATGCATATGCATATTTGGTGGTCTTGTCCAATAGTACAGATATTCTGGAAAGAAATATTTACATACGTCTCCAAACTGTCTATTTATTGTTTGTACTCTTAACAAATTTCTTAACCCTGAACAACATTGTATTTGTCATTATACATCTGTATTATATATTTTACTGTACTAAATAAAATATTTTTGACAAGAAAAAATACAAAATGCTCTATGAATGGCAGCCATGCGAAAGAATGCTCCCCTGTGGTCAGTGCGCAGAGAGGAAGCTGCTTGCACAGAACCCGGAAGATTAATGTTATCAATGTAGTAGCGCTGACTAAAAAAGTGGCTACTACAGTGATTTGCAGATTCAGTAGAGGAATATCAGTTATGAGATATGCAAATCTTGTTTCAATGTAGTATGCAATAAAGATAAATTAATCATAAATCAAAAACAGCAATTGAGTGTCATGTAATGATTCCCAACACATTTTACATGTGAACAACCAAAAGAAAACTGGTATGGAGCTGTAGCTCCCTGTCCATCTAGATCAGTGGTTCTCAACTCCAGTCCTCAGGACCCACCAACAGGCCAGGTTTGCAAGATAGCTGAAATACATCACAGGTGATATCACTTGCTGCTCAGTGATTGCAGTATTCTAGTCTGCAACTCCCCAAGGTAATACTTAAAATCTGGCCTGTTGGTGGGTCCTGAGGACTGGAGTTGAGAACCACTGATCTAGATTATCTCCAGTGTGAGATTTTAGGTGGAAGTACACATGCTGTTAGATTTGTACTCTAGCACAGAACTCTGTTTAGATATGTTAAACCTTAGAGCACTTAAGAGATGCTACAATATGCCATCTTCATAAGGATGGTTTCACTGTTTAGTGGCTACAGTATGATATTGTGTTTCTTCTATACACTATCATATCTACTATACACACAATTTTTAAGTTACAAGTGTACGTGGCTTTTATAAAAAGTAGCATCTTTTACTGAAATTGATTTAGTGTAGCAATACATTGTTTTATTTATTTTTATATATAACCTTTTGCTTGTCGTGTGGTAACACTCCAGACGGAAGCATGCATTTAGCTACATTTGTGCAATAATATAAACACTTTGCAATTAAACACTTGTGTCAGACATCTGTGCACTTCAGAGATTTTTTGTATGTTTCCATGAAGATATATTGATTGTTCAGGGGCTGCATTATATTATTGTGTTCTTTATACACATTATCATGTTATATGTTTTCATGCTATAGGTATACTTGCTCTTAACAACGGCAATATTTTTCACTGCGGTTATTAGCAATGTCACATGTGCAGGCTGACAGCGCTATCAAAATAAAGTCCCAAAGGGTCTTCTCTCCCACTTTTTTGAGGTTGCAGTAGGTTCATATTTTATGGGTTTTATGTAGCATATTACTTTTAATACCCTCCCAGACATAATCCCCCCATCTAAAGCTTAGTACACCTGGGACAAACATTGGGCAGCATTGGTCAGTTCAATAGAAATGGGCCAACATTCAAGTGTACGGCAACAGGTCCGACAGAAGGGGCATAACCAAAAAAGGTCTGTCAATGGGCTCCCAATTATGCCTGGGAGGCAATTTTCCCAATGGCTGTGAGCGCTGACCGGAGTGTTCCGGCAGCAGGGGAGGTTGGGGTGCATCCCCCTGTCCGAACGCAATAGCTCAGCAGGGGGATCACTGTACTAACATTGCATAGTTAGCAGAGTGGCTCCTGCTGAGCCCTTTAGTTTTTTTTCCTTCAGCCCGCTGGGTTGAATGTAAATCTACTAGTGTGTACCAGGCATAAGACTTCAGGTTTTTGTTAAGCCTTGAACCAGAAAGGAAGAGGGGTGGGGCCTCCTTGTCCTACTATGTACTCCAAGAAAAAGAATTTTACAGGTAAACCAAAAATCCCATTTTCTTTAGTGTACATCCCAGGGCAAAGGGTATCTTTATAATCGATACGGATTATGATAGGGATGTCCTAAAGCACCAAATATGAGTGGAGGGCAACAAGTCAAAAGGCCCCAAACATCTAAACCAAAACAGGTTAGAACCTCACGTACCGGCCTGCAAAACTTGCCGACCAAAGGAAGCATCCTCTGCGGAAAAAAAAACTTTGTGAAACTGCTACCTAATCTTTGGGTCACATTTTTACAAAGTCGAGGTACTGATGTCTGATGTTGAATAGCCCAGGAAGCAACAACACTCCTGGTAGAATGTTTTGTCAGTGAACACAGTGGAACTCTTCCTGTTCAGAACATAAACTCAAGAAAAAAGAGCTATTGGATCCATTAAGAAATGGTAGATTTGGAAGTGACCCTTCCGGGAACACATAGAGGGTATTTGATTTACAGCGCATTAGTTGATTTCAGGTAACACCTGTTAATACAAACCACGTCCAAGGTATAAAGAGCTGAAGTAATGGCAAACAGAAAAAAAAAATCTTCTGAGTCAGGACTAAAAGGAATATCCTGGATGGATTTAAACAGATTTCTGCGATACAGAAAGTACCAAGGTGAGGTCACCAAGGAACGTGAAGCAATCAGTCTCTAAAAAAGAACCACCAAGGCCAAAATCTGACCATAAATAGTGCTTAAGGCCAGTCCCAACGCGGTGCCGCTCACACATACACTCCCACAGATGGATAGGGAGGAGTGTGTGAGACGCATATGTCCACCCATAAGACCAGAAGAATCTACAGAACAGCCACCATGATGCAAAAACACTCATAAAAAGGTCAATGCATACTGTATATTCCAATAAGCTTTGTATATATAAACCATTAACAATTGCCACACTAACATTTCCACAGATTGCCACTACCATTGTAAGCTATGCAGCTGCTTTACATAAATCTAAGATATACTATGTTAATACAAATCTAATTTGTGTCTGTTTAATGATAACAGTGTTTGCACCCCAAAAACCAACGGTCCTGAAGAGACTACAAGTTAAGCAAAATGTGTTGACCATTCAGAACTCGACAGTATTTGGAAGACAAGTACAAGTGACAGACCATTGGAGCCATACTGTGCTCCAATAAATAAACCGTGATGTTGACACTCAGGATAAGGCTTGAAACTTCTGTTCGGAAAAAGTGATAAGAGGGGCCGCTTACCGAATAAGATGGATCTCAGATTATAGAGATCAAACTCGCTCAGCCAGGAATCAATCAGCTTGTGAATACTCCTAGAGGGACTCCTCCAATGTATGTATCCCTTCCGATACAGCATGCTCCTATATTCATATGATATTCCTCACGAATGCGATGGCAACTCTTTCTTAATAATCTCCAGCATTGGGATGTATCACAAGATAAAAATAAGAAGAGGCTTCATGGTGTAGTATTCCCATTTTAAAAGATTTATTAAAAGCTTCACAGGCACTGACATTCAAAGACAATGAAACGATATTATTCAAACAGCCGTGGCTCAAGCCAGCCAGCTTGTGCGTGGTGACGTCAAGAACTAGTGCTCCGCCCAACGCATTTCCCCGTACAAGGCATCGTCTGGGAGGCCTCCGCTCCCTTGACACAAAAGATATTGGAGGAAGGTGCCCCTGAAGTAATGGAAATATATCATATTAAACGTGGAGCACCCTCACCCCTAGGGGATACATTACATGGGGCTGAATATAAGTTCCTCCCTATCTGACAAAGGTATATCATCCTCTAAAATCTCCACCTCACTGCCATCGCGTAGACATGGCCTGCTGAGAAGTGTAAAAAAGACCCTTGGTGGGCTTTGGCCCCAATTTTCTGGGTTGGATTGCTTCTTTATATGACCACCCACAGGCATACCTAAAGTACTCTGGATTTAGATCAGAACGGTTCCCTATAATGCATGGTACTTGACAGGGCTAACCACTATATACATAAATCTTTGCCCTTGTAATTGAACCCCTTGCGCTCTTGGTTCGAAACTAACCCAGACATTAAGGGTCTAGAAATTGCCTCGACTCACCATAAGCTGTGTTTAATTACGGATGACACTTTACTGTTTGTCACTTTCCCACGTAAAACTCTCCCAATTTTTTTTAAACTACAGAATAATTTTGCTTCGGATTATATATTAGAGTTCAACCCGTCCAAATCCAAAGCACTTTAAAGCTGCTCAACTGGCCCAGATTACACTATCACGCTACATCCAAAACGCCGCTATGGGTTGCCCTTGAGGCGCCTGATCTCTATCCGATATCGGTAACTAATATGCTTACGTACAGATCGTGGGCCTATAACCAACCCAGTAACAAAACATTCGCTTATACTTTGGGACAAACTCCGCTGTTCATTTAAGCTCATGTCCCCTCACAGTCCACTCCTTTCTTTTCTAAACCATTCAGCTTTCTATCCACCCTATTCTAGTCCAGCCTCATTTTGACTTTGGTAAGACCTTGGCTTGACCCGTATATATGTGACTTAGTGACAAATAGTGACTTGAAAACATTCGCAGCATTACGAGAATAGGTCCAGATTCCGCTTAGGGAATATTTTCATTATCTTCAGATTGCTCACTTTTTTTTAGGTCTATCATATGAACACACTCTTCTCTCACTAGCCAGTCCCTTTATGAATGTTTATGTAACTCTGATCTACATGCCCCTGGTATTATATCACGTCTACATAGCCATCTCACGTCCCCTTCATCTAAATTGCCATCCTATACAGCGCAGGGGTCCAGAGACCTTGAGATTGATCTAGGATTGGAGGATTGGGATGCCATCTGGGCCACCACAAAATATTTTAGCCCTTGAAACAAAAATTATAAAAAGGTCCTTATGCGCTGGTATTTGGTCCCAGTAAGGATTGCCACATTTTTGCCTGGTTACTTCCCGTTGTGTCTCCGTGAGTGTGATCAAGAAGGTACTCACTTACATATTTGGTGGGAGTGCCCCATCATGCAGCGATTTTGGACTAAAATTTGCCAAATGGCCTCCACTCTGGTTAACATCACGCTTGATCCTGACCCATCATTTGCATTGCTGAATCACAATAGACTGTACTAAAGCTCAGTTCCGCCTCATATTGCAACTCATGACGGCGGCTAAACAAACCATAGCGCGTGCCTGGAAGTCCCCTTCTCTATGCACCATTGAAACTAAACATGGGGTCACCCAGGCTATGATCCATAGCAAAATCAAAGCAACTATTCAGGATAAAATTCCTAAACACCTCAAAATCTGGAAACCATGGGTGGACCATTTTCTTCCCCCAGGCTTTGAGTAGTCCCTCCTGGTACCCTGAGACAAGATCCTTCACGACTACCGTATCCAGGGCCTTGGGCTGGCCCAGAGCAGTCAACCTCTCTTTTCTCCTTGCTTCTTTTCTCCACCCTCTTTACTCTTTTTTTTCCCGATCTTTATCTTCCCTCTTCTTCAAACATTAAAAGGAATGCGATTCTTTTTTTTGCGGTTCCCCCTCTATACACTTTCTACCAGTTTTGTATACTTTGGTAATAGTTCCAATATTGGTTCCACCGTTTGATCCAATATTTTTGGAAGGTCTTGCTCCTTCTCTTTATCATACATGATGCATAATTATTGTGCCCTTAGAACTGATATATTGTTGAGCTTTGTAACTGCATGTATGCATTTTGTTCCCTCGAGACTGAAATCAAAACAGCAGTCCACGTCAGCCAACAGGGCACTGTGTCACTAAGCACCAGCGCACAGGTTACCCCACAGGAGAGATGACCTTTTCAGAGTCACAGTCAGGTTGAAAAAAGACAAGTCCATCTAGTTCAACCAATTAAAAAAAAAAAAAAATACCGTCCTGATCCCCGAGAGGCAATCGGATATTCCCTGGATCAACGTTACCTATAAATATTAGTACCCAGTTATATTATGTACATTTAGGAAAGAATCCAGGCCTTTTTTAAAGCAATCTACTGAGCTGGCCCAAACCACCTCTGGATGGCGTCTATTCCACATTTTCACAGCTCTTACTGTAAAGATACCTTACTGTATTTGGAGATAAAATCTCTTTTCCTCTAGACATAAAGAGTGCCCCCTTGTCCTCTGTAAAGACCTTAAAGTAAATAACTCAACACCAAGTTCACTATACGGACCCATTATGTATTTATACGTTGATCATACCCCCTCTTAACCTCATCTCGAGAGTGTAAATTCAGTTCCTCTAATCTAGCCTCATAGCTGAGCTCCTCCATGCCTCTTATCAGTTTGATTGCCTTTCTCTGCACTTTTTCCAGTTCCCCTGATATCCTTTTTGAGAACTGGTGCCCAAAACTGAACTGCATATTCCAGATCATGTCTTACTAATGATTTGTACAGGGGTAAAATGATGTCTCTATCTCTGGAGTCCATACCCCTCTTAATACAAGATAGGACCTTGCTCACTTTGGAAACCACAGCTTGGCATTGCATGCCATTATTAAAGTGATACTAAAGGTTCCTTTTAAAAAAAAAAAAATAACAAACATGTCATACTTACCTCCAGTGTGCAGCTCATTTTGCACAGAGTGGTTCAGAACCTGCTCTTCTGGGGTCCCTCGGCGGCTCTCTCAGCTCCTCCATAGATGCCGAATGTAGGACTCGGCCCCGCCCCCCAGCGGCCACGTCATTGGATTTGATTGACAGCAGCGGGAGTCAATGGCTAAACTGCTATCAATCTATCCAATCAACAGCCGAGAACTCCCTAGCCGAGAGCAGCACCCAGCATTAAACCTCATTTGCCACATAGTCGCCCAATTAAATAGTGCATTGAGGTCGGCCTGTAAGTTGGAGAATTTTCAATCTCGCCAATGCCCCACCACTCCACACACGGAAAACACAGGTGGTGTGGGGCCCCTTTAATACTTGCTGCGACCTATAGTCTCACTATAGGAAGTGTACTTCTGAGGCCTGTAGTCCCACCAAAGGGTTCATGGATGTCGCTGCAACTTGTAGTCCCTCAATAGGGAGCATTCTGTTGCAACCTGTAGTCCCATGTAAACAGGGTGTTCTTCTCTGACCTGTAATACAGAGAGATGGCTCACAGGTTCACATATGGTCGAAGTAGGTCACTGGCAGCATGCCCCACCTCCACTCGTGATCATACAGACCACACTGCTCATGCGTGTGTAGTCTGAGTTGACAGTGAATGAATGCAGGGCTAGTACAAACTCTCCACCCCCTGCTTTTGACCCTCTGAGCCTCCTAGACTGCCCCGAGGCCCCACCACAGTCCTGTAGCACTCGGGAGGGCTGGAAGTCTGTCCCCTTTTCTTCCCGGGGGGGGGGGGGGGGCACAACAGAATAAGGGAGGTGATCAGCAGAAAGTACCCCAGGGCACTCACCAGTCCAGCTGAATGGGACAATTATCCAGCTGGGGATCACTGCCCTGAACCTGCATAGCACCCTACAGGTCTGCATGGCACTATATCATTGCATAGGGTCCAGTGCCGACTGGCAACATTACAGGTCATTCCTGCTTGTCCAGTACCAGTGTCCGGGTACCATTCCTCTGAGCACAGAAGAGCTGTAGGCAATAGATCTGGATAAAGCCAGTCTCCTAGTCCTAGATGGAACTGTTGGAAAGCTAACTAACTATCTTCATGAAGAGATGACACAGACATGACCATCACCTAAGACACTAGTTTAAAAAAAATAATAAAATAAATAAAAAATTTCAAGTTAGAATTACCAGTAACTTGTTTTCCCAATATTCTTTCAGGACAGCACCCAAGAGATCATGGCTCCTCCTCCAACAGAAACACCTCATCATTCCAAGCTTTAACAGGAAGCCTCCACGCAGCTTCCTTCAGCGTCAGTTATATCACAGAAAAAAAAAAAAAAAAAAAAGGGGCGTGTTATTGCTGAAAGACTATTGGAAATTTACTCAAAACGTCTTTCAGGACAGCACTCGAGAGGATAACCGAGACTTACCCCATTTAGGGTGGGCCAACAGCCTGAAGGACTTTCCTTCCGAAAGCCTGGTCCCCAGCCATCAGGAGGTCTACCCTATAATGACGGGCAAAGGTCATCAGACTCGTCCATGTAGCTGCCTTACAGATCTGTTCGGGGGTGGCACCATCTCTTTCTACGCCAAAGCTCTTGTAGAATGAGCCCGAATACCAAATGGACTCTCCTGGCCTGAAAGGGAACAGGCCTCTGTGATAACCATTCTCAACCATCTGGCAATGGTTCCTCTGGTAGCTTGTCTACCATTCTTACTAACAGCATATGAAACAAATAATGCATCTGAACGCCTAAAGTCCTTGGTGGCTTCCAGGTAACTTAAGACTGCTCTTTTAACATCCAAGGTATGGAATTCTTCTTCCTTCTTTCCGGATGGATTAGAGCAAAAAACGTAGGAAGTATCATCTCCTGAGCTCGTTTTGCTATGCTAGGCAGAAGAACTGACCCACTAGCCACTGCACTACACATGCACCAGGGAGAACTCCCACTGGGGGGGGGGGGTTAATACCCATAGGAAAAGACGGCCCTTAGTAAAAAGGAACACAGTCCCTTACCTTGGCCTTGCTGGTGCCTTGGCTTGCCCCCTTATCTGCTGCATCCTCCATTGCAGAGCGTACTGCAGTCGCGTGGCTGAAAGAAGGCCGGTTCCGAGATTCAAAAACACAGCCGCGCCGCCCCGGAACAAGAGGTTAAGAGCACAAGGTGACTCTGCCCTCGCCCCCTGCGCTTTGCGACCGGAAATGACGCTTCTCCCGACCCGGTGTTTCGTCAGTTCGGCGACCTGTCAGAATGTGCAACGGAAGTGACGTTCCATCTCCACCAATATGCTACACCCCACACTCTTCCACAGTAAGGATACAATGAGAAGGGGGAAAGCGGACATCTTGTTACACCCACCAGAGTTTTGCATTTTATACTTTAAACAGTAAACTGAGTTTACAGTGCCTTGCAAAAATATTCACACCCTTGGCATTTTTCATGTTTTGTTGCCTCACAACCTGGAATTAACATGGATTGTTTGAGGATTTGCATCATTTAATTCACAGAACATGTCCACAACTTTGAAGATTTTTTTTTCTTTTATTGTGAAGCAAACACATAGGACAAAATAACAGAAAAAAAATCAATGTGCATAACTATTCACCTCTCCTAAAGTCAACACTTTGTAGAGCCACCTTTTGCGGCTTTCACAGCTCCATGTCGCTTTGGATAAGTCTCTATGAGCTTGCCACATCTTACCACTGGGATTTTCGCCCATTCCTCCTTGCAAAACTGCTCCAGCTCCTTCAAGTTGGATGGTTTGCGCTTGTGAACAGCAATCTTTAAGCCTGACCACAGATTTTCTATTGGATTGAGGTCTCATCAGACCAGAGCACCTTCCTCCATACATTTTGGGAGTCTTCCACGTGCCTTTTCACAAACTCAAAACGTGCCATTTTGTTTTTTGCTGAAAGTAATGGCTTTCTTCTAGCCACTCTGCCATAAAAGCTCAACTCTATGGAGCGTACGGCTTATTGTCGTCCTATATACAAATACTCCAGTCGGTGCTGTGGAACTCTGCAGCTCCTTCAGGGTTACCTTAGGTCTCTGTGCTGCCTCTCTGATTAATGCCCTCCTTGGCTGGTCCGTGAGTTTTGATGTACAGCAGTCTCTTGGCAGGTTTGCTATTGTGCCACGTTCTTTCCATTTGGTTATGATAGATTTTATGGTGCTCCTTGGGATCATTAAAGATTTGGATATTTTTTTTTTTTTTTTTATAACCTAACCCTGACTTGTACTTCAACAACATTGTCCCTTACTTGTTTGGAGAGTTCCTTGGTCTTCATGGCAGTGTTTGGTTAGTGGTGCCTCTTGCTTAGGTGTTGCCGTCTCTGAGGCCTTTCAAAAAGGTGTGTATATGTAATGACAGATCATGTGACACTTAGCCCTCATGCACACAGGCTGTTAAAAAAACGTTATGAAAACGCCAGTATCTTTGCAGTGATTTTTTTTAACTTTTTTCAGCTTTTTTCAGCATTTTTGCAATAGCGGTTTTTAGCGTTTTTCCGCGTTAGCGTTTGAGCATTTTTTTTTTTTTTAATTTTTTTTTTTTTCAATGGATCAAAAACGCTAAAAAACGTTGGTGAATGACGTTTTTGAGCGTTTTTCAGCGTTAGAGCGTTTTTACAGCTGAAAAACGTCTTTCAGAACCCACTGGTCCTGGGTTTTTTTTACAGCTTAAAAACGCCTATGCCACTTGCAGCTCAAAAACGCCTAGGTGGGCATGAAGCCATAGACTAACATAGACAGGCCTTTTTAAGCTGCAAAAAAAGCTCAAAAAAGCAGCTGTAAAAACGTCCGTGTGCATGAGGACTTAAATTGCACACAGGTACTAATTATGTGACTTCTGAAGTTAATTGGTTGCACCAGAGCTTTTTATGGGCTTCCTAACAAAGGGGGTGAATACATACGCACATGCCAATTATCAGTTTTTAATTTCTGAATATATTTTTCCAATTTTACTTCACCGACTTAGACTATTGTGTTCTGATCCATCACATACAATTCATATTAAAAAAAACATTGAACTGGGGGGGCGTGGCTAGCCGGCGGAGACGATGGTCGCATGCTAACATAGCTCCGCAGTATCCTGGGCTTAAACGGGTGTAAACAGCGACACGGAGCCTCGTTTCACAGATCCATACACCGGACCCACAGTGGATACACTCCCGGATGCCTTCCCGCAAACGAAAGGAGCCCATGAAGCCAAGAAAGATGACAGACTTTCTTATACAGCCGCGCCATCTCCCTGTCCAAGATGGCGCCGGCAGACATGCAGGAGAGCCGCGCGGCCTCGGCACACAGCACGGACGGGACGGGAGACAAGGCTCTGGCCGTTCATATGGAAACAGATCACAGGGACAAGGTCAGTACCCTCCACCTCCATCTGCATCTTCCAGCCCTGCAAAAAGTAAGCTGAAAATATCTTCGGCCTGTGCAGAAACAGCAGATATCAGTGGATTTGAATCCTCCCTGGATGACACCAGGGAACTACAGGAGTCCATTATAGACTTCCCTACACAAAATCAGCCGGTACTAGATACCACACTTAAAGACATGCTAGTATCTTTGCGATTAACCTTACATGCCGACATATTGGCAATAACACAGCAATTCAAATCAGAGGTGGCAGCTGTAGACTCAAGGTATCCCACATTGAATCTAAGATGGGCGAATTCGCATCCACCTTTAATGATATGGTGGACGCTCATAACGACAGGGATGAGGAAATCACAGCTATCAAAACAAAAATGGCCAATTTAGAGGACAGATCAAGACGCAATAACGTCAAAATCAGGGGAATCCCTGAATCGGTCAAACCCCCAGAATTAAAGGAATACTTCACAAATCTTATGAGAGCTGTACTTCCAGAAGCACCCCTGGAGAACTTAATCATAGACCGAATACACCGACTCCCAAAACCCAGAAACGTACAAGAACATCTTCCCAGAGATACAATAGTTCGTATCCACTTTTTCCACATCAAGGACCAATTCATGATGACAGTAAGAAGACGAGAAAACCTCCCTCAAGAACTACAAGACCTTTCTTTCTTTGCTGACCTTTCAGCTTTCACCATGCAGCAACGCAGACAGTTAGCAACTATAACGAAACCGCTGAATAATCACCGCATCCAGTACAGATGGCTATATCCGGCCAAGCTCCTGATTACCAAAGAGGGCAAATCACATGTCGTAACAAACGTCAGGGAGGGAATTCGTCTCCTGAGGGACTGGCGAATTTTTGATCCAGATGACAACGGCCAGGATATGCCACACTCACTTTCATCCACCAGAGCCAGCTCAGACGCAGAAACAGGCTGAAGTATACGGTTGAAAAATGCCACTTAGCTAACTCCTTGCTTTACCCCCCCGAGTTATAGCGGAATTGCATCCGCACGGATCCCTTTCAGGATCGATAATTTTTTTACTACTTTTCGTTTGTACCCCCTTTCTCTCTCCTCCCCTCCCTATTTTCCTTTTTGTCTACAGGAACAGAAATACGGTCATACTAATCCATCCTACTCAAACATTGGAGACTTTTGATCCACAATTTCCAGCGCATCGGAAGCCAATATCATCAGGTGGCCAAGCTATCCCTCTACACTTTCTCCTAACTAAGGTATGAGTTATACAACTAAAAATATGTCTTTCAAACTATCTTCACTAAATGTGAAAGGTCTGAACAGCCCCTACAAACGTCAAATGGCCTGGAAGGAAGAGTCTAGACTAAAAAGTGACATCATTTGTTTCCAGGAGACTCACTTTTCAGCGGACAAACCTCCGGTCTTTAGAAACCGTAAATTCCCTCATCTATATACAACAAATGGCCCAAAGAAAAAAGGAGGGGTAGCAATTGCAATTCAAGACTCTATCCCATTCTCAGAAATCACAACCCACCTGGATAACTCTGGCAGGTACATCATACTGGTATGCGAGATCTTTGCAGTCAAATATACCTTAGCTAATATATACCTACCAAACAACAACCAACTCCGATTCTTAAACAAAATATGGAAAAAAGGTAGAATCTCTGAAACAGGGACATGTTATCCTATGCGGGGACTTCAACGCGATTGCAGATAAGCATATGGACTGCAAAAAAACATTGAACTAAAGGCTGCAATGTAACAAAATAGGTAAAAAGCCAAGGGGGGTGAATACTTTTGCAAGGCACTGTATATAGTGAAATACAGTACTTAGAACTCCTTGTGACTGTTTAGATGTTGAATTTTAAAAGCAGCGATGTTCTGTCCGATTAGAAAACCTATGAGATCAGCGGGCTTGCCGCTGCTTTTAAAATTCAACATCTAAACAGTCAGAGTTCTAAGTACTGTATTTAACTATATAAACTCAGTTTACAGTTAAAAATAAGTGTAAGATGCAATACTCTGGTGGGTGTAACAAGATGTCCGCTTTCCCCCTTCTCAGTGTATCCTTACTGTAGAGGAGTGCGAGGTGTAGCAATATAGCAGCGACGGAACTCCACTTCCGTTACACATTCTGATGGGTCGCCTAATCTGATGAAAAACCGGAAGTGCTGCCTCTTCCTGTACATTGCACTGGACGTGGCTGAGGGCTCCCCTCAGCCATCAGAACAATGGTGGCTGCTCGGCTTTGTACCACTGCGGTCCCGAGATGCGGGCGGCCAACAGGCAACCACCCCATCTTAAGCAAAAAAAAGGGCAGCACCTCCAGGCAGTACAGGCTCTCCCCGAGCACGGAAGGGGGAGAGGGAACCCACTGGACCATCCAGCAAGAGGCAAGTAGGAGGATCACTCTCCTAAAAAGAAAAAAAACTCCTGTTGAGCCTTGACATCAATAAGGCCTTTGATAGTGTACTCTGGCCTTACCTGTTCTCGGTCCTACAACAGATGGGCTTTAGGGACAAATTTCAAAAAGGCGTGTACAGGCCCTCTACTACCATCCTAGAACAAGAGTTGAATTACCGGGATGCAATTCGGACTTCTTCACACTGGGCAGAAGCACCCGTTAGGGATGCCCCCTATCTCCCTTATTATTCGCCCTAGCACTAGAACCCCTTGCAATCACCATTAAACAACACCCAGACATATCCGGTTATCCCCTGGAATCTTCCCACTTTAAACTCTGCATGTATGCAGACGATGACATGCTCTTTTTGACCCAACCCCAAATCTCCCTTCACAACTTATTCACCACATTAAATAAATTTGCCTCTATCTCTGGGCTTATGACAAACATATCCAAATCCACAGTACATCCCATTCATTTACCCTCTGCCCAGTGTGAGACACTCCGAGGATCCTTCCCATTCCTATGGTCAAATGACAAAATTCCGTATCTTGGCATCTACATCACACCACAATTCTCGTCTATTTTTGCTGATAACTATCCAGCATGTGTGCCCCGACTCCAGAGTCTGCTTAAAAGTTGGAGCTCATCTCATATATCATTCTTGGGGAGAGTCATGGCAGTCAAATTGACCCTGCTACTGAAACTTATACCTATTCAGATCCCTCCCTATCACTATCCCTAAATCTTTTATTGACAAACTACAACAGGATATTAACCAATTGACAACTGGGCACTTAAACCCCCCTCGTGACCAGACCAATTTTCAGTTTTCGGTGCTCTCACACTTTGAATGACAAATTACTCAGTCATGTAATACTGTACCCAAATGGATTTTTTGTCCTTTTTTTCATACAAATAGCTTTCTTTTGGTGGTATTTGATCACCTCTGGGTTTTTTATTTTTTGCGCTATAAAATGAAAAAAGACCGAAAATTTTGAAAAAAAAAAAAAAGCATTTTTCTTAGCTTCTGTGATAAAATTTAGCAAAATTATTAATTTTTCTTTATAAATTTTGGCCACAATTTATACTGCTACATATCTTTGGTAAACATAACCCAAAGTAGTGGATATTATTTGGTCTTTGTGAAAGTTAGAGAGTCTACAAGCTGTGGTGCAAATCATAAAAAATTGATCACACCTGATGTACTGGTGGCCTATCTCATTTCTTGCAACCCTAACAAGCCAAGAAAGTACAAATACACCCCCCTCCCCAAATGACCCCTTTTTTGAAAGTAGACATTCCAAGGTGATTAGTAAGATGCATGGTGAGGTTTTTGATGTTGTCATTTTTTTCCCACAATTCTTTGCAAAATGAAGATTTTTTTTTTTCCCCACAAAATTGTCATTGTAATAGGTTATTTCTCTCACATGGCATGTGTATACCACAAATGACACCCCAAAATACATTCTGCTACTCCTTCTGAGTATTATGATGCCACATGTGTGGGACTTTTTCACAGCCTAGCCACTTAGAGAGGCCCAACATGCAGGGAGCACCATCACGTGTTCTAGGAGCATAAATTACACATCTAACTTGTTGACTAGCTATTACACTTTTGAAGGCCCTGGAGGATCAGGACAATGACACCGATGTGGCACTGATGACAGATGCACTTATACGTGGCACGTGACACTGATGGCAGATGGCACTAATACGTGGCACTGATGACAGATGGCACTAATACGTGGCACTGACGACAGATGGCACGTGGTACTGATGACAGATGGCATGTGACACTGATGACACGTGACACTGATGGCACTGATGACAGATGGCATGTGACACTGATGACACGTGACACTGATGACAGATGGCACTGATGACACGTGACACTGATGACACTGACAGGAACTGTTGGCACTGTGTTTATTTTCTATTCTTTTTTTTCCCACTCACTGCTGCAGCCGTTCGCTCTCCCTCCTCACACGCTGTCTCTGTGTGAGGAGAGAGAGCCAGCAATGAGAGATGATCTCATGTGTTTACATGAGATCATCTCTCATTGGACACTCAGATCGAGTGCTAAATGGCCGCTGTGATTGGCCATTTAGCACGATCTGCGATTGGCTGTGTGCAAGGTCACGGCCAACGCGACATGGGCGCGCGCATCGCGGAAGTAAACAGGAGGACGTCCAGGGACGCCATCCCGGCAATTGGAGTCTGTGCTGTAGCCGTGTTTCGGCTATAGCGCGGACGCCTAGTGGTTAATAGATTCATCTGGCAAGACAGACAGCCCAGGTTTTCCAAACGCATTCTATATAAATTTCAATCCACTGGAGGTTTGGGTCTACCTAACCTTTGGTTTTACTTCTTAGCTGGCCGTTTTTCCCAGATAGCTCAGTGGAACATCCCAGATTCAAGAGTACCCTGGGTCAAATTTGAATTCACCTCCATTAGGACATTGCGCAATTCTAATCTTTTTGGCTCTATACACCACCACAATGGATTTGAAGTGAAACAAACAAGATGTGCTTCAACTGCAGACTTTCAGCTTTAATTTGAGGGTATATACATCCAAATCAGGTGAACGGTGTAGGAATTACAACAGTTTGTATATGTGCCTCCCACTTTTTAAGGGACCAAAAGTAAATGGGACAGATTAACAATCATCCATCAAACTTTCACTTTTTAATACTTGGTTGCAAATCCTTTGCAGTCAATTACAGCCTGAAGTCTGGAATGCACAGACATCACCAGACGCTGGGTTTCATCCCTGGTGATGCTCTGCCAGGCCTCTACTGCAAGGTTTTGTCTTCAGCAAGTGAAATGCATGCTCAATCGGATTCAGGTCAGGTGACTGACTTGGCCATTGCATAACATCCCACTTCTTTCCCTTAAAAAACTCTTTGGTTGCTTTTGCAGTATGCTTCGGGTCATCGTCCATCTGCACTATGAAGCGCAGTCCAATGAGTTCTGAAGCATTTTGCTGAATATGAGCAGATAATATTGCCGGAAACACTTCAGAATTCATCCTGCTGCTTTTGTCAGCAGTCACATCATCAATAAATACAAGAGAACCAGTTCCATTGGCAGCCATACATGCCCACGCCATGATACTACCACCACCATGCTTCACTGATGAGGTGGTATGCTTTGGATCATGAGCAGTTCCTTTCCTTCTCCATACTCTTCTCTTCCCATCACTCTGGTACAAGTTGATCTTGGTCTCATCTGTCCATAGGATGTTGTTCCAAAACTGTGAAGGCTTTTTAGATGTTGTTTGGCAAACTCTAAAATCTGGCCTTCCTGTTTTTGAGGCTCACCAATGGTTTACATCATGTGGTGAACCCTCTGTATTCACTCTGGTGAAGTCTTCTCTTGTTGTTCACTTTGACACACATACTGTACATCTACCTCCTGGAGAGTGTTCTTGATCTGGCCAACTGTTGTAAAGGGTGTTTTCTTCACCAGCGAAAGAATTCTTCGGTCACCCACCACAGTTGTTTTCCGTGGTCTTCCGGGTTTTTTGGTGTTGCTGAGCTCACCAGTGCGTTCTTTTTTTTTTTTTAAGGATGTTCCAAACAGTAGATTTGGCCACACCTAATGTTTCTGCTATTTCTCTGATGGGTTTGTTTTGTTTTTTCAGACTAATGATGGCTTGCTTCACTGATAGTGACAGCGCTTTGGATTTCATATTGAGAGTTGACAGCAACAGATTCCAAATGCAAATAGCACACTTGAAATGAACTCTGGACCTTTTATCTGCTCATTGTAAATTGGATAATGAGGGAATAACACACACCTGGCCATGGAACAGCTGAGCAGCCAATTGTCCCATTACTTTTGGTCCCTTAAAAAGTGGGAGGCCACATATACAAACTGTTGTAATTCCTACACTGTTCACCTGATTTAGATGTAAATACCCTCAAATTAAAGCTGAAAGTCTGCAGTTAAAGCACATCGTGTTTGTTTCATTTCAAATCCATTGTGGTGGTGTATAGAGCCAAAATGATTAGAATTGTGTCGATGTCCCAATATTTATGGACCTGACTGTATTATGGTCACCCTCCAACTCCATACATAAGCTTACGCCCCTTAACTCCATTGTTTTCCAATCACTCACCCTCTGGCACCGGTATAAAAGCAAACTTGGACTAATTTCACCTGCACCTCCAGGCTCATCCTTCCTAGGAGAACGATTATTTGCCTTAGCGTTTCATCACCCTGAAAGTTTTGCACGGTGGAAATCCCAGTCCCTGGTCACCTTAGCTGCTCTTCAGCTTGGAGATACATTCGCCACATTCGATCTCCTCCGCGCACAACATCAAATCCCACTTCGGGAACACTATCATTTTTACACAAATAAGACACTTTTATATCTCCCATTATAGTCTTACCCCGTCCTCTCCCCCTACATACTTTGAACAGATCTGCCATGACTCTCCCAGAGGCAAAGGCCTCATTTCAACTCTCTACAAAACAGCGTTGGCTTCGTATTTTTCAGATGAACCTCCATATAGAAGTAAATGGGAGACTGACTGTAATGAAAAGTTCGCTCCAGAGGATTGGGATACCATGCTAGAAAACCTAGGTAAGGCCACTAAATCATTGGCGGTTAGGGAAATGGCCTATAAAAAAGGTATTGACCAGATGGTATTACACTCTTTCCAGACTCCGGGTGATGTTCCCAGGAACATCTGGGCTATGCTTTAGGGGCTGTCAACTTCCAGGCACCTTTAGACACATATTTTGGGATTGTGTACTACTATCTCTGGTGTGGAGAGGAGGAACTGCTGTTGACTCTGCAATATCAGGAACTGCTCTAAAGCTCACCATCTCCATGTGTATACTTGGAGCTACAATCCCAGGTATCCTCCGCAAAGAGAAATGTCTTATACATACTATTTGTATATCCACTTTGTGGGTCATTGCTCTCCACTGGAAGACCCCCGTAGTACCCCTATCCTCCATCCTAGACAGAATGGATATGGTTATGATAATGGAGAGGAATTTGTATACTCTGCAAGATAAAATGCACCTATTTGGGCATAGATGGGGAGGTTGGAAAGCCCACGACATACGTTGCTCATGCAAGACTAAATACCAATCAATGTTGTTATGTTTTAACTGAACAGTACCTTTATGTGTACATTTTTCATACTTTTTTCTTATGCATCGCAATTATTCCGGATTTCTATTATTAATGATATGCTTTTGATGTCAATTGTATGATGAACACTTCTACATGATTGTATAAATTTCTTTTTTTTTTACTTTGATAAATAAAAACTTTGTAAACAAAAGAAAAAACTAACAGGTGAGAACCTTTTTGTCTCCCAGGAAAGCCCTGAAAGATCATGGCTCCCACCAGAGGTGCTCCTCCGATTGGAGGAAACAAAAAACTGTAGGAATCTGCGTGGAGGCCTCCTGTTAAAGCTTGGAATGATGAAGTGTTTCCTGCTGGAGGAGGAGCCATGATCTTTTGGGTGCTGTCCTGAAAGATGTTTTGGGAAAAAAAAGCTTTGCCTGGATGAGAAGGATTATAGGAGGGAATTTCCTGTATTTTTTTTCTTTGCCAGTGTGCAATCATCTGAAGGTGGAAGCATAACCTTTAGTAATGGATATGAGGATACCTTGTGTCCTGCGATATACATTACAGAAAAAAAAAAATATTTTAGTAAACTTAAAGTGATTCTAAATTTTTTACCTTCATGCATTCTGTGCATGAAGGTATAAAACCTTCAGTGTGCAGCTCCCCCTCAGCACCCCCTAATACTTACCCAAGCCTGATCTCAATCCAGCGATGTGCACAAGATCAGCCGCTCTCTTGGGTCTCTCCCTCCTCAATGGTTGAGGTCCAGCAGCAGGAGCCATTGGCTCCCACTGCTGTCAATCACAGCCATTAAGGTGGGAGCGGGGGGGCAGAGCTGCGCTCTATGTCTTATGAACAGAGAGCCGGCTCGGGAGTAAGTACGCACGAGTGCCCCATAGCAAGCTGCACTCAAGAAAGGGATAGTGGCCTAGAGCGCCAGCGGGGAACCCGAAAAGTGGAGGATCGAGGCTGCTCTGTGCAAAACCAATACACATAGCAGGTAAGTATATGTTTGTTTAAAAAAAAAAAAAAAAAAAACACACCTTTACAAACCCACTTTTACTACTCTTAAGCATCCCTCACTAATCTGTGCATTATAAACAAATTGGCCGTTTATTTTTTCTGCATTACCTACTGTATTAAGCCATTATGCATTTTTCACTTCCTCCTCCCTGGACGCGGCCCGGTGCATCTTTTCTGGTTTGCAATGCCTCCTGGGGGCAATATGATGGAGGCAATTTGATGGGACAGTTTTGATAAAACAATTTGCATAAAACAATCCTGCCAGTAACACCTTTTCTGTTCTAGGGTGACAACACTCACCCACTATATTGTATTTTTGGATGAGCTGTGTTGCAATGCTAGGACAGGTAGTGTGTTACAAGGAAAAAATACCTCTCCTCTCTGAATCTCCATGCCATAGGGGGAGGTGTTGTGTTGCCCACAGATTGAACTTTGCAGGGCTGACTAAAAAACAGTTCAGCAGAAGCAGAGAGCACAGAAAGTTATTTGTTCACTGGATTTCTGTCAGGATCAACAAGTATATTAAGCACTTTTTTGAATAAATATAACAAAAACACGTCAAATTGTATATTTAACAGACCAAAGGGGATTAAAAAAAAAGTTCATTTGAATTTAATAAGGGTCCTTTCACACGGGCATTCTGTATGTCTGTTTTTTCTCCATCTGTTGGCAGATGAAAAACGGAAATACATATATGTCTATGGGCAGGGGCGTAACTAGAAATAGCAGGGCTCTCTGATGAGAGGTTATGTTTTCTCCTTTCTCCTCTTTGTTTTCTCTTCATCCGATGTAATGGAGTATGTACCCCCTTTTTCTGTACTTTTCCTTTTTCTTTTACTTATTTTTTTTTCGTTCTTTATCCTAATACAAATGTAAGATGTGACTTCTGCCATGTAAATTGCTGTATGAGCTCTGGAACTGTATACACTTATTCAATTTCAATAAAACTTTTTGTTTGAGAAAAAAAAAGAAATAGCAGGGCTCCATAGCAAAATGTTGTATGGGGCCCCCCTGCAAACAGCCCCCCCCCCCACAGCTGCCCTAGTGTCAATGCAGCGTGATCTGTGCCACATATAGCGTGACCTGTGCCCAATGCAGCGTGACCTGTGCCCCATGCAGCGTGACCTGTGCCCCATGCAGCGTGACCTGTGCCCCATGCAGCCTGGTCTGCCTGTGCCCAATACAGCCTCACCTGTGCAGAGGAAGAGGCAAGCCACCCGGATCAGCAGAGAGCGTGATTGCCTGCTGTAATAGTTTTTTTTTTAAATTTCCCGACTTCCCGGGGCTCATCGTCACATAGCCCCACCTCTTGGCCTGACGCCTTTGATGACGTCACACGTCCCGCATTTGATTGCCATTCTGTCTATCAAAGGCGCCGGGCCAAGGAGGTGGAGCTATGTGACGTGAGCCCCTGGAACACTGGAAGTTCTAATGAAAGCTCTTACATCGGGCAATTCAGCTCTCTGCTGATCCGGGTGGCTTGCCTCTTCCTCTGCACAGGTGAGGCTGTATGGGGCACAGGCAGACCAGGCTGTATTGGGCACAGGCAACGCTGTATTGGGCACAGGTCACAGCTTGCCTCTTCCTCTCCTCTCTCTTCCCCTGGCTGGGAGACTGTGCCGGCGGTGCTCTCATCCTCACTGGGCCCCACTTGGCTGCGGGCCCCATAGCGCCCGCATGGGTCGCTATGGTGGTAGTTACGCCCTTGTTTATGGGCTATCGGATGATCATCCACTTATATCCACCTCCGTTAAGTTCAGTTTTTTAGAGATGGAAGAAAACCCTAATTTTCTTTTGTTTAAAAAAAACGGATGTTAGTGGACAACATCCGCTTACATCCAATTCGCTGACATATGTTTTTAAACCCCTTTCCCTCCCCCTCTCCTTAAAAACACCGTATATAGCTTGTTGCTAAGGAGGGGGCTGGGAAGCCAGCCAGCGCATCCTTAACAATCGATGAGTCATCAGCAGGGTTCCCTGCTGACAGCTGAATAGAATATATATATTATATATTAGAGCTGCACAATTAATGGTTAAAAAATCGTGATCTCATATAAACAAGTGGAGAGATTATCTGCTCACTCAGCTGTCAAAAAAGAAACATCAGGCAGAACTTGAAACATTGTAACTAACTTCCTTCTTAGATCAAAGGGATAGAACTTCTCTGTGTAAACAAATAACCTGGGCAATCTGCCAAGTTTTAAACAACGTGTTAATGCAGGAAGTTTAACCACTTAAAGTCTAAATCTTTTTCTGACACTTCTTTCTCAAGTTAAAATCAATATTTTTTGCTAAAAAAAAAAAAATTACTTGGAACCCCCAAATATAATATTTTATATATATATATATTTTTTTTTTTTTTTTTGACCCTAGGGAATAAAATGGCAATTGCTGCAATATTTTATGTCACACTGTATTTGCCCAGCTTTCAAATGCAATTTTTTGGGAAAAAATACACTTCAATAAATAAAAAAAAACGAAACAGTAAAGTTAGCACAATTTTTTTTGTTTTAATGTGAAAGATGATGTTACGCCGCGAGAATCGTGATCTATCCTCTAAGCAAAAAAATTGTGATTCTCATTTTAGCCAGAATCGTGCAGCTCTATTATATATACACACACAAAAAAAAAAAAAAAAAAAAAGAAAAAAAAAAAAAAAACAGCATGAGGTTTACCCAAAATCCATACCAAACCCCCCCCCCCATCCTCCTGAACCATACCAGGCCGCGTGCCATCAACATGGGGGGATGGGTGCTTTGTTGATGGGGACAAGGGCCTCTTCCCGTCAACCCTGTCCGGTGGGCTTATCGGAATCTGGAAGCCCCCTGATCCCACCCCCTCCATGTGAATGGGTATCGGGCACATCATACCCCTACCCATTTACGCCCATGTTAATGTTTTTAGTTGGAAGCCAAACCGAACTGAAGACAACCCTCCAGCAGTTCAAGTGCACATAGCAACAGAGCTATTTTTCAAGTTAAATTCATGCATGATGAGTAATCCACAAGTAAAATTTATGCAGGTATTTATTATAATCTCGTACAGAGGTAACAATTCAAATTTAATAAAACTATAAAATGTTGGGAAAAATAGTGTTTTTGCTGCGCCTGTGTCTTCCCATCCTGATGATAGAAAACTTTACATTTCTTCAACCAAAAATCTCCTCCCATGGAGAGAAGTTAAAACCTGACACATTCTTCTCCATTATATTATAAATAGGGAGGGGCAAAACATCCCCCGATTCAGTTTGCACCAGAACACCACGAACAAGCAAAAAGTTCTAGCGAACATGCGAACCCTATTAAAGTCTATGTGACACGAACATGAAAAATCAAAAGTCTTATTTTAAAGGCTTATGTGCAAGTCATTGCCATAAAAGGTGTATGGGGGGACTCGGGTACTACCCTAGGGGACATGTATCAATGCAAAAAAATGTTTTAAAACTATTGTTTTTCAGGAGCAGTGATTTTAATGATGCTTTCTTTTAAAAAGGTGTTTATTTAGTTTTCACAATATAAGTAACAAAGAAAAGACATCACATTACTGGCACTTAAGGGCATATAAAACCAGGTATTCACCGATATTCAATAAATGGATACACTGCACCAAAAACAAAGAAAACCTCAACAAACAATCACACATACACATTCATACCATCACCACATATGACCCCCTATCAGCGCCACATTTCCTGAGACCCCTTATTTGGAGGAGAGTTCTGTGCAAAAACAGTACCTGGCCAGTTTGTTGCTGTCCATCGGACCAGTATTTCTAAGTTACACTAGTGGGAAGAAACTTATTGAGTAAGCTGCGATGATAGGACATCCCCCTAGAAATCTTCAGAGACATCCAACCATGGTTGCCATATTTTGGTGAATTTTTTAGGGCATGCCCTACTTTTATATATCAACTTGAATTTGGGTAGAACCCAATGAATACGAAAGAAAGCATGGACCGAAAGGGGGCCAGCATCCCTCCAATGCAATAATATAGTTTTACATGCATGAAATAACAGTATACGTAACAGAGTCCTAGCATGTGTACAAGGAACATAATCATTGAGAACCCCTAAAAGTCCAACTTCCGGGGTGTGAGGTATCAGCAGATGAAGCTTGTGTTCGAAAAAAATCAAACAGATCCTTCCAGTAGGACGAGAGACCAGGTCAGTTCCAAAACATATGGATTGCAGCAATCAAGTCGCATCTAGAACAAGCAATATCCTGACCCAGTCCCATCCGAACCAGCTTGGCTGGTGTGTAGTGTAAATATTGTGTAAACTTAAATTGGATCAACTGGTCAGCAGTGCTGATTATATCCTGAAAGCATAGCTCAGTAGCCTCTTCCCAATCCTCCTCAGAAAGCTCAGGCATTATCAACAGCCATTTGCGATGAGAGTTCTGAAAAGGAGCAGACCCCATCAACTGGAGGCGACCATAAAAGGTGGTCACCAGTTTGGAGATTTCTGGAAACGACAAGAGGTCTTCAATAGAAAATTCCGTGAGCTCAATGGTCAATAACCCAAACGGCATGCCGTAGTAAGAGATATTTAAAAAAATAACTTATTTTCAATGCCATGTTTACGTCTAAGTGTGTCAAAGGGCACTAAATGATTGTACTCAACGATATGGGAGAGGTGAGTAACACCAAAACAGACCCCACCAGGGCGAGTCCAGGTGACCAAAGAGCTCAGGGAGATTAGGATTCCTCCACAAGGGGGTCTGTGGCGACATACCCAGAGAGACCTGTGTCAGAATTCTCCCCAAAGCCATAAAACCAACCAAACCCTGGATCTCCTTGACATATGTGGCTCGTCCCTGAGAGAGGTGGAGGATCCAAAGAAGGCCAACAAAAGCACAGTGGAGGGAGTCTGAGGGTCAGAGTGTAACCAAGCATGGACGTAGGCGATTTGCAAAGCAATAAAGTAATTCTGCAGATTTGGGCATGCCAGACCTCCCACAGCCTTAGCCGTCTGCAATGAGGACTTGGTTATATGGGGCTGGCTACCATTCCAGAGAAAAGAAGAGAGGGTAGATTCCACCTGAGCAAAAAAAAAAAAAGTTTATTTTGTTGAAAAACTGGGGCAGCTCGAAAACAATATATACCATTTCTGTAGGAAGATCATTTAGAAGATATTTATGCAGCCAAGGACCCTGGCCCATGGATCAGCATATAGGAAACAAACTCATTGGACAAAGTGTGGACCAAAACCCATCCGAGCCATAGTTTTACATAAAGCTTTTAACACGTCTAGAGAGAGAACTAACACACTACGTTTCGTGAGCGATGCGTTATGGACATGTAAAAATAGCCTGCAAATGTTATCAAAGGTACTCCTGCCAGGCATTGGTCAGGCAGTATGAGAGATAGAATAACTGTCTGGATTTTATTGATGCTTAAAATGAAACAAAAAAAAAAAATGAAATAGTCCTTTAAATATCGTGCATATGTGCGATGTGTAGAACATGCCGCAGAAATAATGACATTTCTAAAAAAGGATAAAGTGTAATTTAATGTATTGCTGGCTCTGGGCAATATACGATGAAAAAATCTATGAAAAAAGAAAAAAATAAATAAATAAATTAAAAAAAAAAAAAATGGTGTGGGGTCCTCCCAAAAATCCATACCAGACCCTTATCCGAGCATGCAGCCTGGAGGTCAGGATAAGGGGGGGGGGGATGAACAAGGGAGCACCCCCACTCCTGAACCATACCAAGCCATATGCCCTCAACATGTTGATGGTGACACGGGCCTCTTCCCGACAACCCTGGCTGGTGGTTGTCGGGGTCTGCGGGCGGGGGGCTTACCAGAATCTAGAAGCCCTTTTTAACAAGGGGGGCCCCAGATCCCGGGCCCACCCCTCCCCCCATCTGAATGGGTATCGGGTACCCCTACCCATTCACCAAAGTGTCAAAAGGTAAAAAAACCACAAGAGACAGTTTTTGACCATTCCTTTATTAACCAATTCCATACTGCACAAATTCTGACACTTCTCTCCTACATGTAAAAATCATAATTTTTTTTGCTAGAAAATTACTCAGAACCCCCGAACATTACATATATATTTTTTAGCAGACACCCTAGGGAATAAAATGGCGGTCATTGCAACTTTTTATGTCACACGATATTTGCACGGTAATGTATGAATAAAATAAAAAAAAAAAAACAGAAAAGTTAGCCCTTTTTTTTTGTATATGTGACAGATGATGTTACGCCGAGTAAATAGATACCTCACATGTAACGCTTTAAAACTGCGCACACTTGTGGTATGGCGCCAAACTTCAGTACTTAAAAATCTCCATAGGCGACGGTTTAAAATTTTTTTACAGGTTACCGGTTTATAGTTACAGAGGAGGTCTAGTGCTAGAATTATTGCTCTCACTTCAACATTTGCAGGGATACCTCACATGTGTGGTTTGGACATAGTTTACATATGCGTTCGCTTCTGCGTGCGAGCTCGCGGGGACACAGGCACTTAATTTTTTTATTGTTCATTTTATTTGATGTTTTCCATACATTTCTCCTTTAACAATTTTTTTTTGATCACTTTTATTCCTATTACAAGAAATGTAAACATCCTTTGTAATAGGAGTGGTGCGTGACAGGTCCTCTTTATGGAGAGATGTGGGTTCTATACATTTCTCCTCCAGGCTGGAAAGCATCAGATCAGAAGATCAGATCTTCTATAGAAGAGAAGGGGGGGTTAATTCTATAGGGGAAAGGGGGGGGCAGAAGACACCACTGTGTGTGTGTTTGATGTGAAGGGGGCAGAGGACACTGTTATGAGCAGGGCCCCACTGATTAGCAGTGTCCTCTACCACACTTCACATCACATCCCCCCTCCCCCTGCATTGTGATAGCAACACACTCCTGAACTCTGCAATCTGAGTGTAATGTACTGTAGAGGTCGACCGATATTTGAAGTTTTTTACTTAAACGGCATTGGCAAAAAGGCCGATTATAACTTCACCTTGACTTGCAAATGACTTCTGTAATAGAAGTCAATGCAAGCTGCCTGAAGTTTTCTCTGTAGAGACTTCTCTCCTCCTCTGGGCAGCCTACCAAATCTGATAAGATGAGCTGAACTCTGTGTGGAGTTCTCAGTTTAACCATTTAAAGACTAAATCTTTTCTGACACTTGTTGCTTACAGGTAAAAATCCTGTATTTTCTGCTAGAAAATCACTTAGAACCCCCAAACATTTATATATATATATTTTTTTTTTAGTAATGACCCTAGGGAATAAATTAGCTGTTGCAATATTTTATGTCACACGGTATTTGCGCAGCGGTCTTTCAAACAATTTTTTTTTTAAAAATACACTAATAAATTAAAAAAAAAAAAACTAAGCAGTAAAGTTAGCCCTTTTTTTGACCTGTTTTTGTGTATTTAATATTTACGATATAGTTTTTTTTTTTATCTTTTAAATTATACATACAAGTGAACTGATTGGTGGTTTGTTTTGTTAAATAAATGTAAAAAATTTTCTGTATCACTTATTACTTAAGGTTGCTTTCAGACTGGAGCGGGCATGCGTTGACGGTAAAACGCTGCTAGTTTTAGCGGCGCTATTCGGCTGCTAGCGGGGTGCTTATAACCCAGCTAGCGGCCGAGGAAGGGGTTAAATGCGCCCCTGAAGCGCCGCTGCCAAAACGCTTTGCAAGCGCTTCGACAGTGATGCGCATTCATTTCAATGGGCAGGAGTGGTGGAGCAGCGGTATACACCGCTCCAAAGATGCCTCTTGCAGGACTTTTTTTTAATATCCTGCCAGCACATTGCCTCAGTGTGAAAGCACTCGGGCTTTCACACTGAGACTGCAGGGGAGCCGTTTTGCAGGCACTTTACAGGTGCTATTTTTAGCCCAAAAGCACCTGAAAAACGCCCCAATGTGAAAGGGGTCTAACTGTTAGATTTTATGAGATGAAGAGAAAAAAAAAAAAAAAAAAAAAAAAAAAAAGAAGAAGATCGGCCAAATATATCGGCCCAAAAAAAAAAAAAACAAACAAAAAAAAAAAAAATCGGCATCATATATCGGCCATCGGCCACCGCAATTTCTAAATATCGGCATCGGCCAGAGAAAAACCCATATCGGTCGACCTCTAATGTGCTGGTGAACCCTGTATAACGCACTCCTAAACCCTGCACTCTCTGGTAATACGTACAAAAAAAAAAAAAAAAAAAAGGGGAGGCGTCCGTTTTACTGTTTTTTTTTTGGGGGGGGGGGGGAGGGGGCACTGTGCATAGTGATTTGTGACTTCATCAGTGTTGTTCAAGAAGATCTCCATCTCTCGAAGGTTGCCTATCTGCACTTTATATATACACACACACATATATACACACACACACACACACACACTGAAATGACACTTAAAGGTTTTACGATCGGGTGTGGATGAGATACAGTTCACACATGCTGGGTCCGCTGTGACAATACCATGCCAGTTCTTGCTGCTGCAGTGAATATACACGTGCTCTTACTTACCTGGTTTCATGTGAGTGCAATGTTTGAAGTTTTTATTTAATAAATTTATAACGTTACTGCACTTTGTTTTATTATATGTGGAGAGTCTATGACGTCTGGTTTCACGATTGGATATCGTTGGATGATTTAACCCTAGGAGGGTTGATGCGGATTTCCCGAGCATGAGAGTGCAAGGCATCTTCATTTGGTGAGTGCACATCTAGGAGGGGAGTGGAATCACCAAGTGCACGCAATATGGTGGAAGATTTTCAAGACTACATGTTTTATTAAGACATCATGTCTTATTCATGGACTGTTTAGTTACGGACAATAGTACATTTATTTATGCATTATCAGTTATCACTTGTCACTGGGTGTTTTAATTATTAGCGCCATTTACTTTTATTCACAATGCTTTTTAGATTTGTTTCTATTTAAAGTGGCAGCTTTTTTAAGTTAGTGTGTTCCTGGCACAGTGGTGGGACTTCAAGTGTGGGTGTACGGATCTTGTGGACCATCAAATTTTATATTTATATATATATATATATATATATATATTTATTATATATATACACACACACACACACACACACACACACACACACACACACACACACACACAGTCCTTGGGTTACAAACAAGAGGGTCTGTAGGTTTGTTCTTAAGTTGAATTTGTTTGTAAATTGTAAAGTTTGTTTTGCTGTCTGTGCCCCTGTACAGAAGATTTCACCTCACTTTCTGTCCCAATGACAATTGGATTTTGAAAATTTTGGGTTGTTGTGGAAACAGGCCTTGGTGATAAAGCATCAGTGGAGGTACCTTTTTCCCCATAATAACTCTAATGCCCCGTACACACGGTCGGACTTTGTTCGGACATTCCGACAACAAAATCCTAGGATTTTTTCCGACGGATGTTGGCTCAAACTTGTCTTGCATACACACGGTCACACAAAGTTATCGAAAAATCCGATAGTTCTAAACGCGGTGACGTAAAACACGTACGTCGGGACTATAAACGGGGCAGTGGCCAATAGCTTTCATCTCTTTATTTATTCTGAGCATGCGTGGCACTTTGTCCGTCGCATTTGTGTACACACGATCGGAATTTCCGACAACGGATTTTGGTGTCGGAAAATTTTATATCCTGCTCTCAAACTTTGTGTGTCGGAAAATCCGATGGAAAAATGTGTGATGGAGCCCACACACGGTCAGAATTTCCGACAACAAGGTCCTATCACACATTTTCCATCGGAAAATCTGACCGTGTGTACGGGGCATTACAGCGCTATTCCTAGGGGAAGATTTCATCTCACTTTCTGTTGTCTCCCTCCATTTGTAAGTCGGATGTTTATAACGAGGGGATTGTACTATATACTCTCCACCGTATGATATATGCTACACGGACTGCACTATATACACACAAACACACACACTGCACTATATATACATACACACACTACACGGACTGCAGTATATACTCTGCACTGTATTATATATACTACACTGACTGCACTATACACTAGCTACCTGCCAAATTTCTATTCATTCACTATATACGGCCGCCGTGTAAGCAGCAGCCTTATATAGTGTGGGGCGTTGTCTTAGCACCTGAGCCATGATTGGCCAATCATGGTTCTCATAGTACATCATGCTGTGATTGGCCAAAGCATGCAGGTCAGGTGCATGCTTTAGTCAATCAGCGGCTGTCAATGCACTATGATTTTGCAGTGCATTATGGGGCGCTACGTGACGGGCAAACTTGCCGTGAGCGCGCCATATGTTCGAGCCCATCCCTAATTATAAAATAAAAACAATTAATTTGGCTGTAGTTAGGCTTTAATGCCTGTAATCTCCTTTATTTTACCAACCTGGAGGTTTATTGACTGAGGACATTAAACACACTTTAAATCCCTTCCTCTTCCAAAAGCACGGGCTCCTTTGGCCTCCTCTGTATGTAAAACTGTTGCTCTAGGTTTCTTGCCTCTTAGTAAACATCCTCAAGTCTTAATAGATGGAGGGCCTTGATCCAAACAATACTCCCATTTCTTTAAAAAAGTAAACGGAAACCTGGGAAGGGCCACCTTAACTATGGGTTCATATCTTAAAAAAAGGCATTTATGAATATCACCTAGACCACATCTTTCAATGCCAATTGAATCCTTTAATGCTATAGGCCAGGGGCCTTCAAACTTTATAAACAAAAGGGCCTCCAGGCTTAAGGGGGCTGAACTGCGGTCATTGGTAGTAGCAGAGGTTCAGATGTCAGTGGGAATAAACAATGCCCCACCTTTGGTGTCAATGGGAACAATTGTGCTCCATCGTTGGCATCATTGGGAGTAATTGTGCCCCATCATTGGTGCCATTGGGCTCCATTGTTGGTGTCATTGGGAGGAATCGTGCCCCATCTTTGGTGTTACTGGAAGGAATTCTGCCCTTTCATTGGTGTCAATGGGGGAATTATGCCCCATTGTTGGTATCAGTGGATGGAAATAGTGCCCCAAGGGCCGGATAAAAACAAGCAAAGGGCCACATCTGGTCCACGGGCCACAGTTTGGAGGCCACTGTTATAGGCTATTACTTAGCACCAGTAATAACCAGCAGCAATGCTTTAGTGAATGTCCTCATCAGATAAACGCAGGAACATTTCTTCGCAGCATACCCTTGAATGCATTAGGCCTCTTGCACACGGTACTGATGTTTGAACATCAGCATTTCTGGGTGTATTTTAGGCATATTTAAGTGTATTCATGTCTGCAGAGTCTCACGTATGGGTAGGAAATACTGCCTGGGAAGTCAGATGTGTGCATTTTTTTTTACTGATCAAAACACATCATTGTAAACAATGGGCTTCATTTTTGATCAGTAAAAAACTAAGCAATCTCTGTTAAAAAAAAAAAAAAAAATTAAAGTTACGTACCGGTAACGTCTTTTCCTGTAGTCTTTCAGGACAGCCACTATTGAGAGATAGTCTCCTCCTCTTCCTCTAAGAAACACTGCGCCAGCCCATAAAACTCTCACTTCCCCTGCTGGACCTCAGTTTTTACAAGATCACCTCCGGTCAGCTGGGGAGACACAAGAACACATTAATAACATACCATCCAATATCATTATCATACTGCGTTCTGGTCTTTTATAAGACTCCCCCAAAGTTTAGGGTGGGTAAGTAGGGCTGTCCTGAAAGACTACAGGAAAAGACGTTACCGGTACGTAACTTTAATTTACCCTTTACGTCATTCAGGACAGCCACTATTGAGAGGATAATCGAGCACTTACCAATTAGGGTGGGACTACCGCTTGCAGAATCTTTCGTCCAAAGGCCTGCTCACCTGCTGACACCAGGTCCACTCTGTAATGCTTAACGAAAGTGGAGTAGCTGGACCATGTCGCTGCCTTGCATATTTGCTCTGGCGTTGCTCCAGCCTTCTCTGCCTGGGAAGTTGCCATGGCTCTGGTAGAGTGTGCCCTTATACCCATAGGGATCTCTTTCCCCGCTAATGAATATGCCTGCCCAATAGCTAATCTAAGCCATCTGGCAATCGTGCATCGAGACGCTCTGAGCCCCTTACTGGTCCCGGAAAACAAAACAAATAAAGAATCAGACTTTGTTGCCTTAGTCATCTCTAGGTATTGGAGGATACACCTTCTAACATCTAAAGAATGAAATCTCAGTTCCCTTTCACCTGAGGGATTGGAACAAAATGAAGGTGGGACTATTTCCTGGCTTCTGTGAAAACCTGATGCCACCTTAGGCAAAAATGCTGGATCAGTCTTAAGGACTATCCTGTCTGGCAAAATAAGGAGGTCTAATTGATAATGCCTCAAGTTTACTGACTCTCCTGGCAGTTGTCACTGCTACTAAAAATACTGTTTTTAAGGTTAATTCTTTTAACAAACATTTGTCCAAGGGCTCAAAGGGAATTCCCGTTAGGCTCTGTAACACTAAAGATAGATCTCACCCGGGAAAGGGAGGACCTCGGATAGGTCTTTGTCTGGACAGTGCCCTAAAGAATCTGACCACCCATGGATTTGTGGCCAAAGATTTCTCCAAATAAGCACTGAGTGCTGACACCTGGATTTTAAGGGTACCTACGGATAACCCTTTGTCTGCTCCACACTGCAGAAACTACAAAACGGCTATGGGGCTCTGCACCCGAAAGGAGTTTTCTACGCACCATTTGTTGAAAAGGAGCCAGACCTTTTTATAAATCCAACGCGTCTCCTTTTTTCTACTGTTGAGGAGGATGGAGATTAATCTCAGAGAAAATCCCTTAGATTTTAATATACTCTCCTCAGTAGCCAGGCCGCTAATTTCCACTGGTGTACCTGTGTACAGAGGATTGGACCTTGTGAGAGAAGATCCTCCTGAGGTAGAAGGAATAGGGGCGGTTCCGCTGTTAGCTGACTGAGAATTGAAATCCATGCCCTTTTCGACCAATGTGGAGCTACTAGAATGAGGGAGGTGCTCTCTAGTTGGAGCTTCCTCAGAACCGCCGGTAATAACACCAGAGGAGGGAAGGCATAGCATGTCCTGAAATGCCAATTCTGTGTTAATGCGTCTACCCCCAGTGCTCCTTCTCCTGCGTTTAGGGAGAAGAAACAGGGGGTTTTCGCATTGTCTCTTGAAGCGAAAAGATCCATTTCCGGGGGTCCCCATTTTTCGGATATGAGATTGAAAACCTAAACCTCCTGGTTGAGGGCCCAATCTCCCTCTCTCAGCCTCCTCCGGCTGAGAAAGTCCGCTATAACTTTCCTTTCCCCTCAGAAAAACCGCTGAGAGTGAGAGAGTGTTGGTTTCGGCCCAATTTAGAATGTCTGTTGCTAAGGCCAGCAGACTTCCGCTTCTGGTGCCTCCCTGTTTGTTTATATAGGCCACAGTAGAAGAGTTGTCTGACCATACCTGTATATGGTGGCCCTGAAGCTCTTTTATGAAAAATCTGAGGGCTAGGCCAACTGCCCTCAGCTCCTTCCAATTGGACGATCTTTTTAGTTCGTCTCCCTTCCACATGCTCTGTGCTAGAAGGGATCCCAGATGTGCACCCCAGCCTTTGCCGCTTGCGTCCGTGGTTACTATCTGTGAAACTGGGATAAGCCACAGACGTCCTTGCGACAAGTTCGCTTTCTTCCTCCACCACCAAAGAGATCTCTTTAACTGATGGGGAACCTGTACTAAGGTGTCTAGATCCTTCTGACTGTGATCCCATATCCTTAGTACATATGACTGCAGGGGACGAAAGTGTAATCCTGCCCACTGCACTGCTGGGAGAGTAGAGGTTAGAAGACCTACCCTGTTTCCCCGAAAATAAGACCTAGTGTGATTGTCGGTAATGGCTGCAATATAAATTGACCTGTTTAAGGGCTTTAAATTCAGAGTCAATCTGAATTTCCCTGAGGGTTTTTTTTTACCATAAATACATGGGAATAAACCTCCTCTCCTTCCTCCCCCTTTGGTACTCTGCGAACTACGTTCTGCAATTCTAACTCCTTCAAGGCGTCTAACAAGGCCTTGGCTTTTGTCGTGCAGTTGGAAAGCTGCGTGACAAGGAACCTTTGTGGGGGGGGGGGGGGCCCTTGTGAATTCCAGGAGATACCCCCTTCTTATGATGCCTAGGATGAACCGATTGGGAGAGATGGTCTCCCACTGTGGAAGGAAGGCCCCCAGTCTTCCTCCCACCGTACTTAGAGTCATTGATCTTTACGGGCTTTTTCAGGAGGGCGAAAAATCGCCCCTCCTCTGCCCTTGCCTCTTTGGCCCCAAGTTTTCTTTTGCCCCCCTTGTTTAGGGGCTTCCCTGCGCCTTTGCGGACGAAACTCCCTCTTTGTCTGTGCTGGGGTTTTTCGTTTGAGTGGGAAGGACTTCTTTTTTTTCTGCTGTACGGTCTAAGACTGTATCTAACCCAGGACCAAAGAGTAGATCCCCTGTCAGGGGTATCCCTATCCCACATAACTTGACCTTAGAGGCGGTGTCGCCTGGCCAAGTCTTCAGCCAGAGGGCTCTTCTGGCCCAGTTAGCCAGAGCCGCTGATCTGGCTGACATACGTACTGATTCTGCCGAGGCGTCTGCTATGTATGCGATTCCTGGGGATTCGTGGGGAAAGAAGCTAGGATAGTCTCTTTAGCCGTGCCAGCCTCAATATGCTCCTGAATCTGGAAAAGCCAGGTGTTCTAAAATTGCGGGCTACAACAGTAACAGCCATTTCTTGTTTTAAGTTACCGACTGTTGAGTCCCACGTCTTTTTCAGCAGTGAGTCTATCCTTTTGTCCATGACATCCGATAAGGCCCCCATATCCTCCAATGCCAGGTCTGTGTACCTAGAGACCTGAGAGAAGGCCGCATCCAACTTGGGATTTTTATTCCAAATGGACGCTGGATCCTCTGAAAATGGGAATCTTCTCTTAAGGGAGCTAGAGAAAAAGGGCTTTCAGGATCCTGCCACTCTTTTTTAATCGTTTCCACCAGAACCTCATGTACTGGGAAAACTTTTTTCTTTTGATCTCCTAAGCCCTTGTACATAAGGTCATGGAGTGAAAGGGGTTTTTATCCTCGTGTATACTGAGGGTTGTATATATTGCCCCTAGGAGATCTTCCACCTCCTCCAAGGACAATTTATACCTGGAGATTTTCCTGGACTCTCCGTCCTGGTCCTCCCCCTCTGATTACTCATGGGAGTCAGAAGTGCCACTGTCTGGTTGCCTATGCTCCACCTCCACCCCGGAAGGGCCTGAAACCTCCTCTGCCATAACTATATTAGTAGATCTGGCAGGTGCAGAGCCCTGAGCATGAGGCGGGGTTGTATCCTGCTGAATGGGATTAGAGGGAAGCTGAAATTTTTCAAAAAGCGTTTTAAAAGATGAAAAAGTGGATGACAGCTCCTTCACAGAGGGACTGCTGTTCAGATTCCCTTTCCTTCACCAGGGAGTCTATGCATTCTTTACACAAAACCTTGGTCCAAGCTTCCCCTAAACTGTCTCTACAAGAGGCACACTTCTTTTTAGAGACATGAGTGGACTTTGTCTTTTCTGTAGATTTCTGAAATTATATACAGAAAGCCTATTACATTCAGCGATTTTTTAACGGAAACAACCTTGGGAGTGCACCCGACCCACCTGTAGGGATCTGAGTCACCCACGTCCCCTGACCACCCAGGGGGTCTGTCCCCCCCTCTAAGTAAGGAACCATACATGAGGGGGGACAATCCTAGGTAGAGAGGACCCCTCCCCAGGGAACTCTTACCTTCGGAAGGCTGGAGATAGCGTCCGCATGAGTTGCAGCATCTGCCTCAGACATGACTGCAGGTGGTTGCCTGTGTTGAGTCTCACGCTGTCTGCACGTGTAAATGACTCACTCCAGCCTGAGCCCCCTATCAGCACCGCGACCCGGAACCGGAAGCCGCGGGTCAAAGGGAGACATCCGCCCTCTGCCGGAAAGGATGTCGCCCGTCGTCCGACCCGCCAGTTCCAAACAAAAAATGCGGCCTATACAGCGTACAGGGAGAGCGTAGTGTCTCCTTGCTGCGGCCCTGTGGACGCGATAGGGGTCCCCCACAACCTGATGCCATGCTCGACAAGGAAGGGGTGGCTGCTGTTTGCGGGTATGTACCACCAGCCTTACGCTGGAAGCCCCTGATTCCCTGGGGATGTTTGAGAGAGGCCACAATCTCCCTGACTGTATAAGCCTGGTTCCTTGCACAGTGTCTCCCCACCGGAGGAAACACTATTAACTGAGGTCCAGCAGGGGAAGTGAGAGTTTTATGGGCTGGCGCAGTGTTTCCTAGAGGAAGAGGAGGAGACTATCTCTCAATAGTGGCTGTCCTGAATGACGTAAAGGGAAAAAAAATCTAAGCAAAATATTGCATGCCTGAAACCTCAGTGTTTTTCAGGCAGCAATGTGCAAGAGGCCTTGAAGTTAAAGTGGAATCCCAATCAACATTGATTATTTTTAATCCTCATGTTGCTAGCATTAGTAAATAGGAAAGTAAATCATGTTTACTTGTTTTAAACATTTTTTTAATTTCTTCAGTTAGTTTGCAAGAAAAAAAAATCCGACCGTGTGTACAGGGCATTAGGCTGCATTCACACGTGAGCGTTTCAAAGTTGCATGTTTCTGCCACGATTTTTACCACAATTTTGTTCAGGTCACCAATGTAAAAGGCAGAAAAACACCTGTAATCTGCCCCAAAGAAGCTCATGTTGTTTTTTGAGCTCAGGGCGTTTCTCAGGCGTTTTGCCTCAGGTAACAAAACTCTCAGATGTAAACAGGTGCCATTGAAATGAATAGGATTTTGCTTGTTGGGTGTTTTTCCAGGTGTTTTTTCTGGCGTTTTATGAGCTGAAAATGCTCAGGTGTGAATGCAGCCTAAGGGCTCTTTCACACGGGGCGGATCAGTGATAATCCGCCCCGTGAACACCCGCTTGCTCAGCGGGGATCGCTCCGCCGATCCCCGCTGAGCAGAAAGATCACAGGTCCATCGCTGCACACTGTGCAGCGACGGACCTGTCAGAGCGCCGCTCTCCCCTATGGGGGATCGGATGATGATGGACCGTAGTGTCCGTCGTCACCCGATCCGATCACGGATGGAAAAGTAGGGTTTTCCTCCGTTACACTTTTCGGATCGGAGCGGGTCGGATGTCAGCGGACATGTCACCACTGACATCCGACGCTCCATAGTAATACATGTATGTCCGTTTTTCATCCGAAAACGGAAGGATGAAAAACGGACATACGGATCCCTCGTGTGAAAGAAGCCTTAAACCCCATTGAAAATCTGTGGAATTACTTGAAGACCGCAGTCCACAAAATGGTCACCATCAAATCTAACTGAACCTGAGCAGTACTGCAAAGGAGAGTGGGACAATATTGCAAAGTCCAGATGTGCAAGGTTAGTAGAGACATCCCAACAGACTAAAGGTTGTTGAGAATAAAGCAACACTTTCCAAATAATTAAGACGTGGCAAATGTGCTAACCCCTTGTATCCACAGTACCACTCTGTGGTGATACAAGCCAATATTTCAATTTACAGACTAAAGGCTATAATTAAAGCAAAAGGTGGTTCAACAAAATAAGGCACTAAGATACTAAGGGGTGATCCTTTTTCCAACGCAGGGATTCTGTTTTTACATTTTTTTTTCTGACACGTTGGCGATAAATCTTTCACTTGGATGTAATCAGTTGCACTAGTAAATACAGCTGGATAAATCAAAAACTGTCTCTGTCTTCATATCAGGCTGCGAAGCAACATAATGTGATTATTTTAAAGAGGTTGATTATTTTCTATACCCACTGTATATGTGAAAATCAATCAGTTCTGATGTACTGACGGCCTATCTCATTTCTTGAGGCCCAAAAATGCCAGGACAGTACAAATATCCCCAAAATGACCCCTTTTTGGAAAGTGGGCAGTCCAAGGTATTTAGTAAGAGGTATGGCAAGCTTTTTTAAAGTGTTACTAAAGGCAATTTTTTTAAATTAAAATAACAAACATGTTATACTTACCTGCTTTGTGCAGTAGCATTGCTCAGAGCAGATATATTATAAAAACTTAGGGACAGAACGGCGCTACCTGAAAACCTGTTTGCTAAGCATATACAGGAAACATTAGCATAATGTTTTTTATCTTTCTCATACGTCAAAATTGTTAGCCCCTCAGTGATGTATGGGAGGGGGTGTTTATACTAATGCAGGTGGGTAGGAGACATATATATATATATATATATATATATATCAATCATAACTAATAATGCATATAACCTGTAATAGGGATGATATGTATAGCATATAAGAAAATCACTGTATAGATATACTATATGGCACTGATAGACCGATACCCAATCTCTAAATTAATAGCCATATCCACCATTAATACAAAGCAGCTGGAGACATATTCTATATTGCAAAAAAAACCGTTGCAATATATGAACTGTGAAAACACTTTTTGATACACGTGTATATATGGTGGATGCACCCTTTCTTCCTAGGAATTAGCAAACATCACCAGTACATGTTTTTTTGCAATATAGACCTGCATTAGTATAAACACCCCCTCCCATACATCACTGAGGGGCTAACAATTTTGACGTATGAGAAAGATAAAAAACATTATGCTAATGTTTCCTGTATATGCTTAGCAAACAGGTTTTCAGGTAGCGCCGTTCTGTCCCTAAGTTTTTATAATATATACGTTTGGCAGGGCACTTCTTGTGAGTGTCTTTGCGTAAGGGAGGCAGCAACCTGTTCTTTTACCATATAGACTTGTCCTAAGCGCGGGTTCTCGGGAATATTATATATTGCTCAGGTCGGCCCCAATCTTCCTCTTCTCGGGTCTCCGGCGGTGATCTCGGCTCCTTCTCTTCTTCTTGGGACTACCATAGCCAGCTGCTTGCTATGGGAAGAAACGTAGTCTGCGCGCTCCTGACCTGTGTGTCTACGGAGCCACGCTCCATAGACTTACTCAGTGGGGCTTAGGCCCGTCCCCCACTTTCTCCTCACTGTATTTAATTGACAACAGCAAGAGCCAATGGCTCCTGCTGCTGCTCTTGTGCTGTTTAAAGAGGGAGTAAGGGGAGAAAAGATGCAGCCGTACACAGCACTGATCTCTTCCCCTTTACACAGGGGAAGGGGGGGGGGGGGGGGCACAGGGAGACTGAAAACATTTTTTTTTACCTTAAAGGGGCTGTAAACCCTTGTGTTTTGCATTAAGGTGAAAAAACTTCTGTCACTGACCGCCCCCCCCCCCCCCTTTTCTCACCTGAGCCCTGTAATTCCTATGCAGGAGACGCGCTCTTCCCCTCTGCCCATTGTCTCGGCTCTTGATTGGCTTCCACTGCGGTCAATCAAATCCAAAGACGCAAGCGCCGAAGGGCAGGGCCGAGTCCGGCATTCTGCATCTATGGATGCAAAATGCTGGACTTGGGAGTGCACCCGCAAGGTAACCCCACCGGGAGAGTGCTTCTCCTAGGGCAGTGGTTCTCAACTCCAGTCCTCAGGACCCACCAACAGGCCAGGTTTGCAAGATAGCTGAAATACATCACAGGTGATATCAATTGCTGCTCAGTGATTGCAGTATTCTAGTCTGCAGCTCCCCAAAGTAATACTTAAAATCTGGCCTGTTGGTGGGTCCCGAGGACTGGAGTTGAGAACCACTGTCCTAGGGGGTTAGATGATGCGGGTAGGCGCTTCCAGGAGACCCCAGAAGTCGAGGATTGGACCACTCACAAAACAAACTGCACAGTGGAGGTAAGTACGGCATGTTTATTATTTTAAAAAAAGACGAAGCTTTACAATCACTTTAATGCAAACAATGCATTAAGGTAAAAAACATTTTTTTAGGTTTAGTAACACTTTAAGTTGTAATTTTTTGCCACAGTTTTCTGGAAAATGAATTTTAAAATCTTTCTTTTTTTTTTTTTAACATACTGGTGTGGTTATGGTATGGTGCGGTGAGAATGATTGGAAAGGATGTCATATGACAGGAGCCGGTTGGCAGACCTTTTGCAGGCGTGACCATTTGACAAAAGCCAGCCAAATGGTTGGCTTCTGTCAGACCAGCTGGCGTACGCACAGGAATATCCGTCAATTTCTTTTGAACCGGTTGATGCTGCCCGACATGCGGCCCATGTGTACTAGGCTTAAAGGCTTAAAGCGATTGTAAAGTCTTGTTTTTTTTAAATAACATGTTACACTTACCTCCTCTATGCAGCTGGTTTTGCACAGAGCAGCCTGGATCCTCCTTTTCTCGGGTCCCTCTTCACTGGTCCTGGCCCCTCCCTCCCGTCGAGTGCCCCCACAGCAAGCTATGGGGGGGGGGGGAATCTCAGCTCCGTGTGTCCAGTCAGAAATAGAGCCTGACCTGGCCCCACCCCTCTCTCTTCTTATTGGCTGACTTTGATTGACAGCCGTGGGAGCCAATCAGGAGGAGAGTCCTGGATGGCTAACACACTCGTGGACATCTCTGGACGGAGATGGGGCTCAGGTAAGTAATTAGGGGGTGCTGGGGAGGCTGCTACACACAGAAGTTTTTTTTATCTTAATGCGTAAAGATAAACAAACCTTCTGCCTTTACAATTACTTTAACCCTCACATACATATGCGTTTCTGGGTGGCCGACGTTTATGTGCTAAAAGCATGCTCACAGCACAAACGCTTGATCGTGAGCCTTCCATGCCTTTAGAACGGTTTGAAGGGATGGCTGGGAAGGGGTTAAATCAGTGTCCCTTTAAATATGTAAACATGATTTTATTTTTTCCTACATGTATTACTGTATCCTCTCTTTATAGGATTTGTCCTGTCCAGTCCAGGTTGCATTTTGTAAATGGATTATAAAATAAACACACACGTCAAGACCTATCCTCTTGGTGAGTTTATTTCACATGATGTTTTCCTATGTAAACCCACGGCTGTGAGGAGATGAGGGTTCCAGTAGTAATGTGCTTTTCTCCCCTCCATGATGTTATCCCCCCTCCCCCCTCCTCCTGATCCTCATGAAGCTGATCCTGTGTGGTGTAGGCTGTCAGAGGAGCAGTGCTGGGCGTGTGTGTGTATATATATATATATATGGCCTGTGTATATATGGGGGCCTGTGCGTATGAGGGCCCCTGTGTATGGGGTGGTGTGTGTGTGTGCGCGTATATATATATATATATATATATATATATATATATATATATATATATATATATATATATATATATATGCCCCTGTGTGCATGAGGGGGGCCTGTGCGTATGAGGGCCCCTGTGTGTGTGTGTGTGTGTGTGTGTGTATGTATGTATGGGGGCCCCAGTGTGTGTGTATTAGGGGGGCCTGTGCGTATGAGGGCCCCTCTGTATGTATGCATGCATGCTTGGGGGGGGGGGGGGGGGTGTTTGTGTGTATAGATGTGTGTGTGTGTGTGTGTGTGTGTGTGTGTGTGTGTGTGTGTGTGTATGTGTGTGTATATATATATATATATATATATATATATATATATATATATATATATATATATATATATATATAAAGGGCTCCTGTGTCAGATCCCAGCACTGTGCTTCCCAACACACAACAAGTCTGACAACAAAGCAAACTTTCCCAGCAGCATCCGGGTCTGTCGTCCTCCACCATTAACCTGTACAGTGCTGGTACCCCTAGAAATAATAGGATGCCCCTGTACTGTCCCCCCCTTCCACTCGCACATGAAGGTGATTCTCTCCCCCCCCCCCCCCCCATCCAGGAACACACCCCGGAAAGCTCAGTTCCTAGCAGAAGCCAAGCCTCACCCTGCAATCTGTGTACACCATTCACCCCCTCCCTGGGACTGTCTTATATAAGGCTGCTCTTACCTGGGGGCTGTCTAACAGAGCCTCCTCCAACAGCAGCTTATCCACAGCAGGCATGTTGTCCTCCACAGACAGGGCAGGTACTGAATAATTTAGCTGGATTCAATTAGCACCCCCTCCTCTTCTTCTTCTTCCAGCTCACTTACACGTACTGAGCCGTCACTGCAGCTTGTGGCCGCTAGTGGTCAGCAGAGAGCTCTTGTGGTGACTCTGCTGATTGCTGACATATGACACACGTATGACTCGGTGTCATTGTATTAGTGGGCGAGCTCAGACTCTCTGATTTCTATACTGTGCTTCATGCAAAGGCTTCAGGGCTTCTCTTAATGAGTTTTAATGACACTCCTGCACTGTAAGGGTTAAATGCTGGTTATGTGTGTGTGGGGGGGTTTAGTAGCGGAACTGGCATTTTTAACTAACTCCAGGGTTGCCAACATCCCAAAGTGAAATTTACTGACAGTCGAGTTTTTACTGACACATAGCCTAGTTAAAAAAAGACAAGTACTGTAAATCCAGCGCAACCAACACAGACAAAAACACACACAAATAGAAAACCTCCATATATACAATCATTGGCGTGTGCAGACCATGGCATTAGGCTGTGCACCCAAAGCTCAAACACGTGTGTATGTATGTGTGTGTGTGTGTGTGTGTGTGTATATATATATATATATAACATTTTTAATTATTATTTTTATTAAAAAAATATTTTATTAATTTTTTTATTATTTATACTTTTTATTTATATTATTTTTTATTATTTTTTTATCATACATTTTTTTTTACAAGTTTTCTATTTTTTACAATTTTATTTAATAATATATTATTATTATTATTATTATTATTATTATACAATTTTTTAGGAGCTCCATTGAGGGGACTTTGGTTTGATATCAGAGGTCTAAACAGACCCCTGATATCTCACTTTTAAGACAGAGATTCCCCAGTTCCTTCTTCTGCAGCCAAACAGGGGGAATCTGTGCACCACACCTGGCACACCCTGTGTGCACGCCTACGTATACAATGCTATACCCACAATTGATCCAGAGGAAGGCAACAAAAACCTCAATAAAGCATGATCCAATTCAGTGGGGGGGGGGAGGGCGGGTGACACCCACCAGAGGGGTGACACATGTGGGCAGTGGCACCTCTAACACCGCACAGTCCACACCCCGACACTGATCTCTCAAGTTTCGCTGGCTTTGACCCTCAGCGGAGAGGACCAAAGCCACCTCCCCCTCCTCTCTGTTTACATCTACACAGGAGGAGGGAGTCTGAGGAGGGATACATCGCACTGTTCTGAGTTCTATACAGTCTACTGTAAATGAAGATGGACATGTGCAGGGGGGCGCTATGGGAGAGTGGAGTCTATACTGATGGAAGGGGGTCTGAACTGGAGAGGGCATCTACACTGGAGGGGGGCTGCACTGGAGGGGGCATATGCACTGGAGGGGGGGTCTGCACTGGAGAGGGTGTATGCACTGGAGGGGGGTCTGCACTGGAGAGTGTGTTTGCACTGGAGGGGGTCCACACTGGAGAGGGTGTATGCACTGGAGGGGGGTCTGCAGTGGAGAGGGTGTATGCACTTGAGGGGGGTCCACACTGGAGAGGGTGTATGCACTGGAGGGGGGTCCACACTGGAGAGGGTGTATGCACTGGAGGGGGGTCTGCACTGGAGTAGGGTCTGCACTGGAGAGGGTGTTTGCACAGGAGGGGGGTCTTCACTGGAGAGGGTGTATGCACTGGAGAGGGTGTATGCACTGGAGAGGGTGTATGCACTGCAGGGGGCGTATGCACTGGAGGGGGGCCTGCACTGGAGGGGGCGAATGCACTGGAGAGGGTGTATGCACTGGAGGGGGCGTAAAACTGGAGGGGGGTCTGCACTGGAGGAGGCGTATGCACTGGAGGAGGCGTATGCATTGGAGGGGGTGTATGCACTGGAGGGGGGTCTGTACTGGTGAGGGCGTATGCACTGGAGAGGGTGTATGCACTGGAAGGGGGTCTGTACTAGTGAGGGCGTATGCACTGGAGGGGGGTTTGTACTGGTGAGGGCGTATGTACTGGAGGGGGGTTTGTACTGGAGAGGGCATATGCACTGGAGGGGGGTCTGCACTGGAGGGGGCGTATGCACTGGAGAGGGTGTATGCACTGGAGGGGGCGTATGCACTGGAAGGGGTTCTGCACTGGAGAGGGTGTATGCACTAAAGGGGGGTCTGCACTGATGAGGTCTGAACTAGAGGGGGGGTCTGCACTGATGGGGTTTGCACTGGAGAAGGTGTCTGCACTGATGGGGTCTGCACTGGAGAGGGCATCTGCACTGATGGGGTCTGCACTGGAGGGTGGTCTGCAATAGAGGGGGTCTGCACTGATGGGGTCTGTACTGGAAAGGGCGTCTACACTGGAGGGGGGTCTGCAATGGAGAGGGCGTCTGCACTGGAGGGGGCGTCTGCACTGGAGGGGGCGTCTGCACTGGAGTGGGCGTCTGCACTGGAGAGGGGTATGCACTGGAGAGGACATCTGCACTGGACAGGGCTTCTGCATTGGAGGGGGGTCTGCACTGAGGGCATCTGCCCTGGAGGGGGGTCTGCATTGCGGGCAGTCAGCACTGGAGGGGGGTCTGCACTGATAGAGGGGGGTCTGCACTGAGGGGGTGTCTGTACTGAGAGAGAGGGGTCTATACTGAGGTATGGGAGTCTGTACTGAGGGAGGAGGGTATATGCTGCAGGAGAGGGGTCTATACTTAGGGAGGGGGATATATACTACAGGAGGGGGTGTATACTTAGTGGGGGGCTCTATACTGTAGTTAGTGGAGGGGGGTCTGTATTTAGGTGGAGGGGGGGGTGACACCAATTTTTTCTGACACCAACCCTAGTAACGCCACTGAGTCAGTTTGCTCCAGCTGAGGAAAATTCCTTCCTGATCCCCCAACAAGCAATCAGATATTCCCTGGATCAATTTTACCTATAAAATATTAGTATATTATGTTTTATATAGTATATTATATTATGTGCATTTAGGAAAAAATCCAGGCCTTTTTTAAGACAACATGACACATACATTTACTGACGGTTGATACAGACAAATTTACTGACAGTTCAAAAAATTTTACAAAATTACCATTTTCAGTGCAAATAGCAATATTTAAGCTACAATTATTTAACTAATGCTATTTTCAATGTGTTTAAGGAGTAACAAAAGGCATACAAAATATTTATACATTTACACAAAGGTCAGGTTAATATAATTCAGAACATAGTTCCCCCTTACATCCTAACATCCACCCTTTACAGTGGAAAGGGGAAATCTGTGGACCCTGATGTTAAAGAGATCACTGTGATATAATGGAGAACTATGAGGACCCTGATGTAAGGGGGAATGCTACAGAATCTGGTGTAAAGGGAAACTCTGATGTAAGGTGGTCTCTGGTCACCAGAGCCCCCCCCCCCCTTTACACAAGAGTCTACAGAGTTCACCCTTACATCAGAGTCTGCAGGATTACCCTTATGCCCTGTACACAACGGACTTTGTTCAGACATTCCGACAACAAAATCCTAGGATTTTTTCCGACGGATGTTGGCTCAAACTTGTCTTGCATACACACGGTCACACAAAGTTGTCGGAAAATCGTGACGTAAAACTCGTACGTCGGGACTATAAACGGGGCAGTGGCCAATAGCTTTCATCTCTTTATTTATTCTGAGCATGCGTGGCACTTTGTCTGTCGGATTTGTGTACACACGATCGGAATTTCCGACAACGGATTTTGTTGTCGGAAAATTTTATATCCTGCTCTCAAACTTTGTGTGTCGGAAAATCCAATGGAAAATGTGTGATGGAGCCTACACACGGTCGGAATATCCGACAAGGGGGAACTCTATAGATCCTGATGTAAAGGGGAACGCTGTGGACCTTGATGTAAGGGGGAAATCTGCAGACTCTCATGTAAGGGGGAATGCTGCGGACTCTGGTGTAAAGGGAAACTCTGACGTAAGGTGGTCTCTAGTCACCAGAGCCCCTCTTACATCAGAGTCCACAGCATTCCCTTTACATAAGAGTTCCCACTTGCATCAGGGTCTGCAGCATTGCCCTTTTCTTTAGAGTTCCCATGTACATTAGGGTGCACAGAGTTCCCCTTTACATCAGGGTCTGCAGAGTTCCCCCTTGTACTGTAAGGCTGGCCATAGATTTTACAATGCAGGGATTACAAAGTGAATGTAATCAATCAGCACACTATATCCTGCCCCCATAGTGTTTAGCAAAAGGGGGACATGGAGGAGGAGGGAGTGAGGGGAGTGTCATTTACCATTGTGTATATGCCCACATGTTTGACTCTAGAGCTGCACAGATAAGAAAAAAGAGGAAATGAATGGCTCAGAAGAGAACTGAAACTGAAGCATACTCAGTAGATGACAACAGATGGTCTACACAATCTCAGCCTGAAGTGGGTTCACAGAGAAGATGGGAGGGACAGCTGAATGCAGGATCAACCAGGTATATTTTACTCTACACAAAACAAATGCTTTAGTGGCTTTGTGAGTATGCGCACTCTGATATATGGCATGTAATGAGTGTTTTTCATAGTCTGGGTTTAATGACACTTTAATGTATGAATGGAGGAGGCATACCTTTCATTCCTCCATTCATAGAGTGCTTTTCATCTTGGGAAGCTATAGTATAGCTTTTATAAACGCATCAGGGTGGTGGAAAGGGTGGGCATAGTCTTCACTTTTCAGGAGTACTTTTGACAGGTCCAGTGGCTCATATTAGTCCCCGCAGCACAGGAAGATCACAGCTGCAGAGGTATGGGGGACAGAGGAATGAAGATTTCAAAGAAAGTACTGTTACTTAAAGTGGAACTTCACTCTCCCAATCAACACTGATTATTTTTAAACCTTATGCTGCTAGTATTACTAAATAGATAGGAAAGTATATCATATTTACTTGTTTTAAACTTTTTTTTTTAATTTATTCAGTTACTTCCTGGTGTCTTGCTTAGGCAAATGATGTCATACATCCCAGGAGTTTTCACGAGGGGAGGAGGAGAGAAGGAGGGGTTTTCTCAGCTAAGCACACTCTTCTGCATGCATGCTTAAAGCGGGGTTCCACCCAAATTTTGAACAATATCTGTATGTATTCTCTTCCTTGCCTAGATGCTGACATGCCGTTTAAAAAAATTTAAATCGCTGTAATTACCTTTTATTTTTCTATTCTTCTTTGCACTTCCTGGTTCTCCTCCCGTGGGAGTAGGCGTGTTTCTAGCCTCTCCCAGACTCCTGGGAGCTAGTCTCAGGCTTCCCAGGATGCCACTGAGCATGTGCGGGAACGAGCGGTGAATGCTGGGAGCACAGCATTCACCACATCCAGGAAATAAATGCTTGTGGGCTTCAAATGCCCACAATGAAGATGGAAACCGCCTGCAGTGAATAATATAAGTTATTCTTTCCGACGAAATCTGACACAGGCGGACATATTACACACAATATGTGAGTATGTAATGCTGAGAAGAAAAGTTTGTGAATGAACTCAAAAAAAAAAACAAAAACCGATAGATAGGTGGACCCCCGCTTTAAGCTAAGGTCAGATGGATTTCAGGAAGTAAATGCATAAATAATTTGCCCTGCCAGAAATGCTAGGGGGTGTTTTTCAAGTGATTTCTCAACAAAATAAAGCATAGAGAAAAGGATGGATGGGGGAGTTTGCTTTGAATATTAAACTTGAATTAGTATTTTTGGTTTGTGGTGCTCAGATGCAGTGAAGATCTGCTTTAACTAAACTTAAAAGAGAAGTATGGGTTTTAACCTCTTCAATACAGGGCACTTTTGCACTTTTCTGCCCAGGCCAATGTTCAACTTTCAGTGCTGTCACTTTTTAAATGACAGTTGTGCAGTCATGCTACACTGTACCCAAACTAAATTTTTATCGTTTTGTTCCCACAAATAGAGCTTTCTTTTGGTGGTATTTGATCCCCTCTGTGGTTTTTATTTTTTGCTAAACGAATAAAAAAATCCCAAAAATTTGAAAAAAAAAAGTTTTTCTTTGTTTTTGTTATAAAATTTTGTAAATAAGTTTTCTCCTTCACTGATGGGCACTGATAAGGCAGCACCAATGAGGTGGCACCAATGAGATGGCACCAATGAGGTGGCACTGATAGGCACTGATAGGTAGCACTGATGAGCACTGAAAGGCGGCCTTATTGGGCACTGATGGCTGGCACTGGCACTGGATTTCACTGATAGGCATCACTGGCGCTGGCAGGCATTTTTCACTGGCACTGATTGGCAGCTGCCTGGGCACTGATTGGCATTTCCCCAGTGGTCTAGGGTGGCATGCCTAGTGGTCCAGTGTGGTCGCCATTCCTGGTGGTCCTGGGCGGACATCCGAGGGAGGGCTTCGCTGATAAACAATCAGCACAGAACCCCCCCCACCCGTCAGGACAGCAGCCAATCGGCTCCCCTCTGCTCACGTCTGTCAGATGCGAGTGAGGACAAGCCGATCAACGGCTCTTCCTGTTTACATCGTGATCAGCTGTGATTGGACATGGCTGATCATGTGGTAAAGAGTCTCTGTCCGAGACTCTTTACCTAGATCGGAGTTGTGGTGTCAGACTGACAGACCGCAACAACGATCGCCGCAATGCGCCCCCCCCCCCAGGGGCACGCAGCGGCTTGATATCCTGGAGACGTGGCCAGGATATCGCAACCACTTTGCCGACGTCATTTTGCTATATGGCGGGTGGCAAGTGGTTAAATAAAACAGTTATACTCACCACTTACTGATGCTGCATCTGTCCCCCGCTGCTTCTAAGACTGGGAACTGAGCAGTCAAAGATCGCTCAGTTCTCAGTCTTCACTGAGCAGAGAGCTGATGACTGTCAGTCACTGTCTCTCTCTGCCCCTCAAGCACTCACTGTAGTGCTGGGCTGTGGAAGGGGTGGGACCGGCTGGTTCAGTCTCCCAGCGACATGCTGGGAGGCTGAGCCAGCTGCCGGTGCAGGCATCTGGGTAGATCCCAACTATAAAGTCAGGATCTTTCTCGATCCTGGACCAGCAGAGTGATGTCAGCCAACAGCAGGCTTTATTATTATTATTATTATTATACAGTATTTATATAGCGCCAACAGTTTACGTAGCGATTTACAACTTGAGGGTAGACAGTACAAATACAATACACTTTGATACAGTAGGAATCAGAGGGCCCTGCTCCTTAGAGCTTACAATCTAAGAGGGAAGGTCAAGAGATACAAGAGGTAATAACTATGGGTGATGTGCTGATTGAGAAGATAAATGTACAGTTGTTAGGTGGGGGCCAGATAGGCTTCTCTGAAGAGATGAGTTTTCAGGGATCGTCTGAAAGTGGATGAAGTAGGAGAAAATCGGACGGATTGGGGTAGAGCATTCCAGAGGATGGGGGAGGCTCTGGAGAAGTCCTGAAGGCGAGCATGGGATGAGGTGACAAGGGAGTTTGAGAGCAGGAGGTCTTGGGAGGAACGAAGAGAACGATTAGGTTGGTATTTTGTGACTAGGTTAGAGATGTAGCTGGGGGCCAGGTTGTGGATGGCTTTGTAAGTTATAGTTAGTATCTTGAATTTAATTCGGTGACTGAGTGGCAGCCAATGGAGAAATTGGCAGAGGGGTATAGCAGACGCTGAGCGGTTTGTGTGGTGGATGAGCCTGGCAGCAGCGTTCATGACGGACTGAAGTGGGGATAGCCTATTTAGAGGTAAACCAATAATGAGGGAGTTGCAGTAGTCGAGGCGGGAGATGACCAGGGAGTGGATTAGAAGCTTTGTGGTGACATTGGTTAGGAAGGGGCGTATCTTGGAGATGTTGCGAAGACTGAGGCGGCAAGCTTTGGATAGTGATAGAATGTGGGGTCGAAAGGTTAGTTCAGAGTCCAGGATTACACCTAGGACCTTGGTGTGGGGAGATGGGTTGATAGTTGAGCTGTTGATATTGACAGGGAAATCAGAGGAAGTGGCACCTGAGGGAGGAAATATCATGAGCTCGGTTTTGGATAGGTTGAGTTTGAGGAAGTGATGTGACATCCAGGCTGATATGTCTGCTAGTAAGTTGGTAATGCGTGAGGAGACAGATGGAGAGAGCTGGGCGGTGGAGAGATAGATTTGGGTGTCATCAGCGTAGAGATGATATTTAAAGCCGTGGGAGGCAATCAACTGACCCAAGGAGGTGGTGTAGATTCAGAAAAGGAGAGGTCCAAGAACAGAACCTTGGGGGACCCCAACGGAAAAAGGAAGAGGAGAGGAGGAAGTAGAGTTGTAAGTGACACTGAAGGAGCGGTGGGATAGGTAGGATGAGAACCAGCAAAGAGTACAGTCACGGAGACCAAAGGAGTGGAGTTTTTTGAGGAGGAGGGGGTGATCCACTGTGTCAAAGGCAGCACTTTAGCCCACTGTAGGCTGAAAACAGGTCACAGGAGTGCAGAACAAACTGCATTCCTGTGATCCATGGGAGAAGTGCAGCCAAAATAGCTTTGGCCATATTTCCTTTTTACGCTTACTTTAGAATATGTTTAAGTCAAAGTGGAATTTTGCCCCGTAATTAGGAAGTAATCCTTCATGTTCTCAAGAATCCTTAGAATGTACACTGAGCTGAGCATGCACAGCTCAGAGTACAATTCCAGCAACTTCTAACATTGGTTAACTCCTGTGCAACTGCACAGCAGTTACAACATCCCAGGCAGACCAATCAAGAAGACAAAAGGTGCTGGAGGAGAAGTATTTGTTCTATTCTAATAGTTATAATAAAGTAATGCCCCTGATGACGTCTGTGAATGATGAAATGTGTTGGAAGGAGTCTGGTCACATGGCGTCGCCACGCTCGATAGTCGGCCATCTTACCGGTTGGAAACATTGCCTGTGTTTATGAGGATTGACATGCAATTTTTAGCTAGCTTTAATACTTTCAGAGTCAATGGACGAGATATCTACAAAGATCTATACTGTCTTGTGATTCTTGGTGCTAGTTAGATAACAAATTGAGTTGAGGTTGGCACTGATGTCTTATTGCCAACACCTTATATCCTTAATGTGTTGGCAGGTACTGCATATGTTTTTCGGTAATTGTTTATAACTTACATAACATAACAGGATACCAAGAGATGTAAATAAGTAAAAGACATTGCTTTCATACATAGCTGCATGAGTCTCCCGCATTTGGGCTGCGGCTCCCTGACAACTGCAAGTGGCGTGCGATGTCCCTGCTGCAGGGCCAATCCTGTGCGGTCGTGCGTTCACAGCCGGGAGTCCAGCTCCCTGTCCTCCTCCTCTGCCCCCCCTCGTCCCCCGCAGCCAGCTTCCCTCCTCTCCTCTCCCGCTGGCTGCTGGGGGGATGTGTCAGGATGGAAAGTGGAGGAAGGGACCGGTAAATATGTAATTTACCGGCCCCTTCCTTTTTGAAATTGGACACAGTGAGCCATCTCTACTGATCACTCCTGTGTCCTGTGAAAACTGAGCTGAGTAACCTGTGTTTACTCTGCTTCAGTTTATGAATGGACAGGAGCCTCTGCCCACCCCCTTCCCCAGAAGCACTGTAAAATAAAATATTAAAAAAAAATTAAAATAAATAATAAACAACAAAATTGAAAATAATAATAGATAAAATAATAAAAACAACTGACACCGTCCACTGCTCTGCTGACACTGTCCACTACCCCCACCCCCGATCATTGTGAAAAACAAAAAATACAAAAATAAATTGTAAAAAATAATTTAAATAATAACATTTCAAAAAAATAATAAAAAGAAAAAAATATTCTGACACTGTCCATTGCTCTATTGACACTGTCCACTGCCCTGCTGACACCATCCACTTGCATTTTGAAAAATGAAAAAGAAATATACTACAAAATAAAATTGTAAAAAATAAAAAAATAATAAAAAAATAAAAATAAGGAACTACTGACACCCGTTCACTGCCCTACTGACACCATCCTGCACATAGTACCCACACTCCTCACGTGCACATTATACTCACCTGCATACACTCTGCACATAATACCCACCACCATACACTCTATACTCTTCTCCTGCACATACTACCCACCGCTGTCCACTCTGCACTGTACATTACCTATTTAACATGACTGCATTCTGCACTATGTAAGTCATCTCAGACGCTATTAAACCACACCCCCTTTAAGCCGCGCCCAATATGTAGCACAATTTAAACCACGCCTGCATTTCCTGAAATGAGTTCGCCACATCCCTAAAATGAGTTTTTGAAGGTTGAGATGTCTGTAATATGCTTTGTGATGGCATTACTTCAATAAATTCCAATATAGCATTCATTGGGACATAGTAATACAAATGAATACATACCGTATGAAGGGGGTTGTAGAAAAAAGGGTTATCTTATATTAAAATAATTTTTGGCTTTATTTGCTCAACAAAACATCAACATGTGACAACTATTGTCTAGTATGCAACTGCAGAGAGCAATTTGTTGTTATACAGCACAGGAAGTGCGTTCTATGTAAAGTTCATGCACAGTTGCATTATCTGCAAGCAGTAGAGTATCCATTATGCTTGCAGGGCAAGAGCTCAGTGAATTGGTAAGTACATTAAGATCAGAGGTCATTTCAACCTCCCCGAGTACAGCAATCTATACCTACAATGAAATGATATATGTCAGGTCAGACTACGCATTCATTAAAGAACATGCAGATCTACCGCCTTCGCCTCTGAAAGTTTTTGACGGTAAAACATTTGTGAATTTGTATCTCGTTATATTTCCATAATATTATTTCATGTCGCTGCAATAGTAGGCTTTTGGTCCCTCCAACAAATATATAAAAAACAAGATTTTTTATTAGACCTGTTTTGCACTTTAGTGGCTGTGGCTGTGCTGTAAGCAGACAACAGAGAATGACTAGCTCCACCTGCTGGCCTGAAGTGTGACATTACACCCAAAACCAAAAATGTAAAGTATTGTAGATTCCCAAACATCATATGTGGTGGCTGTATTAAATTCCCCCCCCCCCTCTGTTTTCACCTGGCCAGTAACACTCCTCCTGTATTGGAGTGCCCCCACTCTGGATAAATAAACACAGGGGCACCTTTGGACAGTAACATTGTCAGTCTAGGGGGAGAGAAGTGTTATGCCATGTACACACGATCAGACTTTCTGACGGAAAATGTGCGATTGGAGTTTGTTCTCGGAAATTCCGACCGTGTGTAGGCTCCATTGGACTTTTTCCAACACACACAAAGTTTGAGAGCTGGATCTAAAATTTTCCAACAACAAAATCTGTTTGCGTAAATTCCGATCGTGTGTACACAATTCCGACTGACAAAGTGCCACGCATGCTCAGAATCAAGCAGAAGAGCGGCACTGGCTATTGAACTTCATTTTTCTTGGCTCGTCGTACGTGCTGTACGTCACCGCGTTCTTGACGTTCGGAATTTCCGACCAACTTTGTGTGACCGTGTGTATGCAAGACAAGTTTGAGCCAACATCCGTCGTAAAAAATCCGATGGATTTTGGTGCCCAAATGTCCGATCATGTGTACAGGGCAATAGATGTACTAGCAGCTTTAGATACACAAACACATTGAAGCCAAACTCCAGCTTATACTTTATAGGCAGTTACAGCAACAGTTTTTTTCACTTTGGGTTAAATGTTTTACATAAATAAATGAATTAAAGTGGATCATTGTAAGCACCCCTGTCATTGATAGTTGGTTTGTCCCATCTCTGTACCTAATACATTCTGCTGGAGACTAGAGCTTATTCTTTTGAAAAACAGACTTACTGGCTGGATCACCAGATGAACATAGAAGAAAAAAAGCCTAAAAAGAAAACGAATACAGCCATCCCATCTAAGAATTGCTAAGCTGCAATATAATAAAAGTTTGCTTTGGGGTTTAATACCGCTTGAATTATATGAAGTACTGTATTTCAATTTAGTTTGGAATGCCCCATAATTCTTGTATGAAGGAAGAGGCTTTATTCCAGTTCTTCTATCCTTTTAGGGATAACATGTGTATGCAGCTTTCAAAAATCGCAATATATATTTGTGGACTGAATGCCTGAAAATTTGGTGAACAAACTCTCATTAATAACAACTTTTATCACATGACATACATGTATAACTCCCCAAAAATGTGTTTGTTATACTTGTAGGTAAAAAAAGTAAAGAGTGTATTGAGGGGCCTCTGATGTTATCCCTCTCCCCCCGCTTGATCCCACCCCCCCCACTTTTCATTTCTTTGAGACCACCACCCCCCTTTTTTTTTTTTTTTTTTTATTCCTCTCCTTTACAACCCCTTCCCCATATCCTCTAACCAGGAACTACCTCCCTCACTGATTGGTGTCTCTGCAAAGCTGCACCAGATTTAGCACTCTCCGGTTTTGGTACATCAACCCCTATGGGAGAGTGCAAAATCTGGTGCAGCTCTGCATAGAAACCAATCAGCTTCCAGGTATTATTTGTCAAAGCTTAACTGATGAACTGAAGTTAGAAGTTGATTGGCTACCATGCACAGCTGCACCAGATTCTGAGTGTTCCAGTTTTAGTAAATATCCCCCACGTGTGTAACGTATATAGACAACAAGAGTTTGGGCAGGTGCCTGCTACTGCAACTGATATATCTGTTGTTTTTGCACAATGTCCAAAAAAAATAATTTCAAAAAGGAGTGTATTTCTGCACTCGGGAGTCCCAGGTGTTTGCATACAGCCGTGGCCAGCTGTCTGTACAAATCAATGGCAGGCTGATAGATGGCACATCTCAGCATTTACATGGATACAGGGATGTATGAGCAGCCCTGGATGAAGACAATTTGCGTTCATGGCATCTCATCCGTCTTTATGCACATCTGTGGTGTCTGTCAGCCTGTCATAAATTGAATTAGCTAAAGAACTGTTTATTCTTAATATTTAGAAATGTAAAAAAAATTATTTCCCTTTTTTTTTTTTTTTTAATTCTTTATTGCATGTCAGAAGTATTAATCTGAAGCCTCTTTACTTGCACCCCAGCGGTGACTGTGTGGAATTTTTTTAGGGTGAGTTTCTTGATGGTGGCAATGCTGAGTCCTGCCTGTGTAAAGCCAGCCATAGATGGATCGAATCTTGGCTGGTTCAACAGGGGCCTACCAAGATGCAATTCATGTATGGGGAGGCTGGTTGTACTGAAGTCGATCCAACGATCGACTTTAGTACAACCAGCCTGTTGGATTGTTTGCATGTGATTACTGCTGGCAGATATAGTGGCTAGCAGTAATCATTATGTTCTGCCAGCCAGGAAGGCTCCCGCAAACCCCCCACCCCCACCCCCCGCTGGCAGAAAACAATAGCGATGCGTTTGGGAATCCCCCCATCAACACTGATTGTGTTCATGTGGAAATTGAGCGATTTTCTTTCCTTTCACCCTTGGTCACAGTAAAGAGAATTGAATTCTCTATGTCTATGTTGTAGCTACTTGTGTTTCCTATTGGGAGATCATGTGACAACACCACAGATTAACTGTAATAAAAGGTAGAAAGTGTCTCAAGAGGAACCTTCATGCCAGGGTTTCCAAGTAGATTAGATTCAAAAATATTAAAGATTTCTTTTGAAATGATATGAACAGTTAAAAAATGTTGTGGAGTTTTTTAGTGTTTGGTTTGCATACTATACTTTCATTCCTTTCATCCTGCAGATTTAAATACACTAACAAACTGAAGCTGAACGCCAGCTAATACTGTATTTGCAGTTAGAGCAAACAGTTTTTTCCTTTTGGGATAAAGGTTTTACAAAAATAAACAAAAACTGATCATTGTATGTACCCTGTAAGTGCTAAATGGTTTGTCTCATCCCTGTAAATGATACATTCAGCTGGAGAGCAAGTTCCTTTGAAAAACAACAGACTTAAGGCCCGTACACACGATACAAAAATCGGAAGTAAAATTTCATCTGACGACCGATCTGACGATTTTCGGACCGTTAGTATGGTGCTTTTACGACAGCTGATTACGTTTTTTTTGGTCGGACAAAAGCTGCATATGCAGACTATAAAATTTTTGTCGTACGTAAACTCAACGTCCAATTTTCGTTTAATTAGTACTGTTTTCGTACAAAAAAAACATAAGCGGAAGACTACGCATGCTCAGGAAACGAAAGAATACATACGATAGGAGGGTGTGAATTGAGTGACCTAGCTAGATCCGGTACCTCATCTCTTTACATTAATAGGGATGATGAAAAGAGGGGTTTGGGGATTATAGCGATGCCAAATATAGAAAGCGTAGCAGACTTACTTAAAATATATACATTTTATTACATAGATACAATACAAAAAAAATCATAAAATTAGGCAGAGTGAATGTACAGACTTACAGGTTTCTCTCATCTCCTCCTCTCATGCTCGTCTCCAGGATTTCTCCAGAGCCTCTCCCATCCTCTGGAACTCGCTACCTCCACCTGTCCGGCTATCCCCTACTCTTGCTACCTTCAGGTGATACCTGAAAACTCATCTCTTCAGGAAAGCCTATAACCTCTCTAACTAATCTTTTACCACTTTCATCAGCTCATTCCCCACAGTTACAACCTTTTGTACCACCTGCCCCACCCTATTAGATTGTAAACCCTCTTAATCCTCCTGTATCTTATTGTATTATAACTGTATTGTCTCCCTTTTATATTGTAAAGCGCCGCGTAAACTGTTGGCGCTATATAAATCCTGTATAATAATAATTATGCACTGGTCAAGGTATCCATATATAGGAAATAATCACTGATGAATGTCACTACATGTTTCACCATCAATGGCTTCGTCAGGGGATTGTATAAGTCACCAGTGTTCAAAAAGGTGGCTCTAGTAGTAATGAATACATAACAGAAATTTAGTAATCAAATAGTTAAATATAGCAAAAAACTAAAAATCATGTGTCACGGTTCAGGGCTCCCCCCCATCCCACACCTCCCACTAAACTTACCAAAGAGACCCCACAAGAGGCACACACCAAAACAGTCCACAAATAGCGGTGAAGGGGGTTCTGTATGGCCGCAGAGGGCATACAGGGGCCAGGCTACAGAGAAATCAATCAGAAAAAAAAAGGAGAAAAATATTGTATATTGTTGGACATAATACAGTTCAATATTATAGGCTAACATAGCCTCATGATATACGTACACAAACTCTGCTGTAAGAAAATGTAGGTACAGGGGCGCCAATCAATAATAGCCAACACAGGGAATGTGAAATGCATAGAAGAAGCTAGGTCTGACACGCACTGCACGTCACTTCCGCTGGGGGGTTGCCTAATGCATAGCATACATCGCTGGTCAGATAGCGCTGTCTGAACGGACTTCCACCGCACTAGGTGTTTCCGATATATTGATGCACTCCCCTGCTGGAAATATTGTAAGTGACATTTATTAACAATAAACAAACAATACTACACTATATCTGCCTTCCCTGGCTCTTTTTGGTGGAGCTTGATTTTCAGATGTGAGAGATTGGAGCGGAGGATGGATAACAAAGATTTGATCTGGCTGTTCCCGGGCTAATTCGACCAAGTTCACCATACACGTGAACGATCGGTTGGAAAAAGATCGTTGAATGGTTTCCAGGATTCGAGGAGGTACTTCATGTCTTATGGTCACTTGCTGGCCAGGGCCATCTGGTGAGCGCAATTTGTTGTCCCTTTGGGTGAAAAGTCACGAATATTATTTGGAACACGGATTTTATTTCTCACATGGTGTTGGAGTGGAATCATCTAGAAAGAATTTTGGAGATGTTTTGACCTTTTCACGATATATTTGTTTGAGCAATCATAAATATATGAATTATTTTTTCTGAGACATTTGTGTACATGTATGAAGTGAAGCCATTCACTAATACATGTTTATACACAGTTTTGAATGTGTACATACTATTTGTATAAATCACTTTTTGCATTCTAATGATTGCATTGGGAGCGCACTTTACCACAGCATTCATAAACTGCAAAATACCTCTTCTCATTAGCAGTATAGTGCAGTCTTGTGACTTCTATCAGTGTCTGCCCAAGCACTGGTTAGAGCTTGTAGGAGGAGTTTTCATTCTCCTCTGACTGTCCTATAAGGCTGCAGGACCCTTGATACTCTGTCTGGACAGGGCTGATTGGCCCTGTGCTGATCACATGCACCCTTCCAAAAAAACAAAAAGAAACTCTAAACAAAATGAAATGATCCAGATGGGGACAGGCACTTCTGCAGGTTACAGTATCTCACAAAAGTGAGTACACCCCTCACATTTTTGTAAATATTTTATTATATCTTTTCATGTGACAACACTGAAGAAATTATACTTTGCTACAATGTAAAATAGTGAGTGTACAGCTTGTTTAACAGTGTAAATTTGCTGTCTCCTCAAAATAACAACACACAGCAATTAATGTCTAAACCGTCTAAAAGTGAGTACACCCCTAAGTGAAAATGTCCAAATTGGGCCTAATTAGCCATTTTCCCTACCTGATGTCATGTGACTTATTAGTGTTACAAGGTCTCAGGTGTGAATGGGGAGCAGGTGTGTTAAATTTGGTGTTATCGCTCTCACTCTCTCATACTGGTCACTGGAAGTTCAACATGGCACCTCATTGCAAAGAACTCTCTGAGGATCTGTAAAAAAGAATCGTTGCTCTACATAAAGATGGCCTATACTATAAGAAGATTGCCAAGACCCTGAAACTGAGCTGCAGCACGGTGGCCAAGACCATTTAGAGGTTTAACAGGACAGGTTCCACTCAGAACAGGCCTCGCCATGGTTGACCAAAGAAGTTGAGTGCACGTGCTGAGCATCATATTCAGAGTCTTTGGGAAATAGACGTATGAGTGCTGCCAGCATTGCTGCAGAGGTTGAAGGGGTGGGGGCCAGCCTGTCAGTGCTCAGACCATACACCGCACACTGCATCAAATTGGTCTGCATGGCTGTTGTCCCAGAAGGAAGCCTCTTCTAAGGATGATGCAAGAAAGCCCGCAAACAGTTGCTGAAGACAAGCAGACTAAGAACATGGATTACTGGAACCATGTCCTGTGGTCTGATGAGATCAAGATAAACTTATTGGGTTCAGATGGTGTCAAGCGTGTGTGGCGGCAACCAGGTGAGGAGTACAAAGACAAGTGTGTCTTGCCTACAGTCAAGCATGGTGGTGGGAGTGTCATGGTCTGGGGCTGCATGAGTGCTGCCGATATTTCATATTTTTGCTACACCCCGCACCCATCCACAGTAAGTATACCGTAAGAAGGGGGCAGGCGGACATCTTGTTATACCCACCAGAAGTTTGCATTTTACACTTTTTTTTAACAGTAAACTGAGTTTATATAGTGAAATACAGTACTTAGAACTCCATGTGACTGTTTTGATGTTGAATTTTAAAAGCAGCTGTGTTCTGTTCGATTAGTAAACCTGTGAGATCAGCGGGCTTGCTTTAACATCTAAACAGTCAGACGGACTACTGTATTTAACATTATAAACTCAGTTTACTGTTAAAAGTAAGTGTAAAATGCAAAACTCAAGTGGGTGTAACAAGATGTCCGCTTGCCCCCTTCTGAGTATCCTTACTGTGGACAGGTGCAGGGTATAGCAAGATGACGGTGACTAAACATCACTTCTGTTACACATTCTGTCGGGTCGCCTAATCTGATGAAACACTGGGCCGCAGGGCAGTATTCCAACATAATGACCCCAAACACACCTCCAAGACGACCACTGCCTTGCTAAAGAAGCTGAGGGTAAAGGTGATGGACTGGCCAAACATGTCTCCAGACCTAAACCCTATTGAGCATCTGTGGGGCAAAGTCAAATGGAAGGTGGAGAAGCGCAAGGTCTGTAACATCCACCAGCTCCGTGATGTCGTCATGGAGGAGTGGAAGAGGACTCCATTGGCAACCTGTGAAGCTCTGGTGAACTCAATGCCCAAGAGGGTTAAGGCAGTGCTGAAAAAATAGTGATGACCCAAAAGGAATTGACACTTTGGACCCAATTTGGACATTTTCACTTAGGAGTGTATTCACTTTTGTTGCCAGCAGTTTAGACATTAATGGCTGTGTGTTGAGTTATTTTGAGGAGACAGCGAATGTACATTGTTATACAAGCTGTACACTAACTACTTTACATTGTAGACTTTTGTGAGATACTGTATATACTGTACACTTCAGTATATACACTTCAACCTTCTCTCCAGCACAAATACTTGCTGCACACTGTTCCTCCTCCAGCACTTCACTTGTTGCAGACTGTTACTCCTCCAAACTAGCTAGCACCGCATTGTAGGCCTGACACTGCTTTAGCCAGGCTTCAATTAAGTGCCTTTTGTGGGCAGGTGCTAGCTATCCTCCATTCAGCTACCACTCCCAGATAGCTCTCTTCAGGTTCTGCCAGCCAGCCTGGCTGCAATGACCTCTTTCCACTGCCCTTCCCACAGTCCTCATTCCTGGTTCTGCACCCATCTCAAACTGTAATCTCCCGGGTCTTTCAGGCATGCCTCCCCAGTCCTGCGGACTGTTCTTATTCACTAGCCCTCTTAGCTACGACCAGTAGTCCTCCCTGGAGTCTCTTAGAAGTGTTCTTTCCTGCTGTCCTTTACTTGCTCCCTCATGTGCCTCTCCTTCCAGAATCTCATCACTCCTCCTGAATGCACCTAACCCCCAGCCCAGGGTCACCCCCCCCCAGACTGGGGAGCTCCCTGAGGACCCTGGCAGCCTCCACACTCTCTCACCCGACAACTCCTTCCCAGCTGGACTGACCCCCAGGTTTTCAAGGAGGCCTGCCCCTGCCAATCCAAGTTCGGGATTGGTCAAGGCTCCTTAAGATACCCCAGGCAGCCCCACCTCTCTTCCCCTCATCTCCTTCTAGCACTTTCTAGAAGGAAGTGGGAGGTGACAGTGAAGTGATGCGGCCTATGAGTCACCAGCTGCTACCCTGAGACACTCCCAGCCCAGAATGAAAACAAATAGGCATAGCAACCAGCTAGGCCTGCCTAACTTTACCTAGTCTACCAACAAAAAATCCTCACTATAGCACCTACCTAACTAGAGGGTGCTACACATACATTTTTTTGTATAAGGTATAGTTTTACTATATATAAATTAATAATTTTTTAATATTTTTATAATGCATTTTAAAAAATATATTTATTTTTATACAAAAAATGTATTTATATGAGTGATACCAAATCATCCTATCACTAGACTTTCTGTGTATATGTGAATATCATACTGGATAAAATGCCACCCCTTGCACTATAAATCTGGAACTTTGTATTAAACATTTGTTTTTGTGGTTGTCTATGTCACACAAGAAGAGATTTCCCATTTTTCCATCTCTGTAAAGGGGAATACAATCAGCAAGGCTTTAACAATCTATAGCTAGCAGTGCAATACTGTAAAAACAAACATGCATAGTAACTAATACATACTAAAAACTATAAATTTTTTTTTCTTACCATATTATACTCCCCTTAAAAAAAAATCATCACAGTATTACAGCTACCTGGGTCAACTGGTTTGATTATCAACTGATACAAGACAACACTTCTACACCTTCTACTCTTGATACACCTGTTGCCACAACCTGAAAACGTTCTGGATTAGGAGTCTCAGGTGGCGCGTTCGGTGGTGGGTGGAGAGGGTAACCGGTGGTTTTCCACTCCGTCTCCTAACAGGCCCTCATATTCACCCCCTCCTTTTTTTTTTCTCTCTCTCTTCTTTATTCTTTCTTTTCTGTCTCCTTCCTATTTACTGCAACAGATGAGGGATATGGGGTGGGGGGCGGACTTAGTGGTCTGCCCACCTTTCCAACACCATCAAAACTTAAGTTTGGGTAACCGGGAAGATTCGGTCTCCTTGGTTGCTCTGACGAGGCTACAGATAAGAGAGATACCAATCCCAGCAATGAATATGCATTCACATCCTCTAGTAGAATATATGACTGTATAAGTCAAGCACTTAAGAGGCATTTAATATAGGATATATGATTAAGGGTTCTGTTATTATTAGTGTACGGATGTGTATTTTATTTTTGTTTAAAACCAGTTTAGCTTCGTAGATATCTCTTCAAAGACGTCCTATGTATTACATGTTTAAAAATTCTAATAAAATCTTTATAGAAAAAAAAATCAGCACAAATTAACAACTTATCTGAAATTTTAACGTGCCCACTGAATTTGAATTTTTCTCCCATAAACAGACAACATTGTAGTTTTTACATACAGGCCAGTGTTTGCTGGAACACAGCATGCACAATAAGACTCTTTCATAACTTCATGCAATGATCTCAGAAAATTAAACATAAAGGCATTTTAAAGGTCACAAGAAATAATACTACAGTTATTGTAGGAATTCTTCAATAGGAATAAGTATCACACATTCAAATGTATCTCTGGTACTGGGACAAATTTGAAAACATCACGCTAGCCTAGGATGTAAATTTGTAGGAGAGTGTTAGAAACTCTGTATGTAGCCCTACAGAACAGACAGTGCACAGTCCACATGGGCTTTGCTGCTTAACTGCAGCCAGGAAACAGGAACTTTTATTCAGGAACAGTGAACAGTATAGTCAAAGATGCAGCTACAAATTTATAAACACTGCCATCTACTGGCTAACGAATATATCTGCAGTTGTCATACAAAAATACATGAACAATGTACTGTATTCCAACAGAGGTATAGGGTTTCTTTATTGGAACCTTTAGAGTTAGTGTCATATATATGCATTAAGCAACTTTAAGTGGATTCCCAGGTAGATAAGAATTAGAGATGTACATATATTATTCACTGTTTTGCCATTGTTATTTTATTTAGCTCTTGTGATTCCCACTTCTCTGCCAGGCAGCACAGCCAGGTAAACCACTCCGATACTTCCTGGTTCAGATTTACTAGGGCCTGGGCTGCCTACCGGCTGTTACTTACTATTAATTATTACCTGATGAATAGGTAATGTATTGACAGTGTATTACTGTAATAATGAGTAGCAGTGATGCATGCCCTATTCACATAACATAGTGCACAGGCAGCATCTAGGGAATAGTGAAGCTGCAGCAGCTCATTGTTACATTGTTGTATCAATGAGTTACAATATTGTTCAACTAGAGCAGGGGTTTCCAAACTTTTTAAAGAGGCGTTCCAGGCTCCCCCCAAAAAATTAAATCTCAGCGGCTACAAATACTGTAGCTGCTGACTTTTAATATAAGGACACTTACCTGTCCAGGGATCCAGCAATTTCCGCACAGAACCGATTCTTCAATCGGCTTCAGGTGCAGGCGCTGGCATCTCTAGTAAGGGAAACAGGAAGTGAAACCTTGCGGCTTCACCGCAGGTTTCCTTTTGCACATCTGCGAGCTGTGCTACGCCTTGTGAATGGTCCCGCAGTCTTCTTTTACATGTGATGTGTCCCAGAAAACTGCAGGGGGGGACAAACATCCAGCATCCAATGGAAAATTGCTAATAAATATTTCTATACTAATTTATTGTTTACCACCGTGTCCCAATCTCTCGCCTTTCTTCTGTTTCTTACTGTGTTTTTCCGATGCCTTGAACCATTCTCTGTGAATACCCAAACCTCTTTTTTTCCTCCTCACTTCTGTTTGTTTGGAACAAACAATACACGTTATTTGCAGTCATGTGCACTGCTCTATGCACACAAACAGGGCCAGTGCTGCCACTAGGCAAACTAGGCAGTGGCCTAAGGTGCACTGCTGCTTAGGGGCGCCCGGCCGCTGATTTCCCTCCGTGTCTGCATGCTCTGCAGGCTGCAGCATGTAACTAACTCAGTCTCAGGCAGCTGCACGGTCTGGCCGGTAGTGTAATTAGAGGCACAGCACAGCACTGGAGCCAGTGCTAGAGGAAGCAGATTCGATACTTCCTTTATAGCGAGCGCCCCCTCCTGTCACATGGGCAGGGCAAAGGAGATGGGGTCAGGGGTGGAGCACAGCACTGGAGTCAGCGCTAGAGGAAGCAGATCTGATACTTCCTTTATGGCGCCGCCTCCTGTCACATGGGCAGGGTAAAGGGGGTGGGTTCAGGGGTGGAGCCAATGGGGCGGCAAAATGAGGTTTCGCCTAGGGTGTCAAAAATCCTTGCACCAGCCCTGTACACAAATCTCACAGTCCATAGTCAACAGTCCCTCTTGGGAGTGAGCAAGAGAGGGTGGCCACGTTCCTACACACAGTGGGACTGTGGAAAATGAACGTAACTGGCTGCCCTCTAGCAGGAGGTCAGATTACAGCAGCCAAAAAAAAAAAAGAAGGGAATTTGGAGGAGACTGAGGGCTGTTTCACACCAGATGCGGTGGTATTGTGTTGGGAGGCTATTCCAGCGCACTCCCACCATATGGACAAAGCAAGATGCCTTGTCTCTTACATGGGCGGGCATGATATGCTGAAAAAAAAAAAAATACATGCAGTACTTTTTTTTTCAGTGCACCACAGTGCAAGGCAATCCACTGCCTTGCACCTCACGGATGGCAAATAAACTTTATGAAATGTCTGTGAGACATTTCAATAAGGTATGGTAAAAAAAAGAAAACCGTGCGATCCACTGAGCTCAGCACATCATCACTGCGCCGATTTCAGGTGGATCCCACCGCACACCAGCTGTTGCCCTGTAGTACAGCGCCTGGTGTGAACCAGCCCTGAAAGCAATAGAAGGTATATTTTTGAATTAAGAATGTGTACTTGAATAGACATTTTTCTTAAAGCAGAGTTTACATTGTAACAGTGTGCTGCAACATAGTATGTTAAAGCCTAACTTCACCCTAAAAGGGAAGTTCCATTAGTCTGCCTCCCCCCTCTTCTTTTTAAGTTTTGGCACTTGAGTGGGAGCAGGTACCTGTTTTTTACAGTTAGCCCCCCTCCCTCCTTCCTTGACAGCCTTCTGGGACACGTCACACGACCCACAAAGCTGCAAGGCCAATCACAAAGCGTTGTGCCGCTCGTGCATGCGCAGTGGGACGCCAGATGTGAAACATAAAGCTATCACAGACAGCTTCCCAAAATAAACATTCCAGCACCTGGACCCGAAGGTGGCTCTGAAGAACAGGCTTGGAAGAGGACAGCGTTGGATCCCTGGACAGGTAAGTGTCCTATTATCAAAAGTCAGCAGCTTCAGTGTTTGTAGCTGTTGACTTTTGTTTCAAGATTAAAGAACCGCTTTAACCACTTGCCAACCGTAATACATATATACACGTTGCAGCTTGCAAGGGGTTTACCCCATCATTGTGGCAGTGGGAGGAATAGTTGCTCATCATTGGTAGTAGAGAGGACTAGTGCCCCATTAGTTTGTGTCAGTGGGAAAAATAGTACCCCATCGTTGGTGTCAGTGGAAGGAATAGTACCCCATTGTTGGTGTCAGTGGAAGGAATAGTACCCCATTGTTGGTGTCAGTGAAAGGAATAGTGCCCTATTGTTGGTGTTAGTGGAAGGAATAGTGCCCTATTGGTGTCAGTGGAAGAAATAGTGCCCTATTGTTGGTGTCAGTGGAAGGAATAGTACCCCATTGTTGGTGTCAGTGGAAGGAATAGTACCCCATTGTTGGTGTCAGTGGAAGGAATAGTGCCCTATTGTTGGTGTCAGTGGAAGGAATAGTGCCCTATTGTTGGTGTCAGTGGAAGGAATAGTGCCCTATTGGTGTCAGTGGAAGAAATAGTGCCCTATTGTTGGTGTCAGTGGAAGGAATAGTACCCCATTGTTGGTGTCAGTGGAAGGAATGGTGCCCTATTGTTGGTGTCAGTGGGAGGAATAGTGTCTTGTATCAATAAGCCTAACACTGCCACAAGGGCTGGATAAAGACAAGTAGGGCTGCAGTTTGGAGACTTCCGGTCTAGGGTGGAAGTAAACTTTTTTTTTTTAAGCAAAAGATCAATTTTTTTGGATCTTTTGCTTTCAAAGGTAGAGGAGAAATGTGGGGTCTTACAGATCCCAGATCTCTCCATAAAGAGGACCTGTCACCCCTTATTTCTATTACAAGGGATGTTTACATTCCTTGTAATAAGAATAAAAATGATAAAAAAAAATTAAAAGGACAGTTTAAAAAAACAAAAAAGCAATAATAATGTAAAGACCCCCCCATCCCTCTGTGCTCGCGTGCAGAAGTGAATGCATACGTAAGTTGTGCATGCATATGTAAAAGGTGCTTGCACCACACATATGAGCTATTCCTGCAAATGTTAGAGTGAGAGCAATAATTTTAGCACTAGACCTTCCCTGTAACTCTAAACTAGTAACCTGTAAAAATGATTAAAGTGTTGCCTATGGAGATTTTGAAGTATCGTAATTTGTCTTCATTCTATGAGTGTATTCAATTTTTTGAAGCGTGACATGTTAGGTATCTATCTACTCAACGTAAAATCATCATTTAGATTTTACCAAAAAAATTGGGTTATATATTGTGTTTTATTGCATTAAAATTCATTGAAATTAATTTTTTTCCAAAAAATTGCATTTGACATATGAAATTTGCCATTTTATTCTTTAGGGTCTTTGCTAAAAAAAAATATATGTAATGTTCGGGAGTTCTAAGTAATTTTCTAGCAAAAAATATAAATTTTTACTTGTAAACAAAAATGCCAGAAAAGGCTTGGTCCGATGTTATTAACGGTGGCGGCCATTCATTAGGGACGCACGGGTGCTGCCCCCCCCCTAATCCATGCGTCCGGTTATTAAGCTATTTTACAATGCCCCCCACCCTCCCTATGACCGAACATATTAAGAGTTGCGTGAGCAGTATGTACACGGCCATATTCAAGTACTACCACCAGACCTGTGTGACTCGCCCAGGCAGGGGGCTCACTGTTACTGATGTGCAGTGGCACCCCGTTCATAGGGGGCGCTCGGGCGCCCCCCCCCAGTGCTGCATATGAGTGCCACCTATCGGCGCCCATCAGTGCCGCGTATCAGTGCCCATCAATTCTACATATGAATGAATGAATGAATGATTTATAAAGCGCTGCAAATGCGAACTGAATCGCCTCAAGGCGCTGGATGCATTTTCTGATGTCAGCTTCTCAAAACATATCAGTGCCTCCTCATTGGTGCCCATCAGTGCCACCTTATCAGTGCCAACTCATGAGTGCCCATCGGTGCTGCCTCATCAGTGCCCATCAGTGCTGACTCATCAGTGCCGTCAGTTAAGGAGAAAACAAAATTTTATAATTTTTATAATTTTTCAAAAATGTTTTTAAAAAGGTCTTTTTTAGTTTTTTTAGCAAGAAATGAAAACCGCAGAGGTGATCAAATACCACCAAAAGAAAGCTCTATTTGTGGGAAGAAAATGATAAAAATTTTGTTTGGATACAATGTTGTATGACCGCGCAATTGTCAGCTACAGTGCTGAAAGCTCAAAATTGTCCTGGGCAGGAAGGGGTGAAATTGCCTGGTATTGAAGTGGTTAAACATGGCCCTTTAAAAAAGAATAAAGAAAAAAAAAGTCCTTAAGTGCACTGTGTTTGGGCGCCGGACACAGTGCACTATGGGAAGCGCCATGTCAATGCAATCACGAGATTGCAGATGCGGCGCTTCATCGGTGGGGTTTGGAGCTGCTTTGAGGCGCAATCCATCGTGCCAGTGCCCGGCCGGGTGTTTTGTTCTCAGTGTGAGAACAAAGTCACTTCCGGCAGGCTACAAAAATATGGCCACTGTGAGGACTAATCCCCTTGTGTTCAGTGGAGAAGGGAGGCCCCTCTCCACTGAACACATGGAGAAAGCCAGGAACTAGCTGGGGAGAGACAGATGCGGCTTGAAGGAGGGCTGTACTGCCAGGGACACAGATGTAAGGAGGACCCTGCTGCTCTGCTGATGGGGGCACAGATGTAAGGAGGGACTCCGCTGACGGGGACACAGATGTAAGGAGGGACTCCACTGACGGGGACACAGATGTAAGGAGGGACTCCTCTGACGGGACACAGATTTAAGGAGGGGCTTCGCTGATGGGGACACAGGTGTAACGAGGGGCTCCGCTGACGGGGACACAGCTGTAAGGAGGGGCTCCGCTGATGGGGACACAAATGTAAGGAGGGACTCCTCTGACGGGGACACAGACTTAAGGAGGGGCTCCGCTGACGGGGACACAGATGTAATGAGGGGCTCCGCTGATGGGGACACAGATGTAAGGAGGGGCTCTGCCGATGGGGACACAGATGTAAGGAGGGGCTACGCTGATGGGGACACAGATGTAAGGAGGGACTCCACTGACGGGGACACAGATGTAAGGAGGGACTCCTCTGATGGGGACACAGATGTAAGGAGGGACTCCACTGACAGGGACACAGATGTAAAGAGGGGCTCTGCTGACGGGGACACAGATGTAAGGAGAGGCTCCGCTGATGGGGACACAGATGTAAGGAGGGACTCCTCTGACGGGGACACAGACTTAAGGAGGGGCTCCGCTGACGGGGACACAGATGTAATGAGGGGCTCCGCTGATGGGGACACAGATGTAAGGAGGGGCTCTGCCGATGGGGACACAGATGTAAGGAGGGACTCCACTGACGGGGACACAGATGTAAGGAGGGACTCCACTGACGGGACACAGATGTAAGGAGGGACTCCTCTGATGGGGACACAGATGTAAGGAGGGACTCCACTGACAGGGACACAGATGTAAAGAGGGGCTCTGCTGACGGGGACACAGATGTAAGGAGAGGCTCCGCTGATGGGGACACAGATGTAAGGAGGGACTTCGCTGGGTGCACCTGATGTAAGGAGGGACTCCGCTGGGGGCACCTGATGTAAGGACGGACTCCACTGGGGGCACCTGATGTAAGGAGGGACTCTGCTGGGGGCACCTGATGTAAGGAGGGACTCCGCTGGGGGCACCTGATGTAAGGAAGGATTCCGCTAGGGGCACCTGATGTAATGACGGACTCCGCTGGAGGCACCTGCTGTAAGGAGGGACTCTGCTGGGGGCACCTGATGTAAGGAAGGACTCTGCTGGGGGCACCTGATGTAAGGAAGGACTCCGCTGGGGGCACCTGATGTTAGGAGGGACTCCGCTGGGGGCACCTGATGTAAGGAGGGACTCCACTGGGGGTACCTGATGTAAGGATGGACTCCGCTGGGGACACCTGATGGCATCTGGTGGCAGGCGATGTGGCAGATGACAAGCTCAGGGCTCCTGCTGATTCTGCATTATGGTGAGTTGAATGATTTAATTTTATATTACAATGTAATAATAGAAATAATGCGCTTCAATCATCCGGACACCATAACAACCATGGTGTTTGGAGAATCTTTGTCTGCTGATTGTTAAACTTTCTAGAATACACATATTTATATTGCTGTGTAGGATCTGGGCCTGCTGTCCCTCCCTCTCTCCCTCCATCCCTCGTTCATCTCAGCCACGCCACCTTAGAGCCACGCCCACTATTCAGCTGAAACCACGCCCATTTTCACCAAGTGGCAGGGGTAAAAAAGGAAGGGCGGGTCTGGCGCCCCCCCATCCTAAAATTTCACCAGCCACCACTACTGATGTGTCTGGTGTAACGCTATGGTGCCTCAATTGGCTATATGAGCAGCAAATCCCTGATAGACACGGTTCACTGTTCTACTGCCCTGAGAAATGCCATGCAGCATGGGCATGTAGACATGAAGTGACTGTAAGGAGGCTGCTGTAGATTAGCAGCAGCTGACAACAAGTGTAGTACAAGTATATAAGTATAAAAAGGCAATTATTTCTGATAGATGGTGCTTTAACAAAATAAACGTGATGGGTTTCCATGTTTTTTCTCGATTATTTATGGGCTGCCCTAGAATGCCCCTTCCCTTTAATCCCTTTGCAATCAAGTGACAATGACTGCCTATTACTTGAAATAACCAGAGCAGCGCTCTTCCCAATCCTTCCCGCTCTGGGAAAAGGACCAATAGGCTTGACGGAAGGCGGAGTTCCCGAGCTGTGATTGGCCGGCCCCTCTGTGCCACACATATAGTATGCTGCGGCTGTAGTGCCTGCTCTTCTCGTCACTTCGTACTCTGTTCATATACACATAACTCCTCCGCCCCGCCGTACAGCGCTACACCACCGGCCCCGCTATAAACAGCGCTTCTCTATCCCGTGCATTGAATATCCAGCATGGGCTGCAGCAATTCATCATCTGCAGGAGGTAAGAGGGCACGGGGTGCATGCACAGCTGTGATAGGGAATAGAGCCTGGATGGTAGAGGAGGGCACACAGGCAGGGCATTGATCCTCTGTTATTGTTGTCTTATACACCAATCATACACCTGCATCTATTAGTGTGTTGTGTCATCTAGGGACCTAACCTCCTAATCACCCCCTCCCCAAGGTCAGCTGTACATTCATTGTACCCATCATATACATCAAGACCAGACCTGAGCACTAAGCACTTTGTGTGCGAAACGCGCCATCGCTTTTTATACTTATACCGGTCTGCTTTGTACACCGGCGCTTGTGTTAATAAAGTTTGGTCTAGCAGTGATCAGTGTGGACCCTATTCTTTGGATTTCTGTGAGTATCAAGATCACAAATGATTCAGGAAAGATAGAAAGGTCCTTTCCTGGAGGAAACACGAATGAGTGCGAATAGGCTGCTGCGCCTGGACGTAGGAGCCTGTGCGCCCCTCCGTGATAAAACTGCATATAAACTGGAGGATTAGCTTCCTTCAGAAAGCTGCAATTGGATGCAAAAGGACTGATTTACTAAAAGGGAGAGTGCAAAACTTGGAGCATATCTGCACAGAAACCAATCAGCTTCCAGGTTTTATTGTCAAAGCTTAAAGTGGAGCTCCACCCAAAAGGGGAAGCTCTGCTTGTTTGCTTTCGAGCCCCCCCCCCTCCACTGCCACATTTGTAACCTTTCAGGGGGGAGCGGGGGTACCTGTTTTTGACAGGTGCCTGCTCCCACTTCCAGGTGACTTTGCCGCGACAAAGTCACCCCTCCTCCTTCTCCTGACGCCAGGCCATTCACACAGCGCAGTGCGCTTGGCACATGCACAGTAGGGAACTGGCTTTGAAGCCGTGAGGCTTCACTGGCGGTTTCCCTTACAAAAAATGGCAGTGGCAGCACCTGAGAACCGATTGAAAAATCGGCTGGGGTGCCGACATCGCGGGATCCCTGGGTGTCCTAATATTCAACCACTTGCTGCCCGCCACATAGCAGAATGACAGTGGCAAAGTGGTTTTGCTATCCTGACCAGACGTCATATGACGTGATCAGGATAACACAGCCGGCACGCACCACGGCTATCAGAGACGCTGTGTGTCAGTCTGACACACCGCAACTCCGATCGTGGTATGAAGCCTCTGACAGAGGCTTCTTACCACGTGATCAGCTGTGACCAGGATGTGCCAGTAAAAGGCTTTCCTCGGTTCATGCTGACAGGGAGAGCCGATCGGCGGCTCTCCCTGTCAGAGGGGAGGTCTGTGCTGATAATCAGCACATTGATTATAAGCACAGTCCCCATCAAAAGGTGCCCATCAGCTGCCAATGAGTGCGCAACACCTGCCAGCCTGTCCCCATAATAAATGCCTGTCAGTGCCGATCAGTGCCCACAACAGTGCCAATTAGTGCCCCATCAGTATTGCCTGTCAGTGCCCCATTAAAGTGCCAATCAGTGCCACTCAGTAATGCCTGTCAGTAGCTCCTCATCAGTGCCGCCTATCAGTGCTGTCAGTGCCGCCTATTAGCGCCCATCAGTTTTTTTTTTTAATTGCCTGTCTGTTTTCATTTACAACGCAAAATTTAAAAACCACAGAGGTAATCAAATACCACCAAAAGAAAGCTCTATTTGTGGGAAGAAAATGATAAAAATTTAGCTTGAGTACAGTGTTGCATGACTGCGCAATTGTCAGTCAAAATGCGACAGCGCTGAAAGCTAAAAATTTTCCTGGGCAGGAAGGGGGGAAAGTGCCTGGTATGGAAGTGGTTAAAGTCAGCAGCTACAGTATTTGTAGCTGCTGACTTAAAATTTTTTGGTGGGGGGGGGGCGAAGAGTCGCTTTAACCACTTCCCATCCTGCGACGTCCCAGTGGGGCGCTGGACTTTCAGTGGTTATACCGGGATGTTGCCTGCAGCTGCATCCCAGAACCGTTTTTTAAAGCCGGCGGTCTGCTCTCTTGTAATAGCAACCAGAGCAGCTCACCAGCCGCTCGGTTGCTATAACAAGCAGTGGGAGGGGACGTCCCCCCCTCCTGGCTGCCTTCCACAGCTCTCTTGGCTCTCCCATCCCACCAGGAGACCCAGTGGATCAGCCAGTGTATTCACTGGCTGGCCAGACAGCCGAACAAAGCCGGGATGGGCTTTGATCGGCTGTTCGTAATAGTAAACCAGAAGCGATGACGTGATAACACTTCAGGATGTTTACATTCCTTGTGACAGCAATAAAAGTGATCAAAAAAAAAAAATAAGCGAAAGTGTAAAATATATATATATATATATATATATATATATATATATATATATATATAATTAAAAAAAATCTAAAGTGCCCCTGTCCTTCCGTGCGCAAGCACAAAGGCGAACGCAGATTTTGGTCTCACACGCACACAAACAGCGAGCATCCCACACATGTGAGGTATCATTGCAAACCTCAGATCATGGGCAGTAATTCTAGCACTAGACCTCCTCTGTAAATCTAAAGTTGTAACGTGTGAAGGTTTTTTAAAGCGTCGCCTATGGATAGCAACATTAACATCTTTTGTTGCCATTACACGGGCGTGCACAGTTTTAAAGCATGACATGTTTGGTATCTATTTACTCGGCGTAACTTCATCTTTTATATTTTACAAAAAAAAAAATTGGGGTTTTTTTTGCAAAAAAATTTTTTTTAAAGTTTTCCCCAAAAATTGCGTTTAAAAAAACGATGCGCAAATTAGAGCTACACAATTAATCGTTAAAAAATCGTGATCTCGATTCAAGCCCCCTCACAAATTCTATGCAGAATTTCAATTAATTCATGTAACAAGTGTAGAGAGTTCTTTGCTCTCTCAGCTGTCAAAAGAAAAAAACTGGGCAGCCTGCCAATATTTTCACAACATTGTCTGCTCTTGTAGATAACTATAAACATTGTAACTTTTTGTTCTTCGATCAAAGGAATGAACTTCTGTGTGTAGTTGAGGTCAGTTTAACCATTTAAAAACTAAACCTTTTTCTGACACTTGTTTCTTACAAAGTTAAAATCTGTATTTTTTGCTAGAAAATTACTTTGAACCCCCAAAAATTATATGTATTTTCTTTTTTTAGCAGAGACCCTAGGGAATAAAATGGCAATTGTTGCAATATTTTATGTCACACTGTATTTGCGCAGCGGTCTTTCAAACACAGTTTTTGGGGAAAAAATACACTTCAATGAATTAAAAAATAAACAGTAAAGTTAGCCCAATTTTATTGCATATTGTGAAAGATGATGTTACGCCGCGAGAATCGCGATCTTTATTCTAAGCAAAAAAATTGTGATTCTCATTTTAGCCAGAATCGTGAAACTCTAGCGCAAATACCGTGCGACGTAAAAAATTGCAAAACCCACCAGTTTATTCTCTAGGGCCTCTGCTTTAAAAAAATATATAATGTTTGGGGGTTCTAAGTAATTTTCTAGCAAAAAATACTGATTGTTACATCTGAACAAAAAGTGCCAAAAAAGGCCTGTTGTGGAAGTAGTTAAAAAAAAAAAAGTAAAAAAAAAAAAAAAAAAAAAAATGTAGTGTATACAATTGCTACTCAAGTCATATTGTGATTGAATGGTATGAAAAATTACCTTTCCTTTTCAATCTGCAACCGCTGTAATTTTCTGTAAAATGAAATACAATATGGCTACCTGGACGTGTTCCATACACAGAATGTGTACAGACCACTCCCCAGAAACATAATTTCCTGCTTGTGTGATTGGATTATTGATTTTCCCAGAGGTCTACACTAAGGCTGCTTTCACACTGGGGTGGGGGTGGGGGGGCGTTAGCGGTAAAGCGCCGCTAGTTTTAATGGCACTTTACCGTTGTCATAGCGGCGCTTTTTGGCTGCTAGTGGGGCGCTTTTAACCCCCGCTAGTGGCCGAATAAAGGGTTAAAAGAGCTTGCAAAGCGCCGCTGCTGAAGCGCTTTGCAGGCGCTTTGGCAGCGCTGCCCATTGATTTCAATGGCAGGGGCCGTTTAGCACCACCACAAAGATGCTGCTTGCAGGACTTTTTTTCTCGTCCTGCAAGCGCACCGCCCCAGTATGAAAGCAGCACTCTGGAAGACTTGAGAGGCGCCTGCTTTACAGGCGCTATTTTTAGTGCTAAAATGCCGAAAAGCTCCCCAGTGTGAAAGGGGTCTAAGATATAAGTCAGATATCAGGCATCAATTGCAATAAAAATTTCATTTTTTGTGAGATACTCCCAATAGGAAATCATGTCTAAAGGCATGCAGACCCTGCAGTTTCCTCATTAGAGCCCTGCAGGTACAGCTGGTTGATAATTATGAAACCGCTCCCATTAGATTCACTTACAACATGGACACAGACAAACACACAGGGATTTCTTCAAAATAACAAAAGGTAGGAATCTGAAACAGTTTGTTAAAATCCTTGTAATGTTCATTGATCACCCAGAGGGATTTAAACCTGTTAATGGGCAGGCTGAGCGTACCAAGTTGACCGATCAACTTGGGTCCAATAAGCCTGCCAGATTCACTTGCGATTATTGCTAGTAACTGCTATAGCCACTAGTGATAATCACAGTCTTCTCCCAGCTGGGACGGCTCCCTGCCCCTACCCCGCTGGGTGCAGACAATGGGTTGGCAGGAGGGATTCCCCTGTCAGCACTGCGTGTGTTGATGGGGGAACCCGTAATTGCAGGAAAGAAATGTGCACCGTGTATGGCTGACCTTAGAAGCTGATTGGCTAACATGCACAGCTGCAGCAGATTTAGCACTCTCCAGTTTTAGTAAATCCACCCCAAACTGTCTGCTTCAAGAGTGGGACAGAGCCCCCAACTGCATGAGTTGGGCTGGACATAGATGGATCAAAATTCGGCCAGTTCACAAGGAATCAGCCAAATTTCGATCCATCTTTGGGCAGGCTTGCTGTACTGAAATAATTCAATTTTTTTTCCTGCGATCACTGCTTACTGCTATAGTTGCTGACAGTGATTATTGTATTCTGATGGTAAGGAAACCTCCCGCTGTCAAAACACAATAGCGCAGTGGGAGGGATTCCTACATCAACACTGACTGGAAATCAAGCAATTTTCTTTCCATAAACCACGGGTTGAAGGAAAGAAAATTGTATAATATATGGCTTGCTTGAAGTGGTTGTAAACCTCAGACATTAAACATGAACAAAGCATATCCCTCTATGGTGTGTGCTTGTGTTAATCAAGAGCACTAAGTGTAATTTCTGTCTGCTGCCTCGTTCCTCTGATATCAGCATGAATCACTTCTGGCAATTTTTCTCTGACACCGACAGAAAAATGGTGACAGGGGAGGGATCTCCAGCACACAGCCTGTGATTGACAGCCTCAGTTCTGTTCATGCGTGAAGGGGGGTATGCCTCTTCCCTCCAATTAGCTCTCAGATCTCTCCTCACTGGGCTCTGTAGACTGTGACTTCTGCTCTCTGCCCCCTATTTCTGACAGCTCAGACAAGCTTTATAAATAAATTCTGAACTTTGAATGGATGTAGAGAAGAGAAGACGGTAGATAAACAGGTAAAATGTATGTAGGAGGATTTGTTTCATCTCTGTGTATCACCTGAGGCCAGTCACTTCTCGTGGTATATGGAAAGGTTTACAACCATTTTAAGACAAGTGATTACATGCAGCAGGCAGCGGCACCCTCCATTGATTTGTATACGGTCCACAGCTGTCCGCACACAACATGTGTATGGGGCTGGTTGCAGATTCTCACCAGCGGCTGCCTGTGTGGGTGAAGCCTAAGAGGAGGTTATACATAGGTAGTAGCTGGCGTCATAAGGCCCCATTCACACCTCAGCATTTTGTAGCTTAACCACTTGTCTACCTGGCCAATTCTGATACTTCTCTCCTACATGTAAAAATCATCATTTTTTTGCTAGAAAATTACTCAGAACTCCCAAACATTATATATGTTTTTTTTTTTTTTTTTTTTGGCAGAGACCCTAGGGAATAAAATGGTGGTCGTTGCAACTTTTTATCTCGCATGGTATTTGTGCAGCAATTTTTCAAGCGTGTTTTTTTTTTTGTGGAAAAAAAACTGTTTCAAGCATTTAAAAAAAAAAACAGTAAAGTTAGCAGGACGTACTATTATTATTATTATTATTATTCAGGATTTATATAGGGCCATCAGTACTAAACTGCATATTGGGATGATGGGATGATTGGATTATTGGCTGCAATACTTAGAACTCTCACTAGATGTCAGTGTACTTTATACACCTATATATGGTAATGACAACTCATGGTTGTTTCTCAAAATATGTTATTCTTTTCTGCAGTGCTTGATACAATGTTGCAAGAAGCAGTTGCTAATGTTTAACTGTTCACTTGCTGATATATATGCAGCTGTACAACAGGATCATAGTAAATTATACAGAACTAATGTAAAAAATACATTTGACTTGTTTTTGATGAAAATATGGGTAGAATTATTATTTTCCATGGGGATTATAGATGCAATATCATGTTAACACCTAACAATGAACATATTTGACCCTTTTCTGATAATAATATGCATATAACTATTTTTCTACATGGGGATTATGGGTGGAATATTACAGTTAAACATGCATTGCAACATATTTAATCAATTTCTGATAGGAATATGCAATAATTATTTTTCTACATGGGGATTATGGGAGGAATATTACAGTTAAACAATTTACATAGGAACATATTTGACCTATTTTTGATAAGAATATGCATATCCTTATTTTTATACATGGGGTTATGGGTGGAATGTAATGTTTACACCTAATATGGAACATATTTAACCTGTTTCTGCTGAGAATATGCATATAATTATTTTTCTACATCAGGTTTATGGGAGGAATATCATACTTAAACATACCTAGGAACATATTTAACCTATTTCTGATAAGAATATGCATATATTTTTTTTTGTACATGGGGATTATGGGAGGAATATCATACTTAAACATACCTAGGAACATATGTAACCTATTTCTGATAAGAATTTGCATATAATTATTTTTCTACATGGGGATTATGGGTGGAATATCATAGTTAAACATACCTAGGAACATATTTAACCTATTTGTGATAAGAATATGCATATAATTGTTTTTCTACATGGGGATTATGGGTGGAATATTACAGTTAAGCATACATAAGAACATATTTAACCTATTTATGATTCATTCTCTTATCAAGAACATGTTAAATATGTTTCTTGTCAAGTGTAATCATGATATTCCATCCATAATCCCCATGTAGAAAAAAATTATACCAATAATCTTTTCAGATAAGGGTTAAAAATGTTCCGTGTTAAGCATAACCATGGCATTTCCCCCATAATACATAACAATGTATAAACATAATTATTCCAATATTCTTATCATAAACAGTTTAAATATGTTACTTGGAATGTGTAACCATGATATTCCACTCACAGCCTGGATCCCTACTGCTCGTGTGCGAGATGCGCTGCGCATCCTGACTGGTCCCTGCTGGCTTCTGGGACCTGTGTATCTCCCAGAAGGCCAAGGGGGGCGGAGCAGGAGCCGGACATGGCGTAGATGGCCACGGATTCTGCGGCGATCTATTACCGGGAGTGGGAGCAAATACCTGCATTAGACAAGTATCTGCTCCCCCCCTCTCCCCTGAAAGGTGCCAAATGTGACATCGGAAGGGGGGAGGAACCGGATAAGTTCCATTTTTGGGTGGAACTCTGCTTTAAGTGTATCCATGATATTTCATCCATAATCCCCATGTAGAACAATAATTATAGCCATATTCCTATCATAAACAGGTCAAATATGTTATGTAGGATGTGTGATGATAATATTAACCCCCTAATCCCCTTGTAGAAAAATAATTATACCAATATTCCTATCAGACACAGGTCAAATGTGGTCCTTGGCATGTGTAACCATGTTATTTCTCCCATAATTCCAATGCATAAAAACAATTATATACATAATCTTTTCAGAAACAGGATAAATATATTGCTTGTTAAGTTTAAAGGATATCTAAAGGTTTGTTTAAAAAACGAAAAAAACAAACAAACATGTCATACTTAACTCCTCTGTGCAGTTGGGTTTGAGTTTCCCCGATCCTCCTCTTCTGGGGTCTCTCAGCGGTGCGCCTGGCTCCTCCTCTTCTTGAGTGCCCCATTGGAGCAGCACTCTACCTTGGTGCACTCGTGCTCCCGTGTCCTGCTGCTACGTCCATTGACACAGGCAGCAGGACTCAGTCCCGCTCCCCGCTTTTGCGTAGTTGAATTTGCTTCACAGTAGCGGGAACCAATGCCTGCGCTGCTATCAATCTATCCAATCAGGACCCAAGACACTGGCTGGAGCTGGTATGCTCATCCGCGTCGCTAGAAAGACCAGGTTAAGGTAAGTAAAAGGGGGGCTCTGGGGGGCTGCTGCATCACAGGAGGTTTTTCAGCTTAATGCATAGAATGCATTAAGGTGAAAAACCTTGCGGGTTTACAACCCCTTTAAGCATGAGATTTACCTCCATAATCCCCATATATATAAAAGTAATTGTACCTATATATCAAAATCCAGTCAAATGTGTTTTTTGCAGGGAAGTTCAATTCCTATCACCCGACAACCAGGACATGCAGTTCTGGGCACCAGGCAAGCATTTTTTCTTTTTTTTTTTACATTTAGCCCTGCAAGCAGCAAGGTTTAGAGCCGACAGTCGGCTGTCTTGTAAAAGCAATCCAAGCAGCTAACTAGCCACTTGATCGCGTTTACAAGCAGCGGGAGGGGACGTCCCTCCCCTCCCACTGCCTTCAGCGGGCTGTCCTGACACTCTATCGACCAGCCAGCACTTCCACTGGCTGATCACAGAGGCGGACAGAGACCGGAACAGCTCTGTCCACCTCTATGATATGGGAAACATGAAGTGATTAGCATACATTACTTCCGGTTTCCCCAGCGCCGGTTTTAAAAATGGAAAGCATTTGATCACACTGATTTTGGTGGGATCAAATGCTTTTAAGGGCAGAGGAGAGATCTAGGGTCTCCATGAAGAGTATCTGTCACTGCCTATTATTGTCACATGGCATGTTTACATTCTTTGTGACAGCAATAAAAGTGATTAAAAAAATGTAATTTACTTTAAAGTGACAGTGTAAAAGAAAATTAAATAATGCATAAAGAAATTTAAAGCACCCCCATCGGTGCTGGAAACACGCAAGCAACGATCAACTCACACATCTGAGGTATCACTATGAACATCAGATCATAGACAGTAATTCTAGCATTGGACCTCCTGTGTAAATCTAAAGTGGTAACCTGTAAAGGCTTTTAAAGCATCCCCAATGGCTAATAACATTTAGGCCCCTTTCACACTTGTGCGACTTCAAAGTCATTCGTTTTTACCGCGATTTTGCGGCCGCGATTTTGCCGCAATTTTCTCAAGTTTTTGCACGATTTTGCCGCGATTTGGGAGCAGTACTACTTTGTACGACTTTGTCACAACTTTGGCATTAACCATTCTCAGCTTGTGCTTACAAAGTCGTACTGAAATTGTGTCTATATTATTCAGGTACGATTTGCATGCTACTTGAGGGTTTAACATTGAGGTCTATGGACATCAACTCGCATGGAAGTTGGACCAAAGTAGTGCAGGGACTACTCTGAAGTCAGCACGACTTAAAGTCGTGCCAGTATGAATGGTAGTCATTGAAAATCATGGAGAATGACTTGTCAAACGATTTTGCAGTACAAAATCGTGGGACAAGTCGTATAAGTGTGAAAGGGGCCTTACTCCGTTTGTTGCCGTTGCAGCATGACATGTTTGGTATCTTTTTACTCTGTGTAACATTACCTTTTATATTTTATCAAAAATATAGTTATATATTGTGTTTTTTTTTTAATTAAAAAAGTATATTTGTTCCCAAAAAAATTGCATTTGAAAAACTGCTGTGCACAAATCCATGTGACATAAAAAAATTGTAACACCCAGCAATTTATCTCTAGTGCCTCTGCTTTAAAAAAAAAAAAATAATAATATTTGAGGCTGGGTTCACACTGCACACCAGAGCAGCTCACAGAAAGGGTCCGGTGTGTCTCCATTCACCGCTTCAGGTCTGATTTCAGCCCAAATTTTTGGCTGAACTCGGACCTGAATTGGACCAGAAGATGCGCAGGACCCCAGTGCAATTTGTACTGGAGCCTCTCCGGAGATATGTGAACTGGCTCCATAGTGAGCCGGTCACAGTCTTCTGCTATGTGAATTAGATGTGGGGAATCCACATCCAATTCACAACAGTGTGAACCCAACCGGAGGGTTCTAAGAAACTTTCTAGCAAAAAATAAAAATAAAAAATGTAAAGTTTTGGTCGCCATAAACCCCTTTTGTTTTCAAAAGCACCTCTACCTAATAAACATCAACCTTTCATATTTTCCACCCTTGTAAAAATTATTTTCAATTGTAATGAGGGACAATAAAAAATTGCATAATCATGATATTCTCCCCATAATCTCCTTGTAGATCCCCAGATCTTGCCTCTAGGATGGGAAGCCTGAAATAAAAAAAAAAAAAGGATCCTGGCTTCCCAGCCCAGGCGGCGGCATTTTTCAAATGCAGAGGCCGGGCATGACGTCATAAATCTCTATGGTAACCTTCTGGGCCGGTCGATTCCTTCTCTGACTGGCGGATCACACGGGCGAGCATCGGAGGGAGAGGGGACGTCCCCTCCTGTCGCCTGTAAGAACAACCGCTTTGATTGTTCTTACGGTGAAGGGAATCGCCGGCTCTAAAAGAAGATATCTGAATGATGCCTGTAACTGCAGGCATCATTCATATATAACCACTCAAAGCCCATGACGTCATATGATGTCGTACTGGGGAGAAGTGGTTAAAGTTCAAAGCTACAAAACGCTAGAGGAGAAAAAATTAATTTTTCTCTAAGGAGTTGGTTCACATCTCCACGCCAAGTCACCTGAAGCTCAAAATAGTTCTGGACCTTTTTTTGTAGCTCAAATTGGGCAGATTTGCACATTTTTATTCCCATAGAAATTAATGAAAATGCAAGATTTGTGCAATTTTGCACGTTTTGTTGCACATTTTTGCTCGATTTTCTGCTCAAATAAAGTAAATGTTATATGAATAAATAAAATGTAAAATAAAATGTAAAATAAGTACACAAATAACTAAAAATCATCATAAATAAATAATAAATAAATAGAATAAATAATATGTAATAATAAATAATAATTAACCCCTAACCTTGAAAAAATATTAAGTTAAAAAATCTGTTAAATAAATTAATAATAGATAAACAACCTAACCAAAACAAAAATAATATAAATAATTAATGTATTACAGAAGGCGAGGATCGGGCCCACCCTGAGCAAAATGAACTGCACAGTGGAGGTAAGTATGACATGTTTGTTATTTAAAAAAAAAATGAGGGTTTACAACCCCTTTAACAAAAAGTAAATAAATAAATGAATAATACAAATAAAAAGAGAAATAAAAGCTGATGATGATAGTTTTCTCTTTTAGCTAATAAAAAAGCGCCAAAGCTCAAAAGTGCTGTATAAAAACCAGCATAAAAACGTGCCAAAATCACGCATAAAAACTTGCGAAGAAAGACGCTACACATACACAATACAGAATTCACTGTATTTCCATGCCCAGGAGTCACAGGTGAGTAGATACACAATTACAGGGACGTTTGAGCCTTCACATGCCTTCTTCTTCTAGAACAATCTTCTTGATCCCCTTCAATCTGGATTTCGCCCTCAACACTCCACAGAAACTGCTCTTCTAAAACTCACAAACGACCTACTAACTGCAGAAACCAATGGACACTATTCATTCTGTACTCCTACTTCTGGACCTTTCAGCTGCCTTTGACACGGTTGACCACCCCCTCCTCCTCAAAAAACTTTACTCCCTCGGTCTCCGTGACTGTGCTCTTCAGTGGCTCTCATCCTACCTATCCCAACGCACCTTCAGTGTCACTTACAATTCTACTTCCTCCACTTCTCTTCCCTTTTCCGTCGGGGTCCCCCAAGGTTCTGTTCTTGGACCTCTTTTATTTCCAATCTACACCTCTTCCCTGGGTCAGCTGATAGCCTCTCATGGCTTTCAATATCATTTCTACGCTGACGACACACAAATCTATCTCTCCACCCCTCAACTCACCCCATCAATCTCTAGCATCACTAACTTACTAACCGACATATCTGTATGGATGTCACACCACTTCCTCAAACTCAACTTGTTCAAAACCGAGCTTATAATATTTCCTCCCCATGTGCCTCTTCCCCTGACTTGTCTGTCAAGAGCAACGGCACAACCATCCACTCCTCCCCACATATCGGGGTACTAGGTGTTATCCTGGACTCTGAACTCTCCTTTCGGCCCCACATCCAATCACTTTCCAAAGCTTGCCGCCTCAACCTCCGCAACATCTCTAAACTACGTCCCTTTCTAATCAATGAAACCACAAAGCTCCTGATTCACTCCCTGGTTATCTCTTACCTCGACTACTGCAACTCCCTTCTCATTGGCTTACCTTTAGATAGACTATCCAGTCCATCATGAATGCTGCTGCTAGACTCATCCACCTTACAAACCGCTCAGTGTCTGCTACCCCTCTCTGCCAATCCCTCCATTGGCTGCCACTCGCCCAACAAATTAAATTCAAAATACTAACAATTAGGGTTGTCCCGATACCGATACTAGTATCGGTATCGACACCGATACTGAGCATTTGCCCAAGTACTTGTACTCGGGCAAATGCTCCCGATGCTTCCCCCGATACCTAGAAGACAGCTGTGATCGGCGCGTGGGGGAGTTACAAGATTCTCCCCCAGCGGCTTTCACCAGCTTTAGTGACATACAGCGGTGATCGCTCACAGCTGACTGTCACTGCATCCTCCTCCATGCCCCCTCCGTTGCTCTGTCCCCCTCCGCTGTCCCCTGCATTCCTCTCTCCTTATCTGTCCCCCTCCGTTCCTCTCTCCTTATCTGTCCCCCTCCGTTCTCCCCCTCCGTTCCTCTCTCCTTATCTGTCCCCTCCGTTCTCCCCCTCAGTTCCTCTCTCCTTATCTGTCCCCCTCCGTTCTCCCCCTCAGTTCCTCCGTCCCCCTCCTCCTTCCTTTGTGTATGGATAGAGTCAGCTGGCTCTGTCCATTCACATAACTGAAACATTGTAATCTCCTGTGATTACTATGTGTCAGTTTATGAATGGAGAGAAGCCGCTGTCTTCTCTCCATTCATTCTCAGTGCAGCTGAGGCTGCAGAGAAAGGGACTGGGGAATCTCTATCCTCTGTCTCTTTCTCTGTCTCAAGGGGGAGATATCAGAGGTCTGTTAAGACCCCTGATATCTCACCAAAGCCCCCCCAAAAGGGCTGATTTAAAAAAAAAAAAAAAAAACAATAAAGAATAAAAAAATATTATTGTAAAAAAAACAAAAAAAACCCAAAAAACACACACACACATACAACGTTCACCACCCCCACCCCCCCCCCAAAAAAAATAGCAAAAAAAAAACTGTCACGTGACATTAAAAAAAAGTATCGGTAATCGGTATCGGCGAGTACTTGAAAAAAAGTATCGGTACTTGTACTCGGTCCTAAAGAAGTGGTATCGGGACAACCATACTAACAATAAGTTACAAAGCCATCCACAACTCTGCGCCCAGTTACATCACTAACCTAGTCTCAAAATACCAACCTAATCGCCGTCTCCATTCCTCCCAAGACCTCCTGCTCTCTAGCTCCCTCATCACCTCCTCCCATATCCGCCTCCAGGACTTCTCCCAAGCCTCGTCCATACTCTGGAATTCCCTACCCCAATCTGTCAGACTGTCTCCAAATTTATCCACCTTTAGGCGATCCCTGAAAACTTTCCTCTTCAGATAAGCCTATCCTGCCTCCATCTAACAACTGCACTGTTTTCTCCATTAGCTCACCCCCCACAGCTGTTACCCTCTTGTATAACTTGACCCTCCCTCCTAGATTGTAAGCTCTAATGAGCAGGGCCCTCTGATTCCTCCTGTATTGAATTGTATTGTAATTGTACTGTCTGCCCTCATGTTGTAAAGCGCTGCGTAAACTGTCGGCGCTATATAAATCCTGTATAATAATAATAATAAAATGCCTGACCAAGGAATCCTGCATGGTCCCGAATCATTGCACCTTACCACTGTGATCCTCTCAAATAAACATTTGGATGTTAATGTTGATGATCCAAGGTGTGCTGGCGATGTATACTTTATTTGTGGAGTCACCAGTCTTAAGCTGGTATCTGCTACTGCACCCGCTAAGGCTCCATTCTCACCAGATGTGGTGGGACTGTGCTGGGTGGTCATTCCAGGGCAGTCTCACTGCATGACGAGGCAAAATGCCTTGTCTCCTGTGTGCCTGAATCACACCACGGCGTTGCGGTGGTGTGCGGACACAGTGTGCTGAAAAGGGGTAGTGCTCCGCCAGTTGAACTTTATGAAATATCTGAAATGTTTGTTTAAAAAAAAAGGTATCAGTGCGGTACAGAGCGATGATTCCCACTGGACCGCGACGCACACCAGCCGCTGCGTTATACAGAATTATTTTGGTTTACGCCCAAATAGGTCTGTGTGCATAGGCCCATATAACACGTGTAGAAATGGATCTTGTATTTGTGCCCTGCCCTACCCCCCATCATGTTTACTTTCTTGCATTGAAATTGCTGACTGTGATGAAAGCCCCAGTATGGTGATGGGTTGATGTGCTTGGAAAATAAAGCGGGATAATCTGCTTTCTTTTCTGTTACTGCTCATCTGTGAGCAGTTTTGACAATGCTGTTCAACTTTGGCAGAAGAAAAGTAGAGTATATGTCTGGGCCATAGATCATTACATTATAATAGATATACACGGTATAATAAACTAAGTTTGCTGGTGTCTGTGGGGACAGTGAGACTGCTTTACTACAGGAGTAGAGAATGTTCCCACAATAAATTGTCTGAAGATTCACTTCAATTTCGCAATCATATGCAGAAGAAAGAAGTAAACATGGATTTTCTTTTCACATCATTGGAGTGAAGTTAATCTTCAGTTTATTGTGGGAACATTCTCAAATCCTTCAGGACCTTGTTGTTTTATGGTGCATGCATTACAATACTTTGAATCACGTGTCCAACTTCTGAATAATAAAAATTGTGTGTATTCCCACCTCTGCACTGCAGTGCGTCTTGACAAAAATTGGCATGTCCATTTTTTCCCCCAAGTTTTAGGGCACAATCATACTATGTCTTCACAAGGGCACATAGAAAACAGTTGTTTTCTATGGGCTCTGGGCACACCACATTGGAGTGGAGATGTGCAGAAAAATGCAGTCTCCTGTCTGTGTGTTTCTATGCTTAAAGCAGCATTGAACCCAAAACCAAAAATGTCATATATTGCATTTTACCAATCCCTAAATGTGGTGGCTGCATTCGTTTTCTTCTCTAGGCTTTTTTCCCTCTTTTCATCTGATGATCTGGCCAGTAACACACCTCCTGTATTATACAGACACTATTCTGGATAAAAGCGCACAGGGGGGCACCTTTGGACAGCAGCATTATCAGTTTGGAGGAGGGGAGTGTTAGATGTACTAGCAGATAAGACACACTAAGAGCCCTTTCCCACTGATGCGCTTTTGCCGCAATGGAACCCACCTTTCCAGTGGGACAGAAGAGCATCAAAAATGATTTGGCTTTAAAGACTATGAGACTTTTTCTCATTGCTGTGCTGCGTTTGCACTGTGGTTTGAAAAGTCCTGCATGCTTCCCCAAAGATGCACCTTCCATTGAAGTCAATGGGAACAGCAACAAAAAGGCACCCAGGGTGCGTTCTGGTGCGTTTTTGCTGGTTGTTAAGGAGCGACCAGTGAATAGCTGATTGTTAAGGAGTCGGCACATGCCGACTTCCTTAACAATCAGCTGGTATGTGAACAGTGCCCTCCCCCGCACAGCCTCCTGTCCCATTGGTGCTCACCAGAAGCTTGGTCTGGTCTTCCCCTGCCTCCTCCCCTCAAATTCTGCCTGCTGTTCCAGCCGCTGTCTCTTTGCGTCCTCCCCTCAGATTCTGGGAGCCAATGCTCACTGCTGTTCCACCGTCTGTCTCTCTGCCTCCTCCTCTCAGATTCTGGGAGCCGATGCTCCCTGCTGTTCCGCCAAGCCGACGCTCCCTGCTGTTCCGCCAAGCCGACGCTCCCTGCTGTTCCGCCAAGCCGATGCTCCCTGCTGTTCCATCTGCTGTCTCTCTGTCTCCTTCCCTCAGATTCTGGGAGCCAATGCTCCCTGCTGTTCCTCCAAGCCGATGCTCCCTGCTGTTCCGCCAAGCCGATGCTCCCTGCTGTACCATCCGCTGTCTCTCTGTCTCCTTCCCTCAGATTCTGGGAGCCGATGCTCCCTGCTGTTCCGCCCACTGCCTCTCTGCCTCCTCCCCTCAGATTCTGGGAGCTGATGCTTCCTATTGTTCCGCCCACTGTCTCTCTGCCTCCTCCCCTCAGATTCTGGGAGCTGATGCTCCCTATTGTTCCGCCCACTGTCTCTCTGCCTCCTCCTCTCAGATTCTGGGAGCTGATGCTCCCTACTGTTCCGCCTGCTGTCTCTCTGCCACCTCAGCTGGAGCATGCTGACCACGGGGGAGGCATTGTCACTGGCTGTTAACCTGTTCAGATTCGCGCTATAGCCGAATGATGGCTACAGCGCAGATCTTCTTTGCCAGGAGACCGTCTATTGACGTCCTTCCCTTTTAAAGCTGGACACGCCCCCCTAAAGGGGGCACGCAGCGCGCGCTGTGATCACCCGAGTCAATGAGACTCGGGTGATCACAGGTCCGAGTAAGGGGCCGATCCCAGCCCCTTACCACATGATCAGCTGTCAGCCAAAGACAGCTGATCACGTGATGTAAACAGAGGCTCGGTAATCTTTTTTTTTTTTTTTCACGCTGACAGCGTGAGAAGAAAAAAAGCCGATCGCCGGCTTCTGTTTGCAGGGACATCGGTCCCGAAGAGGAAGAGCCTCTGTGCCCACTAGTACCGCCTTCCAATGCTAGCAATCAGTGCCATGAATCAGTGCCCACAGTACATCAGTGCCCACAAGTGCCACCTATCAATGCCCACCAGTGGTGCCAATCAGTGCCTCATCAGTGCCACCTAGCAGTGTTGCCTATAAGTGTCACCTACCAGTGCTGATCAGTGCTCATCAGTGCCAGCAATCAGTGCCAGCTATTAGTGCCCTTTAGTGCCACCTATCAATGCCCATCAGTGCCGCCCATCAGTGCCCACCAGTGCCACCTATGTACCCATCAGTGCCACCTTTTAGTGCCCACCAATGCTGCCTTATCAGTGCAGCCTATCAGTGCAGCCCATCAGTGTAGCCTCATCAGGGTACATCAATGAAGGAGAAAAATTACCTGTTTGCAAAATGTATTAACAAAATATAAAACGGTTTTGTATTTTTTTTTTTTTTTTTAATCGGTCTTTTTTAATTTTAAGAAAAAATGAAATTTATAACCAAAAATGAAAAACCCAGAGGTGATCAAATACCACCAAAAGAAAGCTCTATTTGTGGGAGAAAAATGATAAAAATGTAATTTGGATACAGTGTTGTATGACTGCGCAATTGTCATTCAGAGTGACAGCGCTAAAAGCTGAAAATTGGTCTGGGTAGGAGGGGGGTTTAGGTACCCAGTAAGCAAGTGGTTAAGGATGCTGTCAGGTTCTGGCTTCTTAACAACCATTAAATAGCTGGGTTTTAAAGTAACAGCCAACTATTTTTTAAAAACGCATAGTGCATTTTAAAAGCGCTGCAATATAAAAATACATGTGCTGCAGTTTGATAAGGTCCTAACAAATTCAAGTCAAACTCCAGCTCCCAGTGCAGTTACACAAGCAGCTACAGCAACTTGTTTTTTTCTTTTGGGATAAGGCTACTTTCACAAGGCTGGTCCAATCAGGTCCGCCTGTCAACTTTTCTGGCGGACCTGATCAGATGGTCCATTCACTCCTATGGAAAAGACAGGTGTAAATGGACCTGTGTCTGTTTACACCCACCTACCTCTGGGTCAGATTCGGTCTGCTAAAAAAAAGCAGAAGGGGATCTATACTCTTCTGTTTTAGGTGGATCAGATCCAAGGTTAGTCAGGTGTAAACAGACAGTGCCCATAGAGCAGAGCGGGCTTTGTCTGTGTCCGCCCGCTCTGCTCCGGTCGGCAGTGGACATGTTAATGGATCCCCTGCTGATTGGGACAAAATCCACCCCGTCAGACAGGGGCTTAAAGGTTCTACATGAATAAATAAAAACTGATCATTGTAAGCATCCGTATCAGTGAAGAATGGTTTGTCTCAGCACTCTAACTGCTACATTTGCAGGAGAGTATGTCCTGTTGAAAAACAACAGACTTACTGGCTGGATCACCCAATGATAATAAAGGAAAAAAAGCCTAAAAAAGAAAACTAATACTAAGAATCGGTAAGCTGCAATCACAATGTAATAAATCTTTGCTTTAGGGTTTAATACAGCTGTAAGCTGCAGTGCAAAGAAATTAATGAAATGTCACTTTGTGACTTTTCAAAAATGTTTAAAAAAGGAAAAAAGGGTTAACAGTGTCTTGTGTTGTAAAAATGCAAAGCACCGCCACATCATTACCTGTACAAAATGGACCCCAACCCTCACAGGAAAACAGCTTGTATTTCTGAGCCAGCTGATGTGAGCCCTTAGTCCCTGTTTATAGCTGTGCGAATTGTTGCAACCATGCAGGACAAGATGAATCCCATTATTGTCTATGGGGCCTGTTCACACCTATGCAATCCACTTCTGTGCAACTAAAGCTGGCCATACACTGGTAAACTTTTGTTGGAAATTTTTTGTACTAAGAATGCTCATTTGATTTTGCAATTATTAGCAAGGACAAATCGACATTCATTTTTGACCGCATTGACAAGAAAGCAGAAGCAGGATGTCCACATAGCAGTGTATGTGGTTTTCTTTCAGTAAATTACATTTATTCCAAAATGAAATATTAAAAGCAAACAAAATTCGGAAGTACTGTTGAATGACATTCGTCAAGTCATCAAATGTACACAGAATATTCACATGAATTTTAGTACGAATATATGCATAAATGTGCATTTGAAAATCTACTAGTGTATCTCCAACTGTAGAAAAAGATACAGGCGCTTCTTTTGATGCAACATAGTTCATTTTTGTCCCATAGACTTCAATGGAAACGCTTGAAAAATGAAGAAAAAATCATGAAAAATCACATAAACGGGTGAAGCAGGCTTAGTGAATTGGGAGGCCCATAGAAGTCCATGGCAATGCATATAACGTGGGCTTTAGTAAATTAGCCTCAGCGTCTGATGTACTTTCTACTCTTGGACCAGGGTTTGACAAATTTGCTTTGAATATAGGAGCCAGCTAAAAAAGTTAAGAGCCAGTTTGTGCACGGCGATATGTAACGTGTATTGCAATCAATGTTTTCATACATAGATGCCTTTTACATAGGGTAAAAAAAAGTCTACAATGTGGGGGGCATGTTTGGGGGGTGGGTGTGCTATTACCCGCGAGGGTGGAAGCAATTGGGTGGCAGCGAAACCACCCGAATGCTTTCACCTCACAAGTGAGCCCTGCCGCTTTGCACAGGGCTAAATGTAGAAAAAAATACCTGCCCAGCGCCAGGAACTGCATGTCCTGGGCATCGGGCGATACAAATTGTGCATCCCTGCAACAGTGAATGCGCTGACAAAAGCCCAGGCGTCAGGACGCAATTTTTAGTCGCCGTGCTGACCTGGCGCCTGGGATTTGTCAAGCCTTGTCTTGGACATTAAGACCCCTTTCACACTGGATCCGGTTTTCAGACGCTTTAGCGCTAAAAATAGCGCCTGTGAACCTGAAAAATGCCTCATCTGGAGTCCCAGCGGAGCTGGGAAGCTGCGCTGGTAGGATGTTAAAAAAAAAATCCCTCAAGCAGCATCTTTGGGCGCTTTAGAAGCAGTGTATACACCGCTCCTAAAGCGCCCCTGCCCATTGAAATCAATGGGCAACGCTGCTGAAGCAACTGCAAAGCGCCTTGGCAGCGGTGCTTTGTGGGTGCTTTTAACCCTTTATTCGACTGCTAGCGGGGGTTAAAAGCACCCCGCTAGCGGCTGAAAAACGCCTCTACAACGACGGTAAAGCTTCACTGCTAACATGGCCGCGCTGTCAGTGTGAAAGGGCTTTAAGGCTGCATTCACACCTGAGCGTTTCAAAGTCGTGTTTTTTTTTACGTGTTTTTGCCACAATTTTGTATAGGTCAGCAATGTAAAAAGCAGAAAAATGCTTGTAATCTGCCCCAAAGTAGCTCATGTTCTTTTTTGAGCTTAAGGCGTTTTTCAGGCGTTTTGCTTCAGGTGACAAAACGCAAAGATGTAAACAGGAGCCATTGAAATGAATGGGATTTTGCTTGTTGGGCGTTCTTCAGGCGTTTTTTGGGCATTTTACGAGCGTTTTATGAGCTGAAAACGCTCAGTTGTGAATGCAGCCTTAATGAATTAGAGGAAAGAAGGAAAATAGGATTTTTTATTACAGCTTACCTGTAAAATCCTTTTCTTTCGACGGACATCACGGGACACAGAGCCACAGTAATTACTGATGGGTTATAGGGTATCACTAGGTATTGGACACTGGTCACACCCTAATCAGGAAGTTCAACCCCCTATATAACCCCTCCCCTTCCAGGGATACCTCAGTTTTGTAGCAAAGCAGTATAGGTGTATTAGAAGAGGGGTGGGACCTCTGTGTCCCGTGATGTCCGTCGAAAGAAAAGGATTTTACAGGTAAGCTGTAATAAAAAATCCTATTTTCTTTTCTCGGACATCACGGGACACAGAGCCACAGTAATTACTGATGGGATGTCCCAAAGCAATGCCAACTGAGGGGGGGGAATCACAACCAAGTAGGGTGCTATCAGACCTGAGGACCTTGTACCGCTGTCTGCAGCACACTACGCCCAAAGGCGATATCCTCATGCCTTCTCACATCCACCTGATAGAATCTGGTGAATGTATGAACTGAAGACCAGGTTGCGGCCTTGCAGATCTGAGCCATAGAGGCCCGGTGATGCACTGCCCAAGAAGCACCAATAGCCCTTGTGGAATGTGCCTTGATCTGAAATGGGGGAACCTTCCGTTTCAAACCGTAAGCTTGAATAATCAACTGTCGAATCCATTTAGAAATGGTCGCTTTTGACGCTGCCTGTCCTCTATTGGGACCCTCCGGCAGCACGAACAAGACATCCGTCTTGCGAATCTGAGCAGTTGCCTCCAGATAGGTCTTGACTGCTCTTACTACATCCAAAGAATGTAATGACCTTTCTTCCGAAGAACAAGGTTCTGGAAAAAAGGAAGGTAGCACAATGTCTTGGTTTAGATGAAAATCTGAAACCACCTTCGGTAAAAAACTAGGATGAGGGCGCAGTACCACTCTATCCTTGTGTATAATCAAGTAAGGCTCTTTACAGGAAAGAGCTGCTATTTCTGATACTCTTCTAGCAGAAGAGATAGCTACCAGCAAAATTAGTTTCCTCGTCAGTAAGACCAAAGGAATCTGACGTATTGGTTCAAAAGGTTGTTTTTGTAACACCGATAGAACCAAGTTCAAGTCCCAGGGGTTTAGGGGCGCCTTAACCGGAGGATTAAGACGCATCACCCCCTGTATAAAGTTTCGGATCAGAGAATGCAAAGCAAGCGGCCGTTGAAACAACACTGATGAGGCCGACACCTGGCCCTTGATGGTACTCAAGGCCAGCTTCAGCTCTAATCCTAATTGTAGAAAATTCAGAATTCTACCTATGACATATTTCCTGGGATGCCAACCCCTGGATTCACACCAGGATACATAAGCTTTCCAGACTCTATGATAAATCATTCTGGAAGCTGGCTTCCTTGCATTGATCAAGGTAGATATGACAGGACCTGAAAGCCCACGATTTTTCAGAACGTGGGATTCAATAGCCCACCCGTCAAATCTAGCATTTGTAAGGCAGGCTGGAACACCGGACCTTGAGCTAACAGGTCTGGGTGTATCGGTAGGGTCCACCGGGAACCCACCATCATCCCTGCTATTTCTGCTTATCAGGTTCTTCTGGACCAAACGGGGGCCACCAGAAGTGCCGACTTCCCTTCTTGCCTGAGTCTGCGAAGGAGCCGTGGCAGTAGCAGAATGGGAGGGAATGCATAAATCGGTGAGAACCGATGCCACGGAATCACCAACGCATCCGTCCTGCCTGCAAGAGGATCCCAGGCAACCGGTAGGAAGGATTTCCCCTTCTGTAGGTTTTCGGGTATGAGCCATCAACTGAGGCTCTAACGCATCGCATGCGATAGGTGCATTGGAAAGTTTAATGCCTGCACCATCCTGTTCCAGGTCAACAGAATACTGTGTTGCAACAGTTCTGCTTGGAACTGGGCATAGGGAACTGCTTCGAATGAAGCCACCATCTTCCCCTGCAGCCTCATATAAAGGCGGACAGAAAGACCCTTCTTGGCCCTGACTGTCAGAATCAGCTCCCTTAGAGCAGTGATCTTTGCCTGCAGACACTTCAGTTAAGCAGGAAAACTGGGCACATATAGGCCTGCATCTCTGATGCCTATTGATATCAGAAATTCTCCTCCCTGAATTGATTCCAAACGAAAGGACTGCATCCTTGGGAATCGTTTCAGATCTCTCAAATCCAAAATGGGTCTGTCGTCCCCATTTGGTTTTCGGACCATAGAAAGATTGGAACAGAGTCTCAATCCTTGATCCTTTGTGGGAACCACCACAATGACCTCTTGCGACAAAAGTCGCTTTATCGTTAGAAGGAGCGACTGCTTCTCTTCTGGCTTTCTGGGAACACCTGATCTGAGGAAACGAGGAGAGGGACATTCTTGGAACTCCAGTCTGTACCCTAAGGTTACCGTGGAGATCACCCATCTGTCCTGGAAGTCCTTCTGCCAGGGCCCTGAGAGCTGCAGCAGTCTTTCCCCCCACTCGAGCGAGCGGGGCGCCCCTTCATGAAGAGGTCTTAGTGTCTTGCTTAGAAGACCTTTTCCCCCAGGATTTCTTATGTCCCTGGGGTTGACTCTTGTTTCTTGCCCCAGACGGAGGAGACCGTCGTGACTGCCTGGAGGCTGATGCCCCTGGCGCTGGGGAAAGAGTCCGTTTAAAAGAGGGACGCTTACTCTTCTTCTTATCAGGTAAGAGAGTGCTTTTCCCACAGGAGATCGTCTTGATATAATTATCCAAGTCCTCTCCAAACAACCTTTCACCACGGAAGGGAAACCCAGCTAGAAGCTTCTTACATGGTGCTTCGGCTGACCAGTTTTTCAACCATAAGATTCTACATATATGCACCAACCCAAGCAAGAGGCGAGAGGTTTGCACGATAGAATCTCTAATGGCGTCAACAGCATAGCATAAAGCCGCAGGAAGGTTAGCAAACCCCTGGGCCTGCTGTTCAGGTAATACTTTGATGACCTGTTTAACATGGTCTCTTAAGTATTGACAGACTCCAATCGCTGCTACAGAGAACATATCTTTCAATAAGAAGTCCATCTTTTTATCCACAGGATCTTTGAGCATCTGAGCGTTGTCTACAGGACAAGTCAGATTACTATTTACAGAGGAAATGGCCGCATCAATGGCCGGTATTCCCCACCTCTTAATAAACTTTTCTTCCATAGGATAAAGTGTAGAAAACTTTCTCGGCGGAAGAAATCGCTTATCTGGGTGATCCCACTCAGAATAAAACAGCTTTTCAAGTAAATTATGAACAGGAAAAGCATGTGCTGCTTGGAAAGGTTTCAGTGACCCCAAAGCAGAAGAGGTTTCTGTAGTAGTTTCAGGTATGGGCAACTTAAATGTGGAACGGACCAAACCAGTGAGGATCTGCACTAAGACTTTCTCCTCTTGGGAAGTCGCAGAGGGTCGCTCTCCACCTGAATCCTCCGAAGAGGAATCATCTGTCCCATCCCGATCCTCTGAAAGGGATTCATCTCCTTTATCCCAGAGCTCCTCTGACTGAGGGTCTTGGGGAGCAGAGGAAGGCCTTGTGCGTTTTCTTTCACTGAGTGAAGATGTAATCGCGGCCATTAGTTTTTTCTCTAATCCAGAAATGGTTGAGGAAAAAACTTCTTGTGTAATATACACAGGGGCTGAAGTGCCGGCAGCAGATGTAGCCCCTAATCCCAATGGCTCTCCCTGTCCAGCTGCCCCTGGTCCCTCAGGAGGGGATGGTGTAGCAGACAGGGGGTCCTCAGAACCTGAACGAGACCCCCTAGTGCCTCTGGTTCTTGGGGTGCTTGAACCTCTTCTACCCATAGTGCAAAGCAACAAGGTGTGAAGTATCAAAAACGAACACTGACTGCTGAGCGATGTAGTCTGGCTAAAAGCCTTGCTACCAAATGCCCAATCCGGTGTTCTTTAGTGAATGCAGCCTAGGAGAATGCCTGTGTCCCACCTTACATGTGACTGTCAGCTCTGTGTCCCTCCAAGGCTCAGAGCACCTGCACAGTGTGCTTTAAATAGCCATGCTTTCTGGCACTGTGGGCGTCTGGGCACGCTGACGCTGTGCTGACGCCCCGCCCCCCCCTTCCCCCCCCCCCTCGTTTTTGAAAAACGAGCGCTTCCCGCGCGAGCCGACCCTTTCTGACAATCCTGAAGGGAGGCTGGGGTTGGGGGAATAAGGCGGAGGCCGGCAGTGATGGGCCCTGCATCGCAATGCGGCTTCGGTGGCGGCGGCGGTAGCGGCTGTGACAGTGCGGTCTCACCCGCCTTACAGCATACCTGAGCCTTTCCCTAGCCTGGGGGGACCATCCCAGCAGAGAAAACCCCCCACCATCTACCTTTGGAGCTGGAGGAAGAGCCAGTGCAGCGGACGCTGAGACAGATCAAACATGAGAAGGTTTGTGCTCTTGGCCGCCCCCGGTGGTCACAATAGGCACAGCATGCATTCACCTTAAAGGAGAAAAGCCACTAGAATTAAAATTCTGTGGAATCTCCTCTTACCTTATCCAGGCCGCAGGGTTCAGTTTACACAGACCCAGCCTTCGCCTCTCACGGTGGGCTCCGTTTGTGAAAAACCGTCAGAGACTGGGGCCCCCATCAGTAGGGGGATCCTTCAGTTCTGGCCCTGTAAAGCACCTCGCCAGAAATTAGGAAGTTTAAAGCCATTTTCTGATCCGCGGGTCCAGCTCTCTAAAAAGAGAAGCGTTACAGGTAAAACCTCGTTTCTTCGGACACGAGGCCCGGGTACCATCCAATTCGGCCACGAAAAGACACTTTGAATGGATCCGGTCGCCTGGCTTGCCCCAGTATAGGATCTTAGAATATTCCTTTTGGAGCTTCAGCACGTCCAACACCTAAGACGCTGGTGTAAAAACTGAGGTATCCCTGGAAGGGGAGGGGTTATATAGGGGGTTGAACTTCCTGATTAGGGTGTGACAAGTGTCCAATACCTAGTGATACCCTATAACCCATCAGTAATTACTGTGGCTCTGTGTCCCGTGATGTCCGAGAAAAGAAATTCTTGTTTTCCTGACAGACTCCATGGCAGTTTATGTGTGAGTTAACCCCGCCTCCTCTCCAATGCTATAGGACCCCACTCCCATAAATTTGAGCTCACAGCCAGAGACTGCGTTCCTTTTTTTTGTCCTCCTCTTAGATCAACACAGCGTATGCACTTACTAGTTGACGTCCAGTCCGGATGAATAAGCCCTGAGCAGGGCCAGAGTCAGGCATGTTGATTGAACGGTGCTGGAGCCCAGAGCCCAGCCACAGGCAGGTGAGTGGCTCTCCAGGCATAGTGTCCCAGTGGTGCGGGGCAGCCTGTCCATGCCCAGGAAGGTTGTCCCACATGGTGCAGCTGCCTGGCAAGGCAGAAGATGGTACAATCGCGGTAAATACCTATGGCAGCAGTTTTTATTTATTTGTATTGTCCTGCAATTCTTTTTTTTCTCCCCTGATTCTAGTGTTCTTTGGCCTCTCATGGCGCGTTTCAGGACACCATGGCTCTTCCGGCCGTGTGGCGTCTCTGCGCATGCGCGAGGTCGCGGGCAAAACCAAGGCCTGGTTGGCGCTTGCACGGTGCGTCGGGGGAACGGCGACCGCGCAGGCGCCCGGCAGTTGGTCTCTTCGGTGCAGAAGGCGTGGCGGTGACATCACCAGGGCGGGGATTTTGAAAGGGAGCTGTCAGCCCTGCTGCTGTGGGACTCATGCGGGCAGTGTGCAGCAATGTTCTCAGGCCCTGCACGTCCTGCATCAGGTGCGTCCACCCATACCCGTGCATCACGGGGGCGGGAGCAGCTCTAAAAGGGGAAGTAACCCCTTTTTCATCCTCTTCCCTTACCCTCCCCATCCTGCTCTGTCCTAGGACTATTGTTTACTGCAGGGTATGGAATTGCCTTGTTATCCCTGGATGCCATGGACAGGTCACCGCCCCCTGCAGCCAGCCCTGATGCACAGGGGGTGTGTGTGTAGGAGAGGAGGAGGGGCCAGGAAGGCCCATGGGCTTGCCTATGGACATGCGTACTAATGGCATGTCTCTCCTTTTTCTTCCTTTTCTTTGTGTCTGTCAGCCCTTCCAGGTCGAGTCGCCAGTTTGTGGCTCGAGATGATAAAGACCTTGCCAGGCCACAACCAGCACTCTTCATCCAGGTCCAGACGTCATGACTCTTGGTCTAGGACCCAGCGGCAGAGGAGATGTTCCCATTCCTCCTCCAGACACCGCACCCACTGCCACGATATCGCTCTGTACGCACAGCCTGCTGGGGATGTGGGACACGAGTCCCCGGAGGGCAAGTCTTGTGTGACTCATGCTATGCCCAGGCGGTCGGGGTAAAAGAGACTGAAATCAAACAGATTGAGTCTCTAGTTAAGCATGTGGTGCAGCAATCCCTGAAGGAGTGGGGTACGACCCACACGCGGAGCCAGTCCACCACTCTATCAGGCTCCCTGGCTGATGAAGCCCAAGAGGATCCAGGCCTGTTCCAGCCTTATGGCGCATCTCCCGGGTCTTCAGGCAGCAACTCTCCTTCTAGGACCATCAGCTGAGGAAATGTTCCCATTCCTCCTCCAGACAACGCACCCGTTGTCATGACAGCCGCTCTGATCGCAAAGCCTGCTGGGAATGTGAGACACGAGTCCCAGAGGGCAAGTCCAGTGCAACTCATGCTATGCCCAGGCGGTCGGGGAAAAAGAGACCGAAAACCAACATATGGTGTCGCTAGTTAAGCATGTGGTGCAGCAATCCCGGAAGGAGCGAGGTACAATCCGCATGTGGAGCCAATCCACCACTCTATCTGGCTCCCTGGCTGACAAGGCCCAGGAGGATCCAGGCCCATTCCAGCCTTTGACGCATCTCCCAGGTCTCCTGACAGCGAGATAGAGGGAGACGAATTTGTTGAAGGTTTCGACTTTGCCCTTGTTTCACCACTAATTAAAGCGGTTAAAGAAGCCCTTAAGTGGGAAGATCCTTCCACTGCCCCGGCTAAGCAAAGGAAGTTTTTAAGCACCTGGGGAAGGAACGTTCCAGTTTCCTGCTCCTTTCAGAATTGAAAGATATCATTGATGAGGAATGGAGCAAGGTAGATAAGAAAACCTCTATGTCAAGCAAAACCTCCAGATTATACCCCTTCAATTACACCCCTGTAAAGCGGCCTCGTGGGCCTCCATTAATACCTTTATGTCACATTATTGCATAGAACCCGCTTCTCTATCTTCGATGAACTTTGGTTTAAGAATCCTGTCGGTTGCCTGGGCAAATTAAATTTTTTTTGTTCAGCATACCCACCCGTAGTTATTTCCCACATGTAGCCATGTGCCATGGAGTCTGTCAGGAAAACGGAAAATGTAATATCAAAATACTTACTGTAATTTTCCTTTCCTGATGGACTCCATGGCAGACGGAGTTCCCACCCATTAGTCAAGAGTTGGCTAGTTACGGACTGCAGTCTCTGGCTGTGAGCTCAAATTTATGGGAGTGGGGTCCTATAGCATTGGAGAGGAGGAATACTACAAATGAATGGGCTGCTGTCCCCGTGCAAATTGCGCCCTGCAGAGCTGCACAGATATGAACCTAGCCTCATGCACATGTGTATATGAATGTATGCTCCAAATATGTTATTTTTTTCTGCAAGAACTCTGCAGAAAAATGCTTCTAATGCCATGTACGTAGGCGTGTTTATGTGCATATGATGGTGAAGTGATATTTTTTAAATTTAAAATAACAAACATATACTTACCTGCTCTGTGCAGTGGTTTTGCGCAGTGCAGCCCCGATACTCCTCTTCTCAGGTCCCGCACGAACGCTCCTGGCCCTTCTTTCCTGCCTAGTGACCACATAGCATGCAGCTTGCTATGGGGGCACCCAAAGGCTCACTCCTGAGCTGCTGCTACTTGTGTCCATTCACACACGGAGCGTGGTTCAGTCCCGACCCCGCTCTATCCTCATTGGCTCACTGGCTGTGATTGACAGTAGCGGGAGCCAATAGCTACAGCTGCTGTCTCAGCCAATGAGGAGGGAGAGACCCGGGAGAGCCGAGGCTCTTGTGCACATCACTGGATCGAGATGGGGCTCATGTAAGTTTGGGGGGGGGGGGGGCCTGCTGCACCCAGAAGTTTTTTTTTGCCTTCATGAATAGAATGCATTAAGGTAAAAAACCTTGAGCCTTTACAACCACTTTAAACATAAATGCATTCTACTGGCCAAAATATTCATTTGTTCTGGCCATTGGATCACATTTATGCTCATATGTTCACTTCTATGACATTTACACACGTAAATTATGCTCATAAGCTCCTCTCTGAAAGCAACTTTGGTGCTTTTATTTTTTATGACTCTAAATTCTGCTCTTAAAATACTGATCTAAATGCCTTGATGTGCATGGCCACATATGCTAATCTAGGACTACGTTTAGGGACTAGTATGCTGTACAACTGTAAAAGCTGTGATTTTTATGCACCTAAGACTGAAAAAATCTCCCGGTGCAAAGTCTCTCTTCTGTGCTCCTGCTGATTGTTGGCTGATTGTTAGGAGATTAATCGAACAAGATAAATGTGAGCAGGAAAAATTACCCAAACCCTGAGAGACTGTTGAGAGAATAATCTTTCTCCCATTAAAGTCTATAGAGAAATCAATGGTTAACAGAGTCTTCTACAAGGTTAAATTATAGCATTGTGCGATCACCAGAGAATATATCATTCTACTGAAAATCCCTGGCTGGCTTCACACCTATGATTTGCTGTAAAATCCACATCTTTGGTCCTGTTTGATTAGTGCATTAGTACATAACAAGCGTATTGCATTTCTTTTCTATGCGGCTCATGCACACATGTGCTGCACTGCTGTGCATTTGGGGAAAAAAATGTACAGGTGCCCTTTTTGATGCATCAGTGCATGTTTTTGGCCCCTAGACTTCGATGGCAGCACACAAAAAACGCATGTAACATGGATTTTAGTGCATGAAAATAAGCCCCTACCCCCTAACAACCTCTACTTAATTTGACTTTCATTGACCAAACAAAAAAAATGCAGAGCCCGTTGGAATGCACTTTAAAACGACATAACAAACATAGGAAAATGCAAACACAAAGTTGTGAACCTAGTTATGCTTTGTGTTACTGGAATGTACAGCAGTTTGTGAAGTGTGTTGCAATGCCATTTATTTAGAATAGCACCATAAAACTCAACTATAGTAAGCTGTAATGGCTGCAGCACACTACGACGCACACGCAGTGCATTATGGTGCGCTGTGTTAAATATTCTACAATTTTCTGTTGTTCATTGGAAGCCCATTCAAAATGTATGGGCTGCCTTAATGCAACACGTTAACATGCATGCACAAAAGTGATTTATGCACAAGGAGATTTTTTTGATCTATGAGATTAAAAATCACTTGTGTAGCCATAGCCTAACATTTCAGGGAAAGAGGGGCAAATATGCAGGGAGAACTTGCTGCTTGGATCACACATATAAAAAAAAAACAGTGAGTGAATCAGCTAATGAGGCTCCACCTGTAAATATAACTTTTGGGAAATCACCCTTTAAAATCCCATAACGGCATACCCTAATTCGTTACCCACCTGCAGGCAAAAAAGTCATTTATTTTTTATTTTTGTGCCCTTTCATGAGATTTGCATCAATGGATCAATAATTGTCATGACTTTCCCCACTGAAGTCAACTAGTAAACAGACAAGGAATGACCCCAGGGTTAATAAGTGATGAAATGTCTGCATTTGCCAGTTCCACTGTATTCTGTTTAACATGCCAATTTTTCCCAAATAAAAGCTCAGTGTGCATACATGATATTAATACTTGGATGGTCATCTAAACCCCCCCAACCCCCCCACCCCCGCACAGTTTTCGGCTGACATAAATCTGCGCATGCTCAGTTTTCCGTCCTTTCTGGCATCTTTGCTGTGCAGGGGTCTTTAACCACTTGCAGAACAGGCCTTTTCTGACACTTTTTGTTTACAAGTAAATAATCTGTATTTTTTGCTAGAAAATTACTTAGAACCCCTAATCATTATATATACAGTATCTCACAAAAGTGAGTACACCCCTCACATTTTTGTAAATATTTTATTATATCTTTTCATGTGACAACACTGAAGAAATGACACTTTGCTACAATGTAAAGTAGTGAGTGTACAGCTTGAATAACAGTGTAAATTTGTTTTCCCCTTAAAATAACTCACACCCATTAAAGCGGAGTTCCGCCAAAAAAAAAATACAATAAAAGTCAGCAGCTACAAATACTGCAGCTGCTGAATTTTAAGATAAGGACACTGACCTGTCCAGGGAGCACACAATGTCCCCACTCGAAGCCAACCCGTCCCTCGACTCCCGGTGCAGGCGCAGGCATCTTCAGTAAGAGAGTCAGCCTGGTTCCCCACATGCGCATGCATGAGTCGCGCTGCGCGTTCTGACTGGTCCCTGCTGTCTTCTGGGACCTGTGTGTCTCTCAGAAGGCAGCGTGAGGGACGGAGGAGGGGCTGGACATGGCGTAGATCGCCGCAGATTTTGCGGTGATCCATCGCCAGAAGTGGGAGCAAATACCTGTATTAGACAGGTATCTGCTCCCCCCTGAAAGGCGCCAAATGTGACACCGGAGGGGGGGGGGGGCCGCATAAGCGGAAGTTCCATTTTTGGGTGGAACTCCACTTTAATGTCTAAACCGCTGCCAACAAATGTGAGTACACCCCTAAGTGAAAATGTCCAAATTAGGCCCAAAGTGTCAATATTTTGTGTGACCACCATTATTTTCCAGCACTGCCTTAACCCTCTTGGGCATGGAGTTCACCAGAGCTTCAGAGGTTGCCACTGGAGTACTCTTCCACTCCTTCATGATGACATCACGGAGCTGGTGAATGTTGGAGACCTTGCGCTTTTCCACCTTCTGTTTGAGGATGGCCCACAGATTCTCAATAGGGTTTAGGTCTGGAGACATGCTTGGCCAGACCATCACCTTTACCCTCAGCTTCTTTAGCAATGCCATGGTCGTCTTGGAGGTGTGTTTGGGGTCGTTGTCTTGTTGGAATACTGCCCTGCGGCCCAGTCTCCGAAGGGAGTGGATCATGCTCTGCTTCAGTATGTCACAATACATGTTGGCATTCAATGAACTGTAGCTCCCCTGTGCCGGCAGCACTCATGCAGCCCCAGACCATGACACTCCCACCACCACGCTTGACTGTAGGCAAGACACACTTGTCTTTGTACGCTTCACCTGGTTCCCGCCACACACGCTTGACACTATCTGAACCATCTTGGTCTCATCAGACCACAGGATATGGTTCCATGAATCCATGTCCTTAGTCTGCGTGTCTTCAGCAAACTGTTTGCGTGCTTTCTTGTGCATCATCTTTAGAAGAGGCTTCCTTCTGGGATGACAGCCATGCAGACCAATTTGATGCAGTGTGCGGCATATGGTCTGAGCACTGACAGCAGCAATTCTGGCAGCACTCATACGTCTATTTCCCAAAGACAACCTCTGGATCTGACGCGCACTCAACTTCTTTGTTCGAAAATGGCGAGGCCTGTTCTGAGTGGAACCTGTCCTGTTAAACCGCTGTATGGTCTTGGCCACCGTGCTGCAGCTCAGTTTCAGAGTCTTGGCAATCTTCTTATAGCCTAGGCCATCTTTATGTAGAGCAACAATTCTTTTTTTCAGATCCTCAGAGAGTTCTTTGCCATAAGGTGGCATGTTAAACTTCCAGTGACCAGTATGAGAGAGTGAGAGCAATGACACCAAATTTAACGCACCTGCTCCCCATTCACACCTGAGACCTTGTAACACTAACGAGTCACACTGGGGAGGGAAAATGGCTAATTGGGCTAGGCAATAACGGACACCATTTTATTCCCTAGGGCCTCTGCTAAAAAAAAACAACAAAATAAATACATTTATATATATTTTTTTTTTTTTTTTTTTTTTTTTTTTTTTTTTTTTTTTTAGCAGAGCCCCTAGAGAATAAAATGGTGTCCATTTTTGCGTAGCGTTTTTTCAAATGTAGTTTTTTGGAACAAAATACACTTAAAATAATTTTAAAGTAAAAAAATATATATAACCCCATTTTCTAATAAAATATAAAATATAATGTTGCTCTGAGTAAATAGATACCTAACATGTCACGCTTTAAAATTGCGCAGGCTCGTGGAATGGCGAAAAACTGCGCTCCTTAAAAATCTCCATAAGCAACACTTTAAAAATGTTTACCGGTTACCAGTTTAGAGTTGCAAAGGAGGTCTAGAGCTAGAACTCTCACTATAACATTTGCGGTAATACCTCACATGTGTGGTGCGAACACCGTTTACATATGCATGCGTGGCCTACGTGTATTCGCCTCTGCGCGCGATAATGGGGGGACGCGGGCACTTTTATTTTTTTTATAATTATGTTTTTTTTTTTTAAAGAATTTTTACACTGCCCATTTAATTTAATGTTCCATTTAATGTTTCCATGTTTTTGTTTTTCTGAGCCTAGTTTAAAGAAGAACATCTGTGCCTCCAGAGGGCCCCCTTACATCCTCCAGAGTGGCTCTTATTACCTCTAGAAGGCACCCTTAGTACCTCCAGAGCAACCCTTCCTGCTACCTTTAAAAGTGATCCAGCAGCTAATCAGTTGCTTAGATCACTTTTAAAGATGTAGAGATCACCGACTGAAAAGATTAATACTGGGGTTATGGCTGACAGCTGCAGCCATGGCCCCAGTATAACCACTTAAAAACAATCACGTATTTATACGTGATTGTGTGGAGAGTGGTTAAAGCTTGTCAGAAGGGTGTACCAGCATCAGCACTCTTTCTTGCATAATAAACAGTTTGCTTCCAGTAAGGTTTAATCAGGCCATACATTATGCTATTTTCTCTCCTTCAACCACGGGTTGAAGAAAAGAATGTTGCTTGATTCCCCCATCAACTCGGTCAATGTTGATGGGGGAATTCCTTCCGCTGAGCTTTTGCGTTCTGCCGACGGGGAGCCTTCCCAGCAGAATACAATTATCACTGCTAGCGACTATAGCCACTGGCAGTGATCGGGCGAAAAAAAAACTGACAGCCTGCCCATAGATGGATCAAAATTAGTCCTGTTCCTGCTAAACCAGCCAAATTTCAATCCACCTATGGCCAGCTTTAGCTCAGTTCTTGGATAATGGTTGTTGTGGGTGGAAGTATGGATTGAGGGAGGCAAATATTTTTGTATTACCCTTTTTACAAGACATTTGCAAATAAATAAAGATTTATTTCCTGGTGGAAGGGTTTACTTCCACTTAAATAGAATCGGGTATGAATGGCAGTGTCTGAGCCCTAGTCCTAGTAACATAGGTTGAAAAAAAAAATCTGTCGAGTTCAACCAATAATAGAAAACCCTTTACCAACAGTTAATTCGAAGAAAGACAAAAAGGCTAAGGCCTCTTTCACACGGGAGGACCAATTGGGTCCACCTGTCAGTTTTTTAGGCTGTCCCGATCGTACCATCCGTTGCCCTCTGTGTCCATTGATACCTGCCGACATCTTACCCGATCCTGTCCGCTAAAAACAGATCCATTCCCCATCCGTCTGACGGATCAGATCAGATGACCCAGCCCGTTGTCAGCTCGGAACTGCCTGCCTGCCTGACTGCTGCAACTGCTTGGGTGGCAGGCGGCAGGTCCAGCGATTGCAGTGCGCGAAAGCAGAAGTGGCGGAGGCTATCAGGCTGACCTGAGCAGAGGAACATGCAGTCCAGACTCCAGTCCCGAGAACGCCTCCTCCTTGCACTTCACTGCAAAGACAGAGGACATATGCTGTAGGAAGAAATGCCAACAAGAAGCTGCAGTAATTCACACAGGTACAGTTAAAATGGAAATGTACAGTAAACATGGGAACATACATCACAGGCTGGACTGGGCAAATGTCGGGGCTATGGCAGGGCTGGAATAGGGCGGGTGGTGTCCTCCGCTCCTCTAACATTGACATGGCAGGAACAGGCTGGTCCATATGCCATGGATTAATATCATCACTCCTCAGGGCTCTCTGCAGGCGGCATTCTGGAGGTACTACCTTAGTGCTTTCATAGTGCCCCCCTACATCCTCCAGGGTGCCCCTTACATCCCCCATTGTGCTCCTTACATTTTCCATGAGGGCCCCCCTTAGTGCTTCCAAAGTGGCCCTTTACTTCCTTCAGAGTGGTGCCCCCTTACATCTCCAGAGTGCCCTTAGTACAGTGGTACTAAGGGGGCACTCTGGATGAAGATGTAAGGGGGCACTCTGAAGGTATTAAGAAACACTCTGAAAGAGGATGTAAGGGGGCACTCTGAAGGATCTAAGGGGACTCTGTGGCGGTACTAGGTTAGTACCGCCAGAGTGCCCCATTAAATTCTCCAGAGTGCCCCCTTTCATCCTTCTATGTGTCCCCTTAGTACTACTCTGGAGGTACTAAGGGTGCCTTCTAGAGGTAATAAGAGCCACTCTGGAGGCTGTAAGGGGGCACTCTGGAGGCACAGATGACAGATGCTAGGGGACACTCTGGAGGATGTAAGGGGGCTCTGATGGAAGATGGCACTCTGTGGACACAGACTGTTTTATAGGGGGAATGCTGAGAACTTTTATGTAAGGGGGGGCTCTGATGTGAATGTGGTGCTCATCCTGACTGCTGCAATTTATATGTTGTTTTGTTTGTTGCTTACTCCTGACCCTGCACTCTATACTGTACATTATGCTGTACATAGACATGACCAAGGTGTTCATTGGCTCAACAGTTGCTGTTTTTTATGAAGATCTTCTTTAAAGTAGGCTCAGAAAGACAAAAACATGGAAACATTAAGTTTAAAAAAAATGTTCCTTTGTCCTGAAGTTTATTTGTATCTGTGAAACTGTCAGTTGTAGCGCAGTAATTCGAATTTTGTAAGTACAAGGACTGTGGTATTTGTATGCAGTGTATACTGCAGGTTCTGTTCAGTCGCCCTTTAAGACCCTCCCACGCCAAGCGTGCAGCAGTAGTTATTTTTCTGTTCTTTTCCTAGGTGCCCCAGGTCTTTCATAATCTTAGTCTTGCTTACATTTTGTCATGATGTTTCAATTGTTTTCATTGTACAGCCTGCAGATTACTTGTTAGAGCCGATTCACACAGGGGCAACACGACTTGCAGGCCGACTCTGTGAGGCGACCTGCACACGACTTCAGCGGCGACTTGCAAAATGACTTCTGTATAGAAGTCAATGCAAATCGCATCCACCAAGGTAAGTATGATGGAAGAAAAAAAAATTTAACTCATACTTCTCTTTTAACCACTTCCATACCAGGCCTATTCTGGTACTCCTTTCCTATATGTAAAAATCATAATTATTTTGCTAGAAAATCACTCAGAACCCCCAAACATTATATATTTATTTTTAACAGACACCCTAGGGAATAAAATGGCGGTCATTGCAACTTTTTATCTCGCACGGTATTTGCGCAACAATTTTTCAAACGTGTTTTTTTTGGGGGGGAAAAAAAACAGTTTCATGATTTAAAAAATAACAAAACAGTAAAGTTAGCCCAATTTTTTTATATAATGTGAAAGATGATGTTAAGCCGAGTAAATAGATACCCAAGATGCCACGCTTTAAAATTGAGCACGCTCATGGAATGACGCCAAACTTCAGTACTTAAAAATCTCCATAGGCGACGCTTAAAATTTTTTTTACAGTTTACATGTTTAGAGTTACAGAGGAGGTCTGGTGCTAGAATTGTTGCTTGGGCTCTAACGCATGCGGCGATACCTCACATGTGTGGTTTAAACAGCTTTTACATATGTGGGCGGGACTAATGTGTGCGCAAGCTACCGGGGACAGGGGTGTTTTAAATTATTTTATTTTACTTTATTTTTTTATTTTTACTGTTTTTTACAACATTTTTTTTTTTTTATCACTTTTAAACATCCCTTGTAATAGGAATCATTCGTGACAGGTCCTCTTTATGGAGAGATGCAGGGTCAAAAAGACCCCACATCTCTCCTCCAGGCTGGAAAGCATGAGAGAGGAAAAAAAATCCACGATCTCATGCTTACCAGCCACGATCGTGGCTTTGTTAACAACCGCGGCCCGAACGTGACGTCATTACGGACCTCCGACGGTCATAGAGATGGTCACCGGAAATCTCTGTGTTCATCATCCGGCGGCGGATGATTCTTTCTCCGGGTCCTCGATGACACGGAGAGCCCGGAGAAGCACCGGATGGCGGCAGGAGGGGGGAATGTCCAAGAAGTCATATGACGTCCTTGGACGGGAAGTGGTTAAAGTCTACGTACACCCATATTTAAGGTGTAATATGTTGCTAAGCACCCCAAACTACTCACCCCATGATCAGCGTGGTCCTTTGAAACTATCTCCAGCTTTCTACCTGAAAAAGCTGGAGGAGTATCTGCGGGAGCCTGACATTGCACCTACCATCCACTGATCTACTGAGCGCAGTGCCTTTTTTTTCGGCAAAGTATGTGCATTTCTAATTTTTTTTTTCTTATTGGTGAATTCAGCCTTTGCATATTGATTGTCTTAGTTTATAATTAGAGTTTTTGTCATAGTTTAAGTTGTCAGTATAAATGTGCTCAGTCAGTAAATTTTTCATGCTTTGTCAGTAAATAAACTTGGCAACACTGGATGGGAGCAAAGGGCCCTGGGATTAGTGAGAAGGGTCCTGGGCCTGGAGGGGGGTGTCAGGGGGGCCCTTTATTGATTCTTGCACGGGGGGCCCTGAATGTTCTAGGTATGCCTCTAGTCGGATGTAAGTGGACAGGCAATCTGTTTCCATCCAACTGCCCATACAGGACTGTGTCCGTGTCTGCTCTGCATAAGTGGAGCAGACACGGAGCTGTCATCCGCCTGCCCAGTGGGGATCAGCAGAGAGATTCTCCACTGAGCAGGCAGATCCGCTGGAAGAGAGTGCCAGTGTGAAAGGGGCTTAAACCATGGTCCAATTTGATCCAACAAGGAAATGAAAAAAGCCCCTGATTTCCTGGTGACTTTATAAATGGTAACATTAGGTCACTTTCTGTGTTATATAGTGCCTAGTTATAAATGTTATCAATCATATTGTGCATGAAGAACGCTGTATAGCTAAAGAGATTTTATAGTAGATATTGTAAAGGCATAGTACACTTTTTGTATTAAAAAAAAAGTAATAAATACACCATCTTTGCAAAAAAGAAAAAAATGTGCATTTATTAATTTTTGCATTGGGGCCTGCAAAACATTGCAACCAAGATCAGTGCATCACAGGTGCAATGCGCAAGCTTCTGCAGACTATTCCTCCAGGAAGTAATTAGTGGATCGTGGTGACGTAGGCAAATGGGACTTATAATTTTTCTATTCACAGATCTATTCACAGAATCTGCCAAATTAAACAAAAATAGTGAATGCTGGGGGAGAAGAACTCTGCAATTCAGATAAGAGGGGGCAGTTTGAGGATGGGGCTGTGGAATGGCATCATGGTACATGTTACACCCTAAATATGGATGCAGCATTAAACATGATATGAAAGATGGAATTAGCCTTTAGGGCTTGTTCACACTTGTGCTGAGACCCAATTTTTTTAGCACTAGGGAAATGTAGGTCTCTGCGAGGGCACACAGAAAACAATTGTTTTCTATGTGCCCTGTTCACACTTGACCACAAAAACCATCATGTTAGGTGTAGTCCAAAATGGTAAAACTTCTGCATTTTTCTGTCCAATATTGCAACTCACCTGCAGGTCTGTTTCTCCTTGTGTTTCTACAGACTACAGCTGAGCTGCAGTGCATAGAAATGAATGAAATGTTACACTGTGACATTTCAATAAAGTAAAAAAATAAATAAAACTATGCTCTGTGCCATACGTTCACACTTACATTCTGACACTAACACTAACCAACGTACCTATAGAATTAACGTGCATTTTTCGCATGTTTAACACAAGTTTAAAGTGATAGTAAAGCCCTGTTTTTTTCTTTCTTAAAATAACAAACATGTTATACTTACCTGCTGTGTGCAGTGGTTTTGCTCAGAGCTTCCTTGGTCCCCCCCCCCCCAGAGAGCCCTCAAGTCTCCTACTATGGGGGCACTCATGCGTGCTTGCTCCCAGGCCTCACTCACTCCATAAGACACACAGATCAGGGCTCGGCCCCTGCCCCCTGCTCCCTCATCACTGGTTGTGATTGGCAGCAGCAGGAGCCAATTGCTCCTGTTGCTGTATCTGAGCCAGGTAGGAGCGAGAAAACCAGGAGAGCCTCAGCTCTTCTGCACATCGCTGGATCGAGACCAGGCTCAGGTATGTATTTAGGGGGAGCTGCAAGCAGAAGGTCTTTTACTTTACTGCATAGAATTCAGTAAAGTAGCAAACCTTCTGCCTTTAGAAACACTTTAATGTGCGTTAAAAATCATACCCCAGATGCCCTTCAAGTGATTTTTTTTTTCCTAATTATGAGAAGTTTTTTTTCACTGATATTTGATAAACACTTGTCAAATGCACTGTAAACGCACCGTAAAAGCATGGTAAATGCTCCGTAAATGCTACAGGCGCCTTTATGGCGCATTACTATAGACTTAAAAATTAAAGGAGTTAACATACTTTAGCTGCTCCCAGACTCGACATGTATCTTTATATTTGCCGCAAAGCGACGCAAACGCTAAATGTTTTTCAAATGAGAACAGCTCTGTCCGCTGTCCATATTATCTATTGTAGGCTGCTTTGCTAGGCGTTCAGTGAGCAGCAAAAACTCACCCCAAACGCCTGTTTCTAATGCCAGTGTGAACAGGGCCTTACTGTGCAGGAGGTGTAAACCAACCCTAAACACTGGTTCACACTGTCACATCGCATGTAATTTGCACACAAATCGCACCGCATTTAGCCCATTCATTTTGAATGGTTCAAATTAAACGGCATCCTCGTGAATAAGGCAAAGGCAGTTTTTTTTGTTCACAGTGAAACCGGATTGCATGGGTGTTCATACCCATGCGATCAAGTTCAGGCAAATGCACTGCGTTTTGCGAGCTGCTGTGGGTGTCAATCACTGGCACAGGATTCACTGCGTTTCTCGCAATGCATCAGTGTGTACTGGAGCTAACATTGTAGTGATTTTTAAGAGCTTTATGTTCCTCACAGAGGGGAGCCTGTTCAATTTCATTTTATTGTTTTTGCAACTGCAAAAAATCCATGACACTTTGGCTGAATAATTGGTCAACGACGGGATTTTAACGCAATTTTAACCTCACATTAAAAATATATCTGTGTGCAACATAAGCAGAATTTAGTCATTTTCCTCTTGTTGTCCCGTGGTTGCTTTATCTTAGACACAGCATTTAGCAAGCTCCTAAATGAAGTTACATTGACTTTGTATCACTCTTTGTATGCTTCCATAGTAGAGGTTATCTGGTACAGTCTGAGGATCAATAAATAAACTAGGTCCTTTTCTCTTCCGCTGTTACCAGTAACAGGACAAATGAGGGTTCATATCAGGACATCTTCATATACTGTATGCTTACTTTAAAAACCATGGCTTCCTAGGCAGAAGTCTTCTACAGCCTTGGCCTTCTGTGGTCACTTGAAGTAATATTGTGTAAATTAGGGGTGGAAACATTCCAGCAGGCAGATAGAAATACACCTGAAACCAGGTATCAAATTCATGAAAATTATCTCTGTTCTCATGTCCCGGATAGAATATCAATTTGTCATTCAAATATTGTACATTCATCATGTCACAAAATCACATTGTGTAATCATAGAAAAACCTCCTATAGCTTTCCATGGGGGGAACATCATAGTGATCTACATTTGTGTAACTCTGCCAAAAGTTTATTTGAGTATGAGAGAGACTTTCTCTAGCTGTCAAGTTTCAACGTTCTGATAAGGTTTTCAAACTGTCCAGTGTACATAAAAACATAGTTCGAGAACTACTCAAATTCTTTTATTTTAAAAGGGCCCCCCTGTTGAACTGATGGGGTCCGGTACCAGTATAGGAGGGTGGGTTGTACCTCCTTATCCGCAGCTCTGCATTTTATCAGGTGTGCATGCTTTAACCTCAGTGAATGGTTAACTGCGACCATGCATGTAGGTACATTGGTAAAAAAAAAATATATACACATTATTGTCAAAAGTATTCAGACGTCTGCCTTTACATACACTTTATATATACAGTTGTGCTCATAAGTTTACGTACCCGTGCAGAATTTATGATTTCTTGGCCATTTTTCAGAGAATATGAATAATAACACAAAAACGTTTCTTTCACTCATGGTTAGTGTTTGGCTGAAGCCATTTGTTATCAGTCAACTGTGTTTACTCTTTTTAAATCATAATGGCAATAGAAACTACCCAAATGACCCTGATCAAAAGTTTACATACCCCAGTTCTTAATATAGTGTATTGCCCCCTTTAACATCAATGACAGCTTGAAGTCTTTTGTGGCATTTGTGGATGAGGCTCTTTATATTCTCAGATGGTAAAGCTGCCCATTCCTCTTGGCAAAAAGCCTCCAGTTCCTGTAAATTCTTGGGCTGTCTTGTATGAACTGCACATTTGAGATCTCCCCAGAGTGGCTCAATGATATTGAGGTCAGGAGACTGAGATGGCCACTCCAGAACCTTCACTTTATTCTGCTGTAGCCAGTGACAGGTCAACTTGGCCTTGTGTTTTGTATAATTGTCATGTTGGAATACCAAGTACGTCCCATGCGCAGCTTCCTGGCTGATGAATGCAAATGTTCCTCCAGTATTTTTTGATAACATACTGCATTCATCTTGCCAACAATTTTGCCCAAATTTCCTGTGCCTTTGTAGCTCACACATCCCCAAAACATCAGCGATCCACCTCTGTACCTTTCATGATAGGCCATGTTGACTCCTTTCCAAATGTAGCGTTTATGGTTGTAACCAAAAAGCTCAATTTTGGTTTCAACACTCCAAATGACTTTGTGCCAGAAGGTTTGAGGCTTGTCTCTGTGCTGTTTGGCACATTGTAAGTGGGATACTTTGTGATATTTGCGTAGTAATGGCTTTCTTCTGGCGACTCGACCATGCGGCCCATCTTTCTTCAAGTGCCACCTTATTTTGCATCTTGAAACAGTCACACCACATGTTTTCAGAGAGTCCTGTATTTCACCTGAAGTTATTTGTGGGTTTTTCTTTGCATCCTGAACAATTTTCCTAGCAGCTGTGGCTGAAATTTTAGTTGGTCTACCTGACCGTGGTTTGTTTCAACAGAACCCCTCATTTTCCACTTCTTAATTAGAGTTTGAACACTGCTGATTGGCATTCTCAATTCCTTGGGTATCTCTTTATATCCCTTTCCTGTTTTATAGAGTTTAAATACCTTTTCCCGCAGATCCTTTGGCAATTCTTTAGCTTTCCCCATGACTCAGAATCCAAAAACGCCAGTGCAGCACTGGATGAAAGATACAAGGGTCTGTCAGGAGTCCAGAAACTCATTGACCTTTTATACACACACAGTAATTACAAGGTAACAGATTACAGGTAAGGATGATTACCTTTTAAAGTGGTTGTAAACCCATTACAACCACTTTAACATTCAGGTAAGCCTAGATTAAGGCTTACCTGTAGGTGCAAGAAATATCTCCCAAACCTAAAAGGTTTAGGAGATATTTGCAGAAATAGCGGCACCGATGTCTACGGCACATGCGCCGTAGACATCGGGCGCAGGCGCACTGAGCGTGCTGTTTCTAACGGCGATCATGCCGTTAGTGGTGGCACCAGCGCGCATGCGCAGGAGTGACGTCATCGCGGCTCCGGCCAGTCACATCGCTGGAGCCAGCGATACCCGGAAGTCATTCCGGGATAGATGGCGGCATTGGAGGTGGCGAACGAGGGCTGATGCGGGGGCTTCGATCTCAGGTAAGTAATGCATAATGAGCTAGTATGCTATGCTATTTTAGAGGCTTTACTTCCTCTTTAATAGCCATTCAAATCCCTTTCAGTCAATTTGTGTGCATGTAGGGTATGTAAACTTTTGATCAGGGTCATTTGGGTAGTTTCTGTTGCCATTTTGATTTAAAAAGAGTAAACACAGTTGATTGATAATAAATGGCTTCAGCCAAACACTAACGTTTTGTGTTTTTGTGTTATCATTCATGTTCTCTGAAAAATTGCGAAGAAATCATCAATTCTGCCAGGGTATGTAAACTTATGCGCACAACTGTATATGGCTCAGGGCGCCATGCCAAGCTGGCCGAGGCTCTCCAGAGAAGGGAGAGCACGCCTGTCAGTATCTGCGGGGGATTCCCCCCCCCCTTCTTTTCTTCTCTTCACTGACTTTAAGTTAATGCGAGCGGTGCTCGCAGGGACACAGACAGCGGCTCTGCTCCCTCCCCTGCATCCTCATTGACAGGAAGAGGAAATCCAATGGGCAGCCACCTGATTGCAGTAGGGAATTCTGGGACATGTAGTCCCCATCAAAAATGGCCCCATAGCCTTGTATAGGGCATGGAACTACAAAGCCCAGCATGCTTTGCACTGAAGGGAGTTGTTGTGGACTCCATCTTGTCTGCAGAGTGGGGTTAGTTACCACAAGGCAGAGGGATGGACTGGAACCAGGGGAGAGGTGCTGCCTCCCAGGTCGGTCCACCTCATTCTTCCAGGTGTCCACAGCCGCTTGGGACATCCAGCCTGAGGGAGGGAGATTCCAGGTGCACATAAAGGCGTGCCTGCACCGATGGTGTGAAGTGTTCCAGTGCCAGGTGACCAGTCGGATCACTAGACATCCCTGCCTGTTCCAGGACATTCGTTTGGACCTTAACCGCAGGATTGGTGAGAAGGTACCTGCCCATTTGAAGGAAACAAGGACACTACACACAGAGTTACTTCACTTTGCCCATCCAGCTTATCATAACTAGTGTGTCTCATTTGGTCCTTGCACTTCCACTATTGCCAGGTGTGCCAGAGGGGGCTGAAACTCAAGCGGGGGTAGCGGTAGCGGGGGTAGCGGTAAATATATATATATATATATAGATATATATAGATATAGATATAGATAGATAGATCTATATATATAGATCTATCTATATATATAGATATATATATAGATCTATCTATATATATAGATATATATATAGATCTATCTATATATATATATATATATATATATATATATATATATATATATATATATATATATATATATATATATATATATATATATATATATATATATAGATATGTATATATATATATTTATGGTTGGAGCCCTATGTCCGGTATGTACATGGATACCACTTATAGTAAAGATAGGACTTAGCATCGGAAATGGACCTGAAAGTGTGGACTTAGCTTATGAAATGGACCTGAAAGTGTGCCTTGGTCTAATGGCCGGTATGCCAAAATAAGGGGGCATACCCTGGTTTAAGAAATGATTATTCTGTAAGAGAAATGAATGAAATGAATAGTTTGAGAAATGCTGTGAAATGGGGATGGGAGGGTGGGTATCGCGCACAGGAAACCGACAAGCACCACAGGTGAGCGGGCTGCTTAAGTACCCCCCGGGCTCCTCCCATAAATTCAGGCCACCATACTGGCCTTCCTACTTATGGTTGGAGCCCTATGTCCGGTATGTACATGGATACCACTTATAGTAAAGATAGGACTTAGCATCGGAAATGGACCTGAAAGTGTGGACTTAGCTTATGAAATGGACCTGAAAGTGTGCCTTGGTCTAATGGCCGGTATGCCAAAATAAGGGGGCAAAAACATTCAGGTAGGGTTATGATTTTATTGATTTTCAATTATTTATTGAGCCAATTTGGAGAATGCCTGTGCCATCTCTGTTTGTGGGTTGGGGATATACCGGGCGAAGCAGGCTGACTTCCACCTGCCCAGTCTTTTGATGATGTGGTCCGGAACCCCGTGGCGGGATGCCGCGGAGGCTGCTCCGATGCGAAACGAGTGTCCGGAATACTGACTAGGGTTAAGATGAAGATTGCGGAGAAGTATTCTTATGTGTTCCACAAACTGAGAGGCGTTTAAGGGTTTAACTGGGAACGGTAGAAGGGGACTGCTGTCTGGTTGTTCAGGCAGGAGTGACAGGAGCCGGTTGAGTACGGCGACTGGACACCAGCTGTTGTTGGTTTTGAAGAGGTGAATGTTCGCTCCTGAGCCCGTTTGCTGGGTTTTAGAGACCTCGAGGTGCAGGATGAAGTGGTCTTGGTATCTAAGTAAGTGTCGTCTGCATAGTACTCGGTCTGTGGGTTTGTTAGAGGTGAATTCGCCAGGGCGCATGAACCCATAGTACGCTAGATATATCGCTGCTTGTAAGACCGTGCTGCGGAGCCGACCGAATGGCGAGGTAGCCAGAATAGTTGACATGTCCCTAAAGATGGGTCCCGTAATGGGCAAGCGCTTAGTGCTGATGACTGGTTGTTGTTTCTGGATTCCCCTTAAAACGGCTCGTATAGCGTGAGATGAGAATAGTGAAGATTTCGTGGGGTCTTCAAGCGCCATAAAATGTTGAATGCCGGCTAGGTATAGCCGGATGGTATTGTAGGATAAGGCCAACTGCGTGTGGCAGTGTGCAGTGAAGGCCAGTACCTGCTTGATATCTGTTGGTCCTTTACGGCAGGACGTGAGGAATTTGTTAAAGGCCTTCCAAGCTGTCTGGTAGGCTTTAAGTGTGTTGTAGGAGAGGGAATGATTTATGAGTTGTGTAGCTCCGTGTAAATGTTGATCTAGTCCAGGGTCAGTTGTGACCAGACAGGGATAGGGGCCGACATTGGATCGGCATCGGGAACCTGTTTGAAAAAGGAGGAATAATTGAAACGTGACAATGCGTCAGCTGCTGAGTTGTATCTGCCGGGGATAAATGCACAGTGTATATTGAACTGATGTTGTAAAGACAGTTGTACCAACCTGCGCAGGAAGGACATGACTGCTAGGGACTTGGACCTGCCTTTGTTGATGATGTCTGCCGTGGCCTGGTTGTCGGTGCTAAAGACTACAGTTTGTCCTGTCCAGTGGTGGCCCCAGAGTTGTGCGGCTGCCACTATGGGGTAAAGCTCAAAGAGGGCAGATGTTTGGGAAAAGCCGGGTATCAATAGTATCTGTTGAGGCCAGGGTCCTGAAAACCAATGATGGCCAAAAATTGCCGCGAAACCTGTGGAGGCTGCGGCGTCCGTTACCACCTGGGGTGAACGGACCGAAACTATAGGTATGAATAGAGATATGCCATTCCAGGCGGACAAGAATTCCTCCCACATGGATAGGTCCGCTATGGCTGCGGAGTCTAAATTCAGAATCTGATCAGGGTCTTGAGTTTCCGACAGAAATCTGAGTAGGCGTGATACAAATGTGCGGCCTTGTGGAATAATTCGCATAGCGAAGTTGAGCATACCCAGGAGGGACTGCAACTGTTTTTTGGTACAGTCCTTGGTGTGTGTAAACTCGTGAAGGACTGCCCTAATGCGTGTTAGTTTGTCGAGGGGGAGACTAGCTTGCATTGCGCAGGTATCCAAGCTGACCCCGAGAAAAGTGATGCTATTTGCTGGGCCATCGACTTTGTGCTCGGCAATAGGAACATTGAGGTTTCCAAAAATTACCCTAAGTTTGTCGAGATCTCCTGGGGGCTTGCTGGGTGGTTCTATCAGTAGGAAGTCATCTAGATAATGGATGACTTCATGGCATTGACCCTTGTGTAATAGTATCCAACCGAGGGACTGGGCGAACGTGTCGAAGAGCCACGGGCTACTCTTCGAACCGAAGGTGAGCTTTGTAGCAAAATAATATGCTTCCTTCCACTTGATGCCATGCCAGCACCAAAGGGATGGGTGGATGGGCAGGAGCTTGAAGGCATCCGAGATGTCGGCTTTGGAGAGCCAGGCGCCTGTGCCTGCTTTGATGATCGCTTGTATTGCCATGTCCACGGAAGAATATTTTAGGGAAAACTCCTCGGAGGGGATCAGGGAATTGAGGCTGGGTATGTGGGAAGAATGAGGCGCAGACAAGTCGTACACCAAACGCAATTTATTTGAAAACTTGCCCTTGACAAGCCCAATAGGGCTGACTCTCCATGTGTTGAAAGGGGGGCAACTGAAAGGGCCTATCACGTAACCTCGATCCACCTCTGCCTGTAAGAGCTGATCTATGGCTTGTTCGTCAATGGCTGCCGAACGAAGATTGGCACATTCGTGGGTAGTGTGGGGTAGTGAAATGAGGCCGGTGTGAAAGCCTGCTGTGAAGCCTTGGATAAGGAAGGTGGCCAGGGAAGGGGTGGGATGTGAAGTGAGATACCATCCTAACCATAAGAGGTTGATCCGGCTTAGTCACGCCTTCTTGTGTTGCTTGACTTCGCACAAAATCCTAGGGTGTGCTCTATGACATAAGGTGCAGAGGTGAAGTAGACGGCACTGACTGAAGTTGCAGGACCCCTGATTAAAGTTATTACAGATGGCTGCCCCTCCCACGGTTCGGACTGGGCGTCCGAGTTTGTCCACCTGAGGCGTTGGTTCAGGGATCGGCTGACCCTGTACTGAACCTGAGGTAGAGGGAAACTCGAAAGGCCGTCTGGTTGCCGTATTGGCGCACCAGGTGGCAGTGTGGGTGGAAGACTGGCAAATCGCACACAGAGGTGAGCGTAAGCCGGCAAAGTGACGGCAGAAGAGCTCTGTATCCATGAGACTCCAATCTGTCGTGATCTGGAACTGTATGAGTCTGGCCGCGGCCTTGGCTGAAAAGGAACGATGGTAGTCGTAAAAGGCAAAACCTCCGTACTTGTGGCCCAAGTCTACCACAGTATGGAGATACAAGTCCAGCTCTTCCCGCCTGCTAGGGGTGGCTGAGCACAGGACATCTCTGAACATGCCAAAGGCCAGGGTAAACTCTGAGACTGTTAGCTTGCGGTTCAATCTGGGGTCTTTGGCTTTAAGGACCACTGATATGTCACCCCAGGAGTAGGCTTTATTTTCTGCCAAATCATGCACGGAAATGAGGAGAGAGGCCAGGTTGACGTCCTTGCCGTCCAAGATGTCCTTCCTGATACTGGTTGGGACCAGGTGGGAGGGGTAGACAATATGGCTCGAGCCTGAGGTACCTGCAGGAAGAGGTGTCAAGCTTTGAGTTGCCGTTGGGTCGGGGACAGCCGTGGCCGGTCGGGCCTCCAGAAGTGCAACCCTGGTTTGGACGTCTGCCACTGAGGTGGATAGAGATGACACCATCATGTGTAACTGTGAAATGGCCGATGATATCGACTGAAGGGATGCCTGTTGGGTACTGGGTCCTGCTGCTGGTGGGGGAAAGAGGAGTTTGAAAAGCTCGCCTTTCCTCGCTGTGGCGGGGAAGGGGACACCTCTGCGTCTGAGCTCTGCCGTCAGTTTGGGGATAGTCCATCCCCTAAGGGATTGCACGCTGCCGCTTTCTGAGACTGGAGAAGGTGACAGAGGGGCCGTGAGGTCTTCGCTGCCGGTCTGAGACATAGTTGCTCTGGTGAGGATTCTCTTGAGCTTTTATTTCCTGGTTGACTGTAACCTATTAGGGGTGAGATGAATTTCAAGTTTTTTTTTTTTTTTTTCTTTGATCCGCTGAGTCATACTTACCCGACTTATTCTCCCATTCCCCCTTTTTTTTTTTTTTTTTTTTTTTTTTACCTGGGGGGATATCGTCCAACCTGGTGCAGGGTGGACCTACTGAACTTTGACTGACCTGAGAAAAACGAAAAGGTGACAATTCGTGAAGGGATTGCTAACTGATTTTTTGAAGCAACGATTTGTATGACAATGAAATGATTCGAAATGTTTGCGTTGATTATGAATGGACTCCATGACAGAGGTCCGGCCTGGTCGTCGTCATTGATTCGACCGAGAACCGGGCTCTGGAGCATGTATTGAAATGAGGCAAGTGAAAACATTGGTGCACGCGGGACGATCTGGTGCCTGTTTGATGCATCTGGATTCGAATCGGAGCACCGTATGAAATGAAATGAGAGAAATGATTATTAGACCGAGGCTTGGATTGGTTGTGCCGTGTTTGCGACTGGCAACCAAGCGAGCTCTGGTATAGGTATGAAATGCTGTTTGGAACCAGCGAGGCATTCCGTAAAGAATCGGTGCATGTCAGATGCGACTGGTTCCGAAACGGTGATGCGTTGTGGGAGTGAAATGGTAGTAAGCTGCATGGCAGAGACATGGATCCATCCCCCGATGTCTGCGATTAGCTATGATCCGGACTTTGAAGCATGTATCAGAAATGAGGCCGAGCCCTGGGGTACGCCATAATGAATCGGTGCATTTCCATGCGACTGGATTCATGTGTGAACGTGATACGTGGAAATGAAATGATAACCATGACAGAAGGTACGAATTACTGATAAACGTAGCCCTGGAGCATGTATAGAAATGAGGCCAGTCCTGGGGCACGCCGAGACGAATCGGTGCATTGCCATGCGACTGGATTCATGTGTGAACGTGATAGGTGGAATGAAATGATAACCATGACAGAAGGTACGAATTACTGATAAACGTAACTCTGGAGCATGTATAGAAATGAGGCCAGTCCTGGGGCACGCCGAGACGAATCGGTGCATTGCCATGCGACTGGATTCATGTCGGAACGTGATAGGTGGAAATGAAATGATAACCATGACAGAAGGTACGAATTACTGATAAACGTAACTCTGGAGCATGTATAGAAATGAGGCCAGTCCTGGGGCACGCCGAGACGAATCGGTGCATTGCCATGCGACTGGATTCATGTCGGAACGTGATAGGTGGAAATGAAATGATAACCATGACAGAGGTATGAATGACTGAAAACGTAACTCTGGAGCATGTATAGAAATGAGGCCAATCCTGGGGCACGCCGAGACGAATCGGTGCATTGCCATGCGACTGGATTCATGTCGGAACGTGATAGGTGGAAATGAAATGATAACCATGACAGAGGTATGAATGACTGAAAACGTAACTCTGGAGCATGTATAGAAATGAGGCCAATCCTGGGGCACGCCGAGACGAATCGGTGCATTTTGCATGCGACTGGATTCGTGTCGGGACGTGATACGTGGAAATGAAATGATAAGCATGACAGAGGTACTAATGTCAGACAATAACGTAACTCTGGAGCATGTATAGAAATGAGGCCGTAATAACTGGGGCACACCGGAACGAATCGGTGCATCTTTTGGTGCGACTGGATTCGAATCGGAGCGCGGTAGGTGACCGAAATGAGAAATGTTTGAAATGATTTGAAATGTCAGAAATTAGTTTAGAAATGTTTCAGAAATGAGAAATGGTTGGTATCGAACTGACTTGATAAATTGCAAATTGCGACCCGCTATGGCTGTCTACCGACGCATATATATATATTTTTTTTTTTTTTTTTTTTCGTTTTGAATACCGACATGCTAGAAATGAAGCGACGTCTGTGTCGCGGTGCTGTCGAAATGGTAACATATCGAACGTACAAGCGATATACATTGCAGTTTGTGAAATGCGAGTGAAACGAAAATTTGAAATCACGGTTTAGTGACATGATATGAAAAACGAAAAGTCCGACGGGACCTTACCTGCGACAGCCAAGCCAGACGCGTGGTACAAAATACGAACGAAAAACGCGGACTTCGAAGGTTTTGAGTACGGAATATCGAAATACGGGAATTTGCGAGGCAAGAACTTGCGGACGCTGGTATATCGAATAGTCGGCCTAGTGACGTATATCGCGCACAGGAAACCGACAAGCACCACAGGTGAGCGGGCTGCTTAAGTACCCCCCGGGCTCCTCCCATAAATTCAGGCCACCATACTGGCCTTCCTACATATATATATATATGTATATGTATATGTGTATATATATATATATATATGTATATATATACACACACAAAGTGTGTATGTACAAACCTTGAGGTGCTTGTAAGAAAAGATTACAAATGCTTGCAGCTAAAAAAAAATCCCTTTGAAATCCTAACAGAATTGAACCATAACAGAACAAAGTCAAAACCACAGCTCTATAGTCTAAATAAAAATTTAATGACAAAACCAATTAAATTAAATTACCTGATAACATTTTAATCTTTATTTCTTGTCATAAACTCACTTCATAACAGAGCCTTATAATAATTAATGATACCCAATTCAGTACAGGAAATTCAGTACTACTCCTAACTATCCCTAAACCCTGTTAGGGCTGGAAACTAGAAAGTGCATTATAATATCACTGGTTAAACTGCAGCAATAATGTCACGTAGGATAGTTGAATATGCAAGAACCTTCCTATGTTTTAAAAATGATTTTGTAAAAAAAAAAAATATTGAAACTATTTTAAAGCCCTTTTCTGGCAGTCTATTTTTGACCTGTGATTAAAGGGATCAAATTCAGACCGCAGCGTATCCATATGAGTGGCCAGATATAAGTGGATGTGCATCCATTTACGTTCAGGTCCTCTCGGGTTTGTTGGATTGGTCTGCTTTTGCCAACCTAACTGGATGTGGGCAGATAAGTTTGCAGATGCACTTCCACTTACATCCAGCCACCCATAAGAATTAAATGTGTCTGTTTTTTTTTTCTCTATCACATGGAGGGAAAAAAAACTGAATTGACAAGGATGTTACATATGCAATATTCATTTTTTCGTTCCGATTCGATTCAGCAGTTTGAATCCGACTCAGCCTGGCGTCATATTAACCAATCACCTGCTGGTTAACTTGAAAAGTCAACTGAGGCAATCTCTGCTCCTACCCTTCATCCAGTACTGTGTTGCCTCCTGTTCTCCACTCTGCAGTGAAGATGAGAGCGGTGGAGGCAGCAGAGGGGAAGGATCGGCAAAGCAGGGATATGTTCACTATGTAGTATGCTATATGTTTGATTATGGTGACAACACCCTAACAGGTGAGTGGTCTATGGGAGTTCATGAACTTTGAAGTTATGCAAAGGCGTGTCATCTATTATTTCTATGTGTTCACTATCTATCCTTTGGCTGCCCACAATTGATGGGTTGCCGATGCCGTTGCAGACCAATCATGTTCCTTCACATAAAATCATCTTCTTATGGAGCTGGCTTTTGTCCAGGGACACAGTCATGCTGGAACAGAAAAGGGCCTTCCTGAAACTGCTGCCACAAGAGTGGAAGTACACAATGGTCTAAAATGTCTTTGTATGTGTAACCTGACCTTAATATTTTGGAGGGATAACCACATACTTTTGATCATATGGTGTACATTTTTAATTCATCCGCCTACCCGAACCTTTAGCAAGAATCTGTATATGGATAAAAGTCTGTAAGCTGTCACTGCTGACTTTTAAAAGTTGACCAGGGTGTCAAACCTTTTCTCATTGTACTCTAGGACTCGGTTCACACTGCAGTGATGCGGGAACCCTGCAAATCTACTGCGGGTTCCCGCATCGCATGTCTCCTGGCGGCAGTTCAAACTGCCCTATGCGAATTGCTGGGAGTGTCAATTGAAAGTTAATGACACCCCCACATCAGTTCGCATATCGCAGTGCGAACGACAAATTGTGAACACACATGCGTCCTGATTCTGCTGCGGACCAAAAAAAGGGATCTGTGCGAGTTTGGTCTGAATGCAATGCAAATTCAGTCATACTATCTGTATGGCTGAAATAGCATCGCACAGAGATTGCATGTGATTTGTGCAAATCACATCCGATGTCGGACATCGCACCAGTGGGAACCAGCCCTTAGGGTCAATGCATACTGGGCTTAAAAAATGCTGTTACTAAAGGAGTTCTTTTTCTTCTGCCTGTAGAAGAAGCTCAGTGTTATCCTATGTGTCCATGTGCATTATTATGTTTAGAGATGTATTTTAAGCTCAGCATTTAGAGACAGCAAAAAAACCCTTCTGGATTGCGTTTTTGAGAGCTTTCAGGCAGAAAAAACACTTAAAGTGGTTGTTAACCCGCTTTACCAACTTTACATAATCCTCCTGGTTCCCTAATGACAGATGCTTCTGTCTCTGTGTTTTATTAAAAAAATGCCTTATTTACAATATTTCAGAGCGGTTCCCCGCAATCATGTAACCCGCCGGCTCTCTCCTCTGCCCGGCTGACAGATGCATCAGGCTGGGCCGAGATTCCCCTGCTGACGTCACCTGGGAGAGGAGGAGAGGAGGAAAGAGCTGGTCAGTCACATGATCGCGGGGAACTGTTTTGAAATACTGTATGGTAAAGGAGGCATTTTTTTATAAAACACAGACAGGAGCTCCTGTCATTAGGGAACAAGGAGGATTATGTAATATTTTATCAGTTATGAGAGCAGCAGGATTTTCGGGGGCGGGCACTGTCACAGGAGCCGACAGGCAGGGAGGGAGGTGGGAGAGAGGACAGAGGAGGACAGGAGAGCTGCAGATGACGGAGGCACGTAAACTGACCACGGTGTCAGGGCTCAGCAGCCATGATATACCATGGTCAGCTTACAGGGGTTTGGAAGAAACAGGCAGGATCAGCCAGATTTTACAGGTGATACAGGGGGCCAAATTACACAGTACAAGCACTGTAATGTGTAGCATGCTTTAAAGGGACAGGATCATTTTATTTTATTTCTTTTAGGTTAAAAAACACTTTAATGCACCTAACCACAATGTTTAGGAGTGTTTGCGTTTTCAAGTGTACATTGAAAAATGAGCAGGGGGGAATGTTTTGGAATAAAAAGCTTATAAGAGCAAATGTCTATTAGGGTTGCAACTAACAATTTATTTTCATAATCGAATAGTTGGCCGATTATTGTTTTGATTAATCGGTTAATAGCCTTAAAAAAAGTGTGGTGTAAAATTTAGTTAATATGTAAAGTTTTAAAAAAAGGCATTTTATTCTTAAATATCTATATGCAGTGGTAAATATAAATAACCAACTATATGGTTAGGGAGCAAAAAATCTAATCCACTCTGAGAATAACAGACAGAAGAGATATACTGTATATACCATTAGAGGAGATACACTGTATATACCATTAGAGGAGATATACTGTATATACCATTAGAGGAAAAATACTGTATATACTATTAGAAGAGAGATACAGTGGAGACGGAAAGTATTCAGACCCCCTTAAATTTTTAACTCTTTGTTATATTGCAGCCATTTGCTAAAATCATTTAAGTTCTTTTTTTCCTCATTAATGTACACACAGCACCCCATATTGACAGAAAAACACAGAATTGTTGACATTTTTGCAGATTTATTAAAAAACAAAAACTGAAATATCACATGGTCCTAAGTATTCAGACCCTTTGCTGTGACACTCATATATTTAACTCAGGTGCTGTCCATTTCTTCTGATCATCCTTGAGATGGTTCTACACCTTCATTTGAGTCCAGCTGTGTTTGATTATACTGATTGGACTTGATTAGGAAAGCCACACACCTGTCTATATAAGACCTTACAGCTCACAGTGCGTGTCAGAGGAAATGAGAATCATGAGGTCAAAGGAACTGCCTGAAGAGCTCAGACACAGAATTGTGGCAAGGCACAGATCTGGCCAAGGTTACAAAAAAAATTCTGCTGCACTTAAGGTTCCTAAGAGCACAGTGGCTTCCATAATCCTTAAATGGAAGACGTTTGGGATGACCAGAACCCTTCCTAGAGCTGGCCGTCCGGCCAAACTGAGCTATCGGGGGAGAAGTGCCTTGGTGAGAGAGGTAAAGAAGAACCCAAAGATCACTGTGGCTGAGCTCCAGAGATGCAGTCGGGAGATGGGAGAAAGTTGTAGAAAGTCAGCCATCACTGCAGCCCTCCACCAGTTGGGGCTTTATGGCAGAGTGGCCCGACGGAAGCCTCTCCTTGGTGCAAGACACATGAAAATCTGCATGGAGTTTGCTAAAAAACACCTGAAGGACTCCAAGATGGTGAGAAATAAGATTCTTTGGTCTGATGAGACCAAGATAGAACTTTTTGGCCTTAATTCTAAGCAGTATGTGTGGAGAAAACCAGGCTCTGCTCATCACTTGTCTAATACAGTCCCAACAGTAAAGCATGGTGGTGGCAGCATCATGCTGTGGGGGTGTTTTTCAGCTGCAGGGACAAGACGACTGGTTGCAATCGAGGGAAAGATGAATGCGGCCAAGTACAGGGATATCCTGGACGAAAACCTTCTCCAGAGTGCTCAGGACCTCAGACTGGGCCGAAGGTTTACCTTCCAACAAGACAATGACCCTAAGTACACAGCTAAAATAACAAAGGAGTGGCTTCACAACAACTCTGTGACTGTTCTTGAATGGCCCAGCTAGAGCCCCGACTTAAACCCAATTGAGCATCTCTGGAGAGGCCTAAAAATGGCTGTCCACCAACGTTTATCATCCAACCTGACAGAACTGGAGAGGATCTACAAGGAGGAATGGCAGAGGATCCCCAAATCCAGGTGTGAAAAACTTGTTGCATCTATCCCAAAAAGATTCATGGCTGTATTAGATCAAAAGGGTGCTTCTACTAAATACTGAGCAAAGGGTCTGAATACTTAGGACCATGTGATATTTCAGTTTTTATTTTTTAATAAATCTGCAAAAATGTCAACAATTCTGTGTTTTTCTGTCAATATGGGGTGCTGTGTGTACATTAATGAGGAAAAAAAATGAACTTAAATGATTTTAGCAAATGGCTGCAATATAACAAAGAGTGAAAAATTTAAGGGGGTCTGAATACTTTTCATCCCCACTGTATATACTATTAGAAGAGATATACTGTATATACTATTAAAGGGTGAATCTGGTAAATATCAGACTCAGAGATAACAATTTTTTATTTAAAAAAAAAAAAAACAAGCAATGTCTTCCTACAAAAAAAAGGTCATTTTAAGAACGTTCGTTCGATTTTCTAATCGTTAGTGGGGTCAAATCGACATTCATTTTCAACCACAGTGATGGAAAATTTTGAAATAATAGAAAACTTCTTGGTGAAAGGAATTTTCAGACAGTGTATGTGGTTTTCGTTCAGAAATTACATTCATTTTAAAAACAGAATGTTAAAAACAAATGAAAATTTCAAACAACATTCTTTTATTCGGCGAATGTACAAAGATTTTTTGTCTGAATATGCTCGTCTGAAAATTGATCCATGTGGCCAGCATAAGGCTCGGTACACACCTATGCAGTTTGCTTTTGATCTGTTTCTGCAGTGCTTTTTGCTGTGCGTTTTGATTTTTGCACACGTGATTTTGCGGCGATTTGCGTTTTTGAAATTTTTTTGGCCAATTTGTTGTTGGGCAGATTAAAAAACACAAATTGCTGCTACAAAAACGCGTTACATGCTTTTCTGCAGCTTCTCCATTGAAGTATATTGAAGAAAAAAAAGCCCAGTTTTGCATTAAAAAAGTTCCTGACCCTTTCAAAATACACAGCGGCTGAAAAAAGCATAGATGTGAACTTGTCCCATAGGAAACCATGTAAATGAACTGTAGTGTGTTTCTGCAAAAAGCACCAAAAAACACATAGATGTGAACCAGGTCTAAAACGTTTAGTAACATAATAGGGTCAAAAAAACTAAAATTAGCCCTTTATAGTATAAAAATGCAAATAATCACTACTGTAAGGAGTTCATTTTTTTTTTTACTGTAGACCTGTGAAAGTAATATTTACAGTAGCGATTATTTACTCTTTTTGTACTATAAAGGGCTCATTTTATTTAATTTTTTACCCCATTATGTTACTGGATGATTAATCGTTTATGAAAATAGTAATCGATTAATTTCATAATCCATTAGTTGTCGATTAATCGATTGGTTGTTTCAGCCCTAATGCCTATAAACTTTCTTAAACTCTTGTGCAATATGAGCTACTTTGAGCATTTTTATGCCATTTTTTCTGCCAGATTTTCTGACATTTTGTGCTGCTAGTGTGCTAAGGTTTCTTGACCATCGCTTGCATTAGGATTAAGGTCTGGAGACTGGGTAGGCCACTCCATGACCTTAATGTGCTTCTTTTTGAGCCACTCCTTTGTTGCTTTGGTGGTATATTTTTGTCATGCTGCAAGACCCATCCAAGACCCATCGTCAGTGTTCTGGCTGAGGGAAGAAGGTTCTCATCCAAGATTTTACAAAACATGGCCTTGTCCATTGGCCCCTCAATGCGGCAAAGTCAGCATGTACCTTTAGCAGAGGAACAGCCCCAAAGCATAAGGTTTCCTCCTTATGCTTGACTGTAGGGAATGTATTCTTAGGGTCATAGTCAGTATTTTTTTCCTCCGAACACGACGAGTCGAATGAATGCCAAAGAGCTCAATTTTGATCTCATCTGACCACGGAACAAGTTTCTTGCTGATGGTCTTGTAGCCCATTCCAGCCTTGTGCAGGTCTACAATCTTGTCCTTGACAGCTCTTTGGTCTTGCCCATGATTGTGAGGTTTGAATGGAGGGAAAAGATTCTGTGGGCCAGTGTCTTTTATACACATAAGGAGTTGTCATTAGGAGCACCTTCCTAAATTGACAGAGCTAATCTGTGTACCACATGAGCACATACTGTATCCAGTCTGCGGGAGCCAGAATTATTGTTGGTTGGTAGGGGATCAAATTCTTATTTTACTCACTGAACTTCAACTCATTTTATAACATTTGTATCTGTTTTTTCTGGATTTTTGGTTGATATTCTGTCTTTATCATTTAAAATACACTTATGATAAAAATTATAGACCCTTCATTTCTTTGTAAGTGTACGAAATTACAAAATCTGCAGGGGATCAAAACATTTTTTTTCCCCACTGTAGTTACATTGGACCAGTAAAAGTATGTATGTGACATACCTGTGGAGTCCCCGTGGAAACACAAAATAGCCGTTTGCTAAAATCATTTAAGTTAATTTTTTTTCCTCATTAATGTACACACAGCACCCCATATTGACAGAAAAACACAGAATTGTTGACATTTTTGCAGATTTATTATGAGTCTTTTTGGGAAAGATGCAACAAGTTTTTCACACCTGGATTTGGGGATTCTCTGCCATTCCTCCTTGCAGATCCTCTCCAGTTCTGTCAGGTTGGATGGTAAACGTTGGTGGACAGCCATTTTTAGGTTTCTCCAGAGATGCTCAATTGGGTTTAAGTCAGGGCTCTGGCTGGGCCATTCAAGAACAGTCACGGAATTGTTGTGAAGCCACTCCTTCATTATTTTAGCTGTGTGCTTAGGGTCATTGTCTTGTTGCAAGGTAGACCTTCGGCCCAGTCTGAGGTCCTGAGCACTCTGGAGAAGGTTTTCGTCCAGGATATCCCTGTATTTTGCCGCATTCATCTTTCCCTCGATTGCAACCAGTCGTCCTGTCCCTGCAGCTGAAAAACACCCCCACAGCATGATGCTGCCACCACCATGCTTCACTGTTGGGACTGTATTGGACAGGTGATGAGCAGTGCCTGGTTTTCTCCACACATACCACTTAGAATCAAGGCCAAATGTTTTATCTTGGTCTCATCAGACCAGAGAATCTTATTTCTCACCATCTTGGAGTCCTTCAGGTGTTTTTTAGCAAACTCCATGCGGTCTTCCATGTGTCTTTCACCATCGGGCCACTCTGTCATAAAGCCCGGACTGGTGGAGGGCTGCAGTGATGGTTGACTTTCTACAACTTTCTCCCATCTCCTGACTGCATCTCTGGAGCTCAGCCACAGTGATCTTTGGGTTCTTCTTTACCTCTCTCACCAAGGCTCTTCTCCCCCGATAGCTCAGTTTGGCTGGACGGCCAGCTCTAGGAAGGGTTCTGGTCGTCCCAAACGTCTTCCATTTAAGGATTATGGAGGCCACTGTGCTCTTAGGAACCTTAAGTGCAGCAGAAATTTTTTTGTAACCTTGGCCAGATCTGTGCCTTGCCACAATTCTGTCTTTGAGCTCTTCAGGCAGTTCCTTGGACCTCATGATTCTCATTTGCTCTGACATGCACTGTGAGCTGTAAGGTCTTCTATAGACAGGTGTGTGGCTTTTCTAATCAAGTCCAATCAGTATAATCAAACACAGTTGGACTCAAATGAAGGTGTAGAACCATCTCAAGGATGATCAGAAGAAATGGACAGCACCTGAGTTAAATATATGAGTGTCACAGCAAAGGGTCTGAATACTTAGGACCATGTGATATTTCAGTTTTTGTTTTTTAATAAATCTGCAAAAATGTCAACAATTCTGTGTTTTTCTGTCAATATGGGGTGCTGTGTGTATATTAATGAGGAAAAAAAATTAACTTAAATGATTTTAGCAAATGGCTGCAATATAACAAAGAGTGAAAAATTTAAGGGGGTCTGAATACTTTCCGTCCCCACTGTAATTGATTTTAGCAAATGGCTGCAATATAACAAAGAGTGAAAAATTTAAGGGGGTCTGAATACTTTCCGTCCCCACTGTAATTGATTTTAGCAAATGGCTGCAATATAACAAAGAGTGAAAAATTTAAGGGGGTCTGAATACTTTCCGTCCCCACTGTAATTGATTTTAGCAAATGGCTGCAATATAACAAAGAGTGAAAAATTTAAGGGGGTCTGAATCTTTTCCGCCCCCACTGTACATACATACATATGTTAGTCCAAGTTGGCCTGGTGTAACTACGGTATTTAAAAATTTCCATAGCTAAACTTCAGCTTTAAATAGTTCAATAATAAAATTAGTGTTGCTGGTGGTGTGTTGTGTTAATCAGCAGCGATATTTGCTATAGTAGCATTTTTCCTATACATATGATCATCCACATCAAATACAGTAACTAGAAGCAGTCTGCACAAGCCCAGAGATATAAGATATAGTAAATGCACAATTTGAACTAAGGCAGCTATTGTTCTCACTGTTACCTGTCTGCAGAATTATTGAGGGATTCTGCAAGAAGGTTGTTGCAGCTTAAAACTGTAGATGGCATGAACAGTAGCCTCTAAAGTGCAGGATAATAAAGTGTGTGTGTGTCTGTACACATGGCATGCAAGTACAGTATGTACTATTTTAATATGTTGTGTAATGTTGTGCATTGATTCCGATAGCAAAGACTATTATGTGTGGCTAATAATTTATCTACTCGTTTTGTTCAGTTTTATGATGAAACATGCACCAGGGGATAGTAGACCTGCACAAATTAAAACAAAAATTATATCAAACACTTACCGTAACTTTCTGTTCCTGGGATCAATCCATGGCAGCATACATGTGGTAGTAGCCTCACCTACTTCTCACAGGACCAGTGTAGAGCTATAAAGTGTTGACATGCACACAATAGCCCATTCCCTGTATAACACAAGGAATGAACTGGGTGGGTTTAGTATGCTGTCAGGGATTTCCACCAGTAAAGGAAAATTACAGTAAGTATTTGATACAATTTTCCATTTTCCTGGCACCAGCAAAGCAGTGTATATGTGGTAGACCAATACCTAGCTACCAGGATGAGAAGCTTCAGCAAATTCTGTCCTATAAGAAAGTGAGTAAGCTACGGACTTCCTGCCAAAATCAGCTGTAGTGAGGACCACTGAGCCCATCAGTAGTGCTGAAGGAACATGCCATTAGATGACCTGCATGATTATCCTGCCTTTTGTGTCGGTTGAAATCTCTACAGGTGTCCAAGATGTTCAGATGTTGCATTTCGGTGGCTGCAGCCCAGCTGTGTAGTGGGCTCTTTGAACCAACTTAAGAAATTGCAGGGTAATTGTGCGCTGGCTTCTTCTATCATTCTTGGTTTCTAAGGAACAAGGTATAGCTGATCTGGTTACTGAAACGACTGTTGTTTGCAAGTGTGCCATCTTCAGTCTGGATGTATTGAGGGAGTACTTAACCTAAGGCAGGTCAAAGCAATTGCCCACAGGCTCTTGATGCAACGGCAACAACAAAGCTGTGAACTGCCTGCAGTTCCAGGGTCCTTATACCAGATACTGGCTTCAGATGAGGCAGAATGCTCATCTAGTAGAAAAACAATTAAGCATCGTCGCCAATACCCTCCCCATCCACACCAATATCCAAATCAACCCTTCATGGGGAGCGCAGCCTGAAAGCCTGCCCCAAAAACCTGGATCAGTGGTGCGTAAGGGCCTGTTCCCTCCGGAGCAGTGCTTGGCATTTTTCCACACTGAAAGAATGCTAATCACTGATAGAGCACATAGTACATAGAAAACAGCTTTTTCTATGGGCCCCCTTCCTGCTGCAACAGAGCCTGGAGGTGCAGTGCAATGAGGTGTGATAAAATGCAGACATGCTGCATAATATCACACCTCACTGGATGGCACCGCACAGCAGGTGAAACACGCTGTGCTGCTGTGTGGTGAAATGAATGAAGTGAAATAAAAAAAGGGAGCTGTATGATGTGATAATACACGCAGCACACCACTCCCTGGCACACGTCACTGCAGCCCAAAATGAACTTCTCACTAAAATGCTCTGATTTAGTGTGCCACAAGTGTGAATGGGCCCTAAGCCTTGGTTCACACTACTGCATGCTGTGTGTAGGGCCCATTCATACCTGTGAGAAACATGGGAATAGAATTCTCTGACTGTTGTGGAAAATGGCCCTGAACCACAGAGTGAAAACACACGCAGTTTACCATGTGTGGGGATGCCATTAAGAAGTATTGGCACCCTTGCTCATCTGCTAAAGAGCAGCTCATTTCCCTGCATTGCATGCATTGCAGAGATGTGAGCCAAGAACAACACACAGCAGCCTGTTTTTTTGTTTTTGTTTTTTTTATCTACAGCCCTAGTCATTTACCGATTTCCCCCTCTCAGGCAGCTGCCACAATAATACAAAATAAATGCTGATGTCTCTGGCATTGTAAGCAGCAGCCTTTTATAACACTGCCAGCCCAGCACTAAGGACCTGTCTTGCCTGCTGCCTCCTGTGCCACTGACCCCTTGAAGTTACCAGCATGTGCCCACCTCTTTCCTCAGTCTCTGCTATGGCTGCTTTAACACAGCTTCAGGATCTGCTGGGTGGGGACTGTGCTCACTGATTGGTACTGTCTCTCCTGTTCCCATCTTACCCAGCCCTTACCTAGTACTTGTCTTGGCTGTAATGTAGAATGCTTCTGTCATCTGAGAGGTGGCAGGGGCAGTCAGGAGTGGCGGCATGGTCACGGTCTACCTGTCAAATGGTTGTGGTTTCCGACCCGGACTTCATCGCATTACACTGGCCCTGTGGGCAGAGGTAGGCAGGTCTACTACCACACATATGCTGCCATGTTGGCACCAGGAAAGAATGTTTGCAGAAAACATGGCACATCAGACCAGAGAGAATAGGAATTTTGCCATTAATGCAAATGGTGACCACAGTGTAAAACAATTTCAACATTTTAAAGCTCGGTAGTTCTTTTTTTTTTTTAAATCAGATAATTTTTATTGAAAAAGACACAAAAAATAAACAAACAAAAATTTTTTTCCTTTTACGGACACAAACCGGCTTCCATATTTGTTAGGACACATAAGAATCAAAATTATCTGACCATGCAGTCCAGTACATTTTTTTACTTGTACAATATTGTAACGATATGTCAGAAATAAAGATATAATTGTATAATAAGGCAGTTGTGGTTGTAATTCTTTGGTCTCATTACATATCATGTGTATCCTCTTAATATCATTCTATCCCTCTCCCCTCCCGGTCCTAACAGGGCTGTTGAGCAGAGTGGGGTACCACTATCCCCAAACCAGCGGGAAGCTCAGTAGTTCTTAGTAGAAAGAGATTAACATTGTCTGTGTTGCCCTAGCCCAGGCTTTATGTCAGGGGGGTCAGGTTTAAAGTTTAACATCTGTGATGTTTTTTTTTTTTTTTTTTCATGGGTTGCAAGTATTCTAGCAAATCTTTTTGCAGAATCATACCTTTCTTTGTTGTGCAGAATCTGCTGTTTGATTCACCATGTCCTTTCTCATTGGCACCTGGTGCAATCCCAGTGTAGTAATGAGAAAAGCTATCTGCATCCATTTAGAAGGACAAGCCTCAAACCTTAGAGAGAGCACAGTTATTTTTAATTAATTCTGTTTTGATCGACTTCTTAAATCTATATTTCTGTATTCCATCGGGCAACTAAAAGCATGTCTAGATTTCCTTTTATTTATGGAACTTTTTTTCCAATAATACTGAATTTCCCATGCCAAGTGCAATTAGTTTATCATTAAAAAAATATAAATGGCTAGATCCTACAATCATCCTAGGTAGAAATCTGAATAGAATAAAAAGCTGTAGTCAGTAAAAAATTAATGCTCATTCAAAATTAGTAGCAGAACAAAAACCTTGTATTTCAGATGAATGTACAGATGCCAAGTCAGTTTATAAAAAGAACCTGTAGTGGTTTTAATGTTAGCACTTTATTTGTAACAGTTGTTTTAGCAGAGTTAAAGTGCACTTCTGTCCCCACTGAATATAGGCCATGGTTGTAAATGTTATAAGAAGATGACTCTGCAAACAGCTCATCCATCAACTCAAACGGCATGAACAATGTGTACTCTTAGTGCTTTGTGTACAGTATTAAGTGGCAAAGGTAATGTTTGTTTAGACATCTGTATGGTTTACTTATTGTCATGGAACATAATTGTAATTTTAACAGCTTGCAAAATACTGTGCTCTTGTGTACTATATACATTAGTTTCAGGCTGGCTCATTATTTTTGGGTGGGTTTCATATGGGTCCTGGGATCACCAATGGGTTACCCTATACAGTATTGAACAGTTTTATTTAGAAAAGTGCAATCTGTCATCTTTGCTTTTAGTTTTATGTTAAGTTACATTTAGTATTTGCTAACTCAACATGAGGGCTCCCCTAAGAGAACTGCATACAGATCCATGAAATCTGGTTGGTTATTATTATTGTATGAACTATATGGTGCATGCCAGTTGAATATTAATGTTGCTTGCATGCACCGGTTCTTGGCAAACCAAATCAGCAGTTTATGGAATGCGATTGCCTAGTCATCATAACTAATAAGAATTGGCTTTCACTTATAAATAATCTCAGGAAAAATGATGACTGCAACCGTACACAGTGCATTGAGTGCATTTCCAGTGCTTCTGGTGCCTTTTAGTTCTTTAACTAGCTCTTCCATACCCCAAATGGCCCTTGGATAATACATGAGCAAAAATGTGATCTTTTTTTGTTCCTCCATGTTTTTCACAGTCCTTACTCCTGTTGGCAAACTTGGTGCCTGTTCCTTATATTTGTGGCTCAATCATGTCTATAGGTATTTGGTAAACTGTGGTCCAAACTGCCCTTTGCTATATTTACTTTTTTGTTTCAATAATTTTTATTGAAGAACAATATATGTTTGAATAAATATCTCTTATTTGTATAGTACATGACACAGGCAATGTATTCATAGACAAAGGATTATAGAATTGTACCTTTAGGTGATTGGAGACTGGCAAACTTTTAAAAACACACTCCCCTGGGGTGCCTCGCCTGTAACCGCACCCTGCCCTGTCAGTTCTCAATTTTTTTGCTAGTGTCTGTAGGTGATGGCCCTCTATCTTCCTTTATTTCTTCTCTATTCTTTATAATAATTATTTATTTCTTCTTTTGACAGTTGTTTAATCAACTGTCACTGACTTCTACTGTCTACACAAAAGCAGTGTGTTCAGATCAGTGCAACTTCTGTAAAATGTTAGGAGCGTATAATGGGCGAAGCCTGGACTTTATATGCAGGCCGGTATCATGGATAGGTAAGACAAGGTCACCCTGTAGCTCTGACTGTTATTGTGTAAAACGGGCTATGTTCGGAATGTAAATTTTTCAACCTTGGTGCTTTAATTCAACCACTCAGAGCTCAGTCTCAGGTGGATGACTAGGTGTTACATTTCACCACTGGTTGCACACTTTAACATCACTTCTGCCTAGAGCCCTTATAAGAAACTCAGGTGCTTCCTCGGGCCACAAGGATTAGTTGCAGGACAGTCTACACCTGGGTTATTGCATACTCCTACCAGACACGTTTACCCTACCTCTCATACTCTACTCTGTGAGTACCCTACAGGGCAATAGCTTCACTTGTATCTGTGTTGGAAACCAGGTGAAAGGGAGCCAGTTCTACACAGCAGGCAAACATTTATCTTGCTGAAGGCCCACTCAACCTTATAGCGATAATGTGCCCCTTGCACCAGAGCAGAAACTGGTTTTAATGCCTAGCTCTATTTCAAGCACACAACTGGCCTACCTGACAAAAGCAGAATTCTCTGCATGTCACAATTTCTAGGACATATTACTGCCTTAATTCAGCCATCTTTGTCCAAAACTCAGAAATGCCCCTTCTATTCTCCTACTCCAGTTTCTCAACTGGAATCAGACCCTGATGTACTGGTGCTACAGGATGCTGAATCAGAAGGGAATGAAGAGAATGTTAGAGAAAGCTGTGGAATATTTCTCTTCCTCATACTGTCACTTTTGAAGAGGTAACTTCACAACATGCTTCTTAGCGTTGAAAAGCTAATTTCCTCTGTCCACAAAAGCCCTGGCATTGTGCAGGTTGATTCTCTGTCTTTTCGTGCCCCTTTGGGTGCAGAGAATCCTGCTAGAACTTACAAATCATTCCCTGTTCATAAACAGTTAGAATGTGCAGTATATGACAGTTGGGTCACTTCCTGAAAGGATTGTCACTCCCTCAAAAAATCTTTGTTGAACTCTACCCAACAAAAAAAGAGTTAGCAAAATGTGGGCTATTCCTTTGGTTGAGCTTGCTGTCACCTACCTGAAATAAACACCTCACTGTACCTATTGAAGATGGTCCATTTATTAAAGATTCTGCTGATAGAAAATTGCCCTCTACTCCTAGGGTGTTCACAAAGATCTTAGTACTGTTGCTTACCCTTCTCAGAACTCAGGGCATCCAGGTGACTGACTATCTAGAGCACCTTTTCCTGAAGGATTCCTCGCTCTTCGTCTTTTAGCAAATGTCCAAAAGACAATTCAGCTGCTTTAGACCTCTGGCTGGGTGTTCAAATAATCTGCTCTCTAGCCTTCCCTGCACCTAGAATACTTGGGTCTGATCCTGGATTTATCCCAGGCAAAGGTCTTTCTTCCAGGGAAAAAAGCAATCCCCCAGTGAGATTTGCCACGAGAGTTTTGGGTCTAATAGTAAAATAGTAGCCTTCTTTGAGACAGTGCCTTTCGCAGTTCTATTCAAGGACTCGCCAACTAAACATTCTGTCAGCATTGAAAAAGCAGCATCTTTGGGGCGCTTTAGGAGCGGTGTATACACCGCTCCTAAAGCGTCCCTGCCCAATGAAATCAATAGGCAGCGCCTGCAAAGCGCTTCGACAGTGGCGATACACGGGCGCTATTAACCCCTTCATTGGCCACTATCAGGGGTTAAAAGCACCCCGCTAGCGGCCTAAAATTGCCCCTAAAAATAGCGGCGCTTTACCGCCGACGCCCCCACTGCCTCAGTGTGAAAGTGCCCTAAAGGATAAAAGGTTTAATTATGCTTTTAAGGCTGTCAGCAGATCAGCCTCTACAAACTTGCCAGTGCCTAAAAACGGAGAGCAATTTAGACCCCTTTCACACTGGGGCGGTTTGCAGGCGGTATTGCGCTAAAAATACCGCCTGCAAACCGCCCCTAAACAGCCTCCGCTGTTTGTTCAGTGTGAAAGCCCTCGGGTGTGCGGTGCGCAGGCAGGACGGTGAAAAAAGTCCTGCAAAGCGTTTTTTTGGAGCGGTGAAGGAGCGGTGTATTCACCGCTCCTTCACCGCTCCTGCCCATTGAAATCAATGGGACAGCGCGGCTATACCGCGGCAATACCGCGGCTATAGCCGCGCTGTACGAGGGATTTTAACCCTTTTTCGGCCGCCAGCGGGGGTTAAAACAGCCCCGCTAGCGGCCGAATACCGCTGCAAGAAAGACGGTACAGCAGCGCTAAAAATAGCGCTGTTGTACCGCCGATGCCCCCACCGCCCCAGTGTGAAAGGGGCCTAACTGATCATGTGCAGAGCAGGATAAGACCGTGTATAATGGATTTTAAATCCAGCCTCAAGTGATCTAGCAGGACTTAATTTTCTGACTTAGGGCTCATTTACACTTGCTTCGGCTTCAACACACATTAACGGGCTAGTTTACACTTGCTTCAAAACAAGGCTTCAGACATGCTTTGTTAAAGCTCTCTGAACGCCAGTCAAAGCCCCTGTCACTAAACAAAATGGTTAGCTTACAGTCCTGTTTACACCTGCTTTTGCTTTGCTTTGCTTTGCTTTGCTTTGCTTCGGTTTTGCTTCAAAAATTATACCACATGTAGCTTCAGTGGTGCTTCAAAGCATCTTCAAAGCCTCCATAGAAGTGTATGGCAAGCTCACTTGAAGCCCCACTGAAGACTTACCAAAGCCTCACCAAAGCCTCATCGAAGCCTCATCGAAGCACCAAGCAAAAGCAAGGTGTAAACAGAACTGTAAGCTAACCATTTTATTTAGTGACAGGGGCTTTGACTAGCATTCAGAGAACTTTAACAAAGCATGTTCGAAGCCATGTTTTGAAGCAAGTGTAAACTAGCCCTAAAGTTCCATTTTAAATAGATGTGATAGAAACTTGACAGTTAAAGCCTGCTCAGCCATTCACATGAAGCTTTGTATTCTCTGAATGAATACAAGGCTTCCTCTGATTGGCTGAGGCAGAGAGTCAGATTGACCATACATTTGCAGTATAAAATCTAAAGCTTCTGCTTTGAACATCTGAGCAGTGCTCAGCCCAACTCAATTTTGTTACAGGAGCAGGAAGGGAAGCAATGATGGAACACAGACCAAGTAGGTGAGGCTACATACAGTTTATTCAGCGCTCCCAGCAGCTGCATGTGTAAGATAAGAAAATAGTTCATTTGAACCAGCTTGGTCCAAACGTACTCTTTAAAATTCGCTAAAACATGGAGTTAGGCTTTAAACTGTGCTTTTACCATGCAAGGCTGTTGAAGCAATGGGTTTATTTTAATGGTAGCCCCATCAGCAGCACATACTGCTTTTCCCTTTTCTTTATATTAATAAAAATAAAGAATAATACCCAATGCTTTCCAGTAAGAGAGAGTGTGTGTCCCCCTTCTGTTTAAATGTGTTGAGAGTTTGCCTGAGAAGGCACCCAGCGCTGTCACATTTGACTCCTGCATAGGCCTTCTTTGTACCCGGTGGCAGGTAAATTTGTGCAGCCTGTGAAACAGGCATTTAAAGTGAAAACTGCATGGGCAAAACACTTGTGAACCCATGGGAGTGGTTCGCGTGCCATAGTGCAATCAACAATAAATAGCATGAGCTTACCTTAACAATGACTACTTTTAGTTTAATCCAAAGCACCCATGAAATAAATATTCAAGTAGTGTCTTTCTGAGGGTCACTGTTTGCATTTTCTGCCCCCCCCCCCCCCCCCTTACATATTCTCCTTCGCTAAAACTTGAATAGGCTACCAGAGGTTCCGCAGCCAGAGATGGAGGATGCAGTTAAGTGACATGTACGTAGTAAGTAAATGTATGTATGCAAGAAAATGTATAACGTATAATCCTTTTTACTTTTAAAAGGTATATTTGGTTGATAACAATCAGGGGTCTTCAAAATGTCTATAGAAAGGGCCAGTTTACTGTCTTTAAGACTTTAGGGGGCTGAACTGTGCCCAGTGGGCGTTAATAATGCCGATTTTTGGTATTAGGAGGAGAAACAGTTGGTGTCAGTGGGAGGAATAGTGCCCCATTTTTGTTTTCAGTGCAAGGAATTATGCCCAATCGTTGGGTGTCAGTGGAAGGAATAGTGCCCCATTGTTGGTGTCAGTGACAGGAATTATGCCCCATTGCTGGTGTCAGTGGCAGTAATAATGGCGCAAGAACTGGATAAAGGCAAGCAAAGGGCCGTAGTTTGGAGACCACTAATATAAATCAACAAAAATAGAAATCAGGCTCCAAATAGCAACAAATTTCTTGATTTTATAACACAAACTTTTGTTAAAATAAGCCCAGAGAGAAAAAGACTACTGAAGCTCAAGCTGCAATATGGGAATATCAACAAGCTGCTTTAGCAGCAGTTGTATTCAATGTTTTTCTTTTCATACTTAAAGTGGTTCTAAAGGCTTAAGGTTTTTTTACCTTCATGCATTCTATGCATGAAGGTAAAAAAAACCTTTCTGTGGAGCAGTCCCCCCAACCCCATGCTCTGGTCAGATGAGACCAAAATTGAACTTTTTGGGCCTAAAAGCAAAACACTATGTGTGGTGGAAAACTAACACTGCACATCACCCTGAACACACCATCCCCACTGTGAAACATGATGGTGGCAGTATCATGTTGTGGGGATGCTTTTCTTCAGCAGGGACTGGGAAGCTAGTCAGAGTTGATGGGAATATTGATGGAGCCAAATACAGATCAATCTTAGAAGAAAACCTGTTAGCGTCTGCAAAAGACTTGAGACTGGGGCAGAGGTTCACCTTCCAGCAGGACAACGACCCTAAACATACAGTCAGAACTACAATGGAATGGTTTACATCAAAGAATATTCAAGTTTTAGAATGGCCCAGTCAAAATCCAGACCTAAATCCAATTGAGAATCTGTGGCAAGACTTGAAAATTGCTGTTCACAGATGCTCTCTATCCAGTCTGACAGAGCTTGAGCTATTTTGCAAAGGAGAATGGGCAACAATTTCACTCTCTAGATGTGCAAAGCTGGTAGAGACATCCCCAAAAAAGCTGTATTTGCAGCGAAAGGTGGTTCTACAAAGTATTGACTCAGGGGGGCTGAATGCAAATGCACACCACACATTTCACATATTCATTTGTAAAAAATTTAGAAAAGCATTTATCATTTTCCTTCCACTTCAGAATTATGTGCCACTTTGTGTTGGTCTATCACATAAAATCCCAATAAAATACATGTACATTTTTAGTTGTAACATGACAAAATGTGGAAAATTTCAAGGGGTATGAATACTTTTTTTTAAGGCACTGTAAGTTCCTATTAATTCTTTATATGGGGGAAAATCATTAGGAACGAGTTTACTACCACTTTAATAATGTGGGCAGAATCTTTGAACACTCATTTATTCTTGGTAGATCTTTCGGGGAGGGTTGGCTTTTCCTAAGAGACTTTTCCTTTCATAGTTGGACAGGTATGCCAAGAAGTGGGCAGTTTGAAATGACTTAAATACCCATCATTCACAAGTGAGGATTTTAGGGTTGCTCGTAATAGGATTGAGGCAATCGGCTCTAATATTACTGCAGCCTAGGACAAATGAAGAAATCTGGATGCCTGCACACCTGGGGTCTTCTGAACATCTCTTTATTCATAACACATCGTATCCACCATAACAGATCAAATCCATAAAAACAGCTAAAAGACCACACACAGAGAAGAGGGAGATGGTTAACCATCTGACTTTGTGAACAGTGAGCAGCAAAGGTTGCTATCCTGGTACCCTTGTTTTATTGATTGATGGCTGTGATGGGGCCTTATCAGACTTTGTGGTTTTCACCCTGGTTTGAATTGATTGCCTTGTGAGTCTCTGACCTGCAACAAACACAGTGGGGACGGAAAGTATTCAGACCCCCTTAAATTTTTCACTCTTTGTTATATTGCAGCCATTTGCTAAAATCATTTAAGTTCATTTTATTCCTCATTGATGTACACACAGCACCCCAGATTGACAGAAAAACGCAGAATTGTTGACATTTTTGCAGATTTATTAAAAAAGAAAAACTAAAATATCACATGGTCCCAAGTATTCAGACCCTTTGCTGTGACACTCATATATTTAACTCCGGTGCTGTCCATTTCTTCTGATCATCCTTGAGATGGTTCTACACCTTCATTTGAGTCCAGCTGTGTTTGAGTATACTGATTGGACTTGATTAGGAAAGCCACACACCTGTCTATATAAGACCTTACAGCTCACAGTGCATGTCAGAGCAAATGAGAATCATGAGGTCAAAGGAACTGCCTGAAGAGCTCAGAGACAGAATTGTGGCAAGGAACAGGCCAAGGTTACAAAAAGATTTCTGCTGCACTTAAGGTTCCTAAGAGCACAGTGGCCTCCATAATCCTTAAATGGAAGACGTTTTGGATGACCAGAACCCTTCCTAGAGCTGAGCTATCGGGGGAGAAGAGCCTTAGTGAGAGAGGTAAAGAAGAACCCAAAGATCACTGGGCTAAGCTCCAGAGATGCAGTCGGGAGATGGGAGAAAGTTGTAGAAAGTCAACCATCACTGCAGCCCTCCACCAGTCGGGGCTTTATGGCAGAGTGGTCCCGACGAAAGCCTCTCCTCAGTGCAAGACCCATGAAAGCCCGCATGGAGTTTGCTAAAAAACACCTGAAGGACTCCAAGATAGTGAGAAATATGATTCTCTGGTCTGATGAGACCAAGATAGAACTTTTTGGCCTTTATTCTAAGCGGTATGTGTGGAGAAAAACAGGCACTGCTCATCACCTGTCCAATACAGTCCCAACAGTGAAGCATGGTGGTGGCAGCATCATGCTGTGGGGGTGTTTTTCAGCTGCAGGGACAGGACGACTGGTTGCAATCGAGGGAAAGATGAATGCGGCCAAGTACAGGGATATCCTGGATGAAAACCTTCTCCAGAGAGCTCAGGACCTCAGACTGGGCCGAAGGTTTACCTTCCAACAAGACAATGACCCTAAGCACACAACTAAAATAACGAAGGAGTGGCTTCACAACAACTCCGTAACTGTTCTTTAACCACTTCAATACCAGGCACTTATACACCTTCCCGCCCAGGCCAATCTTCACCTTTCAGTGCTGTCGCAATTTGAATGACAATTGCGCGGTCATGCTACACTGTACCCAAACAAATTTTTTATCATTTTGTTCCCACAAATAGAGCTTTCTTTTGGTGGTATTTGATCACCTCTGCGGTTTCTATTTTTTGCGCAACAAATAAAAAAAGAAACGAAAATTTCGAAAAAAAACAAGTTTTTCTTTGTTTCTGTTAAAATTTTTTGTAAATAAGTACGCTTTCTCCTTCAATGATGGGCACTGATATGGCTGCACTGATGGGCACTGATACGGCGGCACTGATGGGCACCGATGAGGTGGCACCAATGAGGTGGCACTGATGAGGTGGCACTAACGGGCACTGATGATGGGCACTGATAGGCGGCACTGATGGGCACTCATAGGTGGCACCGATGGGGACTCATAGGCGGCACTGATGGGCACTCGTAGGTGGCATTGATTGGTACATATGGGTGGCACTGATAGGTACATATGGGTGGCACTGATGGGTACTTATGGGTGGCACTGATGTGTGGCACTGATAGGTGGGCACTGATGGGCACAGATGGGCACTGACAGGTGGCACCGATGGGCAATGACAGGTGGCACCGATGGGCAATGACAGGTGGCAGTGATAAAACATTGCTGGGCAGATCTGGGCATTGCTGGGCAGATCAGTGACATAATGGTGCCAATCAGTGCCCATTTGTAGGCACAGATTGGGCACATGTGGATGGCCATGGGGTACATACCTGGCCATCCACGTTGCCCCTTCCCTGGTGGTCCTAGTGGCATCCCTGGTGGTCCAGTGTGGTGATCTGAGGGGGGACCCCCCCTGCCAGGAGAGCCGCCGATCGGCTCTCCTCTACTCGCGTCTGTCAGACGCGAGTGAGGAAGAGCCGATCAACGGCTCTTCCCATTGACAGCGTGATCAGCCGTGATTGGACACGGCTGATCACGTGGTAAAGAGCCTCCGCCGGAGGCTCTTTACCAAGATAGGTGTAGTGGTGTGTCAGGCTGACACACCGCTCCACCGATCGCCGCGATGCGTGCCCCCGGGGGCGCGTGGCGGCATGTTATCCTGCTGGACGTCATATGACGTCCAGTCAGGATAACAGAACCACTTCCCGGACGTCAATCCGCCATAGGGCGGGCGGGAAGTGGTTAATGGCCTAGCCAGAGCCCTGACTTAAACCCAATTGAGCATCTCTGGAGAGACCTAAAAATGGCTGTCCACCAACGTTTACCATCCCCCCTGACAGAACTGGAGAGTATCTGCAAGGAGGAATGGCAGAGGATCCCAAAATCCAGGTGTGAAAAACTTGTTGCATCTTTCCCAAAAAGACTCATGGCTGTATTAGATCAAAAGGGTGCTTCTATTAAATACTGAGCAAAGGGTCTGAATACTTAGGACCATGTGATATTTCAGTTTTTCTTTTTTAATAAATTTGAAAAAATGTCAACAATTCTGTGTTTTTCTGTCAATATGGGGTGCTGTGTGTACAATAATGAGGAAAAAAAATGAACTTAAATGATTTTAGCAAATGGCTGCAATATAACAAAGAGTGAAAAATTTAAGGGGGTCTGAATACTTTCCGTCCCCACTGTATGTGGTCTAGGAGCCCAGACAATGTAATGTTGATGCCTATTTTGGGTAATAAAACCAGGATCAGAAAGAAAGCACCAGTCTGCACTTTTAATAACAACTGAGAATTAGAAGCTCTTATGTTTTCTTTGCAGGATCACTTTAAACTGGATGTAAACCCAATGTCATCCTTTCTAAACTACTGCCATAGGGGTTATCTATAAGGATATACATGCCTCCTGCATGTATCTTTACCTGTCAAATGTTTCCCCTCTGTCTGTTAAGAGAGCTGAAAAACTGCAGATTCTGTGGGTGGGTCTGTTGTCTGGAGCTCGGTGGGTGGAGTCGTGATGTCAGTAGACTCTCCGCCCACCTCTACACTCCCCTCGTCAATATGCATTTTCTCCTGTGTATTTCTTACACTGAACTTCTGCTATGATCTCTAACATCCAGTGAAAAGACAGGAAAGTAACCACATGACTTCAGCATGCCAAATCATACTGAGGTGTGGAACAGCCAATCCTTGCAGAGCTGCTGAAGAAAGGAGTGGGGGAGGGAATTAAAAAATAATGCATGTCTTAGGCTAGTGTACGAGATATGTAAATCACCTGTCACTCACAGCAAGGGGGAGGATTTGATAAAGTTTTTGTCAGTTTGTCAAGATTTATCTCACTGAACAATAAAAGAGGATTGCTCAGAGATGGATTAACTCTGTGTGGCAAGACTGGGCTCAAATGATAGGAAATCTTATACTCTACAGTATGATATATATATATATATATATATATATATATATAAAAATTTGGGTTTACATCCACTTTAAGTGATATTAGGCTCAACTCCAGTAGAGGACTTGAAGTCCAAAGTATTCACCTACAGAAGCTACCTATATTACAATCACCAACTCTGCTGCACCCCCTTACTCACAAAGGAGTATGGTATCTGCTATTGCATGTTGTTTTTTAAAAAAGGGTATACTGTACATATCCTAACAGTATAAAGGTAAATATAATTTCATATTGTCAGTATGCAGATATCATGTCCTAGATGCAATTATCTTTAAAGTACACATTTCTGCTTGAATGATTTATTTTCTTTGTGCAGCCAGACATTCTTTGCAAGCTTATTTACAATCCATGTATTTGTTGGGAAGATTATTTTAAGCGCTCCTTGTCTCTTTGGATGATGTGTCCTACAGAGCACAGCTTATACACACAGACTTGTTTGTGCATTCTCATGACAAACTATGCATTATTTTCTACTGCAGTGACTCTTGAAGCCTTTCACAAAGTTATAAAATGAGATTGATTCCAGAGGTTTCCAGAACACCTTGTGGCTTGTTGCACTGCCCAGAGTTTTATAAAAAAAAATAATATATTTCTTAGAAAAAATACACTTTTAGTCTATTCATAAGCCTGATTTTTTTAGTTGCCTCTGAAAATTCTTTGTATGTTCTGGGGGGGATTCATTTCCATCAGATTTTCTTAAAGAGCACCTTTTGCTTACGCATTGGATGCAGGTATTTTTCCATCCAGAAAGACTTACGTGAATATTCTCATTATTGCAAACTTGTACCCAGCCTGGACAATACAAATAGGTTTATGAAAAAAGTACATAAGCAGTTTACCTTCAATAAATAACACATGACAGAAAACGATTTGTGGATCCAAGAAAATAGACAGCTGGAATTGTATACAATTTGCTTTTCTTCTAAAAGATGTGCTTTTGCCCCATCTTCTGAGCTTCCCAGTTGGTCTGTGAGTCTGCCCATATCAATAAAGGACCACTAGGGGGCTTCGGAGGCAAAGAAGGAAGGGCTAAGCTATATTTTTTCAAGACAAGTCAAGACGTGCAAGCTAGCTCTATCTAGAGATGTGTTTTTTGCAGGATGTAACATTTGTTTATACCTTTTTCTCTTTTAATTTGTGGAAATGGTTTCCCCTAAATGGACTTCCCTTGAGAGTCCTGAGAAGGGTTAGTTAGCACATTCTTTAACCACCTCAATACAGGGCACTTACACCCCCTTCCTGCCCAGGCCATTTTTCAGCTTTCAGCGCTGTCACACTTTGAATGACAATTGCTACACTGTAACCATGTGAAATTTTTATAATTTTCTTCACACAAATAGAACTTTCTTTTGGTGGTATTTAATCACTCCTGTTTTTTTTTTTTCCTAAAAAAAAAAAAAATTTGAAAAAAAAAAGACCAAAAATTTTGAAGAAAAAAAAAAAGTTTTTCTTAGTTTCTGTCAGTAAATTTTGTAAATAAGTAATTTTTCTCCTTCACTGAAGGGCACTGAAAGGCTGGACTGATGGGCACTGATGAGGTGGCACTTATGGGCACTGATCAGGATGTTCTTAGATTCCTTTCACCTCCTGCTCAAAACTTGGTTCCTCCTGCACAAAACTTGTAGCATGACACATCCTCTTCTATTAAGTAGTAAGGGCCTGTGACAGACCTAGCCAGGACAGAGGCTTTTGGAGGGGACTGAATGCTAGCCTCTTGCCGACCGATCATGGGCCCTGGCATTTGGGGGAACGGTGTTCTTTGTGAGCTGTATGCCTGGGGACCCTTTAGGTGGTGTTACTTTGGATTAAGGTCCATATACCCTCAAGAGACACAGTCTCTGGGAACCCTGTATATGCCATATTACAAATAGTGACTGATTCATACTGTTGGGGCACATACTGTTAGATGCTAATGTCATCAACTCCAGCCACCTGTCTGTTGTCTTCTATAATGTAAATGAGTCTAGTCTGGCTTGCCACAGCTTCTAAGAGTCTTTCACCCATTGTTGTTTGTTCTAATTAACCTTGCTATTGTATGAAGGAGTTCTTTGTTGATTGATGATAATGTTGATTGTGTCTTCTGAGCTAAAAGATGGCAAGTCTGTCCGGGGACCGGCGTTGTTGAAGAAAATTGTGCCAAGGCCCGGGGGGGGGGGGGGGGGGTGGTGTATGCGGCTTTTCACGGGCAATTTATTGGGGCAGTGGCTGGTGTTGGCGCTTCAATCATCCCAGCACCATCATTGATATGATGTCAGGATGATTGAAGCACATTATTTCTATTATTACGTTGTAATATATAATGAAATAGTTCAACTCACCATAATGCCAGGTCGCCTGTCACCATATGCGGATTGTCACTTGCCACGTCGCCTGTCACCATATGCGGATTGTCACTTGCCACGTCGCCTGTCATCATATGCGGATTGTCACTTGCCACGTCGCCTGCCACCAGATGCGGATTGTCACTTTCCAAGTTGCCTGCCCTCAGATGCAGCTTGTCACTTGCCATGTCGCTTGTCACCAGATGCATTTTGTCCCTTGCCACCAGATGCTTTTTGTCCCTTGCCGCGTCACCTGCTATCAGATGCAGATTGTCCCTTGCCACGTCACCTGCTATCAGATGCAGATTGTCACTTGCCACAACACCTGCCTTCATATGCAGATTGTCACTTGCCACCAGATGCATTTTGTCCCTTGCCACGTCACCTGCCACCAGATTTGGATTGTCACTTGCCACGTCACCTGCCATCAGATGCAGTTTGTCATTTGCCACGTCACCTGCCATCAGATGCAGCTTGTCATTTGCCACGTCACCTGCCATCAGATGCAGCTTGTCATTTGCCACGTCGCCTGCCACCACAGGAAGATTGTCACTGCAGTGGTGGCAGCCCAGGTGTGCACATTAGTTCAGAGGCAAGCCTGTGGTAGTGAGGGAGAACAGCGGTAATGGTGGGGGGCACGGGTAGTGAGAGATGATCTTATCTCCCTGCCTCACCTCCAGCAGTGTATCGGTGTTCTGCCGTGCTGTGTCGACGGAGGACCAGTGATGCGGGCGGGCAGTGAGATATGATCTAATTTCTCTGCTCACTCGCCTCAGTATAGCGGCCCCGCTGTAAGCACGGAACAACGGTGATGCGGGCGGGCGGTGAGAGATGATGTCATCTCTCTGCTTGCTCTGCCGCTGCTCATCAGACAGTGCAGGCTTCGCGGCCCAGCTGCAAACAGGCCGCGGCCGGGGGGTTGATGACCCCTGGTCTAAAGGATTAGATAATTAGCTCATGTTAATTCTGTTTCTAGTTACAGGTGTATTGTTAGAGTAATATGAGCAGGAGGGGGGAACCTCCTCTTCTACTGTATATAAGACTGTATCCTGGTTCTAATAAAAGAGAGTCCATGTTGAGCAGCTAAACAATTCTTGTCTTGTTTTGTGCTTGTGAGCGGTTGGAATATCTGATATCTGTTTTCAGACTGGGAGGAAGTGATATATGACGAAAGCCCTCAGGCGGAGTGTGGGGACGTTTCGTTACAGGGCCCACTCTGAATAAGCCTCTCTACTGGCTCTGGTTGCTTGCTGCCACTAGGCCTGAGGCCTGCAGAACCTCTCCCCCCGGAGGCCTAGTGGGTTAAAAGCATATCTTCAAGGAAATATGGACTACTGTTCCCAGCCAGCCCAACTTGCAAATCATGTGCCTGCAGCCCACATTGACTTGACACAGATCCCCACAGTGTCTTTTCTGATACAGGACTCCCCGTCATCCACCGTGTGTTTGATGAAGACTCTGCTAACGACCGTGTGATAGCAGAGTTCCCTCACAGACTCCTTGGCACATCCAGCCCTCCACTGTAGTAACACTCACCGACCTTCCAACAGCCCTGAGTCCTTGATGAGGAACTTTGACTGGACCATGCGTACCGACAGCTTCACCTGCCCCTCTGCTCCAGGAGTTCCCTGCCATCGGACCGTGTGGTGGCAGAGACATTGTCAATGACCGTGTAGAGGCAATGTTCCCTCACAGCTCTCCCCGGGCCTTCTGCGATCGGCGCACCCCCCCCCCCCAGATGGGGATGGCCTCCTGCTGCTATCTAACATGCCATTCCTCACTTCACTCAGTTGACTTCTCCCTTCAGTGGCATATCACCTCAGCTTATATATGAGGCCCGCCCCCTGCCAATACCGATTGGGGATTGGTCAGGGCTCACACACAAGCTGCCTGCCACTCCATTTCAAGGCCGAGCCCCTCTTTCAGAATCTTCTCCCTGGAAGCAGTGGAGGTGCCTCAGAACTGTCAGAACTGAAAAGTGCAGGTGGTCACACCCACTGCTACTCTGACCACTCCCAGCCCCCAGATCAAAACAGACAGGCCTGTTGCAGCATAGGCCTGGCCGCCTGCCTAAATTTGCCTGTGCTGAACAAACCCTAGTAAAATAACAATTACTAGCACCTACCTATTGGTAGAGGGTGCTACACACTATTTTTGGGAAATACTGTACAGCACATGCACAGCGCATTCACATCTGTGTGCTGTATTGCACTTAAAGCGGTAGTTAAAGTGATGCTAATGTCTCGTTTTTTTTGTTAAAAATAACAAACATGTTATACTTACCTTCTCTGTGCAGTGGTTTTACACAGAGCAGCCCCGATCCTCCTCTTCTCGGGTCCCTCTTTAGCGCTCCTGACCCCTCCCTCCTATTGAGTGCCCCCACAGCAAGCAGCTTGCTAAGGGGGGAAGTTGAGCCGCAGCTCCCTGTGTCCATTCAGACACGGAGCCGTGGCCCGGTCCCGCCCCTCTCCTCATTGGTTCACTGATTTTGATTGACAGCAGTGGGAGCCAATGGCACTTCACTGCTGTCTCAGCCAATGAGGAGGGACACAGAGAATTCCACAAGCTCCTGAAGATTCAGGGGCGGTCATGCGTGATCAGCAGATCCTGATAGTGCTTAACTACGTTTGCGTGTACATAATTTTTCAGAGCCATATGTAATATATGAGTCGAAAGAAGAATGTAAACAAGACATTTCAAAAAGAGAAGGGGGAAAAAAATAAATAAATAAATAAAAATACAGAGGATACATAAGGCTAGGTAGCATGTACCTGTAATCATTAATGACATTTTCTCACCATGTGTCCAGTCCCAACAGGTACTAACCTGTAGGTCGAAGAGTCAGAAAAGGACAATGTAGGGAGAGGGTGTGAGAAGAAGGAAGGCTGGGAGAAAAATAGAATAGATGTATAGGGTAGAAAAAGAGGAGATGGTGCAGAGGAAGAAAGAGGAGTAAGAAGAGGGGGAGGGGTCCCCGTGGTGGGGGGGAGTGGAGACATACTAGAGCAAGAGTAGCGCTGAGTCTAATTGGGAAGGGTGGATATGTGTCACCCAGAGTTGCCATGTCCAGAGGAATTTTTGTATCTGATAACACAGCTGTCAGCTTCTCATTAACCATGATGTCGTTTATGTGGTTTTTAACTGCTTCAAAGCTGAGAACCAGGGTTTTCCAGGCTTTTGGTATAGTCAATTTAGTTGCAGTAAAAATATGCAACGCCAATTGGCGTTCTGGTCGTAATAGTTCCGTGATGGGTTTCCCCAGAAGGGCCTCAAATGGGTCCCTCTTTATGTTAGCGTTAAAGAGGTTGCGAAGAAGTGTATAGATTCTGATCCACAATCTGCATTCCACCAAATGTGCGCCATTGTGCCCTCTTGAGCACACCCACGGAAACACAAGGGGGAGTAAGATGGGATAAAACTCGCTAATCTGGCCGGAGTATAGTACCATCCACAGAGCACTTTGTAAGCATTTTCCAAGAACAGTACATTCTTGGAGCACTTGGACAGTGCAGTAGTCATGACCTGCCTCCCACTGGAGATGATATGGTCTCAAGGGTGTTTTTTTAGAGCCTATTATAGCTGCATATATTAAAGAGATTAAACCCGAGGATTAGGGCTGTGATCTACAAAGGCTCTCAAAAGGGGTTAATGTATAGGGGGTTGGTCGAGCTGTTGAAGAAAGTGTCGGAGTTGCATATAACTGTAGTGCTCCCTAAGGTGGTGTCATGGGAGGATCATAAGGATGCAAATGGGATAATCTTAGTGGGGGTAAACATGGAGTGGATATCCACAAAGCCATTCTCGGTCCACCATGTGAATTGCAACGGGTTATCGCAGCCTGGTGGGAATAATGGGCACTGAAGAAGGTGGAGTAGGGGGAGGTGGGGGGAGATCAGGCCCCCAGAGTATCTAACCGAGTCCCATAACCAGAGTGAGTGAGCCAGACATGGGCCGATGTTGTTTGGACGGTGGACTCGAGGGAGCCAAGGGAGGGAGGCTAGTGGTATCGGGTGAGAGTCCACTAGATCAATGGTGGCCCACAACAGCATTTGTTGTTTCTCATGGAGATGGGATAATGGGGCGATAGCCGCTGCTGTATAGTAAGCGTGTAGGTTGGGGACCGAAAGGCAACCATTGATCCTGCGGGCATACAGAACCTGCTTTTTGATCCTCGGGCTCGTAGAACCCCAGATAAACTGCAGGATTTTACGCTGGTGTATACGTATAATATAAGAAGGGACCTGGACCTGTAAGACCTGAAAAAAATAAAGCAGCTTTGGGAGGTCATACGGACGGTTGTTATCCTTCTGAACCAGGACAAAGGGAGGGTAGACCAGGAGGCGAGCATAGCTGCCAGCTTCCCAAAAAGTAAGGGGAAGTTGGCTTGTTATAGGTTCGAGTATCTTGGGGTAAGCTTGATCCCCAGGTAGGGTAATGAGTTTAGCCATTGGAAGGAGAATGCAGATCTTAGGGCATCCAGCTCAGAGGATGAGAGGTTGATCGACATTGCTTTGGATTTAGCGGCATTGACTGATAGACCCGAAAACGTGGCAAAGGTGTTTAAAAGAGATAGCAGGTTAGGGAGGGTGAGTCTAGGTTTAGTAATGGTGAGCAGACTATCATCTGCAAACAAGGACAGTTTGTGAGAAGTACCCGCTATTTCCACCCCCGATATATCCGGATGGGATCGGATGGCCTCCGCCAAGGATTCCAGTGCCAGGATAAATAGGAGTGGGGAAAGTGGGCAGCCTTGGCAGGTTCCCCTTTTTATAGGGAAGGTAGGCAACTCAAACCCATAATATTTCACTTTGGCATGGGGGGAGTCATATATAGCTGAAACCCAGCTCATAAAGGATGTGCCGAATCCATGGTGTCTTAGTACCTGCATCAGGTAAGGCCATGACAAGGTGTCAAAGGCCTTATTGATGTCCAGTGACAAGAACATTGTTTCTAAGGACCTATCGTGGACTATATGTTGTATTTGAAGGAGACGTTGAATGGCGTCACTTGCTTGCCTCCTTGGGACAAAGCCCACCTGATCCTGCTTTATTAGACGTGGGAGAAAGGAGTTGAGGCGGTTGGCCAAGATCTTCGTCAAGATTTTCATATCTATATTGATTAGGGAGATCGGTCTGAAGTTAGCCCAGGATGAATGGTCCCCGTCTGGTTTCGGGATCATTACGATATTAGCAGTCAGCAGGTTTGGTGTAAAGGGATGAGCCTCTTTAACTGAGTTGTACATAGTTGTCAGGTAGGGGGCAATTACATCTGCTAATTTCCGATAGTATAGTGCTGTAAAGCCATCTAGGCCCGGCCTTTTACCCACCTTCAACTCCTTAATGCACTGCAGAACTTCCGAGACTTGTATGTCCCGTCCATTAGGGACATATGGGATTCGGATAGAGAGGGTAAAGATAAATTTGTCAGAAAGGCATCGAGGCCCTGGGTGGAAGATTGCTCAGGGGCTGAAAAAAATTTTTAGTAAGGCGATGCCTGAATTCACCTGGAACCCTCTGAGGATTGCCAGTAAGGGTATTGTGGCAGGTGCGCAAAGTAGTGGGAGCAAATTTTGGGGTAAAGGTGCGCAACCTGTTGGCCAGCATTGCATTGGGTTTGTTGGCTTTAGCATACCACTTCTGTCGGGCCCAGCGAAGGGTGCGTTCCGCTTCGTCTGTCAAACATATGTAAGTATATAACTATAGGTCTAAGCGGGCTTTGTCTAGGAGTCTGCGGTTGGCAGGGGTAGGGGATTGTTTGAAGGCCGCTGAAAGGGCCTCCAATTGTTGCTCCATATCGCGGCAAGCCTGTGTTCGCTCTCTTTTCCGTTTAGACTCCAGGCGGATAACGTGGCCCCAAAGGACAGCCTTGTATGCTTCCCACAGTGTGACCAGGAATGATACTGACCCTGCATTAAGTTTAAATTATTCCACAGAAGTCTTGTGACTAAGGATCTCTTTGAAAGAGATGTGCTAAGGATCTCTTTGAAAGACAGAAGAGAGTCGTTCATGACCCAGGGGGAAGTGTTGTGGTTTACTTAGCAGAGAGTGAAAAACTGTCAAGATAGAGTCATGGTCGGACCAAGGGGCGGCAAGGATAGAGACCAAATCTATTAAAGGGAGATGTTTCCGTAATAGGAACATATGATCGATTCTGGCGTGAGAATGATGAGGATGGGAATAGTGAGTATAGTCCCTACCCAGAGGATGGAGCTCCCGCCAGACAACTACTAGGTCGGGAGATTGCAGGGATTGTTTGAATGTTTTTGCGGCTGTGGAGGGGAGTTTATGGTCCGATGTGTAGTTGTCAATAGAAAGGTTCAGTGTTACATTAGAGTTGCCCGCCAACAGAAGGGTACCTCTCTGGTGGGACCTCAGCAGGGAGCAGATGTGGGTCAGGAAGGGCCCCGGATTCTTATTTGGGGCGTAGTAAGTCATAATGGTCAATTGGTAGTCTTGAATGGTGCCTTGCAAAGTTAGGTACCTACCATTTGGGTCTACTATTTGTTTACTGCAAATAAATGGGACCGACTTGCATATCAGGACTCCCCTCTGTTTAGTAGGGCCATTGGCCAGATAAACTTGGGGGTAATCCGCCGCAAAATATTTGGGGTAGGAGGAGGAAGAGAAATGGGTTTCCTGTAGACATGCAATATCTATTTTTTGTTGTTTGAGGTATTTGAAAACTTTGACCCATTTCTGGGGGGAATTCATGCCCTGAACATTCAGGGACAACCAGTGGAGGGTCATGGAAACAGAGGCGTACTGCTACAAAGCACTCCAGCCGTACACCCTGGGTACTGAGAGGGAGGGGAGAGAGTGGAGAAGAGATAGAGAGAGAGAGGGGGAAAGAGAGAACAAGACATAAGACTTAAAAGTATCGAGGAGAAGTTGGAGTACAGTAAGCATAAAGAACTTAAATGCATCAGTTTGTGGACTGTAAAAGCCACAGTGGGGTGGGACAGTGGCCAATACAGCCATCTTAGCCAAGTGCCAACTCATGGGGGGAGCAGTGGTCCGTCGGAACCACCAGCCTGTTACAAAATAGTTAATTCAACTGAAATGTCTTTAGCACAGAATCTAGAAAATTTTTAATAACACAGTCAAGAACCAGTTAAAACAGTGTTGCTAACTTAATACCTATGGAACATTTAAAGGTATAACTGCCTGGGACCCCCGGGCACCCGAAGACAATGGCCGAAGGCTCATCATCTCCGGGCGGCCGGGCGTACCGGCCCGGCACCACCCGACCAATAGTTCCTCCAAACCTTCAAACCGGAATGGAGAACCACGGAGCAAAAACAAGAACCACAACCAATTTGGTAAACTGGTGAAGGCTACCCCTGCGAAGAATACATTACCCCCCTATGTTATGACATTCCCAGAGTCAATTGTAGTGATTAGGACAAAAAAAAAGGGGGGGGCAGTTCGGTAAACAAACTCCGGCTATAGTGAATGTAGCCGTATGGGAAAGGGTGGGGAAGACATCTGAAGTCCGTGTCTCTGCTTGGAGCTTGGATGAGGAAGTCAACATCCCTGTCTGGAAGAGGAGGACGATGCGTCTGTTGAAGACAAGGGTAGGTCCAGTTGTAATCCCTGAAAGTGGCATCTCAGATCAGACGGAGAGGTGGCGTGGAAATGGCGGCCCAGGTGGGAGAAAGATAGCTTAAACGGGAACCATCTGTATTTGATCCCCTGGGTTTGTAGAATTGGAAAATAGGATTTGAGGCCCCGCCGTCTGGCGATTGTGACCGGCGAGAGGTCAGCGAACAGATGGAGGGGATTACCTTGAAAGGAGAGGTCTTGCTGTTCCCTAGCAGATTGTAAAAGTTTCTCTTTAGTACAGTAATAGTGAAATTTAATGATGACCTTCCTCGGGGGACCCTCAGAGGGCTTAGAGGCCAGGGACCGGTGAATACGATCGAATTCCAACCTGTCCACTGGGTTCTCGGGAGCCAGTTCCTGGATACAGGCGGTAGCTGTGCCCTGGAGGTTGGTAATAACTTCTGGAATACCACAGATACGGAGATTATCCCTGCGGGCCCTATTTTCTGCATCCTTCAGTTTGTCTTTTAGGGACTCAAGCTCAGCTGACATTTTGTCTACCTCCTCCTCGTGTCCCTCCAGCACTGTAGTGGCCAGATCCATACGTTGTTCTAGCTGATTAGTGCGGTGGTGTAGTCTCTTTAAGGCCCCGCACCAGGTCTGAGGATAGTTTGCGGGAGGCTGCAGTGATTTCATCCCTTACTATACTGCGGAACTTGGCCAGTATATTGTCAGAGTCTACAGGGAGAGGACTCACCAGGTCCGTGGGCAATTGGTGCAGGCTCTCGGCGGGTGATGCTGAATCCTCTGCAGAGAGCTGTGGCTCTGGGGGCTCAGGCACCATCTTGCTTCTGCCCTTGCCTGAGGCTGGGGAGGGCTTATGAGGCTGCCGGTTCTTGGGTTTGTTTTTCACCGCTCTGTGCATTACCGGCAGCGTCCAGAGGTGACCCGGAGCACGCAGAGGTATGTGAGCAGCGTCCTGGCTCGTTCTGTGCTGCATTAGGCCGGCTTGTCAGTTCCGATGACGTGGAGCGGAGGCATCAGGCAGCCATCTCCTTCACTCACGCGCATGCGCCCCTGCCTGTCAGCAACTTTTCACAACACTAAGGGGGTTATTTACTAAAGGAAAATCCACTTTGCACTGCAAGTGCACTTGGAAGTAAAGTTGCTGAAGATCCGAGGGAACATGCAAGGAAAATAAAAAACAGCATTTTAGCTTGCACATGATTGGAGGATAAAATCAGCAGAGCTTCCACTCATTTCAGATCTACCCCTCAGATTTAGAGCATCTGCACTGCCAAGTGCACTTTCAGTGCACTTTCAAGTGCACTTGTAGTCCACTTTCAAGTGCACTTGTAGTCCACTTTCAAGTGCACTTGCAGTGCAAAGTGGATTTGCCTTTCGTAAATAACCCCCTAAGTGTACTACCACTTTAAGGACTCAAGTGTTTTTTTGCACGTATATGTGCATAGGGGTGACATTTAGAATGACAATTCACATAAAAAGATACATAATTTTGTATTTCTGGCCTGAATTGGGGGTGGATCATGGGATTTTGTTTCTACACAAATGCATGAATTCTTTCAGAATATATGCATAAAGTGCTAGATATTGCTTGTTCTTGATGAATAGTTTTTTGAGATAATGGAGAAGCAGTGAAAAGGACTGCCAGCTGCATTTAGAAAAGAAGTGAATATAGTTAGTGTTTAAAGCTCACAACAGATTTATTTTCTGTCCTTGGGATTTATCAGAGCTGTTCTGTTCTTCTTTCCAAGGCTAGTGAAAAATAAACAAATCTACTCTATTTTCTCATGCTAGAAGTGTATCTTCAATAAGGCTTCATGCACACTAGAAAGGTAAAAACTGCTTTAGAAACGCTGGAAAAAAAAAAACACTAATGTTTTAGTGTCAAAAGGGGGGAAAAAGGGAAAGGGAATTTGTGGGACTTTAAATGAGGCTATAGGGGCCATTCAAGTCCCCTCCTAAATCCTGGTTCAATATGAGTTTAAAAAGAGCACAAAAGGCGGGATTTTACATGAGGCACAGGGAAGCAGATAAAAGTAAAAAAGGCTTTAATAGATTCAAATAGTCATATATTTACCTATTCAGTGATAATGCATTTTTCTATATATATCAATAGTTCATGAGAATCTAATATTGCACAGTCATATATATTCCAACAAGGAATTAACATGTTATAAATACATAGGAGACTTAATACATAAGGGACACTCGTAGTAAATGATACTCATGCAGATTGGTGACTCACTATAGTGTCACAAAATAAAAATGAAAAAAAAAAAAGAGATCTAGATGAAACGTCCATACATGGTTGATAATTATATGTAAATAACAGCTCTACGCATTTCGGGACCTTATAGCCACTCATCAGGAGCAAAACCATAATAATCACCTATGAATAGGGAAAACAACCATATTATAGATCTGAGGGAACAATTGGGCAAATGTAGAATATGAAAAACCCACACATATACACATTTGGCCCACTGACTTACATGTACATCTGCGCAGTGGTGATGCAGCCGTGAGAGTCACAAATCGGCTGAAGATGCCACATCACAGAGCTGAAGGGGCGCACCGGAGCGACAGCCCACAAACAATGCCCCAAGTGGGTCAAAGTATATGATGTGACACAAGTGTGAGTGAAATCGGGTGACCAATGTGAAAAAAAAGTGAAAGGAAAGGATTAGGATAAACTGAGGAGTGTGTAAGTGGGGAGATGTAAAGCAAAATAGGTGAGTGAGGTGCAAGATAGAAAAGGTTCTAAAAGAAATAGAAAGATAAGCACTGGAGTGAAAGAAATGAAATGAAGCGAAGGGGAAAACCAAGGGATAGTGAGGGACAATGGAGTAGGAAATGGTGAGGAGAAAAATAATTACCTGCTGCAAAGTGAATGAAGCAAAGAATTAGGGCTGCAACTAACAATTATTTTCATAATCGATTAGTTGGCCGATTATTGTTTCGATTAATCGGTTAATAACCTTAAAAAAAAAAAAAAAAAGTGTGGCGTATAATTTAGTTAATATGTAAAGTTTAAAAAAAAGGCAATTTATTCTTAAATACCTCTATGCAGTGGTAAATATAAATAACCAACTATATGGTTAGGGAGCAAAATATCTAATCCACTCTGAGAATAACAGACAGAAGAGATATACTGTATATGCTATTAAAGGGTGAATCTGAAAAATATTATCAGACTCAGAGATCAAATGTCTTCCTCCAAAAAAAAAATTCATTTTCTAATCGTTAGTGGGGTCAAGTCGATGTTCATTTTCAACTACAGTGACGGGAAAATTTTGAAATAGAAAACTTCTTGGTCAAAGGAATTTTCAGACAGTGTATGTGGTTTTCGTTCAGAAATTACATTCATTTTAAAAACAGAATGTTAAAAACAAGTAAAAATTTCAAACAACATTCTTTCATTCAGCGAACGTACAAAGAGTTTTCGTCTGAATATTCTCGTCTGAAAATTGATCCATGTGGCCAGAATAAGGCTCGCTATACACCTAGGCAGTTTGCTTTTGATCTGTTTCTGCAGTGCTTTTTGCTGTGCGTTTAGATTTTTGCGCACGTGATTTTGCGGCGATTTGCGTTTTTGCATTTTTTTGGCCAATTGGGTTAAAAAAACTAAAATTAGCCCTTTATAGTACAAAAAAAAAGCAGATAATCACTACTGTAAGGGGTTAATTTTTTTACTGTAGAACTGTGAAAGTAACATCTACAGTAGCGATTATTTGCTCTTTTTGTACTATAAAGGGCTCGTTTTAGTTTTTTTTAACCCCATTATGTTACTGGCCGATTAATCGATTATGAAAATAGTAATCGATTAATTTCATAATCGATTAGTTGTCGATTAATCGATTAGTTGTTTCAGCCCTACAAAGAATGTCCAAGAGTGTGTTTGTTCCACAAGGGAAGTTGATGTGAAGGGATTTTTGCCGGCGTTTAACAGTGTTTAGCCTAGTGTGTAAGCTTTGCTTAGTAGCTTTAGTGTTAAGAAACGGAGCCGCCGGCGTCCTTAACCAGTATGGTTGTTTGGGAGCGGGCTGGGAAGCTATTCGCTGTGTCCTTAAAAAAGAAGTATGTTTTTTTTTTCTTACATCTATTCTATGTGAGCTGCTGATATCTAAAAATCTTTCCAGCCCTCTTAGAAAGTGCCCCCATTCTGTCGAGCTAAATACCTGTGGGAGGGTCTACAGACTTTCATACAGTGTAATACCGACAATGGTCTGGCTCTGGAATCTGGATCCACCCACTTTCCTGTCATCTTGCTTGATTGATGTTGGCTCTCTGCTCGTTTCCGAGACTTCACAGAGTGTAGCTGTTCCCCCTCCCCTCTCTCTCTTCCCTCCTCCCTCCCTTCTCCCTCCTCCCTTCTCCCCCTTCCTTTTCCCTCCTCCCCCCTCCCTTCTCCAACGCAGCATGTTTCAGTGGTCAGAAGAGTCGGTGTTCAGAAGTGCCCGGGATGTACGGCGCATGTGCCGTACAGAACAGCACAACAGCTGATTTTGGCAAGGCGTGTTCGGTGAGGGGCGGATTAGTACATGATGGGGGCGGATTTTTAAATGATGGGCAGTGCTGCAGAGATGGGGGCGGATTTTGCAAAGATGGCCAGTGCTGCAAAACAAATTTTATTCTGCTATTTTTCCTGGCCGCTTGCGGGGCGTGCCCATCTTTTAAATATCTGCACCCAACATATACAAATCTGCTCCTCACCGACATGAGGCATCATTTAAAAAATCTGCACCATCTTTGCAGCACTGCCCATAATTTTACAATCCGCCCCCAACATGTACAAATCCGCCCTTCACCGACATGAACACGCCTCGCCAGCACCGTCGGCTATTGTGTGCAGGCGCCGTCTCGCTGTCACAACAGCTGATCGTAAAATCAAAAACGCAAATTAAGTGCAGCGCAAATAAATAAAAAGTCCATATATGAGGGAAACACAATTCTTCTGAAGTACAATACTCCTTCCTATTATGGGAACACCACGAGATCTTCTCCACTAATGTGCATATAAAAATGCTTACTAGATGGAAGGTCATACAAGGCATGGATTCCAGAATCATGGATGTACACAGCTCGGATCCTCCAGTGATCTTCACTTATTCCCGGCAGATGTCTCTCAAATACAGCCAATGAGCAGATGAACTCTTAATCATGCAGCCAAAGGGAGAGACACAGCAGCACTGAACAGAGGCGCTGTTCAGCGCTGCTGTGTCTCTCCCTTTGGCTGCATGATTTTTTTGTCTTTTTTTTTTTTTTTTTTACACTACATCTTTTTTTTTCTTGGTGAATGAGTAGGGGTACATCAGCACCCCCCAATGTTGAGGGCAAGTGGCCTGGTATGGTTCAGGAAGGGGGGGGGGGGGCGCTCGCTCGTTCCCCCCTCCCACTTTTCTGGCCTGCCAGGCTGCATGCTGGGATAAGGGTCTGGTTTGGCTTTTGGGAGGCTCCCACACCATTTAAAAAAAAAGGTTTGGCATCGGGTTACCCTTAAAATCCCTAACAGTCTCAAAAGACTTGGTATGGATTGGTGGGGGGGAAGCCCCACGCCATTTTTTTCACAATTTTTTTATTGCCGGCAACGGGTTTTTTTACATTCAGCTGTCAGCAGCAGCTGTAAAAAGCCGAGTGTGCATGAGGCCTAAAAGGAAAAACATTTTGTCCCCTGACACTGTAGTTGTATGGATTGGTAGTCCTCCAAGGGAAACTTGCCTCAAGGAGTTGAATAGTGTATTAATTTTGAACATGAGATAACAGGAAAAAATAAGGTTTGGTTTGTTAGAGACCCTTGCCTCTCTCTGTATTTTTACAACCTGTGATATGTATAAACTGCCTTAGTGGTGTGTGTTTTTTTCTTGTTAAACTGATTGTAAACGATCACCTTGTAAAACAATCCATTCAATTTATAATAGAAATGAAAGGCAAAATGTTTTTGTATGGATATATAAAAAAAAAAAAAACATTATGAATACCTTTTTTTTCTCTTTTTTTATATGTGATCACATTTCCTCTATAATAAGGCTTACCTGTAGGTAGTATGAATATCTCCTAAACCTGCACGGTTTAGGAGATATTCATACTTCATGCAGCCAGTGATGTCACCGGCGCATGGGCTCTGAAGGAACGGTATACCCGTGCTGTCCCTTCAGAGCCCCCATCCATGACTCCCGCAAACATGCGTGGGAGTGACATCATCGTGGCGCAGTCAATCAGATGGCGGGAGGACGCCCTGCAGGGCTTCATTCTAAGGCAAGTATTTCATAATGTGCTAGTATGCGATGCATACTAGTCCAATATGCCTTTACTTTGCAGGGTGTAAAAAAATGAGGTGCTCTAGTGCTGAACTTTCGCATTGTTGTTTAGTGAGTTACTTCACAGACTGCCTACTAGTTTAAGGCATTTGAAGTACTATGGTAAGGCTAAGGACAGCCCCAGAGCTTGCAGACTTAGAAAGCTGAACTCTAGACAAAGTGGTGTGTTTTATTTCTGCTGTGTAAAAAAGAAAAAAAAAGTTTACTCACATGAGTTATATGCCACTTATGATTGCTGCCCTTTCTTTATTTACAATTTAATTTATGCTGGATAGTATAGCTCTCGCTGTACTGTATAGCACCATGACTATGAGAACTGTGGCTCTCATACACAGAAGCAGCACTGTTGTTTATCCACCCCTGATCTCCACTTGCCCATTCACGGAATGCCTTGTATTTTGTGTCAGGTTCAGAGCAACCAAGTAAATTCGGGTCAGATTCTGACTAACAGGGTGCCCCCTAATGGGTTCTCCAAAACAAACAGGCAACACTTGTACCTCTTTAGTCCCTTTCACACGGGATGTCCGATCAGATCCACCTGAAAAACTGGCGGACCTGATCAGACCCTCCAGTCTCTTCTGTGGAGCGTCGGATGACACCTGCCACCATCCAATCTGTTCTGATCCTGTCCGCCAAAAACAGACAGATGGAGGTCCTATTCCCCATCCATTCGGTGGATCGGATGGAAACGGACAGGTAGTTAATTTCCATCCAAATTGCCCCATAGATGAGAGCGGGACTGTGTCCGTGTCCGCTCTGCATAGCTAAGCGGGGATCAATGGAGAGATCCCCTGCTTAGCAGAAGTGCCCATGTGAAAGTGACCTTAGTGTTCTGTGAAAACAAAGTTGTTGTTTTTCCCCCACATTTAGTCATAAACCCTTGAGTCCCTCATCGTGTGTATGTAAGAAACCTAAGTCACACATACACAGCATCCAAAATCCCGCCATCCAATTCAATAAAATATAGTATATACCATAATTCAGTTTGCTTCAAGAAGGAAAACATTTCTTCCTGATTTCCCAAAGGCAACTGGATACTGTCCAGATATACAATATACAGTGCATCCAGAAAGTATTCACAGCGTTTCACTTTTTCCAAATTTTGTTATGTTACAGCCTTATTCCAAAATTGATTAAATTAATTATTTTCCCTAAAAAATCTACAAACAATACCCCATAATGACAACGTGAAAGAAGTTTGTTTGAAATCTTTGCAAATTTATTAAAAATGAAAACAAAAAAAAATCACATGTAGATAAGTATTCACAGCCTTTGCTCAATACTTTGTTGAAGCGCCTTCGGCACCAATTAAAGCCTCAAGACTTTTTGAGTATGATGCTACAAGCTTGGCACACCTATTTTTGGGAAGTTTCTCCCATTCTTCTTTGCAGGGCCTCTCAAGCTTCATCAGGTTGGATGGGAAGCGTTGGTGCACAGCCATTTTCAGATATCTCCAGAGATGTTCAATCGAGTTCAAGTCTGGGCTCTGGCTGGGCCACTCAAGAACAATCACAGAGTTATCCCATAGCCACTCCTTTGTTATCTTGGTTGTGTGCTTAGAGTCGTTGTCCTGTTGGAAGATGAACCGTCACCCCAGTCTGAGGTCCTGAGCGCTCTGGAGCAGGTTTTCATCAAGAATGTCTCTGTACATTGCTGCATTCATCTTTCCCTCAATCTTGACTAGTCTCCCAGTTGCTGCTGCTGAAAAACATCCCTGCAGCATGATGCTGCCACCATCATGCTTCACTGTAGGGATGGTATTTGCCAGGTGATGAGTGTTGCCTGGTTTCCTCCAGACATGATGCTTGCCATTCAGGCCAAGGAGTTCAAGCTTTGTTTCATCAGACCAGAGAATTTTTTTTCTTATGGTCAGAGTCCTTCAAGTGGGCTGTCATGTGCCTTTTACTGAGGAGTGGCTTCCGTCTGGCCACTCTGCCATACAGGCCTGATTGGTGGAGTGCTGCAGAGATGGTTGTTCTTCTGGAAGGTTCTCTTCTCTCCACAGAGAAAAAACGGAGCTCTGCAAGTGTGACCACCGGGTTCTTGGTCACTTCCCCGACTAAGGCTCTTCTCCCCTGATCGCTCAGTTTGGCTGGGTCCTGGTGGAATTGTCCTGGTGGTTCCAAATTTCTTCCACTAACGGATGATGGAAGCCACTGTGTTCATTGGGACCTTCAATGCTGCAGACATTTTTCTGTACCCTTCCCCAGATCTGTGCCTCGATACAATCCTGTCTACAGACTTTTCCTTGGACTTCATGGCTTGGTTTGTGCTCTGACATGCACTGTTTACCTGTGGGACCTTATATAGACAGGTGTGTGCCTTTCCAAATCATGTCCAATCAACTGAATTTACCACAGGTGGACTCCAATCAAGTTGTAGATACATCTCAAGGATGATCAGTGTAAACAGGATGCACTTGAGCTCAATTTTGATTGTCATGCAAAAGGCTGTGAATACTTACTGTATTTATTGGCGTATAACACGCACTTTTTCACCCTGAAAATCGGGTGCAAATAGCGTGTGCGTGTTATACGCCAATACTTTAATTTTAGCTACCTCAGAGGGGACAGGGAGGGGACAGGGAGGGGGCGGGACAAGCGCCATCAGATTACATATAGTGAAAATCTCCTGTTTACTTGGCAGCTAGGAAGTCCCGTTTCCTGGGCCGCCATTGGACCACTGTTCTGTCTATCATAGGAGATTCTCACTGTATGTAAGCTGTCGGCGCTCGTCCCCCTCCCTGTCCCCTCTAGGCTGCAGATGGGCATCAATCAGGCTGCACTGATGGCAATGGTGAGGCTGCTGCATTGAAGGCAATGGTGAGGCTGCTGCATTGAAGGCAATGGTGAGGCTGCTGCATTGATGGCAATAGTGAGGCTGCTGCATTGAAGGCAATGGTGAGGCTGCTGCATTGATGGCAATAGTGAGACTTCTGCATTGATGGCACTGGTGAGGCTGCTGCATTGATGGCACTTGTGAGGCTGCTGCATTGATGGCAATAGTGAGACTTCTGCATTGATGGCACTGGTGAGGCTGCTGCATTGATGGCACTTGAGGCTGCAGATTGACACTGACCCTTATTTTGCTTCAAAGTTTCTTATTTAAAATGTAAGGTTTTTTTCCTGAAACTTCCCTCTTAAAATGAATGTGCGTGTTATACGCCGATAAATACGGTATGTATATGTGATTTTTTTCGTTTTTTTTTAAATAAATTTGCAAAGATTTCAAACAAACCTTTTTCATGTTGTAATTATGGGGTATTGCTTGTAGAATTTTGAGGAAAGTTATGAATTTAATCCATTTTGGGATAAGGCTGTAACATAACAAAATGTGGAAAAAGTGAAGTGCTGTGAATACTTTCCGGATGCACTGTAAGCAATATTATTTCTTAGAAGGATTATTGGGAGACTATACACAGAGATGAGTAGACAGGTGACCCAAAAAGCAGCAAAGCTGCCACATCCTGGCATTACAGTGGTTGAGGATGTGTTACTTGCATGGCTGGCTGAACAGAATTTTATAAATCCCTTTGACAGGTGTCACGGAACCCCGTCAGCATACAGCCTCCTCCAGTCTGAACATGAGATATCAGATATTACAGCCATATATTGTAACTAAAAACCAGGCGAGACTAGCTCAGTTACAAATTGCAACATGGATACAGGCTTTTTATGCACTTGAAAAGTAGGTTCCCCCTTCCTGATATTACCCTAACAATACAAACTATATCCAGAAACATAAATTAACATGAGCTAATTAACCACTTTTGGACCAGCTCACGACGATATACGTCGGCACTTTGAAGAGGGATATCATTGTTATGGCAGCAGCTAGCTAGTCCGCAGCTAGTCCGGTTTCAGATAAAAGTGGTCTCAGCGGTGGATCCGCTGCAAGATCACGTTTATCGGCGGCGGGAGAGTGGCCCCACTCCCACCACTCTCCAGCGCCCTCTGCCTCTTACCGGAGCCGCCGGCAGCGGCGGAGGCAATCGGATCCTTCTCCCTGTTAGGTATGGAGATGAGTGAGGGGAAGATGGCCCCCACTCATCTCCATACCATCACTTCCGCCCATAGCTCTTAAAGGAACTTTTTTTTTTCTTTTTATTGCATTTTAGTGTAAATATGAGATCTGAGGTCTTTTTGATCCCAGATCTCATAATTGAGAGGTCCTGTCATGCTTTTTTTCTATTACAAGGGATGCTTACATTCCTAGTAATAGGAATAAAAGCGACACATTTTTTTTTAAAAGAACAGAGTAAAAATAAAAAGTAAAATAAATAAGAAAAAAAAAAATTAACGAGCCCCACCCCGCCGAGCTTGCGTGCAGAAGCGAACGCATACGTGAGTAGTGCTCGCATATGAAAACTGTGTTCAAACCATACATGTAAGGTATCAACGCGATTGTTAGAGCAAGAGCAATAATTCTAGCCCTAGACCTCCTCTGTAACTCAAAACATGAAACCTGTAGAATTTTTAAATGTCGCCTATGGAGATTTTTATGTTAAAGTTAAAGTTTGTCGTCATTCCACGAGCGGGCGCAATTTTGAAGCGTGACATGTTGGGTATCAATTTACTCGGCGTAACATTATTGTCTCGGAGCTCACAAACTACAATACACATTATCATAAGTAAAAACACAGGACACCTTCACAAAATAGCAGGAGACCACCGGTAGCAGACAAACCGTCTCCTACATTGTACAGAGGCGAATGTGATCAGCACTTTCAATTAACATTTATAGTTCAGAATCAAACAAACCAGAAATAATCTTTATATATTTCCTGTGAGATATTGTGGATAAATATTACTGGCCTATCTGAAGTAATCCACCACATTCTCAGTGTCCATCATTAGAGAATGATCTGCTCTCTCCCTGGGCCATAGTCACTGGGTAAGAGACTTGCTCCTACTCCTCTCCAGAAGCCCCTATCATGGTTAGGTCTGTCACAACAGGTGAATGGTTCCTTTGTATTTTGAATGTTTTTCTGGTTGTCTTGAGCTGTGCGTTTACCTCTAATTGTCAGTGTTGAAAAATACAATTAACTTTAACCAAATTCTTAAAATTGTAGGTGTTTTCCCTCCTTTAAGATGCCCCCCTCCACACACCTTTTTCAAACAGTGTAGGATTCCTGGGTCGAAAAACTTCAGAGATCTCGAACATTGGGTATATTGTAATAATATAATATGGGTAGAATTAAGAATAACACATTCCCCTGCTCCAAAGGATGGGACCACAGTCATGACTATGCATTAGTAATAACCAGGCAAAGTGTGAATTATTGATGTGCCCATAAAAATTATAAAACTACAGATCACTTGTAGCTTTAGTTGCTGACATGGAAATGATTGGAACTATGGAGACACAGTAAACAAAGCACATTGGCTTACTGCCGTAAACTGGACAAATGGATTAAATCTGTTTATATGGCCATAAAGTGGAAAGGCATATATATCAAATCAGTTGTGGAAGAGCTCAGTTATTGTTACACCAGAAGTGCTTTTTTGTAAATTCTTTATATACAGTATATCCTGAGCATGATACAAACCATAGTACACAATGAAGAATGTTTTGGCATTTTGTAGAACAAAGTAGAATCTGTATTGATATTAAGATATAAGCAGGAAGACAGAATTTATAGGATACAGTAACTGTATACATGAACCCACTAGTAGGGAAAGAGAAAAGAAAAATTGAACAAACAAGGGTGGAGGGGTGGACAAAAGCAAGAAGCATGGGAGTTGGAAGGTTTCAAGAAGGGGGTAGGGAAGTCTGGGTAAGGGTTAGTGTAGGGGATAAGGGGCAGCTAGGACAAGGAAATGAGGGAAAGTGCACTCCCCAGGTGGTCCATATGGTGTTGAGCTGTGGATTAGGAGTTGCCAAATATGAGGGCCTTTCCTTCTTTGGAGAATGTATAATCATTCCAATAGAACCACGTTGTTCTGTATGCATTGCTTTTGTTTTGAGAGGATAGCATGAGATCTTCCACCCGTCTAATATCCTGTGCTTTGCATACCCATAGTGAGATTAAGGAGAAGAGGGACCTTTCATTTCAGGGGAATGTAGGATTTAGCCATATTTAAAAGGTTATTATAACTGTTTTAGGGCTCTTCCGTTTGGGGGTTCAGATATTTTTTATTGTATAAACCTTCACTTTTATATAATGATTGAATGTTACTGAATATATCATTGTTGTTTGTTTTTTTTAATATATAAAGTAATGTAAGCAAATTTTAATCTAAGCTCTAAATCTATTTATTTTATCTTTTAGGTTGCAGGGATTCCAAAGACACGTGAGTAAATTCTGCATAGTTGGAGCATTTTTGTACATAATTTGTGTCTAAAATGTTTAAAGTGTAGCTCTGGGTTTCTTAATAACTTAAATATTGTAAATAGTTGCTATTGAATACTTTCAATATACAGTATGTTGCTTTATTTTCTCCAGTTTCAAGCAATCAATGATTTTCTAGAGCTGATAGTAACGATAGGCTTGTGCTAGCAGACTCCAGAATCCTCATCCTCATCTCTCTGCACCTTTTATTGGCTACATTGCATGCAGCCCTACAGGTCAGTTAAGGGAGGGGGTCAAGCTAGCCCTCCTTCTGAACCATACCAGGCTGCATGCCCTCAACATGGAGGGGTGCTTTGGGGTGGGGCCGCCCCCCCACAGAACCCTGTCCCCACGTTGATGGGGACAAGGGCCTCTTCCCAACAACCGTGGGTGGTAGCTGTGGGGGTCTGCAAGAGCAGGGGACCTATCTGAATGCCCCTTTAACAAGGGGACCCCCAGATCCTGGACCCCCCTGTTTGAATGAGTAGAGGTACATTGTACCCCTACTCATTCACCAAGAAAAAATAAGTGCAGTGTTACAAAACACAAGAGATGGTTTTTGACAAGTCCTTTATTAGAAATCGTGTCTTCTTCCTCCAGCATTTCTTCTCCCTCCGGTGTTTCTTCTCCCTCTTCTCTCTCTGATGGTTTCTTTTTCCTTCTGTGTGTCTTCTCCCTCTCCTCTCCCTGGTGATGTCTTCTTCGTCAGCGACCACCACTAGTCGCTAAAAATAATGAACATGGTCTCCGATGCTGGCTGCCTCCGTTGTGTTGGCTCCCGCTGTCTGCCATATCTTATATAGCCTTGGGGGGGTGGCCATCCGGTGACGTCACCCAGAGACCTGGCTCTTGTGATGTCACAAGGGCAGATCTCCGGGTGACATCACCGGATGGCCATGTCCCACGGCTATATAAGAAATGTCAGACAGCGTGACCGACACAACGGAGGCAGCCAGCCTTAGGAAGAAGGGCTTCCCAGCCCGTTCTTTAGCAACCAGCTATTTACAGTGTGTTTAAAGAAGAAAAAAAAAAACTTAAAATGCAAAATGCATGAAAACTGCATGCAATAGCACATAAAAAAAACAAGGGTTTAAAAACGCAAAACGCACTGCACGTTCTGTGCCTGAAAAACACAAGAAATGCAGCCCGCATGGATGTGAACCCTGACTAAACCCACAGCTGCCAGTGTGTCCTGGGAGAAACAGTGCCGATGTTGATCCTGATGCATTGTACTTTTACTGTTTTTTCCCCTTAATTACAATTTTATTCGGATCTGTTCACTGCAGTGGTATTGTGGTGCAATGGTTTGTGTCACAATATGCTACGCTTGAAATACTTTTTGGCGCACACCACCACTGTGCAGTGGTGTAAACTGGCTTCATCACAAACAAGGTAGATTGCTTTGTCTTTGCCCTTGGACTGCGTTTAGCAAGGCTGCCCAACACAGCCCAAAACAATGGCCCTTACCTCACTCCTAAATCTTTTTTAACCACAATCTAAACCAAACTCTTGGGGCCCTTTTACACGGGCATTCCGATCAGATCCACCTGTCAGTTTTTCAGGCAGACCTGATCAAGAAGCTCCATGCAGCTCATTGGACAGGTGTATTTAAACAGACTTGTGTCCATTTACACCCACCTACCTCCACGTCCATCCAGGTCTTTTTCAGTTTTGGACCTAAATGCGATGAATCGGATGTAGCCTGTTGTAAATAGACAGCAAATTTACATCCAGCCGCGTATAGAGCTAGCAGAAGTCCGCCGCACACAAATTGAACAGGCACAGATGTAAATAAAAAATAGACATCCATACCATTCAGCAGGGGATCTGCTCATCGATCCCCTGCTGATCGGGGCAGACCCTGCTCCATGTTAAAAGAGTCTTGGGCCCTTGTTACACTAGTAATTATGATATTCATAGCAGCTTGCCAGTGACGTAATCTCTAAGAGCCTACTCATCTTCTTGCTGGGAGAACTAGTGGCATGCCATTCCATTGCTACTCCCTCACTTGTGATTGGGATTCTGGAGCATTTCCCCTTCATATGTTGGCTCTGCTCCTGCAGATCTTGAGATGTCCCTGCTTCTTCTCTTGCATTTTCTATAAAACAAATACAATAATCCAAGAGGATAAGAGAATCTTTTTGTAATGATGGTAGTAGCAAGTGCCTAGACTTGGGAACCAAACGTTAGGTGTGTTATCACAGGAGTGCCTTTGAAACATATAGAACAATTGGGAGGGGCAAACAAGAAATGTAATATTAACTAACTCAACTTAACAGACTATTAATATCTGTAGATTTAACATTTTTATACACAATATAAATAAGCATCGGTATAGTTACATACACGCTGTTGCCACTTTCTTAGGGAAATGTATAGGGTAGGACCTCTTGCAGTGGAAACATTCCTCAGGGTATTTTGGGCATGCTGACCCAAAAGCAGAACAGTTACTCCAGATGTGTCAGCTATGCCTGCTGTTTATGGAAAACATTAATAGGATAGATATTAAAGCGGAGCTCTAACCAAGAGGGGAAGGGGAATCTCCGCTTGTTTGTACCCTCCCCCTCCACTGCCACTTTTTTTTTTGGGGGGGGGGGGGTACCTGGCTTTGACCGCTCCCACTTCCGGCTCAGATCGTCACGACGATCTAAGCCAGAGGTTTGGAACCCCCCTCCTTAACCCATAGTCTTCTGGGACACATCACGGGTCACAGACAATGACAGGACCATTCACAAGGCACAGCGTGACTCGCACATGTGCAGTAGGAAACAGGATGTGAACCGCAAGGCTTCACTTCTTGTTTCCCTTACTAGAGATGCCAAAGCCTGTACCCAAAACCTATTGAAGAATTGGTTCAAGTGAGGACATCGCTGGATCCCTGGACAGGTAAGTGAAAAGTCTGGGGAGGGGAGAGTCTGGAGCTTCATTTTACTGTTTATTTGAACAATCAGGATCTCGTAAGAATGCATGTGTTTCTTTGTGGATACATGGTTTAAACCCAGAGTGTTTGTAATTTTGTGTGTTACAGGACAGATGATACTTCTTCTCAAGATGACAAACACAGGTAACAACTATGCCTTTCACTGGCGAGGCCATGCAAAATCCTAGGAGTTTTCACCCAGCTTCCTATAAGTTATAAAGACTGTGGTGTCAAGATGTCCCTCTAATAATTCCTGGCTGTTTTCTCTTGCTTGGGGTCTTGGTGCTCGCATCCACTATCGAGTTTCCTTTGTATCCTCCATTGATATAAATCTCCAACAAGAACAGTAGGGCCCTACTTAGGTGGTGGGAAGATGTGCAGTGCAGGGATCTCACCATCAGACTGCTGGATTTGTAAGATACTACAGTGCCTTGAAAAATTATTCATACCCATTAAAATTTTCCACATTTTGTCATATTACAACCAAAAACGTAAATGTATTTTATTGGGATTTTATGTAATAGACCAACACAAAGTGGCACATAATCGTGAAGTGGAAGGAAAATGATAAATGGTTTTCAAATTTGTATTCAGCCCCCCTGAGTCAATACTTTGTAGACACCTTTTGTTGCAATTACAGCTGCAAGCCTTTTTGGGTATGTCTCTACCAACTGTGCACATCTAGAGAGTGACATTTTTGTCCATTCTTTCTTGCAAAATAGTTTAAGCTCTGTCAGATTAGATAGTGAGCATCTGTGAACAGCAATTTTCAAGTCTTGCCACAGATTCTCATTTGGATTTAGTTCTGGACTTTGACTGGGCCATTGAAACACATGAATATGCTTTGATCTAAACCATTCCACTGTAGCTCTGGCTGTATGTTTAGGGTCGTTGTCCTGCTGGAAGGTGAAACTCCGCCCTAGTCTTTTGCAGACTATAATAGGTTTTCTTCTAAGATTGCCCTGTATTTGGCTCCATCCATCTTCTCAACAACTCTGACCAGCTTCCCTGTCCCTGCTGAAGAAAAGCATCTCCACAACATGATGCTACCACCACCATGTTTCATGGTGGGTATGGTGTGTTCCGGGTGATGTGCAGTGTTAGTTTTCTGCCACACACTGATTTGCTTTTAGGCCAAAAAGTTAAATTTCTTTATCGTACATCATGGGACACAGAGCCTTAAGTAATTACTTAATGGGTTATGGGCCACCTTCAGGTGTTGACACTGGTATACCAATCAAGGAAGTTCACTCCCTATATAACCCCTCCTCCTTCCAAGAGCACATCAGTTTTTTCACCAGTGTCTAAGGTGTTGGTCACAAGTGAAGATGTGCTCTGAGGAGCTCCAGGAGGGATCCATGCTGGATTTAAAAAACCTTCACAACTGGATCCATCCATGCCACTGCTGCCACAGGATGGTACCCGGGCCTTGCATAGAAGAACAAGGTTTTGCCTGTAACGCTTCTCTTTGAGGGCTGGACCCTCACACTCTTTTTGGTCTTGCTACATTACCTAAAGTTGTCCTGAGGGGTGCTCTACAGGTCCAAAGGAGTGGAACCCCTATTAAAAGGGACCCGGTCTTTGAAGGTTTAACTACGCTGTCCATTGTGATGGGTGAAGTTTGGATCTGTCTGTTTACAGCAGTATCCTGCAGGGAGGAAAAGGTAAGAGAAAAGCTTAGGAACTGCAAAGAACACCTATGACTTTTCTTTTATATTATATTGTAATGCCTTAAAAATCTCCTCTAGAGGGAATAAGAAGTACACAGACCCTTTCAGCAGCTCCGTGTCCAGCTAACAGCATGGTGTGTCCTAGCAGCATATTTTCTTCTCCCCCAATTGGGGGAACTGAGGGGCTGGGGGTACAGGTACAGTGTGGTAAATTGCATCCTGATCAGTTTTTTTTAGCATTTTTTCAGTGTGACAGCATTAAAGGTTAGATCACACTTATTGTAAGCCTCAAAACTGCCATGTTTAGCATTTAGTTTAATCTTTATGCTGCCATTGTTTTTTCATACTATATGCTCAGCAAATAGTATATTTCTAGAGTGCCTCTGCTTTTGTGCTTAGCACTATGGCTTCCAAGGTTGCACCAAAATTCCACCCCCAGGTGCTGGGAACTTAAGTCATGCCTCCATACTGTTATCCTCTCCAGAGATACCAGACATGGCAGGCCAGGGTGAGTCCTTGGAACCGACTGGTGGTGCAACTGCTTTTTTTTTTTTTTTTTCAAATAACAGTTTTTATTATTGTTATCATTCTTGGTTGCGATACAGAATAAAGGAGCATGGAAAGTTGTTAATATTATTCAACATATCTTATCCACAATCAAACATATACTTATGATATAGAGGTTATGAATTCGTATTAAGTTTCAAAGATATCTCATTGTTTAACTGCTAGCAATTCCTTTTGTAAGTAGAGAATGTTAATTCAGTTACATTAATGTAGAATAATGCTTATGAGAGTTCAAATCTTTAATAACTGTATTATAGAAGAATGAGTAGAAGAAAAGGAAAAGAGAAAGAGGGAGAGAGGGGGGGAAATATAAAGCAGGCCATCTGAGTAAGGTTGGTACCTGGTCATGGTGGGTCCTCCCGGAGATGCCACAGCTCCCATACCCCATTGTGTGCCTCCAGTCTGTCCTGCATTCTAGCCGTCATTCTCTCCATCAGTTCAACATCTTTAATTCTGGAGTAAAGATCTTCAGGAGAGGGTGGGGAACGGCGTTTCCAATTTAGGGCTACTAGGCATCTGGCCGCTGTGAGTATATGCCTTACTAATTTCTTATATGGTGTGCAAAGTTTAAGTGGTGACAGTCCTAATAAAAAGAACTTTGGAGAAGCTCGGACCTGCAGTTCCAAAAGGTGGGACAATAGATGCTGGACCTTATCCCAAAAGGGGGCTATCAATGGACACTCCCAGTAGATATGTATGAGGGTGCCCCTTGCTCCCTGACATCGCCAACATCGGTCTGAGCTAGTGGGGAAAATTGCATGAAGCACATCTGGGGTCATATACCAGAAGAACAAAATTTTGTATGCATTTTCCTTGTAGAGGGTGCACATTGAACTCTTTGCTGTTTGGTTCCAGATCGCCTGCCATTGTGCTAAAGGTAGTTCTTCTTCAAAGATTTTCTCCCATTTAAGCATGTATGAGTGTTTTCCCTGCTCCTCTAGGGAGATGGCATTTAGAATCTTATATATTCCCGATATGACACCTTTCTGTGCATTCCCCTCTAATATTATGGTTTCAAAGGAGGATGGGGGAGAGAACTGCAGGTTCGAGGTTATAGTCAGTGCGTAGTGCCTAATTTGTAAATAGCCGTAGAATGCCTGTTTTGGCAAATCGTATTTTGCTTGTAATTCTGAGAAAGATAATAATTTACGAGTTCTAGGTTCCACTATACTTCCGAAATGAAATAGGTTTCTGGAGGACCAAGGGTAAGACATCTGATGTGTAAGGCTATCTGGCACTTTAGGATTGCAGATAAAAGAGGTCATTGGTGATCTCTCTGAGGACAGTTTGTGAGGTCGGGCCAGTGTACGCCAAGTCCGTCGTAACAATGACATGGGGCCCAGCATCCGACCGGGGGGCACCTCCGCCTCCGCACTCCATAGAAGGTTGTTCGGGTGTATTGGAGCTAGCCAAAGCTTTTCGATTTCAGTCCATTTATTATATGATTTTTGAGTTAACCATGAGGCTATCGCTCTCAATTGCGTAGCCTGATAATATTTAATAATATCAGGGAAAGCTAGTCCTCCCTCTCTGCGTGACGCCAGCATTACTGTCTTCGGTATCCTATGCCTTTTATAGTTCCAAACAAATTGGAGTAGGTCTGACTGGAGCTTTTTCAAGTGTTTAAGTGGTACAGGGATAGGAAGTGTCTGGAAAAGATATAGGAGCTTTGGGAGGATGGTCATCTTAATAGAGGCTATACGGCCTAAAAGGGAAATGTGATGCTTTTTCCACTGTGTCAATAAAGCTCTAATAGAGCGGAAGAGGGGAGGGAAGTTTTCCTGATATAGGGTGTCATATTTTGGGGTAATGTAGGTCCCCAGGTACTTTAGAGCGGTCGTTTTCCAGTTGTAATGGAAGTTGGCCTTTAAAAGTGCGAGTTCGGCTTCAGGGATATGTAAAGGTAAGGCTTCTGATTTTAATGGATTGATTTTATAGCCTGAAAGAGCTCTAAAATTGTCTAATTCCCTATGTAGGACTGGGAGGGTGATATGAGGTTGGGTCAGTGTAAGGATAATGTCATCGGCAAATAGGGAAATCTTGAATTCCCTATCCCTAACCACTATCCCCCGTATGTCCGGATTGTTCCGGATCGAGGCGGCCAAAGGTTCCACGCACAGCGCAAATAGTAAGGGCGACAGTGGGCACCCCTGTCTGGTGCCATTTGTCACCGAGAAGGGTGTGGATAATGCAAAGGGGGTTCTGACCTGTGAGGAGGGGATGGAGTAGAGATGCCTGATCGCTCGCATAAAGGGTCCACAGAAGCCCATGTGGGTCAGAGTAGCGAACAGGAAGGGCCACCCCAAACGGTCAAAAGCCTTTTCGGCGTCAAGGCTCAGTAACATGGAGGCAGAGCCCTCCCTGCCCGCCACGTCCACCAGGTCAATCACCCTTCTGGTGTTATCACTTGCTTGCCGCAATAGGACAAACCCCACCTGATCCTTGTGGATCAGTGATGGAAGAATCGTATTTAGGCGGTTGGATAAAAGCTTGGTGAAAATTTTCAGGTCCGAGTTCAGGAGTGCAATAGGTCTGTAATTGGCGCATAGGGATGGGTCTTTATCTGGCTTGGGAATTAGGGTGATAAAGGATCTCTGCATGTCTGCTGGGACGGGGGTGTCCTGGAGAAAGGTATTAAACAGCCTACACATATAGGGAAGCAGCTGAGGGAGAAATGCCTTATAATATTCATAGGGAAAACCATCTGGGCCAGGGGCTTTATGGGATGGTAGGTTTTTGACAGTCAGCTCTAATTCCTCTTCTGATATCTGTGCGTTAAGCGATAGCAGGTCAGATGATTGGAGATGTGGAATTCCGCTTTGTTCTAAATATTGTCGTATCTTTTGAGTCAGGTCTGGAGAAGGGGGGTTACTGGGTATGTCGGGGCTGTTGTACAGGTCTTTGTAGAAATCTGCAAAAGTTCGGGCAATATCCACTGGGTGGGATAGCAGCTGACCCTTTTTATTTTTAATCTGATTCGGGGATAGCATGTGGGTGCGTTCACGGAGTTTGTTGGCCAGAAGGGAGTGGGCCTTATTACCCTTGTCATAAAACATTTGTTTTAGTCTGGTCAAGGCCCTCTCTACCTGACCTAGGGCCAGGTCCCTAAGAGTCATACGAAGGTTAGTTATTTTTTTTAAGTAAAGGTACTGTGGGGTTAGTTTGGAGCTTGTGTTCCAGTACTCTAAGTTCTTTTTCCGCTGTCACTTTTGCAGTTAGGGCGTCTTTTTTTTTGCGCTGTGGAGAGCGCTATACATTTTCCTCGGAGAACCGCCTTATGGGCTTCCCAGAGCGTGGTGGGTGAGACCTCCTGGTTATTATTCTCTTTAAAATAGAGTTGTAGAGTGGAATTTAATTCTGTCAGAGAGGGCTGGTGTTGGAGGAGGAAGGTATTAAGCCTCCAATTATAAGGCCTACGGAAGGCCGTATCAAGGTCTATGGTGAGCAGGATAGGGGCGTGGTCAGACCATGAGATCGGGAGAATTTGAGCCTTGCGGGTGAGCTGTAGAGTGTGGTTATTAACAAAAAAGTAATCTATCCTGGAGTGAGTGCGATGAAGAGCTGAGTAGAACGTGTACTGTCGATCGCCTGGACGGAGAGCCCTCCATGCATCAAAGAGCGCATATCGTCTGGAGATTTGCCTGAATAGTCTCGAGTCCCTAAGTACTCTGGGTGAGGTTGTTTGGGGGCCCACCGTCTGGCGATCTGTGTAAGAAGAGTGGGTGAGATTGAAATCGCCCCCTATTACAAGAACCTTAGGTGTTGTTTTAAAGAGGCGGGCATACACCCTGGATAGAAAGCTGTGTTGTTTGACATTCGGGGCATACAAAGTGCATATGGTAATGTCCTGTGACTGCCATTGTCCCTGTAGGATTATGAAGTGGCCATGTGGGTCGCAGTGTTGGGTCACGCAGGTGAAGGGAGCCCCCCTCTTAATAAGTATGGCCACTCCTGCCTTTTTATGGGTACCCGAGGCCATGTAAATCTGAGAGTAGTATCTGGAGGCGAACGCAGATGAGCCCCCCTTATCATAATGGGTCTCCTGGACCATAATAATATCAGCCCCTGACTGTCTGAATTCCCTCAGTGCCAGATGTCTTTTTTTATTGGAGTTTAATCCATGTACATTTAATGAGAGTATCCTAGCCATGGTAATGTGTATGGTAATGTGAGTAGGCGCTCACCTGATGTTGATGCACCAGCATTCAGGACTGGGGCACGGGGCAGGCACTCTCCGGGAGGAGACCAGGACTCTGCTCGTTGATTGCTGGGTAGGTTTAATGATGGCTGGATAGAGAAGGGGGGAGGATAGTCAGAGAGAGAGAAAAACACTGTTAGTGTGTAAAGAACATGGAGAACATACATTTCCAATAAACCTATATAGGCCAACAGGCCCAAGTCTGGACAGACTCCCCTGAGCCCCCCCACCCCAAGAAAGAGGAGTGGGAAGGGGCACCCGGGAGCCCGTAGCCAGCCAAAAACAACTATTCTACAGCACATAGTCTACGACCCTGCACTGATATCTATCTATCTAACTATCAAGGGGGGGTGGTAGTGAACGGAAACTATACCCATCTCTCCAGAGCTCATCTGAGTTAAGCCCTGGTTGTTAAAGTGAAATTCAGCATGGGGGGTCAATCTTGGGGGTCCTAAGCTGAAGTTGCATAAAACAAACTAAAGTAAACTGCAGTCTAACTGGGTATATATATTGAGCCTAAGTGCTCAGGTCCTGCAGATATAGAGAGTCACAGTAGTTGCATCTCAGCGGTTCTTTTGCTTGGTGGGCTTGCGTTGCGGGTCTGAGTCCCGGGACCGGTTGGGGGTAGGCACTCTCTGCCAAATTGTAGGTGGCGGTGGGGGTGATGCTACAATGTCCCAGTCCGGTAGCTTTGGTGCCGGGATTTCAAGAATGTTGCAAAAGGTGCGCAGATCTTCTGGATACCTCATTACTGCGGATTTGCCTTGGTGCTTTGCTGTGAGGCTGAAGGGGAAATGTTCTCTTTCTGCAGTAGCTGTAGTAGCGGCTGGAGAAGTCTGCGTTTTTGCAGGGTGATCCAGGAGAGGTCTGGGTACAATTGTATCTGGACATCATCAAAAGTCACTTTACGCGCTAAGCGTGCCCGCTTCATGATTTCTTCTTTGATGGGGTAGGAGCTGACTCTACATATAATATCTCTCGGTTTAGCGGTGGCGCCTTTAGGGCGAAGCGCTCTGTGTGCTCTGTCCATATCAATGTGTTTGTTGGGTGGCTCCCCAATTAAATTATTAAAGACAGATTGTAGGATTGTTTGCAGGTCCTCGGGTCCCTCCGCCTCCGGGATGCCTCTCACTCGAATGTTGTTGCGGCGTCCCCGATTGTCCAGGTCTTCCACGTGTCTTTGCATATCTCTCAACATTTCTCTGTGGTCTGCTCCCTGGATTTGTGTTCTATGGACCGCCAGTTTGGTTTCTTGTATCTCTTCTTCAGCCATTTCCATCCTGTCCGCCAGGTGTTTGAGCCCCGTCTGGAGTACTTGGATTTCCGTGCGGCAGGTGGATTTCACGTCTTCAATGAGTTGTCTGAAATCTTCCTTTGTGGGTATGGCTTGTAAATATGCTTGCCACTGAGGATGTAAAGGTGGTGCAACTGCTTTTCACACTTCAGCCCCTGTATACGTGACTGAAGATGCATTTTCCTCTGCCCTGCAGGACTTAGAAGGAAGAATAGCTGCTTTAATCGCATCCTCCATCCAAGGGGATAGGAAGCGTGCTAGATCCCCCTTCCCCACCTCAAGCCCTTTTACCAAGGAAACAGTGGGCACAGGATGAGGTATTACCCTCAGGTGATCATGTGTAAAAAAAAAAAAAAAAAAAAAAAAAGGCAATTTTTTTTTTTTCCTCTGCAGAGGAAACAACAGTTGATGAACCTTATACGACCTCGCAATCTGAGAGATTGATGGTACAAACTCTTACGGAGATGGTTCGTTCCACTTTCATGCTACTCCTAACAGAGTCAGCTGAAAGTTTGATCCCTTGGGTTTTAAAAAAAAAAGAACCTTTGCAGTCTTTTCAACTATTACTAGAAAGACTTATTTATGCTGAATGAGATCATCCGGATAAGCATTTTTCTCCCTCCAACGAGTTTCTCAGTTTTCTATCCCATGGAGGAGTAATTCACAAAAGATAGAAAGTACCAGCAACGCTGCGATTTCCAGCATCAATAAAAATGCTTAAGTATCCAACAGATAAGAAGTTGAAATTTTGTTAAAATCCTTTTTTTTCTGGCAGGTGCCGTTTCTCAGCCTGCAGTTGCTGCAATAGGCATCTGTCAGTCCCTAAAAGGACCAGTTCAAAGAGGCCCTTAAGGAGGTCCCTGTACAACAGGCCCATGGGTTAGCTGAACTACCAAAGGCACTATGTTTTGCCATAGACTCCATAAAAAACGTTATCCACTAAGCATCCCGCCTTGCGCTTGTCCTAAAACACATGCGTAGGCAGGGCTTTTTTTCAGCGGGAACGCGGGGGAATGCAGTTCCGGCACCTTCAGCACTGACTATATGTAATAGTAAGGGGTGCTGGGGTGTGCTGCAGGGTCTATTGATGCTGGCTGCTGAGGGATCTATTTTTGCAGGAGGGTCTATTCTTACTGGTGGGGATGGGTCTTATATCGCTGAGGGGTCAGTTATGGCTGGGAGAGATCTACAGTTGAGGAAGGGGACTATTTTTGCTGGCTGTGAGGAGATCTGCTGTTGCTGCCGAGGGATTTTGTTTTTCGGGTGGCCCATTGTTACTAGGGGGATCTTTTGTTGCTATAGGGGGCTTTATTGTTATTGGCTACAGGGGATCTATTTTACTGCTTTTCTTGTTATCATTAACAAATTCCATACAAATTACTTATCACCACAAAATGATACTTGGTTCTGTATTCTCTAAACGGGCAGTAATGGGAGGTAGGTAGAGGGTGCTCGGAGGTGGGTAGAGGCGGAGAAAAGGGGTGACTCAGAAAGGGGGAGTTCCTGCACCTATTCTCTGAGAAAAAAAGCCCTGTGCGTAGGCAGGCCCCTGTGTTTAAAAAGTTGGTCAGTTGAAGCATCTTGCAAAAAAGGCTTCTGACTAGTCCCCCTTTTTTTTATGGGGAGCAACTATTTGGGGAAGATTTGGTCAAATACATCCAAATGATTTCTAGCAGGAAAGGTACTCTTTTGTCCAAAGGAAGGTATAAACGTCCTTTTATTTAAATGGACTCCTTCCCCTGCGCCAGGGGCAGCTGCCTCTAGGCAGTGGTGACAGCCTCCACCGTCCGACTCTAGAGGAGAAAACATTCAGCTCCTGTATACATGATTGAAAATGTGTTTTTTCCTCCGCCCTGCAGGGCCTTGAAGGAAAATTAGCGACTTTAACCGCATCCACCATCCAAGGATAGGAAGCGTGTTAGATTCCCCTCCCCCACCTTAGATCCCTTATCAAGGGAACAGTGGGTAGAGGATGAGAGGTTACCCTCAGGTGATCAGGAAGAGAGGCCAACCGATTACTCCTCTGCGGAGGAGACAGCTGGAGTTGAACCTTTTTTCAGCCTCGCAATCTGAGAGATTGCTGGTACAAATCTCTTACAGAGATGGTCCGTGCCTCTTTCAAGCTACCTCTAGTAGAGTCAGCTGATAGTTCTGTTTCTTCTTAGGTTCCTTAAAACCTTCACTGCCTTTTTCATACGTTTCCTGTACATGTACAGATCCACGCAGAAATTCAGCAGATCTATTCTAGATCTAAAAGAATCTAAATCAGTTCTTGAAGATCTGCTCCTTTCTATGGAGTCAATCAGATCAGTAGTTTCTATCCCACAAGGAGGAAAACTTCTGGCGTCTCTATCGGCATCAGGGATGCATATTTGCACGTCCATATATTTCCCGCTCACCAAAGGTTTCTGCGGTTCGAAGTAGAACAACAGCATTTCAGTTTATAGTCTTACCCTTCGGGCCAGCTACAGCACCTCGAGTGTTCACAAAGATGCTAGCCCCACCTCTAGCTGGGTTAAGGGCACAAGGCATAAACAGTCTTGGCATACCTAGACGATCTTTTGCTAATAGACCAATTGGTGTTCGGAGTAAGGTGTACGCATTACAACCAGTTACCTGGAAAAGTCTGTGTTGCGTTCTCAACCTAGTGAAGTCTCCCTTAAAACCGCTAAAAAAGCTGGAGTATTTGGATCTGATTATAGATACAGCCTAGAAAAAGGGTGTTCTTTCCCAGGCAAAAGACAACTCCATAAGAGAGTTGGTGCGGATGGTCAGGTCAAAAGGAGATCCTTCCATTCGCCTTTGCATGAGGTTCTTAGGAAAGATGGTGGCTTCATTCAAAGCAGTTCCCTATGCCCAGTTCCTTTTGAGACTGTTGCAAAACAGTATTCTATTGCTTGGAACAAAACGATCCAAGCTTTGGACTTGCCAATGCGGCTGTTCCCAAGGGTGTCCCAAAGCCTCACTTGGTAGTTACTAAAGATCTGCTAAAAGGTAAATCTTTCAGACCACTTATTTGGAAAGTGGTAACGACAGAGAAGACAACTGTCCAAGGACAGTGTGTTCAAGAACCGAAAGAACCTTGCTCATCAACATCCTAGAGATTCGGGCAGTACGTCTGGCTCTGAAAACCTGGACTTCCAAGTTAAGGGATTGTCCTGACAGGAGCCAATCCGTCAGTGCCACGGCTGTGGCCTATATCAATCACCAAAGGGGCACCAAGAATCTCTCAGCGCAGAGAGAGGTGAACCATATTCTAACTTGGGCAGAAAGAAATACCAGGAATAGAGAATTGGCACGCGGACTACTTATGTCGCCAGCAGGTAATTCCCAGGGGAATGGTTTCCTCACCCCGACATATTTTCAGACTTTTTGTCAAAGATGGGGGACTCCGGACCTAGATCTTCTAGCGTCCAGTTCAACATAAAGTTAGTCAACTTTGTGTCCAGAACAAAGGATCCATTCGCATGCAGAACAGATGCGTTGGTGATACCATGGGATCAGTGCTCACTGATCTATGCATTTCCCCCTATTCAGTTGCTGCCTCAACTTCTTTGCAGAATCAAGCTGGAGAGAAAAACAGTAATTCTGGCAGCACCAGCATGACCCAGAAGGTCATGGTATGCAGAAATTGTAAAGATGGCAGTGGAGGGTCCGGGGTCCCTTCCACTAAGGCCAAACCTGTTCTCACAGGGGCTGATTTTCCATCCTACTTTACGAACGCTAAATTTAACGGCCTGGCTATTGAAACCCACATTCTGAAAAAACGCGGGCTTTCCGGGTCAGTTATCTCTACTTGATTAATGCAAGGAAACCAGCATCCAGAACTATATATTATAGAGTCTGGAGGGCTTATGTTTCCTGGTGTGAATCCAAGGGTTGACACCCTCGGAGATATATCATAGGCAGAATTCTTGCCTTTCTACAAATAAGCGTAGAGATGAAATTGGTCCTAAGTACTATTAGGGGCCAAGTCTCAGCCTTATCGATCATATTTCAAAGACCGCTTGCTACGCATTCTCGCCCTTGAGACTTGAATTTAGTTTTGTAAGTGTTACAAAAACAGCCATTTGAACCGATACAACATATTCCCTTAGTCTTTCTGACAAGGAAGCTGGTATTTTTGGTTGCTATATCCTCAGCAAGGAGGGTTTCAGAATTGGTTGCTCTTATTTGATTATTCATGAGGACAGAGTGGTGTTGCGCCCTCGTCCAAGCTTCTTGCCAAAAGTAGTTTCAGGTTTTCACCTGAACCAAGATATTGTCCTGCCATCGTTTTTTTTCCAAAACCATGTTCCAGGGAAGAAAAGTCACTACATTGTCTTGATGTGGTGAGAGCAGTGAGAATCTATTTAAAGATAACTGCTCAGATTTGTAAGACTGATGTCTTATTTATTCTGCCAGAGGGTCCTAAGAAAGGACAGGCAGCGTCGAAATCCACTGTAGCTAAGTGGATTCGGCAAGTTATAATTCAAACTTATAATTTAAGAGGTAAGATTCCCCCTTTTCAGGTTAAGGCGCACTCTACCAGGGCGGTTAGTGCTTCTTGGGCAGTGCGTCACCAGGCCTCCTTGGCTCAGATCTGTAAGGCCGCAACTTGGTCTTCAGTGCATACATTCACAAAAAATTTTATCAGGTGGATGTAGGGCGGTATGAGGATATCGCCTTTGGGCGCAGTATGCTGCAGGCAGCAGTATAAGTCCTCAAGTCTGGGGGTACCCTGCGGGTTGTCTCTCCCTCCCCTCAAGTAGCATTGCTATGGGAAGTCCCATTAAGTAATTACTTAAGGCTCTGTGTCCCATGATGTACGATAAAGAAAATAGGATTTTTATTACAGCTTACCTGTAAAATCCTTTTCTTGGAGTACATCATGGGACACAGTGGTCCCGCCCCTCTTTTGGGATTTAAGTATATTGCTTTGCTACAAAAACTGATGTGCTCCTGGAGGGAGGAGGGGTTATATAGGGAGTGAACTTCCTTGATTGGGTATACAAGTGTCAGCACCTGAAGGTGGCCTATAATCCATTAAGTAATTACTTAAGGCTCTGTGTCCCATGATGTACTCCAAGAAAAGGATTTTTACAAGTAAGCTGTAATAAAAATCCTATTTTTGTTCTCATCTGACCAGAGCACCTTCTTCCACATGTTTGACGTGTCCCCCACATGGCTTTTTGCCAACTGCAAGCAGGAATTTTTTATGGCTTTCTTTTAACAATGGCTTTCTTCTTGCCACTCTTCCATAAAGGCCAGATTTGTTGAGTGAGCTGCTAATAGTTGTCCTGTGGACAGATTCCTCCACCTGAGCTGTGGATCTCTGCAGCTCCTCCAGAGTTACCATGGGCCTCTTGGCTGCTTCTCTGAATAATGCTCTCCTTACCCAGCCTGTCTGTTTAGGTGGACGGCCATGTCTTGGTAGGTTTGCAGTTGTGCCATACTCTTTCCATTTTTCAGATGATGTATTGAACAGTGCTCCGCGAGACCAAAGATTGGGATATTTTTTTATAACCTAATCTTGCTTTAAACTTCTCCACAACTTTATCCCTGACCTGTCTTGTGTGTTCCTTGGTGCTCATGATGCTGTTTGTTCACTAAGGTTCTCTATCAAACCTCTGAGGGCTTCACAGACCAGCTGTATTTATACTGAGATTAATTTACACACAGGTGGACTCTATTTACTAATTAGGCAACTTCTGAAGGCAATTGGTTCCACCAGATTTTAGTTAGGGGTATCAGAGTAAATGGGGGCTGAATACAAATGCACGCAACACTTTTCAGATATTTATTTGTAAAAAAATTTGAAAACCATTTATCATTTTCCTTCCACTTCACAATTATGTGCCACTTTGTGTTAGTCTATCACATAAAATCCCCAAAAAATACATTTACATTTTTGGTTGTAATATGACAAAATGTGGAAAATTTCAAGGGGTATGAATACTTTTTCAAGGCACTGTAATATTAATATTAGGTGAAATATGTTTTTGTTGGGCTGAGCTCTAAATTCTTTTCTCTTCTGAATACAGTGGTAATATGTGTCATTTTATTTATGCTTAATGGGTATTCTGAATTTCCAATTCCTTGGTTGATTTTAGAATATTCATACATGTTTATGACCCAAGCACCATTGAAGGGCTGTAAAATCTATTAATGTTTTTCCTGTTTTTCTTTGAAGGAATTATGGAGGTGTATATGTAGGTCTACCAGCAGATACATCAATGTATAGTTCAAAAGAAGCACAAGGTATTGTCTGAGTATTTTGTATATTCTTGCTCACTTTGTTTTATTCCCTATATTTTATAGATCTGATAACCACACATTGACGCAAAACCTAGGTGTGAAGCAAACCTAAAAAGGAATCTGTCATTTAAGTGTGTGTAAACCCTGACAATGCATTTCTCTGTGGTCTGTTGACTATATAATGCATGAAAGCATTTTATTTGATCTGTGAAGTGTAAAAAAAAAAAAAAAAAAAAAAAAAAAAAGAGAAAATGGACACTAGCAACAGAAAACCAATTAGCCAGCCCAGGATAGCCCCCACCCAAAACAAACATTCCCTTGTTTTGTAGTAAAATAGTAGCAGGAACATAAAAATAAAACTGGAGGACGGGACCAGTGTCCCTTACTGGGTCCCAAGAAAAATATTTATTAGTACATAAATCCTATGTTCTTTCTCATCCATTGAGGATGAGAATTCTTGGACTGTCACAACGTCCAAAAGCAGTCAAAAGTGGGCAACAAAGACAAACAGACCCAAGAAAAAAGTAAAACTTGAGACTGCCTGCAGCTCAAAGAGGTGCCTGACGGAGCCAATGCCCAAAGCTGGCATCCGACGAGGCCTGAAAATTCATCTTCTAAAACTTGAAAAAAAAAGAAAACTAGGCAATAGTCCTGCAAACTGCAAAAGAGTCTTGTTGCTGAAAAGACCAAGACACACTCACAGATATGGCAGTGTGCATGTTGATTGGAAGGGATGGTGTCCAATCCTTAAGACCATAGGTTTGGATGACGTCTGTCCAAGCCACCTAGAGATGGGGGAACTAGAAGCAAGAGTACCCTAACAGAGCCCATCTGGAACTACAAAAGGAAATCGATATTCCTGAAGACACATCAAGACAAAGGAGGGAATTTTCATTTTTGAAAACGGGCAAAAGATAGAGGAACAAGAGAAACAAGCAGGGGCAAAACTAGGGGGGCACACGCCCCGGGTGACGCATCTAGGGGTGCGCCGCCAGGAGTTCCGTCATCCCCACCTGCACTGGAAAGCGCTGCTCTAAGGGTGTCACTGCCGCCCCATGCATAGTTTGCCAAACACTGGAGAACCAAATAGAAGGGAGATTGCACAGGCGCACTAGCGCTGAATCACTCTGGTCCTCCCACCCGCCAGGACTAAAGAAAGGCATTCCAGTGTGACGCTTCAGCATGGGAGAGCCTTAGTGGAACTGGAAGGAATTTACTAGGACAAGAGGGGGGTTTGTGTGCAGAAGGCCCTGGAAGTTGGGGTTGGTATGGCAAAGGATTGGGGGGGGCCTGGAGGTGTGCAGAGAAGGCCCTGGACTGGGGGGGGTGGGGGCACCAGAGGAGAACCTGGACTGGGGGGATGGCCAGAGGAGAACCTGGGCTGGGGAGGGGGTGCAGAGGAGGCCCTGGGCTGGGGGGGGGGTGTGGAGGTAGCCCTGGACTGGGGGGTGCAGTGGGGGCCTTGGGCTCCTGGATGGTGCAGAGGAGACAGTGGGCTTGGGGAGGCCCTGGACTGAAGGGGGTGCAGAGGAGGCTCTGAGATGGAGGGGTGCGCAGAAAGCCCTGAGATGGGGGGGTGCAGAGGAGTCCCTGGGCTGGGGGGGGGGGGGGTTTGCAGAGGAGGTGCTGGAGTTGGAGGCGTGCATAGGAGGCCCTGGATTAGAAAAGGATTGGTGTGGCAAAGACCCTGGATTAGGAGAAGAGGCCCTGGACTAGGAGGGGAGTACACAGGAGGCCTTTTACTGGGAGGTGCAGAGGAAAAGTGGGGTTGGTGTGGCAAAGGACCTGGATTCGGAGGGCAGGGTGCAGAGGAGGCTCTGAAGTTGGGGGGGGAGGGGCTGTGGAGGAGGCCTTGGACTAGGGGCAGAGTGCATAGGAAGCCCTGGACTGGGGGGTGGGTGTTTAGAAGAGGCCCTTGACTACGAAATGGTGGCTGGTGTGGCAAGACCTGTCTGGGGGGGGGGGGGGGGTGCAAGGGAGATACTGAACTAAGAGTGAGGGGGTGCCTGGAGGTCCCAGATTAGGAGAGGGGGCGTCTGGAGGCCCTGGACTATGAGAGGGGGATAGTGGCAGTCCTCTGGACTAGGGAAGAGGTTGCCTGAAGGACCTGTCAGCTTCAGGGAGAAAGAACCTGGATCTAAAGCCTGGGCTGAAGAACAGCCTGCCTGGGCCCTGGAGGGTAAGCTCACATCATAAATAGGGACATTTATGAATTGTCGCAAGTAATGCTAAACAGGAGTAGAGAGACAGGTGGTGTGATAGATTTATTGATTGTTTGGCTGTACTTCTGTGGATCACAGCAGTGCAGATTATTTTGCACTCCTGTGACCTGTTTTCAGCTGACAGGAGGCTGTCGGCTGACGTCAGAGCCGGTCCAGGCTGGGGAAAGATTGCAACCTTATGATCAGGATCCACTCACATGCCTGGATGGGCACCCAGCTCAGCCTGAGCTGGCCGCTCCCGCCCCCTACACAGGCTAGTGTTTCAGTGATGGTAATGGTACACAATTGTTGTGCCGCAAACACGAACGTAGTGACATACTATGAGGAATTTCAGCTCTTGCGCGCCACCCTTTGGGCCCCTTCTGTTAATTTCACAAGCATTGATTCCGGGCATGCGTGTTTGTACTTTTGTGTAACGAATTTGCGTACTGACCATATGAAAAGCTGATGTCAAACCGTTGCCCGCCAAAAATTTACTAGCCTGTCATCCAACATTTGTTGGCCAAAAGTTGACCAACAATTGTCAAAAGGAGCGTACTAACAGTAAGATTTTAGGACAACAATCTGTCAACAGACAAGCTCCTGCCAACAATTGTACCATATGAACGAGGCTTAAGGCTGGGTTCACACTATTGCGAAGTGGATGCGGTTTCTTCTCATATCAGGAGATTGTGACCGGCGCTCAATGGAGACTGTTCACACATTTCCAGAGCGGCTCCGGTGCATCTTTTGGTCCGTTTCAGGTCCGAATTCAGCCAAAAAAAAAAAAAATAGGGCTGAAATGGTGAACAGGGATGCACCGGATCCCTGCTGTGAGTCACTCACAGCACACAGATATACTCACAGATCTGAAGGAGACCTGCATGGCACCAGTGATCACTGGTGCAATGCTTTACAGGCTCCAAAAGAAAATATAATAAATGCATATATTTTTTTTTTTTTACCTGCAAAAAAAAAAAAAATATGTGCATTTATTACTTTTTTTTCAAAAAGTTTACTTATCCTTTAATGCATTACCCTACTAACTGTGTGTGTGTGTGTGTGTGTGTGTGTGTGTGTGTGTGTACACACAGCCCAGCTTAGAACAGTAGCCAGATTGCTATGGGAGCACTCACAGACAGCAGGGGACTACTAAAGGAGAGGTTAGGTACTTCTCTGTGCATTGTTGCACAGATCCGGTAAGTATAAACCTTATTTTTAATTTACAAAAAAAAAAAGTTTTTTAGTTTTTTTTTGTTTTTTTAATGAGGTTCTTTAGAATAGATTTAACATATTCAGCATGAATCTACCAGCAGCTGTTGATTGTATAAGAATCTTTCAAAAGAAAACAGCTGAAGGTGTGTCCACTTTTTACTAGAGGACACTAGTAAAAAATAGGCATGATGGTTGAGGCTGGGGTGTTCCTGTGCTGACTGTTTTTTGCCAGCATCCCATTTCTCTTGAAGGCATCGGTAAAACCCGATAGTTTAAGAATTCCTGGGTTCCTCCATGGATGAAAGAGATGTGGTATGTTTAAAGTTGCTACATATTTTTTTTTTTTTAATCCCTGGTTTAGGCTATGCTGTGTATAATGTGAAGAGGTTCTTTTGGCTAGGCTAGATCTTAGTTAGAGGCACTTTGTTTGCATCCAATGAATTAATAGACTTGTCACGTCAAATCCCACACCACAATTCTATTCACAAAACAAGCATTGAGTAGACTTTACAATCACACAACATTTTTTTTTTCATTTTAATCTGTATAATGCACAGTAAGATATGATAACCAGAAGAATGGATGTGAAAACCACCACTGCAGGGCTGAATTAATGAGTACTGTTTGTCTATGTTGATAACTAATGAGACTCTTTAAATAGTTGCAGCCTCCAGCCAATCCTATGCACAGAACACACAGCCTGGTTCTTCTCTACCAGAGAACATCTGCTAGCACAACAGAGCTTTCAAAACTTTCGAACGTTCGCTTTACGGGTAAACGCGAGTCTACAACTTTCTCCTGGATATACTCTTTGCAGAGGACATTAGATGCTTCAAATCTCAAAGCTGCTACCCCTGTGTTTTACTTGAGCCTATGACAAGCAAGTAACAAGTTAGTGTTGTTTGATACCAAACTGTCAGGCACATGGAGTGCTTTAAAAAAAAAAAAGGTAGTGGTAGTTTAATGGTGTACGTGATGACTTTTTTCCTCCTTGGATCAGGGCCATGAACTGCAGATGCATTATGAAATATTCAGGGACTGAGCAGCCTCTTCCTGCCCTGGAAACTGGTGGTCAATTTAAAAGCTGCAGTGATAAGCAAAACTGCACTCAACGTTTACACCTTACAGGATGATATGGTATTTCTGCTGCAATAATAAACTGCAGATGATCTTTGCTGACTTGGAAAGACAGGCCTTAATGGGTATCAAGTGAAATGGGTTTCACTATACAATTTAGTACACATTACTTAAAAGCTTGCTTAATACCACTAACTGGCCCATATAAGCACACAAGTTTAATTATGTGAGATCTCTTTTAGAGTTTTATATTACACACTTAAAATGCTTTTTTTTACATTTTCAACTGTTAATAAAATAAATGTACTTACTCTTGTAATGTGTATTGGTGCTGATTTCTGTGCTATACTAATCCTGGAATAATTTTTTTTCCCATTTCTAAATGAAACACAAGTCCACCCAAGACTGATATTGGACACCAGCTTCCTATATAGCTTACATTATTCCACAAGCAAGACTGTGAAGCCAAGCCACAAAGCCTTGCTCCTCCTGCTGCAGTATCTGAGGGGCTTGGCTACCCTGTGATCTTTTGCTGCAGTTAACAGGTGGCTCTGAGCCTAGCCAAGTGCCCTGTAAATGCATGTACTGGATCCAAGATGGGCGGGTCCAAATGCTATCTGCATTGTTCCAAACATGGCCATCTATAGGTATCTGTCTTCTCCTAGTGCTGGCAGGACACAATCCAGAAAAATTTACTATTTTGGATCTTTTTCAGCCTCCAACAAGGACAAATCTAGCAGCTGAGGTGACCCCCGGTATTGGCCGAGACACGCTGCGAGTATAAGAAGCCAGTGTGCGATTCTGATTACCAGTGTCTACCCAAATCTGGATCATGAACATATTACATTTAGTGCTTCTTCCTATGTTTACATAAAGATGATATATTATTAGAAGTTAGTATACATCAATGAGAACAATGCATCCTATAGCATGTTTTCTATGTAGGTATGACCTTATAATTCACCTGCTGCTGTTTATACTAATATGAATAGTAGCCAAAATTATATTTGTGGGGGTTTTTTTGTTTACTGTAACTGGTGGACACATTTGCAAAAGTGCTCGAGGATGAGGCTTGTTGTTGGTCATTGAAGACTAAAGACAGGGAACGCTGGTACAAAGTCCTTCAAACTGAAGTGAGCATGTTTTGTCTGTTAGGAGGCTGTGGGTGCCAGGAACCTGCTAAATACTGCTTCATGCAGAGGACCCAGTAAAATAAAAGTTTCCTGTAAATCATATTCAAAGGCAAACTACAGTGATTATATATATATATATATATATATATATATATATATATATATATAATATTCCATTTATCCTTTCCCGTTTTGGGTGTGCCATAGTCACAATTTAGTATTACACAGATTAGTAGGTTCTGTTTCTAGTGGCTTACAGCATTTCACTGCAGAAGCTCAGCTTCCCCAAGTCAACTATCCAGATGTAATCTCAGCTACTTAATGTACTTTTGCCCATTAGACCCAGGTATTAATTGAGCCACTATTGGTGCACCCACATGGGGACAGTTTTACGTGAAACATGCCAGGGTCCACTTGGTCTACCCCCCCCCCCCCCCCCCAACTCCCCTGGTTTGCTCTCTCACTGGATTGTAAAGCCTAGCACACACGAGCCGAATGTCAGGTGGTATTTGCTGATGCAATAAAAATCAGCCGACATTCGGGCTGTGTGTACACAATAGCACAGCAGAGGAGTTTGCTGTACCAACATCGCCCTAATATACTCCCAACTGTTTGTTTAGCAGTTTACTCAGAGTTCTGCTTTAATCGCATGAAAGATGCTTGCCTTTTTATTTTTTTCCCTGTAAGGATTTGTGAACATTTGTATTATTTTTTTTTTTTTTGATTCATGTAATATACACATCTATTAGGGACATTATTTCCAAGAAAACAAAATGGTAAAAGTAAAAAAAGTGGTCAGTTTTATATACTAAAATCAGTACTGCATTAAGTAGTCTGCTGGCATGGTAAAGCAGGAGAATAACTTGAAAAATAACTTTATTGTCCTGAAGACTGGGTGTTCAATATTTTTTTTTTTTATTGCAGCGTTCTGAAGCCTCTTCTTCCATTACAAAAGGTCTTTTTTTTTTTTACGAGTGCTTTGAGAGATTAAAGCTTAAGGCAGAAATTCATAGAAATGTTTAACATAGTACTTGATTCTCAGGCTTTAACATGAAGGTCCTTTGCAACCAGCATTTCAGTAACTGGATGCATGAAGGATTGATTCTTTAGGAAAGTGCTCACAGCTTGATCCCGCGCCTTGTCAAAGTTGTAAAGGTCCCTGCAAAAACAAAAATTTACAGTAGAGTCTCGTCATGGCCACAAACACTTGAGCTGCTATAAAATGGCTGTGTATACTTAAAGTGGATGTAAACCCGAAAAATGTATTTATTTTTTTTATATCATACTGTAGAGTATAAGATTTCCTATCATTTGAGCCCAGTCTTGCCACACAGAGTTAATCCATCTCTGAGCAATCCTCTTTTATTGTTCAGTGAGATAAATCTTGACAAACTGACAAAAACTGTCAAATCCTCCCCCTTGCTGTGAGTGACAGGTGATTTACATATCTCGTACACTAGCCTAAGACATGCATTATTTTTTAATTCCCTCCCCCACTCCTTTCTTCAGCAGCTCTGCAAGGATTGGCTGTTCCACACCTCACCATGATTTGGCATACTGAAGTCATGTGGTTACTTTCCTGTCTTTTCACTGGATGTTAGAGATCATAGCAGAAGTTCAGTGTAAGAAATACACAGGAGGAAATGCATATTGACGAGGGGAGTGTAGAGGTGGGCGGAGAGTCTACTGACATCACGACTCCACCCACCGAGCTCCAGACAACAGACCCACCCACAGAATATGCAGTTTTTCGGGTCTAATAACAGACAGAGGGGAGACATTTGACAGGTAAAGATACATGCAGGAGGCATGTATATCCTTATAGATAACACCTATGGCAGTAGTTTAGAAAGGATGACATTGGGTTTACATCCACTTTAAGGATATTGTTTTAGATGGAGGTGTTCTTTAACCCTGTCCCACAGTCCTCATACCAACATTACCCAGAACAATGATCTTTACTGGGCATATGTTAACACCCTCCACTCCTTCCCTCGAGACCCACAAGCCAACTACATAGCTTCTGGTTCTACATCCTGGCTTACAGCTCTGGGTCATGATGAGGAACCAGAGCAGATTTTTATCATGTAATGTCAGATGGCACATGCATGCTTCATTGACTTAAATAGGGCTAAAGATGCCACTGCAGCCCAAATTTGGCAAAGTTTAATACTATAACATTCAGTTTAAAAAAAAAAAAAAAAAAAAAAAAGAAAGAAACTTCTTCTGCGAGTATCAAAAAAAAAAAACAAAGCAGGTTTTTTTTTTTTTTTTTTTTTTTTTTTTTATTAACCCCTGTTCACACTGAATGTGGCTTTGAAATTGCACGAATTTAAAGCCATCGGTCAGTGCGATTTCATGCCTGGCTTGCAGAGACCTGACTTTATGCACAGATACCTATGCAAGTCACTCCTGAAATCACCAAGATGATAGTTTAGGAACCTTTTTCAAATCAGTACAGTTGGAGTTGCACCTATTTGAATGGTTCCATAGGCACAAATAGGTTGCAACTTGTCATGCGATTTTAAAAATAAATTGCATGACAAGTCGCACCAGTGTGAACAGGGGCCAAGTGTAAAAATATAAAAATAAATTTATATCATATATGTGAATATTATTGGTATACAAATTAGCCTTGGAGCTATTGTCAAGTTAACGGATACTGCCAATTTTAGTCTGGGCCTCCAAGGCTCCTTTCACACCTGGGTGTTTAAGGATAGCAGCAAAATCGCACGTTTTAGGTGCCATTGAAAATAATGGCACCTAAACCTTCTTTTTGTGATTGTAGTGCGTTTTGAAATAGCGAGCTGAACCATAGTGATTCTGCCATGATCCGAAAATGTTCAGGTGTGAATGGAGCTTGAGCATCAATGACCACTGGCCACAAAAGGATACACAACAGGCAATGGCTATGTAGCTCTTTCAAGTTAAATGAGGAGAGAAACTAACTAGTACAGGCTGAAAAAAATCTATTTAGTTGTTCTTGTGAGTTCCACTGTTTTAAATCACGGTTACAGTCTAGGACAAAATCTTATACATACTTTTTTTCTTTAGCCATGCAAAATCAAATTGATTTCTTGTGACAAGAGCACATTTTTGGTTCAAAGCAAATTAGGCACAGCCTAAAAAGGTGCATGTACACTATTGTATGAAAATACAGCAACTATTATACAGGATCTCGCTGACAGCAAGATCCTTAAAGTGCTTTGTACGCATGTAATGTTTGTGCCACTTTTACATGTGTACAGCCTAATGGCCTTTTGTTGCTAGGCTTCTGTTGCCTAGCATACTACTTCTATTGCACGGACACGGGTAGTTCCAATAGAGTGCACAAGCACTGTACACATGTAATTGTTATCTCTAATGACTGCAGAAACTGATTTTTTAACATATATGAACACAGCACAGGCTTAAAGATAGTTTCATAGCAATTGGGGGGGGGGGGGGGTGTCTATAGAAAACTATACAGCTGCATTCAGATCTGTAAAAACATGAAATGGGTAAAACTGCTGAGTTATTCCTGCTTGTGTGCCCCAGCTAGGGAGGCTGAATAATGCCAGCCTCTCCACCTCAGCCAATGAAAGGAAGCTCAGCCTGTTTTGGGAGTGGGACTGAATTTCCTGTCATACTGCTGGAACACACACTATATACTTGTAGCGCATGGTTGCTACTAGTAACTAACATCCACCATGTCACCCTGCTGCCAGACCTCCATCTATCACTTCTGAGACAATGAACAGTCATTTTGCGTTTTTGTTTATTGGGGAATATAACTTGGTTGGGGGAAAGGAAATATAGAACAACTGCTTTGCCATCATATTTAAGAATTAGAACTAAAGGTTGAGCCGTGAAGTACTGAAGTACACATAATATCTACAGGCGATTCCCCTGCATAACACCATGCAGACTATTTCTCCTCCTCTGTGTATACTGTGCAGACTGTTGCTCTCAGGACTTCCACCCTCTTGCACAAGCTTCCACTGTAGATCATTATTCTTCCTGTCACATCATCCTCTTTTGACAAAAGAGACCACTCTGAACAGTCTCAGTTGCTGGCTAGAATGGGTTGCACTGTTACTAAGGCCAGAGGACTGCGGCGACCTAGTAATTTAGCAGCATATGCCGATTGGTGGACTACTGCTCCCAGCTAGTCCGGCCTGCAAATCCTGCGGCCTCAGGCCGCAGCGATTTGACACTCTCCCCACAGTCGCTCCTCTGGCCTCACACCCAGCTCCCATGCAATGCCTCATCCAGAACTCCACTGTGGTCCACTCACCGACCTTCTTCTGCCGAGTCCATGATGGAGAACTTTAACTGGACATACGTCCCGGCAGCTTCTCCAGCCCCTCTGTTCCAGAACACTTCATCCATGACCGTGTAAAGAGGACGTTCCCTCCCAGCTCTCCCGGGCTACTCCACTAGGCCTCACACCCCACCCCACCCCACCCAGATGGGGCCCCTGCTGCAGGCGCCTAGTACTCCATTCTCCATGTCTCCCAGCTGACAACTCCTCCCCCAGTGGACTGTTACCCCAGCTTATATGGGAGGCCCGCCCTCTGCCAATTCCAGTTGGAGATTGGTCAGTGCTCCTCACTAAGGATGAGCTCTGGCGTGTTCGCACACTCCACGTGCAGAGCCCGCCAGGAAGGCAACACAGCGCTGCGCTAATCACAGGCAGTGAGACATTTTCCCGCTGTGCGGCTGCAGAGATCGGGAAATGTCTCACTGCCTGTGAATAGCGCAGTGCCGCCTTCCTGGCAGGCTCTGCACGTGGAGTGTGCGAACATGCCGGAGCTCATCCTTACTCCTCACATGAGCTGCCTGCCACCAGTCCTAGGCCCTGATCCTCTTCTGGATCATTCTTCGTGGAAGCAGGGGAGGCGCCTCAGAACTAAAGCACAGGTGGTCACACACACTGCTGCACTAACCACTCCCTGCCCCCCAGATCAAAACAAGCAGGCCTAGCCTGAACCATAGGCCTGCCCAAATTTACCTGCACTGACAGTTTCCCTTACAAAATCCTCACTCTAGCACGTACATATGGTAGAGGGTGCTACATACTGTATGTACCTGAGGCTACATAACTTTCATACAGTGCACAAAGCTGCCATGAAGTTGTACCCGACAGCCAGGCAACAAGCATTTACAGGAGAAATGTTAGCAGAAGTAAAGGTTACCATATAGGCTGGTTTACAATGTACATCACCTACAACAATGTTTTGGTCATCTACATCTAATGACATGTATACATCTTATGGCTTAAATGCAACTCATGAGGACAGTTGCCTAGTTTGGCCATTTTTGTCTGGATTGAGTGGATCAAGACTCTCAGAAGGCCCAAAAATTTAAACAAGTGAGAAGACTTGATGCTATGGTTACTGTCCCTTTCTGTGTGATAAGCAGGACTCAAAACAGGAGAGTCTGAGGCCAGGAGGATTGTACACACACCAACAATCTATGGCCACTCTAAGGCTACATTTGCATGGGCCCTTAGCCATGGTGCAAATGGCAGCGACAAGAATCTGCAGATTTTTGCTACTGTTTTTACCAACTGTGAGTGGCTAGCTCTGGCTGCCAAGCCTCTACACTTTAATGACAAGTCACTTGCGGCCGTAGCTATCCGTGGTTGTTCACACAGCCAACATTTACCTGCATTGATCACTGCTGGATGCACTTTGGATTCTTGCAATTACTAATCGCACCATGGCTAAAATCACCCGTGCAAATGTAGCTTAATGCTGGATGTGCACATTGCAGGTTTCTAGAAATATACTGTAAAGAAGCAAATAGATCATGGCAACCTACCCTCCATCCCTTTTGTGTTAGTGGCAAGTTACCATTGCTAGAAAACAATCAAGTGCATACGTTTGCTTCCTTTAAAGCAGCATAAGAACTGCTGTGCAATGAAAATTGTGTTATATAGATCGATCAACTAACTACTAAATTTATGCCCATCACTTACCGATACAAAGGGCGAGTGAACTTCATCCGTCCCTGCTCTGTTGCCATTTTCAGTGCCAGTGGGATCACATCTTCCCACTGGGCACGAATGCAGAGACGCAGCCACCTGTAAAAGTACATTGAAATGATGATTGCTTTCTAGTCGATAATGACATCCAGGAAAATGACGGATGGAGTGCTCCTGGGATATAGTTGGCGATAGGTTTTTGCACAAATAAAAATGTATACTAGTAATTCATATTTTACATAGTTGGTAGTTTGAATAAAAGACACCAGTTCAACCTGAGTGTGTCTGTGAGTGACTACTGTTTTCCATATCCCAAGTACATTGTGTCCACTACAAAACATCTAAAAGTTTGGTTTTTTGTTTTTATGCACACAGTATCTACACTCTTTGCTGACACCAACTGTCAAAGGGAGTTCCACATCCTTACTGCTCCAACAGTAAAGAATCCCTTACGCAGTTTAGGATTGAACTGTTTCTTGCTCAACTTCATGTCTTCTTTGGAGACAAAGGATTAAAGTTACTGTCACCATTCAAGGATTTGTATATCACGATCAGATTTCCTTCTTAAGCATTGCTTTTCCTGTGAGAAGACGTTTCATGTTTGTAGTTTTTCCTCTGAGGTCCCCCAGCCCCCTAATTAGCATTGTTGCCCTTCTCTGGACTCTCTCCAGTTCCAGCACATTCTTCCCGAGGACTGGTGACCAGAACTGCATGGCATACTCAAAATGTGGCCGAACCAGAGTTTAGTAAAGGGTTTCATCTCGAGTAAAACAGTCGGTCATCTAGTGGTACCCCCAGACCCTTTTCCATCGTAAAATCCTCCCAGAGGTTCTCCCCCTAGCGTGTAACTCGAATGCATATTTTTAGTTCCCAAGTGCATTACTTTACAGGTTCCTACATTGAACTTCATCTTCCATATAGCTGCCCACCCCACTATTTTAACTAGGTCTTCTTGTAAAGTTGCTATATCCTGTTGTGAAGTTATTACCCTGCTTAGGTTTTGTATCATCCACAAACACAGACTGAACTATTTATTCCAACCTCTATATAGTTAATGAACAAGTTAAAACAGAATTGGTCCCAGTACAGAGCCCTGGGGCACCCTGCTCACAACTCCAGACCATTCAGAAAATATGCCATTGTTCACCACTCTCTGGACATGCTCCTGCAACCAGTTTTCTATCCATACCATATTGTGAATGCCAAAAGACATTTATTTGTAAATAGTTTGTAGGGAGTAGCAAATCCCTTAACAAAATCTAGATACACTACATCCACAGGCCTTCCTCTATCCAAATTACAGCTCACCTCCTCATGGAATGTTAAAAGGCTGGTCTGGCAAGAATGATCTTTGATAAATCTGGGTTGGTTACTACCAATGATACAATTTTCATCACAAAATTCTTGGATATGGGCCCTTATGATTCCATCCAATAGTTTACATAACATTGATGTTAGGCTGACTGGTCTGTAGTTTGCAGGTATAGATCTTGGCCCTTTTTTAAATATTGGCACCAGCTTTGCTTTTGCCAATCAGCTAGTACAATTCTAGTCAGTAAGCTGTCCTTGAAAAATTAGGAATAATGGTCTGGCTAAGACATTGCTAGGTTTCTCAAAAACTCAGGTGTAAGCCATCTGGTCCTGGTGATTGTTCTCATTAAGCTTATCTAGTGCTCTCCCCCCCCCCCCTTTTTGATTTGTATAAACAAAAGGAGAAGAATGTATTAATACAGTTGCCTGTTAAGTTGTAACCAACATTCCCTGATCATCTTTTATGGGGCCAATTATTTTATTTCTGACCTGGCCTATTTTGGGGATTTTTTTTACTTTCCTCAGCATGTATCTTTGTAAATCTATTTAAGCTGCCCTGACTGCACTGTTGCATTTCTTATTGCACTCTCTGTAGTTTTAGAATACCAATGATGCCCTTTCCGCCTTTTATTTATTAAGAGGACTGTTTATTCTTGTTAATCTGCCTTTTTGCATTAGTGTTTAGCCACCCGGGTTTAGATTTGTTGGCTTGTATAATGCACTAATGAATGCTGTTTACTATGCCCTTAAAGCACTCCAATTTCCCTTCAGTGTTTGTATGTAGTATGGAGTGCAGCTTTATAAAGTTTGCTCGTTTAAAGTTTAGTGTTCTTGTCCTACCCTCATGTACCCTTTTCCTAAATTTTATGGCAACTAATTACTCTGATCACTTTTACCCAAATTATTCCCAACTTTCACCTCTGCAAACAGCTCTGTGTTATTTGTAATTAGTAGGCCCAGCAGAGCATCATCTCCAGTTGGGGCTTCCACCATTTGACTCAAGAATTGGTCTCGCATTACATTCAATAAATGAATAAATGACCCTTTGTTGAGTGAGCAGTTCTTTCTGTCCAATCAGGATAGATGACCTTCCCCATGATTATAACACTGCCTTGCCTCCCCGCCATCTCCAACAGTGAAAGTAGAGGGGTCTCCTCCTGCACCTTTAGGTTAGGTTGCTATAGCATACACTAGCAGGTAATTTATGGTTTGTTTCGCCCCTTTAAAGGTCCAATCACAAATACTCCACTGCCTCACCAGCCCCAATAGCAATCTCATCCCTCATATTCACCATCAAGTCGCTCTTCGAAAACACACCCCTCCCCCTTTTCTACCTCCCCCCCCCCCCCCCCATACAGGTAGTAGCCCTGAGCAGTCACATACCAGTCATGTAAGCTGCCAAACCAGGTTTCTGATTTCCCCACAAGGTCAAAATCCTCCTAGTGCATTAGAGGTTTTAGTTCTTCCACTTTAATAACCAGCTTCTAGTGTTTGTGGAAATGCTTTTTAATTTTGAACACACGCACATTTTATCCCTGCACACCTTTAAATTTCCCTTTAGGTTTAGCATGCCTGCTAGCCTTGGAAACTTAAGTTTCTCGATCATCTGATTTGAGGCCCACTTGCCCCCTGACTTTGCCCCGTACACTCTGACCTTTATGCCACTGTATGGCATACCTTCCTCTGATCACTCCACCCCACATAGTAGTTTAAAAGTACCTCCAACCTTCTGGCCACCTTCTTCACTAACAGAGCTGCACCATCTGCATTTAGGCACAGTCTAACTATACTATAGAGCTGGTAGCCGATCTCAAAGTCAGCCCAGTTCTCCCTGCACCCAAAACCCTCCTTCTTACATCAGTTCCTCAGCCACTTGTTTACGTCTCCAAGCTCATGCTGCTTTCTCTAGTGTGGCTCCAGATACAGGCAGTATTTCTGAGAATACTACCTTGAAGGTCCTTGTCTTTAATATGGTATCCAAGTTCATGAAATCATTTTTAAGGATGCTCCATCTTCCTCTGACTTTCTCATTTGTACCATGGCAGCTGGGTCCTCTCCAGCCCCACAGAGCAATCTGTCTATCTGATCCACAATGTGTCGAACCAAAGCCCCCCAGCACTCATACTGTTCAGCGATCATGTCTTTGTGACAGATTGCCTAATGACTGAGTCCCTTACCACCAGTAGCTGTCTATCCATGCCTGTAACCTTGCTCCCATCCTTCCTGGATAGTCATTCCCCTGGCAGTTAGGGGCAGTAGTCTGCTCTAGCAATGCCACTCCTGAGCGGATATCATCATGCAACTAGCCTCTCTAATGCTCTTCCCTCTTGTAACTGTAACCCCACCATCTACCTACCTCTGGTGCCTGCACCTCCATAAATCGCCACCCTCCTCCATACTGGCCCCAGCCAGCACCTGACGGATAAGGTCCACACTCCTATCCAGGAGTATTTTGCGATAGGTTTTATGAAGCTTTGATTTTAGGACGATCAGTAAATACATTGAAGAACAGCTGACACTTTAATTATGTTGCCAATCGATAACTGGAACCAACTGCAGAGTGATTATTTCCAAACAGTTGGAAAACTATTTTGGCAAGTTTCAACTTAAGATATATTAAATGCAAAATAAGTCTCCATCTCATCACTGTTAATAGTAACAAAATTGCTATCTTTTTAGTTTAAAAAAGAAAAAAAAAATAGGGCCCCTTTCAAAACATGGGCTTGTCTGTGTATGGACTCCACTTTGCTCAGCAGGGATCTGTGCGCTGATCCCCGCTGAGCAGGCGGATGACAGGTCCGTCTCCGCTCATTGTGCTGTCCTCTATGGAGGAGATCAGGTGAAAACGGACCACTTGTCCGTTTTCATCCGATCCTCCAGACGGATGGAAAAATAGGGTTTCCACGGACAGGCCAGGATCGGATATTGGCAGATGTCAACGGTGACATCCGCAGCTCCATAGGGCTGAGTGGAGCATCCGATCAGGTCCGCCTGAAAAACTGACAGGCCGACCTGATCGGAAAGCCATACTGTATGTACATTCTATACTTCCTGCTTAAATGTGTTCCATCTCTCAATGGGTCAGTTCAGCCTGGCTAAACACCCTATAGTCTTCTAGGTGGCTTATCCTTTTATCTCATCAGTCACTGAACAAGAGTACTACTTGCACTGCCTGACATACAGAACAATAAGCTACATGGCAGATTATGAAATATCCCAATGGATAGATATCAGCAGAAGACAGGTAAAAATATACATGTCTCAAGAATTTCCAAGTACTCTATGGGGTCTAGTTATAAAATATTCCTTAGACAAAATGTCACAAGCATTCATCCAGGCTACACAAATTTACCCTTTATTCTTTCAAATGGCCAAAATGTGGTATATTTTTCTGATTGAGGCATTTCAGAAAAAAAATACTGCATTTTGGCTACTAGATGAGAGCAGAGGATTATAGGAAGCCATAGTATTAGAGATAATATGAGGACAATTCTTGCAGCCTAGATCAATGCTTGTGACAAAATAAATAGACCCTCTGTGTAATGCCTCAAAATTTTCACACACAAAATACTGCTTTATGATGATAACATTGAACTAACGTATAACTAATGAACCTTAGTCCTGAAATATTTCTTTTTTTCATTTACACCAATTGCAGTCTCATGACTTAGTACAGCAATACCACCAGCTAACAGAGCTTGCATTTCTGCTTCATTCTCATCTGTCATGTCATCAGGCCAAGTCTTACCTAAAGAGAATTTCTGAGTTCTTTACAGCATTGAAGTTGTACACCTCCTGCATGCGCTTCACATGGGACACGGGCAAGGGATCCTAAACAGAAAAATAAAAATGAAGATGGAACTCTGCCCCTCAGGATTTAGTTTTATTCTTATACAAAATATTACACAATTATTTTTCGCTCTGGTCAGGAGGTTGGCGCAAATTCTAGAACTACATTAGTAAAGCTATGCAACTTTTAAGCTTTTGAACTGAACACAGAACATTATTGGAAGGCAATGTATCTCAGAATACCTGCAAAATCCTAGTAATACAAGCAATCCTATTTAAAAAGGAGTATGTGTGAAATTATGGTGCGGTAAGACATGGTGTCACCCCCCCCCCCCCAATCATTTCCAGCTTTCTGAAAATGTGCCCAAGATGCAGCATGCGGGCCTCTCACATTACACAGCCCTCTGCAGCTTCAACACCACCACGTTACACAGCCCCCCTACACATTACACAGCGCCCCTACACCTCTGGCACTCCTGTACATTACACAGCCCCCTACATCTCTGGCACCCCTGTACATTACACAGCCCCCCTACACATTACACAGCCCCTTGCAGCTATCCCCCCCTCCTTCACATTACACAACCTCCGCAGCCCTGCCCCTTCCTACCTTACTTGAGCACGCAGAGCAGGATATACAGTAGTGATGGATGAAAAGAGGGCAGGAGCTGCTGCAGTTAATCTTTCATATTAGCAAGCTGGTGATTGGTTGCTAGGTGGTCCTAGCAATAATCACTTGCTGGTTAACTTGGGTGTCGTCTGGGTGTGGTCCACACCCCCATACCAATGCCACGGAGTTTCTAGTATATTAAGCTCCTTGTCTTCTAATCTTTAGTAGGGTTTTAGACCAGTGTTTTTTTAAACACTTGTGTTTGATCTTTGACATGGCATTTCCTGAATATGGTTTATTCAGTACTCGGCCAGTCAGAGTCCCTCTTGTACTGGTCTATCTCCAGCAAAGTGAATCCTGATGGCTACAGGTTACAGCACTCAGTGCTTTGCATACTAAGGCTGTATGTTTTAATGTTTCATGCTGGAAAATCTTTTCTTGCAGTAATTATCACTTCCAGTCAAAACACGTTTAATTACCTATTTTCTGCATGGTCTGATTTTAAGTATGCTTCAGGGTCCTGTCACAAGAATGACTTCATAGCAGCTACAGAGTTGTTCCCCTTATGTTTGGTGCAGGGAAAAAGTCACATCGATTTGTAGCTTTGTCACTGAGTGATTGACTTCTTTGCAGCCTTTGAAGCTAGCTAATCATATTACCCACAGAAG